>NC_136063.1:1037153791-1037753791 GCF_964261635.1 Lissotriton helveticus
GGACCACACAAACACCATCCCTGCCGTCAAACCGATTACAAAATGGCAGACGGAAGTAAATAGAAAATACATTAAACAGAACACCCAACCACCTGAAACACCCACCCCCAGCAACTACACGCCCCAATGACACCCCCCCAAGCTCCGAAAAATGCACATAAATCACCACACCCACAGAACACCAGATTGCCAACAACCATTGGGACACCACCACCACACAGAGTATAAAATGAATCCCTCCCACTACCACAGTCCTTTGCATCACAGCATAGCTGCAAGCAAGAGCCACATTACCACGAACAGCAGACACACACAAACACACATACAACCTGCTCACAAACACACACACCACACAAACCAACACAACACCATCCCTACACACCACACACCTGCACATCCCACCCCACCACACCAACACCTTGCACATCACATACCATGGCACCAAAGAAAAAAAACAAATTCACTGACACTGAGTTGAAGGTCATGGTGGATGAAATCATCCGTGTCGAAACACAGCTCTTCGGCAACCTAGTCCAGCAGACAACCTTGGCAACCAAAAACCACATGTGGGACAGGATAGTGACCAGAGTGAATGCGTCAGGGACCGTGCCACGCACCAAACACGACATCCAGAGGCGGTGGCACGACCTCAAGGCAAGGGTGAAAGGCATCAGGGCGAACAACCACCTACGGGCACACCACACTGGCGGCGGCACTCCCCCGGAGCCCTTACCATTTGCTGAATGGGAGGAGAAGGTGCTGGGCATACTGCACCCTGAGAGCCTGGAAGGAATCGAGGAGGGAGAAGAGGCTGGTAAGTACAAACAAATGACCACGATCACACTGCCATGGTCTGCCATGCACAACTGCCAACACACATCTCCCTGGCCCCAATCCATGCATGTGGACCACACAGTCACCCAAATGTGAAGTCCTGGCCACAAATGCACCCACCATGACCAAACACAAATGTTGCCTCCTACGTTCCCAGGCTTGCATGTTGTCAAAGCAGCCAGTACCACAACTCCCAACAGGCCCCCATGTCCACAGGGAGGGATGGGGGTGGGTGGGGGTGTGAGAGACCAGCTCTATAACTCCCAACAGGCCCCCATGTCCACAGGGAGGGGGGCGGTGGGTGGGGGGGAGTGCGAGAGGTGTGTGGGGTGTGTGAGAGACCAGCATTACAACTCCCAACAGGCCCCCATGTCCACAGGGAGGGTGGCGGTGGGTGGGGTGTGTGAGAGACCAGCACTACAACTCCCAACTTGCTCCCATGTCCACAGGGAGGGGGGCGGTGGGTGGGGTGTGTGAGAGACCAGCACTACAACTCCCAACAGGCCCCCATGTCCACAGGGAGGGGGGCGGTGGGTCGGGGGGGAGTGCGAGAGGTGTGTGGGGTGTGTGAGAGACCAGCACTACAACTCCCAACAGGCCCCCATGTCCACAGGGAGGGTGGTGGTGGGTGGGGTGTGTGTGAGACCAGCACTACAACTCCCAACAGGCCCCCATGTCCACAGGGAGGGTGGCGGTAGGTGGGGTGTGTTAGAGACAAGCACTACAACTCCCAACAGGCCCCCATGTCCACAGGGAGGGTGGCGGTGGGTGGGGTGTGTGAGAGACCAGCACTACAACTCCCAACAGGCCCCCATGTCCACAGGGAGGGTGGCGGTGGGTGGGGTGTGTGAGAGACCAGCACTACAACTCCCAACAGGCCCCCATGTCCACAGGGAGGGTGGTGGTGGGTGGGGTGTGTGAGAGACCAGCACTACAACTCCCAACAGGCCCCCATGTCCACAGGGAGGGATGGCGGTGGGTGGGGGGTGTGAAAGACCAGCACTACAACTCCCAACAGGCCCCCATGCCCACAGGGAGGGATGGCGGTGGGTGAGGGGTGTGAGAGACCAGCACTACAACTCCCAACAGGCCCCCATGTCCACAGGGAGGGTGGCGGTGGGTGGAGGGTGTGAGAGACCAGCACTACAACTCCCAACAGGCCCCCATGTCCACAGGGAGGGATGGCGGTGGGTGGGGGGTGTGAGAGACCAGCACTACAACTCCCAACAGGACCCCATGTCCACAGGGAGGAGGGCAGTGGGTGGGGGGGAGTGCGTGGGTTGTGTGAGAGAGGTAATTGATTTGTAATGTTGTTACCAAAAACATGTTATGTCCACAGCATTGATCATGATAATCTTGTCCCTCAGGTGATCGCAACTTGACTGGCGAAAGCAGCAACCGGCAGCACCAGTCGCCCCCTCACAGCACGGACTCTCTGGGGACGAGCCCATTGCCAGCTCAGACGCAGAGGACGATGCGGGATCAAGCAGACTTCCAGGGCCATCAGGCTCCCAGGACATCACTGCCTCCACCACCTCGGCCTGTGTCACCACACCATCACCTGCCATAGTGAGCTGTGCAGCCACCATCACCACCACCACCTCCACCACCACCACCACCACTCCTGCCTGTGCCACCCTGCCTAATCCATCAGCCGATGATGGACCATCAACATCCCAGGCAAGCAGGGAGAGTGGACGTGAGAGGACACAGGTGAGGGCACAGCACACAACCAGGAGTGCAGTTGTCCGTCGAGGTGGGGAAGGACACCCACACCATCCTGCCGCCGAAACCTTGGAAGCCATCGCAAGAGTCAATGCCTCCTATCAGCGGGTGCAGGAACAGTCTGATCGGGCCCACCAAGACTCACAAGAGAGAAGTCATCTGTTGCGGTCAATTAATACCCGCATAGGCCAAATTGTGAACATCATGGGCCAGCAAACTGCTCTGTGGAGGGACTGGCTATCCCGCACCACACCACCACCCCCTCACCCTAGTGCCCAGCGGGACCGCTCCCCAACACCACCGCCACCCACACCTGAGCCCACGGACAGGGAGGTGGCCCCTGACCAACCTGCCCCCACAGCTGTCTCCGCTCCGGCTCAAAGACGGAGGGGCCGTCCGAGGCTGGATGCAGGTGAGAGCAGTGGTGTTGCTCCATCGACCCGCTCTAAGAGGGGGCGCCAATGACTTCACCCTTGTCTGAGCCTGCCATTCACCCTGAAAACTATCCTGTCCCACAATGCCAACCATTGCCACACGTCTGTTGGACTAGCTGGACATCACACATTGTGGTGTCCCCATGATGTTTTCATCTGCCATGACCTTCAACTCTCACTCCCCCACCAACACTTCTTTGTAAATATGCACCAACATCAATCCTCAACCTGTAAATAAACATCACGTAAACACTCAATGATGTGTGGCCTCCATGTTTTAATCACATGATTGTCTTAGAATGTAACGTTACCAGGTGCAGGGATCAATGTTGTTGAGAATCATGCCTCTGTGGGAGTGACCTAGGGATAATGAGAGAACAACAAACACAGGTCAGGAAAGAGATTCACACCCATCACAACACACTGTACTGCAACATCCCACAAACCACATTCATCACCAAGTAAGTTGATCACAGGACACACATCAGGGAGCATAGCATGTACCCCATCTAACACACACATTTGCAAACAGAACATACCAGAACAGGCAGCATAGACACACCATATCCACATTCCACCATCAAACATACATCACGCATTGTCTGGCTGTACAAGCGGTAGTTACTCACATTCAAGGGAAATAGCGATCAATGAGCTGACGCCTCTGGTCCACACCTTCTTCCTCACCACTATCCTCATCAGTCAACATGGGTGGGATGGGAGACCGAGCTACCTGTTGGTCTTCAGGGTCCATGATCAGTTCAATGTTATTGCGCAAGGCCAGGTTGTGGAGCATGCAGCAGGCAATCACAATTTTGCATACTTTGCCTGGTGAGTATGGCAGGGCCCCTCCGGTTTGTCAAGGCAGCGAAACCGAGACTTCAGCAGTCCAAAAGTACGTTCTATCACTCGACGTGTCCTCCCATGGGCATCATTATAACGCAATTCACCAGGGGTAGTCAGATTCCTGATGGGGCTCAGCAGCCACGGCCTATTTGGGTACGCAGAGTCGCCTAGGTGGGATGATGAGAGACACAAATTTAATTACCAGGATATGTGGAAACACCATGCCACACATACAACACAATTGTCCTCACAACACACTGACAACACTTTTGTCCTTTCAGCACACTCACCTACAAGCCACGCACGTTCTGGATGCAGATTAGCCATCAGTTGGGGGACAATGCTGCTCCGCATGATGTGGGAGTCATGGGTGGAACTGGGAAATCTGGCACACACATGCGAGATGATGTTGTCAGCCAGGCACACCACTTGCACGTTGATCGAATGGTAGTGCTTCCGATTTCTATATACAGCTTCACGTGCCCGGGGTGGTATGAGACCAATATGTGTCCCCTCAATTGAACCCACTACGTGTGGTAACTGGGCTAGGGCATAGAAGTCCCCTTTGACTGCTGCCAACTGTGCCTGACGTGGAAAATGGATGTAATCATCCTTGAAAAGCATCATGGCATTCAGGACATCCCGCAGAACCATGCTGAACATGAATTGTGACATCCCTCCCGCATGACCAACTGTGTACTGGAAAGTGCCAGTCGCAAAGAAATGAAGTGCCGCCATCACCTTTACTGTGGGTGTGAAAGCTCCAGGAGATGTCCTGCGTGGCTGTAGATGAGGTGACAATTGTGTGACAAGTTCCTGCAATCTCAGTCGGTCAAGTCGGTATTTGCAGATCACCTCCTCGTCAACCATGTCCTCCAGCACAGTGTATGGTCGATGCACATTTGGAGCCCTCCTGTGTGGGAGTAGATGGCAGCAGATGTCAAATGACCAACAACGCATAGCTGTGCACACTGCTAATAATACATGTTGCAGACAGTGATGATATGTGTGACCGGAATATGGCAATAGAGCTGACTGCACACACAATGTACAGCCACAAAGAACATCCTGTGGGCAACATGTACAATGTAACGTGCACACATGTTAAAACATCTTGCAATAACACATGACTGAGGGCCCATATGTGGACAAGCGTCCACACAGACACACATGTACGTGCACAAACAACATGAAATTGGAACACACCCTACTTGTGTTCATGCACCCATGAATACACATACAATGCCCCCTCAGCTGACATGCATGGGCACAAAACAACAGACACGCATACACAGAATGCATGTACACACACATCATTGTTACTTGCACACACAAACCACACACTCACAACAGCTAATGAATGTGTGTACACACCCTTGCGGTACTGTGTAGATGTGTAGAAATGAACACGTGTGTCCACAAGACCAATACGTCAACACTTCGCAATGCACATCTGACGCAACTTTGGCCCACAACACTAGCCTTTGTTAACCACTGGCAAGGTCTACAGTCTGAGCACACATGCAACAAATAGACATGAATGTCGCACGTGGACATGGTCATAGACTACACATCAAAAATCTTACAGCATTCCGGACATGTCCTGACACACACGTACAACTAAGAAGCTTACATGTGTGCGGAGACATGCAGTGTGTGTACATACGCCGTCTGGGGACGCCTTCCACCAACACAGGAGATGACTGATTACACAGCAATTAAGCATGACATATGCTGTATGGTCAATGACTATCCCGGTTGCACCCCGCTAAATGCATGTGCGCACTACAACGACGGTGCATCATTTGAAATCAATCACTCACTGGCACCGCTATGGCGGTGCACGCCTTCCGTGGTGGCGGTGCAGGCAAACACATACATTTGATGATGCAATCTGAAATGGCAGTTGAAACAACCCCTTACAGTGTTATTGCCTTACCCACCGTCAGTCCAGGCCGGTCACACACCACCAGTCCTGGCCGGTCACCCACCGTCAGTCCAGGCCGGTCACCCACCGCCAGTCCAGGCCGGTCACGGTGCCAGGACTGGCGGTGTGTGACCGGCCTGGACTGGTGGTGGGTGACCGGCCTGGACTGGCGGTGGGTAACCGGCCCGGACTGACGGTGGGTGACCGGCCAGGACTGGCGGTGGATGACCGGCCTGGACTGGCGGTGGATGACCGGCCTGGACTGGCGGTGGGTGCCGCAATAACACTGTAAGGGTGTTTCTCAACTGCCATTCCAGATTGCATCATCAAATATATGTGTTGGCCTGCACCGCCCCTGCGGAAAGCGTGCACCACCATAGCGGCAGCAGTGAGTGAATATTTTCAAATGATGCACTGTCGCGGTAGCGCGCACATGCGGTAGCCGGTGTGTGAACGTGACGGTCCGTGCACATGTAGCCAATGGGAACAGGTTACGCGTTGCGCGTAAGCGCATTCAAAAATTGCGGAAGACGTGCACCGCCACAACAATGTGAGTCATTGGCTCTTTTTGAATGAAGCATCCAGGGAAAACCAATTGCTGCAGACGTGGGCCACTGATAGGAGCTCAGGGCCCTATATATGTGTGAAGATTTCCTGCACACATTCACTGCTTCCAGCCACTGCTGCCTGCGACCGTCACCTCCACCTGCTGCTCCTGAGCTATCCAACAACTGCTGCCTGCGACCGTCACCTCCACCTGCTGCTCCTGAGCTATCCAACAACTGCTTCTGTAGTGCCACAGTCCTGGACCTTGCCATGTCGAGAGTGCGAGAGATCCGGTATCGTCCCTTCACCGCAGCGGAGATGGATGTCCTTGTGGACGGTGTGCTCAGCCACTATGAACGGCTCTACGGTGCCCACGGACAGTTGGTAAGTTAAGTGGGTAACATGTTGGTGGGCATGAGGTGGTCACTGTCTCCTTGCTTCTGCAAGCTTGGCGGTGTGCTGCGGGACCTTCACATGTGTTGTACTATGCATGGCTGCATGAAGATACGTGTTTCTGCAATGTATATTATTGTGAAACAGTCCACTGATGTTACCCTCTTGTCTCCCATCCTGGTAGATGAAGCTGCACCTTCGCAAGGCCGTGTGGAGGACCGTAGCACGTGATGTACGGGCAGTGGAGGTATGCAATAGACAACACACACACTGCCACAAGCGCTGGGACGACATATCCAGGCTCAGCAAGAACGTTGCGGAGATGACACTGGGGATCATTCCGAGAACAGTCCACCTTGCCCGACGCACCATGACACCTCTAATGCACCGCATAATTGCTGTGACGCATCCTGACCTGTCCGCCCGGCTGAGAGGGGATCAACAGCAAACTAGTGGTAAGCAGACTGTATGTGTCTGTAACTTGTGAGTGAATGCATGTATCCGTGCTCAGACACAGTGGTGACATCCGTGGTGTGTATCTTTTGCATATATTGCATGTTGGTGTCATTGGCGGAGTGAGCGGTAGCACCCATGTCCGCCAGGTGGACATACCAGTTGATTTGTATTTGAGGGTTCCAGGACATGCCGTTGAGGTCTGGGGTCCCATGGCATGACATGTGTGGTGGTCTGCATGCACTTGCCCTGTTTGTATGATGTACAGGTTTCACAGACACCCACGGATCTATGATGTGAGGATGTGTGGTAGGGGTGGTTGGTGTACAGGATGGGTGCTACATGTCAATCGACTGTAAGAAACGGTGTGACTTTGAAACCTTCAGTACGTGAGTGTGTCACTTAGGTTAACATATCTTCCCTCTCTCTTGCAGCTTTGGCCGAGGGCACTGAGACACAGATGACGGAGATGAGTGGTGGCAATGCATCCGGATCCGAGATGACACACACGCAGACTGAGACTGAAGAGAGCAGCCACGGAGAGGGGGACAGAACCGTCCCTGAGGATTCACATGTGGAGACACCATCGTCCTCATCCTCACACAGTGTTGGTGAGTCAGAACCGTTGTCACAGACAGGGAGTGGGCAATCAACACCTTCAGTCGGGACACAGCACACAGGGCCCACACTGCCACCCACTGCAACATGTACTGCTCGTGCTCGCCAGAGGAGGGGGAGCAGAGGTGCCTTCGGTGCAGGCAACACAGAGCCTGCCCCTGTGACAACAAAGTGCACTTTGTGCTGAGGCTGTTGATCTGCTGCGACAGATGTGTGTAGGGCAGACCAACATGATCAATGCATTCCAAGACCACGGTAGGAAGGTGGGGCAGGTGGTGGCATTCATGGAGGGGATGCATGGCGATGTTGCTGGTCTCCACAGAATAGTTCAGTCATTGGCAAACAATGTGTCCTCAGCCATTGTACAGTCGCGTAGACAGGGTGCTACTTCTGTTCCACCATCCACACCACTTGATGTTACAGGGGAGAGTGAGTCATCAGACCAGGCCTCTGATTCAGGATATTACACTAGGAGCAGCCACAGGCAGCAAGGCAGGACACGGAGGGCACAGACACCATCCCCTAGGACTGGGATATCTTTCTCCCAAGACGACGTGAGCAACACTGGAGTTGACACACAGGATCACCAAGGGGTGTTGGGGTAAATGGATTCACATGGTACACAGGCATCCCCCACAAAAGGGACTCCCAAGCCAAGGGCACCTCCCAAGACCAGGGACACTCCCAAGGACAAGGACACTTCCAAGGAAAGGGCACCTCCCAAGAGCAGGGAAACTCCCAAGGACAAGGACACTTCCAAGGAAAGGGCACCTCCCAAGAGCAGGGACACTCCCAAGGACAAGGACACTTCCAAGGAAAGGGCACCTCCCAAGAGCAGGGAGACTCCCAAGGACAAGGACACTTCTAAGGAAAGGGCACCTCCCAAGAGCAGGGAGACTCCCAAGGACAAGGACACTTCCAAGGAAAGGGCACCTCCCAAGAGCAGGGAGACTCCCAAGGACAAGGACACTTCCAAGGAAAGGGCACCTCCCAAGAGCAGGGACACTCCCAAGGACAAGGACACTTCCAAGGAAAGGGCACCTCCCAAGAGCAGGGACACTCCCAAGGGCATGGACACTCCCAAGGAGAGGGACACTAAAATGGACAAGTCTGCACCCAGGGACAGGGCACCGGCAAGGGATCAGGGACATTCCAGGGACAGGAAACCTCCTACGTTCAAGGCACATCCCATGGCCAAGGGTTCTCCCATGGACACGAGCACCATCAAGGACAGGCATATATTACCCCTGGCTGCACTGAGGATGATGTTTAAGGAACGTACAACACATGTGTCAGCGGTGGAGTCCCCCCATACCTCTACTCCCATCCACGCCCCGCAGAAGCAGAGGAAGGAGTACACTGTTGTTGCATCCCCCATTACACATGATGCAGTGGGCAGAAGGCAGGCCCACAGCAAATGGCAGGCAGGGTCCAGCACGTCCCCAAAGAGCAGACCACCACAAGCACATGATACACCTTTGATGTCTGATGATGCCACTCCACTTACCAGTCCTGTCATGTCCGGGGTGCCCCAACATTTCACAAAAAAACGGAGGCACACACCAGTGACACATGACCACCCAGATGTCGCTCCAGTACAGATTTCCCCAGCTCCCAGGGCCACCCTGCCTCCTGGCCCATACAGCCCTGTGGCTCATCATTTCAGTGGTCCTAGTGAGTCAGCTGCAGTTCACTCTCATGTGTCAGATAGTGGCACTGTGTCTATTGTACGCTGTCATGCATCATGTAGTAGCACTGTGTCAGTTGTGCCCTCTCCTGTTGCAGGTACTGGCACTGAGTCTGTGCACCACTCTCATGTGTCAGATGCAGGCATGGTATTTGTTGGTCAGTGTACAGGGACATGTCCTGGCACTGTGTCTGGGTCTATGGCTCATGTGTCAGTCAGTAGATCTGTGGCTGTGTCTCACACTCCTGTTCCTGGTGCAGGCGGTGTGTCTGGGTCTATGGCTCATGTGTCAATCAGTAGATCGGTGGCTGTGTCTCACACTCCTGTTGCTGGTGCTGGCGGTGTGTCTGGGTCTATGGCTCATGTGTCAGTCAGTAGATCGGTGGCTGTGTCTCACACTCATGTTTCTGGTGCTGGCGGTGTGTCTGGGTCTATGGCTCATGTGTCAGTCAGTAGATTGGATGGCTGTGTCTCACACTCCTGTTGCTGGTGCTGGCGGTGTGTCCGAGGCGAGTAGTTCAAGCAGTCCACCAGATTCTGTGGTGTGAGGTTTAGTTGCCATCACTCACATGTCATTTTACTTTGTGTGTAGATTGACGAATGTAACCACCCAGACATTATCATTATCCTTGTCACGGGTCGCTTGGCACACGTACTTGGGTAGCCAGTGATGTACCTGCTCTGTTGTCCACAATGCCCTGTTGCTGTTCTGATACTGCATTCTGCCCTCTCATGTGCTGCCAATGATGTAGCTGTTCTGTGCAATGGACTGTTGATGCACTTAGCCCATCTCATTTACTGCCTCTGATGTACCTGCTCTGTTGTCCACAAGACCCTGTTGCTGTTCTGATACTACATTCTGCCCTCTCATGTGCTGCCAATGATGTAGCTGTTCTGTGCAATGGACTGTTGATGCACTTAGCCCCTCTCATTTACTGCCTCTGATGTACCTGCTCTGTTGTCCACAAGGCCCTGTTGCTGTTCTGATACTGCATTCTGCCATCTCATGTGCTGCCAATGATGTAGCTGTTCTGTGCAATGGACTGTTGATGCACTTAGCCCCTCTCATTTACTGCCTCTGATGTACCTGCTCTGTTGTCCACAAGGCCCTGTTGCTGTTCTGATACTGTATTCTGCCCTCTCATGTGCTGCCAATGATGTAGCTGTTCTGTGCAATGGACTGTTGATGCACTTAGCCCCTCTCATTTACTGCTTCTGATGTACCTGCTCTGTTGTCCACAAGGCCCTGTTGCTGTTCTGATACTGAATTCTGCCCTCTCATGTGCTGCCAATGATGTAGCTGTTCTGTGCAATGGACTGTTGTTGCACTTAACCCCTCTCATTTACTGCCTCTGATGTACCTGCTCTGTTGTCCACAATGCCCTGTTGCTGTTCTGATACTGCATTCTGCCCTCTCATGTGCTGCCAATGATGTAGCTGTTCTGTGCAATGGACTGTTGATGCACTTAGCCCATCTCATATGCTGCCTCTGATGTACCTGTTCTGTGCAATGGACTGCTGATGCACTTAGCCCCTCTCATTTACTGCCTCTGATGTACCTGCTCTGTTGTCCACAAGGCCCTGTTGCTGTTCTGATACTGCATTCTGACCTCTCACGTGCTGCCAGTGATGTACATGATCTGTTGTACCCAGTGCCCATGCTCTTGAATAATCTGATATTATACACCTATTATGTTGAATAAAGCTAATAAATCATGTTTTGATGTTTGTCGTTGTCATTCCTGGTTGTGTACTTCAATTGTGTATATTTTGGTGCGATCGTCAATGTATTTCCTCTGACATGACACTCCCCCTTCCAAACGTCACAGCCCTGGCAGGTACTCCCCTTCCGACAGCAATTGGTGGGTTGGCGTACCTGCGTCGTCGTCGATGATGGTCCATGACTTGCTGGTGGTGGAGGACGAAGAGTATCGGAAATGCGTGTAGCGCTGGGTCCATGACGGCAATCTGCTTGTGGTGTGTATCTCCGCCAGGGTGATTCCGACGTGTTCAGGCAGGTTGTTTTTCCGCAGTGAATTTATGTGTGTTTTCCGCCATCGTGATTTGGAGGACGGTCGGAAACGTCATTCCGTACGGCGGTGTGTCTGGATTGGTCACGTCCGCCGCTGGGTCGGGTGTAGTTCCGCGGCGGTGCGTGCTCTCCCGCCGCGTACGGAAATTTGACAGTGTTTCCCATCCTAATATGGCGAACGGAGTGTCCGCGGCAGGCGGACGGAAAAAAGGCTTTTTCCGTCCTACTCCAGGACGACGGTTGTCCTTCCGTCCACCATCCTAATCGACCCCTATGTCCTTTGCAAAACCGGCAGCAAGCCTGGCGTCGTCCCGGTGTGGACGGGCGCAGACGGGCTTGCCTTAGGCGCACCTTTAGCGTGCCAGCGACGTGCCTTTGGCATGCCAGCAGCGCCCCAGCTGCGCGCCTGCCATGGCATGAGCTTTTAAACACTAAACCCGGAAATGCCGGTAGCGCGAGGCAGGGAGCATCTAGTATGCATTACTTTTTTTTTAAATTAAGTAAATGCATGTGACCTAAATGGTAAATGAATAATAGAAATTTAAGGTATAATCAAGGAAATTAGATAATCAATTGAGTTTTAAATCATAAGTACAATAAATTGCCAAATGGCACAGTTTAAGTAGTGAGACAACGCAGTAAATAATTAGTGAAATAAAAGTGCAATACAAAAATACAGTGACTGGAATCAATTTTAATAATAGGCTGCAACTGAAAGGCCCAGCATCTGAAATTGCTTAATTTCCAAAAGTAACATACACTAGATCCCAGCTTACTCTATTCTGTTTTGTTTTGTTCTTTGTTAATTGTTATCCCTGAGGTACTGGGTTTTTAAGAACCGGCACAGAACCGGTAACCCAGCGGTGTCAGGGTACACCCAGAGACCTCGGGTTCTTCCTGGTCCAGACCACAGAAACTCAGAGTCTTCTAGGTGAAGTCAAAGATTAGTTGATTGGCTGCAACCAAGGTAACAAGTGTCCTAGAAGTACAACACGGGGAAGTATATTCTCAGGAGACTGCTCGAATTTACAAAATCAGGCTTCTCTTCTTATACACATTTTTAGGCTTCAGGCAAAACATTCTTGGTTGTAAAGTAAATCGTTAACATATTTCTAATACAAAGAAAAGGCAGAGTCATGATGACATGTCCATATTTCACTTCGTGCTGCCTACCACAAATCACCCGGCAAGACACAACATTTAATCAGATATCACTGGACCCCCAATAAAAACAGGCACCTCCCCATCATAAAGTAAGTGAAGCAAAAGAGTAGAGACAGATGTGAGCAAGATATGGCAGGTGTGCGCGCTGAAATGGTTTTATGGCTTGTTGTGCCTTGATGCTATCTGGTTCGGCCACTGGGAGGGGAACTGACCTAACGAGTTTGGCCTGGGGCAATGGTTCCAACTTGCACAGGTCATAGGAAAGTCGATTAAGGAGTACGTGTCCTTGCTGAGATGAATTTGGCTGGATTAAGGCCTATGTAAAGGGCAACATACAAGATGGCTGCAGTATATAAAATGGAAGCCAAGGGTTCTGAACGATAATGACGATTTCGAGGAGAAATCGTTACTCGAATGCGCTGAAAATATATGTACATGGTGTGTTCGTCATTCTCGGTCTTTTGATACCAAATTCGTCATGTTTCGATGAAGTTTTAATTCTCGAGTCCAGAACGATTACATGAATCCAGAATCTTCAGAACCACAAACCCTCCTTTTGCCCTTACATAGGCAATTAATCTATCCTCATGTTAATCTGAGTCCAGATCTATATTCCTAAAGTCATTGAGATGTTGCTGTAACATCATTCTAGTACTCAGTTCATCTCTTGACACAGGCTTCCTTACACATGATGTGACACAGAGGCCACATATTGCAGGAGCACAATGTATGCACAGACAGAACAGAAAAAGAATGGCTAAGACCATCCCAATGACCATCAGAATTTTCCATCCCCAGGGAGATATCAGTTCCCAGAGCCATCCCATTAATGACCAATCTCCTTTATCCACATGAATAGATTCGGAAATCTTATGTAGTTTGGAGATGGCCTGGTATACTGTTGGAGCGTTATCAGGGATGAAGATACAGCAACTAGATTGGATCAATCTGCATACTCCACCGCGGTCTGCAAGGATGACATCTAAAGCGACCCTGTTCTGAAGGGTCATAAGCCGATCCGACTGGAGCTCAGCAGTCAGGTTACTAAGGGCACCAGTAGTTTCTATCACGGTGGACTCAACTACCCTTGTCAATTGCCTTATGTTTCTGCTGTTAGCCATGGATCCCCAGAACGGTAGAAAACACTTTGCAAAGTCCCCAAATTCTTGACCTGCAGTGTCTTCTTCACTCAAAACACCTCTAGCTATCCTTGTCCGGTGGTAGTCTGCCGCTGCTGTGTAGGTGGGAGGCAACAGGAAGGAAACAAAACATGAGCCCGAAAAATCAGGGGGCAACCATGTATAGGCTCTATCATGGCAGATGAAATAGGTACCCTTAGCTGCTAAAAACGCAGGGGAAGTCTGAGATCCAAACATATACGTTTCAGTACAGGCACTCTTCCCTAACTGAGCCCTGGGATTCGTGCCATTACCTTGCAGACATAGATGACCCTGATGGGGTACGATCCAAATCGGGGACGACCTCTTAGCTTGCTGTTTCTCACTTAAGGTAGCTCCATATCCAGTCATGTTCCATCCTATGTACTATAGTGTCTCATCTCTAGGGATAGTCTCATAAGAAATACCTTCCTTAATCATGTCAACTATACCTTTGACTAGAGCACTTTTTCTAGGATTATCTGTTACAGAACGTAGGGGGTAGATTTCGAGTGCATATATGAACATGGTCCTATATGCCCATACAGAGCCATTGTGACTAAATGGCAGGACTAAATAGGGGATACCTTTGTCCGTTGTGTGAGGCATAAGACCGCACACCCAACAGTTAGTTGTGTTCATTACAAGTTGGTGTTGGTGTAATAACTGAACAAAGGAGTTATTAACGAACTCCAATCTCCTATTTGATTCGTGGTCAGGCAGAGGGTGGAAAGAATGAGAGGAAACAGTAGGGGGAGGTATGGGTGATGCAGTGGGCGCAAATGTTACATGGAAAGAAAATAAAACATAACTTATCAAAAAGATCATTACGCTGAATAGCATAAAAATACACAATATTATAAAACTTTTCTTTGTCATCGCGGTACAAAGTCTGTGCTTAAAGTTCATTGTTTGGCAGGTCTCTCCACATCGGGAAACTCCATCCTCTCTAAAGTGCTGCCCGCGGTGGGAGGTTGCCTCTGCTAAGGGATGCTTCCGTCAGTCTAGGGCAACTCCCTTGGACCAACCAGAACTACCGACCTAACGTCGTCAGCTGCACCCCAAAGACTTTAATCAACCGCGGCCCTAGCAGCGGAACCCGGATGGCGGTTCGAAAAAAAAAAATGAACAAGTTTCTTAGATGGGAGAGCTGCACTTTCAAAAATAGTACTTGGGGGAAAAAGAAAATATTGTTTTATTTGTCCATGGATCTTAGTCTCAAATTGCAAAAGAAATTATCTTATTAGTTCGTTTTTCTCGGTCTCAAATTATACCGTCGCTTCCCAGGTATTGTCTGATCTGGGAACAAAAGGTCAGGCTCTGTAATGTTCACTCGCTTGGATGGTGGCACAGCCTTGTGCAAAATGTTTTCGTTTTCTTGTTCAGAGTCAGTTTCTTTTACATGTGAATCATTAAAAGGGACAGCATTTGGCACGGCATCAGGTCCTGAGTCAGCGACACCCTCCTGGACCCACTGGTCATAGGGCAGAGGTAAGGGTACCTTTTTACAGTGGACCCCGTGGATCCAGGCCTTCCTCCCTTCCACTCGAACTGCCGATCTGGTAGAGAGAAGGACGAGGTGCGGTCCCGTCCAACTGGGCTGGTCGTTTTTAGTCCTTTGGAAATTCTTTATCAACACCCAGGATCCAGGGTTTATGGGGTGTCCTGGAGTATCAGAAGCCGGAGGCAGGGAGTCATGTACCTGTTGATGCAAAACACGCAATTTAGCCATCAATTCATACAGGTAATCAAGCAAAATAGGGTGTTCTAGCTCGCTGAACTTCGTGGGCCTAGGCACTCCCCATATGTTGGCTGGCCGGCCAAAGACAATTTCATAAGGGCTGAGTTTCACTCGCGAATGCACAGTCATTCTGGTGGATAGGAGTGCTAAGGGTAGAGCGTCAGGCCATTTAAGACCTGTGCTCGCTTGGATTTTGGCCAATTTAAGTTTAAGCGTGCCATTGTAACATTCTCCTAATCCAGCTGATTGGGGGTGATTTGCAGCGTGGAACTTTTGCCTAATGCCTAGCCCTTCACACACTCTCTTCATCACACGACCCACAAATTCACTTCCGTTATCAGACCAGACCATTCTAGGCATTCCAAACCTGGGGAAGTACTCTTTCACAAGGGCTTTTGCTGTGGACAAGGCAGTATTGTCTTTTAGGGGATAGGCTTCTACCCATCTTGAGAAGGCACAAACAACAACGAGCACGTATTTTAAGCTGTTGCACCTCTCCATGTGTATGAAATCTAGCTGCAAAACCTCAAACGGATACGTAGGAGGTGCAAAATGACCAGCTGGAGTTGGGGTTCCCCTACCAGGATTGTGCTTCAGACATACCATGCTATTCTTGACAACATTCTCTGCCCACTTGGGAATCCCTGAATTCTTCCACACTGGGGCCAACAACTCGCAAATCCCTTTCACGCTGATATGAGCCATTCCATGAGCCATTGTAACTACTGCAAGCACATATGCATCGGGTAACAACCATCTCTGATGCTCTGTCAATTCAATCCAACAACCATTTGCATCCATTCTACCTGTACTCTCTCTCCACGTGCTCAACTCTTTCTCTGTGGCCTCAGCTTGGATGGACTTCACACTCTCTATCGTGTCCTCACATATTCCAACATCACCAGTCCATCTTTCAGGGCCTACAACATACATTCGGCTCATCACATTCTTTGCTGTCTCTTTCGCGATTTCATCAGCGAATGCATTTCCACGACCAATATCATCAGTCACTTTCTTGTGAGCACTGCATTTCACAATCGCCATTTGCAAGGGCAAGGTCAGTGATTCAAGAAGCTCATTTACCAACTGACCATGCTGAATCTTAGCTCCATGCGAAGTCAGGAACCCACGTTCTCTCCACAATCGTCCAAAACTGTGAGCCACTCCAAACGCATACTGACTATCAGTGTAGATAGTCACTTTCATTCCTTTGGCAATACACATGCTCTCGTGAGTGCAACTAATTCTGCAGCTTGAGCTGAACCATGTGGTACTCGTGCAGTTTCAACAACTGTTTGCAAAGTCGTGACAGCCTATGCTGCAGTCACGTTACCATTTGGGAGCTTGAAGCATGAACCATCCACCCATAATGTACCATCACATTCAGCAAGAGGAGTGTCAAATAAATCTACTCTCCCTTTTGTCTCTTCCTCTGTTGCGAGAAAACAATTGTGCTGTTCTGAAACATCTGATTCCTCTGCAATTGGCAACAACGTAGCTAGATTTAAGGTACTGCACCTTTTTATGTGCACATGGCTCGCTAGCAGTGTCAATTCGTAACTGGACAATCGAGCACTAGTTAAGTGCTGTGTCTTGGTTCTATTTAACAATGTGTCTACTGCATGTGGGACCATCACGATTAGTGTATTATTCATTACTAGACCAGCAGACTGTCGAATAGAAACAGCTGCTGCTGCTGTGGCTCTTAAACAACTTGGCAATGCTTTAGCTACCAGATCCAAAGTTGACGAAAAATAGGCGCATGGGCGCTGCCTACCTCCAAATAACTGAGTCAACACAGACAATGCACAGCCCTCCTTCTCGTGGACATACAATGTGAAAGGCTTACTGTAGTTGGGGGTACCTAACACAGGAGCCAAACATAATGCTGTGCGCAATTCGAGAAAACTTTTCTGACACTCTTCAGACCAAGGAATGGGATCGGGTGTACCTTTACACGTTAATGCCACCAAGGGTTTGGCCAATAACGAAAAATTTGGAATCCACTGTCTACAGTACGATGTAATGCCCAAGAAAGCACGCACTTCTCTGTGAGTTCTTGGCACACTCAATTTCGCTATTGCCTGAATTCTTTCTGGGGTCAGTTTCCTTCCCTCCTTCGATAAGAGGTGACCTAAGTAGGTCACTTCTTGTCGGCAATATTGCAGTTTGGAAAGTGACACCTTGTGATGCAGATCACACAGATGACGCAATAATGTCAACGTGGCCTTTTTACAAATTTTCTTAGTATCTGCAGCAATGAGCAAATCGTCCACATATTGTACAAGAGTAGCACCTTTAGGTAAAATAATCGTATCAAGCTGTGTTTTTAGCGCTTGACTGTATATTGATGGACTTTCACAGTAGCCCTGAGGAGCGCGTTTAAAGCGGAAGCTTCGACCTCCTAAACTGAAGGAAAAAATATCCCTGCTCTCCTCAGCAATTGGGATACTGAAGAAAGCATTCTTCAGGTCAATCACCGAAAACCAAGAGGCAGAGGCTGGAATCATAGTCAATAATGTGGTAATGTCGGGTACAACTGGAAATTGTGGCACAACAATTTTATTCACTTCTCTAAGGTCAATCACGAATCTGTACACAGGTGGCTTAGAAGGGTCAGTTTGTTTTAAAACATGCAGAACAGGACTACTGCAAACATTTCATCGTGTTTCTTCAATCACATCCTTTTCAATTAATTCATAAACGATCGCTAGCAAAGCTTTTTCACCCTCACTCGAGATTTTGTATTGGGGAATTCGTGGCATTTTAACGTTGGCTTTCAATGTTACAACATATGGTGGAATTTCTAAAAGACCCACATCATTTGGACGAGTGGCCCAAAGAATATCTGGGAGAAACAACAATTCTGCAGGAATTTTATCCCTCGACAAATACATGGGAGAAACCACTTTCTTACCTAAAGTAAGTTGCACTCCTGAAGGAGAACAGTACAAAGTCGCATACAATCTTTTTAACAAATCCAATCCTAGCAAGTTTTCGCCACAACCTGTTGTCAGAATAAGGGGTGCTTCTAATTCACAAGGACCAACAGAATTGAGACAAAGGGTCAGAAATCGGATTCCTAACTGGGGCGCCAGAAAAACCTACAGAAACGTTCATTTCGCCAGACAAGGGTGCGCCAGGGAGTTTGGAGTGCATAATAGAACTCTTTGTAGCACCAGTATCCAACAGAAAAGGTTCTGACACACCTGATGTAATCACCTCAACGTAAGGTCCACTCTGATCTACTGGAACTGAAACAACTCCCTCTCTTTGTCTATGGCTGTCCTAGCAATCATTATTCTCCAAATACTCATCTTCTGTATAGTAATCATCAACGTAGTATTGAGCTGTCCTGTCAGATACGGTATTTTGCTGATCAAACCTGTTCATAGAGTTTTTTGGTGGAAGGGGACGTGCGTTCTGAGGGGCGTTTCCACGCCCTCTACCTCTAGGTGCTTGCTGACTGCCACGACCCTTCACACCAGAAACTCCATTTGCACGTTGTAATAGAATAGGACAATTATACTTGAAATGACCTTCTTGTCTGCAATATGAACATTGATTGGGGCCTACAGGGACACGTGGCTGAGTGTACTCGACTCTTTGCGAGTTCCTCTGATATTGTTGAGGCTGCTGGAAATTATTCTGGTAGTGATTCTGGCTACCATTATTCTGATTACCACCACAACGTTGGTTGGCTGTAGCAGAACCTTCGTTTTTAGTTCTTTAGTTTTCTTTTCTACTCTATCTTTCTCGTCCTTGTCTCTTTTTTCGTAATATTGTGCAGTAGCCAATATCTGGGCTGAAGATGAGACTGCCCAAGAACTTTCTGAATCCTTTAATTTTTTACACAATTCTGGAAGCAGATTGTACACGAATTTATTGAAAAACAATCTCTGACCACCTTCTGTGGTCATATCTTGACCGCTGTGGTCAATGAATGTTTCTTCAAACCTGGTGAAGAAATCTGAAACAGTTTCTTCTTTCTTTTGCTTGCAGGCAGACAATTTATCCCAATTTACACGTATTGCAGGCATTATTGTTTTCATGTAATCCACTATTTTACCAGGGAGTTCTGCTATCAAAGGCTCAGGCTTGGCACCACCAACTTGTCGGGCATCTGCAGCGGCAATATTAGCCCACGAGTCACCTAATTCCTGATCATGATCTATATGACGAATTTTACCCCATAAAGGCTGTGGAACAACATTCCCAAATAGCATATCGATATCGGCTAAATTCATTATACATGACCCCGCTGTTTGCGACAACTCTTTGTAATACCCTGCAGGATTTTTACGCGGATCAGGTAATGTTTGTTTAAGTGCTAAAACTTCAGCTCGCTTCCATGGGACATGTACCCATAAACGCTGAAAGTGTGGCAGAATAGGTGAGACAGCAGTCGTGTCACCCTCTCTCCATTGTGGGGGAACTTCTCTCATAGGGTATTGTCGCGCCTTTTTCCTACTAGATGTACTAGGCTCAGATGGTGACCCAGAACTGCTCCCCTTACTCCGATATGATAACAACATTTCAACTGCTTTTTCCACATCTGGACTTACAATCATACCCTCTCCGAACTTAAACCGTACACGACACATCTCTTGCGGGATGCATTCCAGATCATTGTCTTCTAAATCCTCGCAAAGAAAAACACACATCTGTTCGAAAACATATCTCTGTGTCGCTGCTTCCCATTGATGGAAGACTTCCATGACAGACTGTACATCATATTTTACGGTGTCCATGACCCATTTCCATGCTAAACTATTCAGTGAATCTCTCTCTTGATAATCAGGCAGTCGACTTCGCAACTGTCTTCTTCCCATGTTAGGGGTCGTAGTAGGCGACCCGAAAAGAGGTAAAAGAAGGTTAGTAACAGTGCTGGCCATTTTCTGCCGAATGGAAGGTGAAACTGAAGGAAGAACGGATGGAAAAACGGGGTGAGATAAGGCAGGGGCAGAGATAGCAGTAGAGGTATCAGGTGAAATAGAAGGAGCACTAGGCAAAATCGTAGAGGGAGCATTAGGAGAAGTAAAAGGTACATTAGGCGAACTCGTAGAAAACACAGGTGAAGCAAGTGTGGTTGGTGGGTCTGGAGCAGGCTGCACCATAGAGACAGGAGTCAGCTGGAGAACAGCTGGAGGGTGCTGTGGAAGAACAGGAGGCGTAGTTTGCGCAACTAAAGGTTGCGGGGGTGCCGTGGCATTTTGCGCATAGGGGGGTGGCGAATTTAGTAAATGCGACATTAATGGGTCTTTTTCACGCTCTTTTGCTGCCTCTTGCTGAAGGGACGGCAAAACTGGGTAGCATTTGTCTACTGCCATTTTACGTTGCCTGTGCAACTGCTCACTCATCTGCTCTTCTTCATTGTCTTTAAACTGTATAGCAGCTTGCATTACTGAGAGTCCCTCTTCTCTCTTATTTTTCGTAGCTAATTTGATTTCTTTTTGTTTGGCTTCTTTACGCCATAAGCGGAAAGAGTCAAACATCGCCGGCCGGGCTTTCTTTTTAAAGAGTTTAACTTCAAGGTTATCTAGGATTTCGGTATCAAAGCTACCATATTGGGGCCATTTTAAAACACCATCTTTTCTGGTGTATTTAATCCATACTTCGTTGTAGGTGATGGGGCCTACCCCATGTTTCACATATAGCTCGTAAGTTGGAGTTCCAACTGGAGGAACCGGGCATGAGTCCTCCAATCGGGAGTCCCTATTATTAAAACCAAGACAAAACAAATTTCCAAGTCTAAGACTAGGCATCTTCGCTCTCTAGTCTAGTTCCAAACTTCAAAGGATTATCGATTACGATATTTCTCGTGAATACACGAGTCCTTCGGTTTTGGTGCTTGCAAGTACCAACAAATTATCCCAAAGGATACCCAAGACTAAGACCAACTAAGGACTGGGAGACGCTCCACTTACACTTAACTGAAATATCGATGACGTCACCAGAAGACTCGTCTTAGTGTTTCGCTCTACCAAACTTCAAGGGTCCAAATCAGGGCGATAGCCAGGGCAGCAGTCCTTGTAGCCGTCGGGAAGCGGGGAACCTCGCAGCAAAGACCTTCGGACCACGTCGACATGCAGGGGTCGATGAGGTGGTTGGCCGTCCTCCGGAATTTTCACACGAAGCTCCTCACGATCCTCTGGCTGACTGGTACCACTGGAATCGCCCCAAACGTTGGGCACCAGCTGAGGTACTGGGTTTTTAAGAACCGGCACAGAACCGGTAACCCAGCGGTGTCAGGGTACACCCAGAGACCTCGGGTTCTTCCTGATCCAGACCACAGAAACTCAGAGTCTTCTAGGTGAAGTCAAAGACTAGTTTATTGGCTGCAACCAAGGTAACAAGTGTCCTAGAAGTACAACACAGGGAAGTATATTCTCAGGAGACTGCTCGAATTTACAAAATCAGGCTTCTCTTCTTATACACATTTTTAGGCTTCAGGCAAAACATTCTTGGTTGTAAAGTAAATCGTTAACATATTTCTAATACAAAGAAAAGGCAGAGTCATGATGACATGTCCATATTTCACTTCGTGCTGCCTACAACAAATCACCCGGCAAGACACAACATTTCATCAGATATCACTGGACCCCCAATAAAAACAGGCACCTCCCCATCATAAAGTAAGTGAAGCAAAAGAGTAGAGACAGATGTGAGCAAGATATGGCAGGTGTGCGCGCTGAAATGGTTTTATGGCTTGTTGAGCCTAGATGCTATCTGGTTCGGCCACTGGGAGGGGAACTGACCTAACGAGTTTGGCCTGGGGCAATGGTTCCAACTTGCACAGGTCATAGGAAAGTCGATTAAGGAGTACGTGTCCTTGCTGAGATGAATTTGGCTGGATTAAGGCCTATGTAAAGGGCAACATACAAGATAGCTGCAGTATATAAAATGGAAGCCAAGGGTTCTGAGCGATAATGACGATTTCGAGGAGAAATCGTTACTCGAATGCGCTGAAAATATATGTACATGGTGTGTTCGTCATTCTCGGTCTTTTGATACCAAATTCGTCATGTTTCGATGAAGTTTTAATTCTCGAGTCCAGAACGATTACATGAATCCAGAATCTTCAGAACCACAGCCCCTGCTCCCCGAGTTAACCCATTATTTGTTATATATCTTAGTTTAATCATTGGCGCTGAAGGTAGGTGAGGTACCGGGTTTTTAGGAACCCGGTGGTGCCAGGGGGTAGCACCCTAGGACCTCTGAGTTCTCCCTTGTTCCGGACCACAGAAACACGGAGTCTTCTAGTTACCGTCAAAGATCAAGTTTTATTGGTAGCTACCAAGAAACACGTGTCCCAGAAGTACACTGCACGGAGAGTAGGTTCTCGGGAGACTGTTCGTTTTTACAGAACCAGCCGTCTCCTTATATACAAAAATAATAGCTGCAAGCAAGAATTCCTGAGTTTATGATATGGCTATACACATATTTCTACAATAATACAAAGAGCAGAGTCATGTAAGCAAGCCCATATTTTAGATGTCCAGTTTGTTGATAGATTACCCAGTTAGGCCTGGAACTCCCATCAGATATCGATGAAACCTTAATAAAGGAAGGCACAACCCAGTCATAAAACTGGCCATAAACAAGGAATGTGGACAGGTGCATGTTTGCAGAAAGCATGGTCTGTATGTGTGAATGGTTTGTGGAATGTTATGTATTGATGCTATCGTATTTGGCCACTGGGCGAGGAGCTGCCCAAACAGGTTTGGCCTAAGGCCATGGAGTCAGTTGGGACAGGTCAGGGGGAAGTCACGAAAAGGTGGACGTGTCCCTTTTGATCAAGCTCGACCTTTAATTGACTTAACATGAGGGCAAGATGCAAGATGGATGCCGTTCACAAAATGGAGTTTAAGGGATGGGGACGGAAACTACGATTTTGGGGTGTTGGCAACCCTCGATTGTGACGCAAATACATAGGAATGATGTCCTAATTATTATCGGTTCATAGATACCAAAATCGTCTTGGTGCGTTGAGGTTTTGTGACACGGGTATTGGACCTCGATATCGGGAAAACACCAGGGTCCGGATTTTTGAGAACCACAGACCCTCCTTTTGCCCTCATATAAGTCAATAACTCATGCTAATCTGAGTCCAAATCGCTATGAAGAAATTCGTGGAGATGTTGCTGTAGCATCATTCTGTTACTCAGCTCGTCCCGTGACACAGGCTTCCGTACACACGAGGTAGCACAGAGGCCACATAGTGCAGGAGCACACTGTATACATAGGCAAAACATGAACAGAAGTGCCAAGGTCATCCCAATGAAGATCAAAATTTTCCATCCCCAGGCAGTGATCAGCTCCCAGAACCACCCCAGCAGGGACCAATCCCCTTTCTCAACGTGAAGGGAACCAGATATTTCGTGTAGTTTGGAGATGGCCTGGTATACTGTCGGTGCGTTATCAGGGATGAATATGCAACAACTGGATTGGATGACTCTACACACACCACCACGATCGGCGAGTATGATGTCTAAGGCAATTCGGTTCTGAAGGGTCATAAGTCGATCCGACTGAAGCTCGGTTGTCAGATTGCCAAGTGCTCCGGCCGTCGTAGTCACGGCGGATTCAACTATCCTCGATAACTGGCGAATATTTCTGCTGTTCACCATAGGCCCCCAAAATGGCAGAAAACCCTTTGCGAAGTCAGCGAATTCCTGACCCGCGGTGTCGTCTTTACTCACGACACCCCTAGCTGTCCTTGTCCGATGGTAATCTGCTCTGGCCGTGTAGGTGGGAGGCAGCAGAAATGAGATAAAACATGTACCTGAGAAATCAGGGGGCAACCACGTGTAGGCTTGGTCGTGGCAAACGAAATACGTGCCTTTGGCTGCCAAAAGTATAGGGGAAGTTCGGGAAGTAAATACGTATGTTTCCGTGCAAATGCTCTTTCCTAACTGTGCTGTGGGGTCCCTACCAATACCCTGTAAGCATAAGTGACCTCGGTGGGGCACTATCCAAACTGGGCGGGATTTCTTTGCTGCCTGGCTCTTGACCAGGTAAACCCCATGTTTGGTCACGTTCCAACGGGTGTAGGGACTGAGTTCATCTTTGGGCATTGTCAGATATGTGTCGATATCCCTACTCATATTCCTTATCCCTGCAATTAGTGCCTTGTTATTGGAATCGCTCGCAGTGGAACGGGTCGGGTATGGTTCTAGGGCGAATAGGAACATGGTCTGGAAAGCCCACAGAGAACCATAGTAGCTGAATGGCAAAATGAAGTATGGGATCCCCTTATCGGTTGTGTGTGGCATAAGTCCGCATATCCAACAGTTTGATGCGTTCATTACGGACTGGTGTTGGTGTAGGAGCTGAATGAAAGAATTGTTTACAAATTCGAGTCTTCGGGCAGACTCGTGTTCAGGTAGAGTGTGAAAGTAGTGTGGAGAAATAGTGGGAGGAGATGGTGGCTGGGTGTCATTCGAAAAGGTAACTTTAAATACGAATAGAGTATAACCAGTAAAAAACACAAGTATGCTACATAACATTAAAACACATAGTATCAGGAATCTTCTTTTGGACAGTATTGTGCATAACTGTTTTCCGAAGTTCGTGGGTCTGATAGGTCTCTCTACCCTTGGAAACTCCATCCTCTAGTTGCTGCCCGCGGTGGTTGATTGATTCTCCCAGGGAGCGCGCTCTGCTCAGTCCGGGGTAACTCCCGTGGACCAATCAGAACCGTGGACCTAGAACTTCCCAGTTGCACTCCCCAGACTTCGACCGCGACCCTAGCAGCAGAACCGGATGGCGGTTCAAAAAATCAAAAATGAGCTAGTTCCCCTGGGACGAGAGAGCTAAAAAAATCAAAAAAATAGTTCTTAGGGGAAAAGGGAAATCACATTAGGTCAATCGTTTATTAGTCTCTTTGTTTAGACCGCAGGTCGTACCGTCGTTTCCCAGGTATGGTGTGGTCTTCAAACAGCGTCTCAGGTTCGGTAGTGTCCAATTGCATAGACGGCGACACAAGTCCTTGTAAAATATGATCACTCTCCTTTTCAGTACTAGTTTCTTTCAAACGTGCATCGCTGAAAGGGATGAAGCGAGGTACGGATTCGGTCTCGGAGTCGGCAAGTCCTTTGTTGACCCACCGGTCGTATGGAAGGGGTAGAGGGACCCGTTTGCAGTGGGTCCCATGTACCCAGTTCTTCTTGCCTTCCACCCGAACAGCAGATCTCGTTGAAAGCAGCACTAGGTGCGGTCCGGTCCACCTCGGCTGTCCGTTGTTGGTGCGCTGGAAATTCCGCACCAAAATCCACGAGCCGGGCTCGATGAGGTGACCTGGATCGTCAAAGGCTGGTGGAGAGGAACTGTGAACCTGTTGGTGTAAAACACGCAATTTAGTTGTCAATTCGCACAAATAGTCAAGTAGTACGGGGTGTTCTATCTCACTTAGTTTCTTGGGTCTTGGCACGCCCCAGACGTTGGCTGGGCGGCCAAACACGATCTCATGGGGACTAAGTCCTAATCTGGAGTGGACAGTCATTCTGGTTGACAAAAGCGCTAGAGGCAGTGCGTCAGGCCATTTAAGACCTGTACTGGCTTGGATCTTGGCTAGTTTGAGTTTTAGAGTGCCATTGTAGCACTCTACTAATCCAGCTGATTGGGGGTGATTTGCAGCGTGGAATTTTTGGTGGATGCCTAAACACTCACACACTCTCTTCATCACGCATCCTACGAATTCACTTCCGTTATCACTCCAGACAATTCTAGGCATACCGAACCTCGGAAAGAACTCTTTGACGAGTGCTTTGGCAGTTGATAAAGCGGTATTGTCCTTAAGGGGGTACGCTTCCACCCATCTTGAAAAGGCGCAGACAACAACGAGCACATACTTTAGGTTGTTGCACCTCTCCATGTGGATGAAGTCGAGCTGTAAAACCTCGAACGGGTACGTTGGAGGCGCAAAATGACCAGTTGGAGTTGGGGTTCCCCTCCCGGGATTGTACTTCAAACACACCATACACTTTTTAACCACATTCTTTGCATATTTTGGGATATTGCTATTCTGCCATACTGGGGCCAATAGTTTACATATTCCTTTCGAACTGATGTGCGCAATTCCGTGAGCCATCGTTACTACTGCAAGTACGTATGCATTAGGTAATAGCCATCGCTGGTGTTCTGATAGTTCGACCCAACAACCATTCGCATCCAATCTACCTGTGCTTTCTCTCCATTCATTCACCTCGTTCTCAGTGGCCTCAGCTTGTATCGATTTTACGCTTTCAATGGTGTCCTCGCACATTCCCACATCAGCAGTCCATCTAGCGGGACCCATAACATACATCCGACTCATTGTGTTCCTTGCAGTTTCTTTCACAACCTCATCTGCCAATGCATTTCCGCGGCCAACATCATCCTGAATCTTTTTGTGTGCACTGCATTTTATAATGGCGACTTGTAGGGGCAAGGTGAGTGACTCAAGGAGCTCATTAACTAGCTGGCCATGTTGTATCTTTGCACCATGGGACGTAAGGAACCCACGTTCACGCCACAATCTCCCAAAACTGTGAGCCACACCAAAGGCATATTGGCTGTCAGTGTACACATTCACTCGCTTTCCTTTTGCCAACACACATGCTCTAGTAAGCGCAATCAGCTCTGCAGCTTGTGCAGAATTGTGGGAAATGCGTGCAGTCTCTACAATGGTGTATAATGTCGTTTACGGCGTATGCTGTGGTCGTATCACCATTCGGCAACTTGAAACATGAACCATCAACCCACAAAGTATCATTGCATTCGGGAAGGGGAGTGTCCTGTAAGTCTACTCTCCCTTTTGTCTCTTCTTCTGTCCTGAAACAGCAGTCATGTTTGTCAATCTTGTCTGTCTCTGTCGGGATGGGTAATAACGTAGCGGGGTTGAGTGTATCACACCTTTTTATGTGACTGTGACTTGCTAGCAGGGTAAGTTCGTAACTGGATAGTCGAGCGCTAGTAAGATGTTGTGTCTTGGTCCTATTTAGCAAAATGTCAACTGCATGCGGAACCATAACGATCAGAGTGTTATTCATGACTAGTCCAGCAGACTGTCGAATGCAGACAGCTGCTGCCGCCGTTGCTCTTAGACAACTTGGCAGTGCCTTAGCCACTGGATCCAGAGTTGCCGAAAAATACGCGCATGGGCGCTGTTTGTCCCCAAAGTGTTGCGTTAAGACTGATAATGCACAACCTTCCTTTTCGTGGACATACAATGTAAAAGGCTTACTGTAGTTGGGGTTTCCCAACACAGGGGCCGAACACAATGCATCACGCAACTCGTGGAAACTCGTCTGACAATCTTCAGACCAAGGCATAGGATTAGGCGTGTCTTTGCGGAGTAGTGCCAGCAAGGGCTTGGCTAGTAGTGAGAAATTCGGTATCCATTGTCTACAGTATGATGTAATGCCCAAGAAGGCTCGAACCTCTCTCTGTGTCCTTGGGGCACTTAGTTCTGTAATTGCCTGTATTCTTTCTGGTGTCAGTCTCCTTCCCTCCTTCGATAAGATGTGACCTAGGTAGGTTACTTCTTGTCGGCAAAATTGCAGCTTTGAAAGGGAGACTTTGTGCTTCATGTCACATAAGTGACGCAATAATAACAACGTGGCTTGTTTGCAAATCTCCTCAGTGTCTGCGGCGATCAGTAGATCGTCTACGTACTGGATCAAAGTTGACCCATCTGGCAGCACAATTGTGTCTAGTTGTGTTTTCAGTGCCTGACTGAATATAGATGGGCTTTCGCAGTAGCCTTGAGGAGCGCATTTGAAGCGGAAGCTTCGTCCTCCTAAATTGAAGCCGAAAAGGTCTCTACTCTCTTCGGCGATCGGGATGCTGAAGAAAGCGTTCTTCAGGTCAATCACCGAGAACCAGTCTGCTGAAGCTGGAACCATTGTCAATAAAGCAGTAATGTCGGGGACAACTGGAAACTGTGGGATAACTACCTTATTTACCTCTCTGAGGTCAATCACAAACCTATACACAGGGGGCTGTGAAGGATCAGTACGTTTTAAGACCGGTAAAACTGGACTGTTACAAACGTTCCCTGTTGTTTCTTCAATAACATCTTTATCGATCAAATCATAAATGATCGTTAACAACGCCTTCTCGCATTCGTTAGATATTTTGTATTGAGGAATACGTGGCAATCCGACGTTGGCTTTCAAAGTTATGACATACGGTGCTATCTCCAAACGACCTACGTCATTGGAACCATTAGCCCACAGTATATCAGGAAGTGATGATAATTCCGTTGGAATACCTTCTTTCGACAAATACATTGGAGAAATGACTTTTTTCCCTAAGGTAAGTTGTACTCCCGAGGGAGAACAGTACAAAGTCGCATACAACCTTTTTAGCAAATCCAATCCTAACAAATTTTCACCGCAACCTGTTGTAAGAATGAGGGGTGCTTCCAATTCATAGGGGCCAACAGAAAGGGATATAGGACTAGAGATCGGGTTTCTAACAGGGGCGCCAGAGAAGCCTACTGAGACATTCATTTCGCCAGACAAAGGTGCGCCAGGAAGTTTTGAGTGCATAATAGAACTTTTTGTAGCACCAGTATCCAGCAGAAATGGCTCTGACACTCCTGAGGTAATTACCTTGACATAAGGTCCATCTTGGTCTACTGGAACTGAAACAACTCCCTCTCTTTGTCCATGGCTGTCCTAGCAATCGTTACCCTCATTGTCGTGTTCGGTGTAATAGTCGTCAGCATAGTACTGAGCTGACCTAGACGATGCGTTATTCTGTTGGTCAAAGCTATTCATGGAATTTTGAGGCGGAAAAGAAGCTGTGTACTGGGAGAAATTTCCACGGCCCCTACCTCTGGGGGCATGTTGAACACCTCTCCCTCTTACACCTGAAACACCGTTAAAGCGTCGCGCAAGAGCCGGACAATTACTCCTAAAATGACCCTCTTCCTTGCAATACGCACATTGATTCGGGCCATACGGAACACGCTGGTGGGAAGACTCGTTTCCTTGCGCGTCTCTAGAATACTGCTTATTCTGTTGATAATTGGGCTGGCTAGCCATACGAGGCGGATAGGCCTGTTGGAGAAGAACTTTAGTTTTTAGATCTTTCGTCTTTTTGTCTGCCTTGTCTAGCTCGTCTTTGCGCCTGTTTTCGTAGTACTGAGCTGTTGCTAGAATCTGCGCTGACGTAGAGACAGCCCAAGCACTCTCTGAATCTTTTAGTTTAGCACACAGTTCGGGAAGCAGATTGTGTACAAACTTGTCTACAAACAATCTTTGGCCACCCTCGGTAGCCATATCCTGACCACTATGGTCAGTGAAAGTTTCCTCAAATCTCGTGAAAAAGTCAGACACATTCTCGTCTTTCTTCTGCTTGCACGCGGATAGCTTGTCCCAGTTTACGCGTACTTCAGGCATAAGTGTCTTCATGTACGCAATAATTCTACCGGGAAGTTCAGCTATTAACGGCTCAGGCTTGAAACCACCGACTTGTCTAGCATCTGTAGTCGCAATGTTCGCCCACGAGTCACCTAATTCTTGGTCATGATCTGCATGACGTATCTTACTCCATAAAGGATGTGGAACAACGTTCCCAAACAACATGTCTATATCCGCTAAATTCATTATACATGAGCTGGCAGTTTGGGACAACTCCTTATAATACCCAGTCGGGTTTTTACGGGGATCGGGTAGTGTCTGCTTGAGTGCTAAAACTTCGGATCTTTTCCAGGGGACATGTACCCATACACGCTGGAAATGAGGCAGAACCGGTGGAACTGCAGTTGCGTCACCTTCCCTCCAGACCGGAGGAACCTCTCTCATGGGGTACTGTCTCGCTCTTTTCCTGCTGGATGTACCACTGTCAGAGGATGACCCAGAATTACCACCCGTACTTCTATGTGATAATAATATCTCAACTGCTTTTTCAACGTCGGGACCTACAATCATACCCTCCCCAAATTTAAATCGTACACTACACAACTCTTGCTCGTTGGTCTTCTGACCATTATCTACCAAATCCTCACACAGAAAAACACACATCTGCTCAAAGACGTATCTTTGCGTTGGTTCATCCCATTGACGGAAAACGTTCATGACAGACTCTACATCATATCTTGCTGTGTCCATAGCCCAATTTCGTGCTAACTTATTCAAACATTCCCTTTCCTGATAATCGGGCATTTGGCTTCGTAATTGTCTTCGTTCCGTGTTAGGGGTCGTTTTAGGCGACCGAAAAAGTGGTGAAGGAAAGTTAGTAACAATGCTGGCCATTTTATGCCAGACGAAAGGTGAAAGTGGGGGAATAACTGGTGGTAGAACAGAGTCACGCAAAGTAGAAACAGAAATGTTCGTAGAACGAGTATCAGAGAGACTAGAAAGTGTGCTAGGCGAAATTTTAGAAGGAACAGTAGGAGAAGTAGATGTGATCGGTGAGCCTTGAGGAGGCTGCGCCAGAGAAACAGGAGCCAGCTGAAGAGTAGCCGGTGAGTGCGGTAAAGGAGCCTCTATAACAGCTACCAGAGGTGCAACTAAAGGTTGCGGAGGTGCTGTGGCATTTTGTGCATAGGGTGGTGGCGAACTTAGCAAATGAGCCATTAATGGATCTTTTTCACGCTCTTTTACTGTCTCTCGCTGAAGAGATGGCAAAACGGGGTAGCATTTATCTATTGCCATTTTACGTTGCCTGTGCAACTGCTCACTTATTCGATCCTCTTCGTTGTCTTTAAATTTTATCGCAGCTTGCATTACTGAAATACCTCTTTCCCTCTTATTCTTCTTTTCTAATTTAATTTCCTTCTGTTTGGCCTCTTTACGCCATAAGCGGAAAGAGTCAAACATCGCCGGTCGGGCTTTCTTCTTGAATAGTTTGACTTCTAGGTTATCTAAAACTTCTGAGTCGAAACTACCGTATTGGGGCCATTTTAAAACACCATCCTTGCGGGTGTATTTTATCCATACTTCGTTATATGTTATAGGACCTACGCCGTGCTTTACATAGAGCTCATACGTTGGAGTTCCAATTGGAGGAACCGGACAAGATTCCTCTAATCGGGAGTCCTTACTACAACCAAGACAAAACAAGTTTCCAAGTCTGCTAAAACCAGGCATCTTCGCTCACTAGTCTAGCTTCAAACTTCAAAGGATTATCTGTTACGATATATCTCGTGAATACACGAGTCCTTCGGCTTTGGGGCTTGCAAGTACCAAATCAAAGCGTATCTCAAGGATACCAAAAACTAAGGACAAACTAAGGACTGGGAGACGCTCCACTTATACTTAACTGAAGTATTTGAAGATCTGAGACGTCGCTAGAAGACTCGTCTATCGTTTCGCTCTACCAAAGATCACTGGGTCCAAAACAAGGCGATAGTCAGGGCAGCAGTCCTTCGTAGCCGTCGGGACGCGGGGAACCTCGCAGCAAAGACCTTCGGAACCACGTCGACATACAGGGGTCGCTGAAGTGGCTGGCCGTCCTCCGGAATTTTCACACGAAGCTCCTCACGAACATCTGGCTTGGACCGTCACCGCTTGATATCGCCCCGAGTTGGGCGCCAACTGAGGTACCGGGTTTTTAGGAACCCGGTGGTGCCAGGGGGTAGCACCCGAGGACCTCTGAGTTCTCCCTTGTTCCGGACCACAGAAACACGGAGTCTTCTAGTTACCGTCAAAGATCAAGTTTTATTGGTAGCTACCAAGTAACACGTGTCCCAGAAGTACACTGCACGGAGAGTAGGTTCTCGGGAGACTGTTCGTTTTTACAGAACCAGCCGTCTCCTTATATACAAAAATAATAGCTGCAAGCAAGAATTCCTGAGTTTATGATATGGCTATACACATATTTCTACAATAATACAAAGAGCAGAGTCATGTAAGCAAGCCCATATTTTAGATGTCCAGTTTGTTGATAGATTACCCAGTTAGGCCTGGAACTCCCATCAGATATCGATGAAACCTTAATAAAGGAAGGCACAACCCAGTCATAAAACTGGCCATAAACAAGGAATGTGGACAGGTGCATGTTTGCAGAAAGCATGGTCTGTAAGTGTGAATGGTTTGTGGAATGTTATGTATTGATGCTATCGTATTCGGCCACTGGGCGAGGAGCTGCCCAAACAGGTTTGGCCTAAGGCCATGTAGTCAGTTGGGACAGGTCAGGGGGAAGTCACGAAAAGGTGGACGTGCCCCTTTTGATCAAGCTCGACCTTTAATTGACTTAACATGAGGGCAAGATGCAAGATGGATGCCGTTCACAAAATGGAGTTTAAGGGATGGGGACGGAAACTACGATTTTGGGGTGTTGGCAACCCTCGATTGTGACGCAAATACATAGGAATGATGTCCTAATTATTATCGGTTCATAGATACCAAAATCGTCTTGGTGCGCTGAGGTTTTGTGACACGGGTATTGGACCTCGATATGGGGAAACACCAGGGTCCGGATTTTTGAGAACCACATAGGGGAGCGGCTTGTGTTGCTGTACCCCCAAATTAACCATGCTGGATTTGCGAAAGTGAATGAGCATTAAAATGAATTCACATTTTGTTTTTATCTGGTCACATTTGCTGCGTCTTCAAGTCAAGTCAAGTCAAACATGACGTTTCAAACAAACATGGGTTTTCAGCTGAAGTCAAATATCAGTCTAGTCTTCTGACAAATGTCTTCTTATTCTTTTATCACAACTGGTGATGCCTTTTGGTCTCTTACTGCAAAGTGTGAGGATACTGCTGAATGGGTATAGTTCATTGGACACTTTGGGCCTGATTATGAATTGGGCGGTGTGATGCCGGGTCTGCTCCACCGCCGCACTGCCAAACCTGTGGTCGGGTCGCAAATTGCGAGTGTTTTTTTTGTGTATGACCGGCCTTTTTTTTACGTTCCCACAGCAGTGGCTCAGATAATGGGCACCCCAATGGGAACACGAAAAACAGTTCATGCAATAGCATGGACTGTAAAGTCCATGTCGTGCACGAACTGGGGTGCATGCAAACAGGGGGGCACATGTTGTATCCCCCTGCATGTACCCCATGGCCCTGAGGCACAAGGGGGCCCTATAGGGCCCCCTTGGTTTCCTCTCCACCACAGTTTTCATAGAGGAGGAACCATCATGAGAACCGGGACAGGGAGGAAACTCGTAATATGCTTGGTGGGACCGCAGTGGTCCCGCTAAACATATTGCAGCTTCAAGGCTGCCGCAACACCACCAGGTAATGGTGTTTTCCTGGCAGCTGTAATGGGGCAATCGCAGTCTGACCCCCCTAATTGTAATAGGGTGGTCAGAAGACTGCCGCCGCTGAGCCCCTGCTGGATGGACCCCCAGGCTCATAATCAAGCCCTCTGTGTAATTTTGTGATTTCTCAGAATCCCTGTGAGTTTAGTGATGCAACATGGATAGCAGCATCCCCCGGTCTAAACATTTTTTTCTAGCACGTCTGATTTCAATTATGTAAGGGCATATTGTAACATGGGCACAGGGCTCCAAATAAGTGCAAGCCTGAGACAAGAAGCTTTGAGTACCCTTCGCTTGTGGTAGTTCACACCTGTATCTGAAGCAGATAGCATATCCATCCAGAGCTATTGGAGCCCTTCTTTGGCAGCAGCATTTAAACTATCCACACTGCAATGTTCAGAGGCATACATACAGGCCACTATTGTTGGAGACTGGTGAACGAATGGATGAATAATGGATGAACCAACAAATACTAAGAAGCACGCAAAAGTCAAAGAGAAATAAGGTACTATCAATGTTTTATTTGTAAGTGCAGCGACGGAAACATTTTCTTATTAACCTGCCGCTGGTGCTACTGAGTATAGGGATTTCAAATGCAAGGGTTGCCTAGTTTTGATTGTATCCGATACCACTTCTTCCCACCACCCTACTCTCCCTTTCTCTTTATTTCTCTTTTGCTTATTATTTTCCTTGCCGCTACCTCTCCTTTTCACAGTCTTCCTTACTTTCTCTTCCTCTTTCTTTCCTCCTTTTCTATTTCTTACTCCAGTTTAAAGCCCGATGTTTAAAAAGCAAATTGATTCCCTACAAAATGAAGACTGATGCTCACCATTTGCAACCACAAGCGCAATTTGACACTGGATGGAGCTCCAAAAATGAACTTTGCAGATATTTAAGCCTCGGTGGAGTGGCCTGTTGACACATGGGGGCATAGTTACAAGACAATGATTCAACACTGCGCCACAGCCATCATGCTGTGCCGAGCTGCGTCATTAGGAAAGTGAAGGGATGTGTCTTATTTACAGCACTACAATGCATCCCTGTGCTTTCCTTGCACTGGTGCACAATTGGCTGCGTAGTGACAACACAGGCACCCTTGCACTATAGTGCAAGGGTGCCTGCGTTGTCAGGGGCTGTTCCTCTTCAGGGTCAGGAGGGCGTAGCTCCCCCATGTGAGGTGCCCAGTGTAAGTCCTTTTCTAGGGCTGGGCATGTGACCGCTCCCGCAAAGCTGGCAGCTGAAATCCAGTCCACATGTCTAGTTGGACAGGTCTCGAACTGCGGCCAACTTGACATGCCCACTTGAATCTTTGAACCAGCACTCTATTATGGAACTTAAGAGGGTGAGAGGGATATTCGGATAAGACCCAGTAATCCATAAAGCGACATGTGCCAGAAAGAGATACTGTCAAATGAGTCAATGGATGCCACAAGGGTAAGAATTGGACTTGGAGATATAAGCAGTAGCCATGCACCTTGTCATTTTTATTTGTTTATGTACTTGTCCCTGGTAGAAGAAAGACATCCCATGAAAGAGAAAGGACGAAAGGATGTGGACGAGCACTGAAGGCCTGCAGTCTGAGCAGAAGCTGCTCACTCTTTAAAAGGCCCAGATTTCACCTACTCCTGCAAGCCCGTAGGAAGCCAACATTGTGAGCAGGGGTTCAGACCCATAGCCTCTATCAGACTCTCAGAGGTTCTCAAAGGCGGGTGAGACCCAGTAGGACAACACCAGTTGGATGGCACCGTGCACATGCGAGGGTCAGAGACAAAGCACTTGGTAAGAGCGAATTGGCCTGTCCTATGTTAACCTGCAAGCCTCACCTTTCTAAGAGATCCCAGCACTTTTCCTGGATCCCAGAGACCATTGTTCTTTCTAGTTTACATAAAAAGGCTTCCTCCTGACATTCGAGAATATCCTCCCAGAACAACTGAGAGAGCACAAGTTTGAAAAATTTTTTATAAGTGTACCATATTTACAAGCACGTAGTTAGTTAACATGTACTTTGCACCAGAGTGTTTATATTTAGAAGTGAAATACACCGAGTGTCTTATATTCAGTGGTGAAATGCATAGAATGTTTAAGTAGAGTAACAATAATCATAACTGTGTGAGATTAATGTAGAAATGTTGGAATGAATATGAAAACCTCATGTTCTCATGTTAAAGGAATCATGTTAGAGTTGAATAGAACTCTGAAAATCCAGTATAATGTGTAGGCCTCATGGCAATTCACAGCAAATCTAAACGTGCTGCTAAAATAATGTGAGATGGGGTTAACCTGGTTCTTCCAAATGTATTATCGAACTAAGTTTGAAATATATGCTTTATAGATGTGTTGTTTTAGAAACGTATGCTAGTTAAGAATGTTGTTTAAATCAAGTTAATGTTTTAAGAGTGCAGGGACCTGCTTCATGTAAATCAAGTAGGCCTGAACTGATAATGTCATCTCCTTTGATGTGCCATGTGCTCGTTAGAGGAGAAGTCGAGAGGTGCCAAGTACAGAGCTTCACTTATATTTTACGACCTATAGATATGGTGGAGTTTGGAATTTGAGGCCCACTGCAGGACGGACTGTATGCAGGTGCGAGGGTCTTAATCAGCTAGAATGAAAGGGGCTTTGTTCTGTGGCGCTTGGCGCAGGCCTGTAGGAGTTTCCAGGAATTTCAGGGGGTATCAGCGCACTGGAGAAGAAGCCCGGGAACCAAGGTCAACTTTAACGAGGGTCTTCAAGAGTACCATCATGGAGTTTGCCGCGCAAAGATGTACCACGTGAGGGGCGTCCCAAGGGGCGTTTCTTTTGGAAATGTGATTTGGTATTAGGGAAAGAGACCCGGGGGTAGAGCAGAGCAGATGATTTTGGGAGCCTAAGGAAGCGGATGGGTAGGCAGATAGGCTGATCAGGAGAGACCCATTATCAGAGAAGAGACAAAGAGAAGTGCGTGATCTTCTTAGGAAGTCACCACGGCTGACACCTAGAGGGGTAAAGATCTTGCTAAGTAGGGATGTCACTTAGGATAGTGTAGGGACAGACTAACCTTAATTTTCTTTTCTGTAATGACTTTGAGGTTGCAACTTGTATCCATTTTGGCAACCCTTATGGTTTTTGAGCTTGTACTTATTATTCTGTTTTTCAGACTCAGACTATTCAAAAAGTTCATGTTCATAGTGATACCGATTTATCTTCTTAATCTCATTTTGAGAAGTTTGTATCTTCAGTTATCTTTGACTTTATATTAAATCTTTGAAACTTAAGATTTGGTCAGTGGTCATTTAGAGTGGTGTAAGTTCTTAAATTGATTGATTTATTGTAAGATTACCTTTTACTCAATGACAGGTACCAACGATTCAGTCGACATAGTTTGGGATTTGGTAAGGTAACTAGTAACCAGTAATCCCGCGTTAACAGTTGGTAGCAGAGTGAGGATGGTTATCTTCTTGAGGAAGGTAATCTAGAAAGGTTAGTTTACCCCAAGGCCCCTAGACGTCGAGAGACGAGCAGCGGAAGAATCGTGTGCCGAAAGGTGCAGACGGTGCGAGAAAAGCAGCAGTATCGGAGAGTGAGTATAAAAAGGGTCATGCGTGAACAGATTGCGGTGTTTTAGGTTGTATTTGTATTGTAATGTCTTGCGGAGTTGAATGCCTGTAGTGTGAATGAGAGAAGGTTGTGAGCGCGCGCAACCTGGCAAGCTGGTTACCTGGTAAACGGGTGAACTGGTGAAATCTTAAGTTCAGGCCAGAGCTTAAGTGGTTTTGGGTGTATCGAACATCCAGGGTAGTTGTCGACCATAGTACGGAGGTCACGAGGTACCATTGACCGCCGTGGGTCCACGATAGGGGGAGTGTAAGAGTGAGTGTATGAGTAACGGACGCTGGTCGAAAGTTACTGTGTGTGAGTAACCTATCGGAGAAGGCGATTGTCTGGAAGTAAACGGAAAGATATTTCGCCAAGTTAAGGTGACAACTACAGAAAGACTGTGGGCGTACAGTCAAGAAAGGTGATCGCTTGGACGGAAGTAATCATTTTTCAGAGTATGAATGGGACGCGTGCATGACCGAGGAGACGAGCTGAGAAAGGAGGGGAACTGCTGCGAAGGGGGACGGGTGACGTCGGCTAGAGCCGCGCTGTGATTGAGCGGTTGGTGTGACGTTAGCTAGAGCCGCGCTCTGGTTGGGCGGCTGGAGTGACGTCGGAGGAAAGTCGCGTACGGATAGGCCAGTTAGTGAGAACGGCGCTGAGATTGGTGGAGTGTCATCAGGAAGTAAACAAACGCAGAAAAAGAGCGAAATCATGAAGTGTTTTAAGTGTTTGAAAGGGATTTTTAAACGTAAAAGAAGTGAACATTATTACGGGGAAGAGGCTCCGCCGGAGGGTACGCCAGCTCATTATATGGCAACGAATGTGGGGCTGCATACGATATTATGGATTGGGGCTTGGAATAAGCTAACGGAAGGGAATGAGGAAATGCAGTTCCCGAGGTACGGGACGTTTAAGTTAGAGGTGTTACATCGGCTAAAAGCAACTATGTCCTCATTGAAACCCTCACCTAGACCTACACAGTTTGAGGCCCTTAATGCATGGATTAGGGCGGCACACGACAGAAATTTGAACAGGCGTCAACAAAGACTGACGCGATCGGTAAGAGCAGTGCGAGATTCTAAATGGGATGAGGAAGCAAAGCGGTGGAGGGTACAGGTTATTGAGGTGGAAAAAATGTATCCGATGAGGGAGGTGGCAGGAGGAGGAAACCTCATGGAAGAAGACGAGGAAAGCGAGTCGGAAGACAATCTGATAAATAGATTGTTAATGGATAGACCACCTCCGAGAGTTGAGGAAATTGAAGATAGAGGGCTTGCAAGGGAAGATGGGAATGCCATAGAGGGGTATACACCACTCCCTCTATCGGAATGGACACCTATCAAAGGTGGGGAGACACCTCAACTTAGTACAGCACAGAGTGTAGTGGGAAGGTTTGTGGTGCAGAAAACGCCAGCCAGCGAAAGGGTTGAGTCCTTTGGATTGCCAGATGCTCTTCAAGTGCCTGTTACCATAGGACCCATAGTTTCGATCTATAACCCTGAGAGAGATAGAGAGGAACAACAGAGGCAATTGGATAGAGAAAGGATTGAGATGGAAAGGAGGAATAACGTGACAAATGCATGGAAGCAATTGCCAGGATCGGTAACATGGAATACCCCACTAGACACAACTGTCGGTCCCAATTCAGAACAGGGAGGTCCGAGAGGACCAATGGATCTAAGGGGACCGCGGCCAAGACCCTATTCAGAATTAAGAGCTGATTTGAGGGAATGGGACGGGTCCACAGTATCCCTGAGTAACAGGACAAGAACGGAACCAGAGTGGGAAAGCAGGGGTAACGGGACTGTATCTCACTGTGGGGCCAGCGAAAGCAGTCAGGGTCGGGAAGGCCGAAGTCCCGAGAATAGAGGGGATGCATGTCCTACAAATCAGAGAGAACAGCAGGAACAGAATACGAGGAGTATGGAGTGTGGGGAGGTGTCTCGCCTCACGCAAACAGAGGGAGACCAAAGAACGCAAGAGTACAGAGATAGGTTTAGGTGCACTCATCACTCACACGCACCTGGGGAAAATGTACAGCACTGGCAAAGAGGGAACAGTGAAAGGTCACGTCATACATCGAGTGATCGGAGGTCACAGATGCATGAGGAAGAAAGAGGGAGTAATGGAACATCTTGCCCTGCATCCCGTGAAACTAGCCAGGATGGGGAGAGAGAGGCTAGGAGGCATGAAGGAGTGTTTCACCACCCACCCCGAGAAGATGGAAAGGCATGGGACCTAGAGAGATGGGAACAGGGGAGGACTCCCTATAATTCACCAATACCTAAACGTAGATCTCGGAGCTGGGATGGGAGAGATGCGGATGGAGGAGCTAAATTGAGTGTCTTGAAAGCTGAAATTAAGGCAAAAAGGCTTGATGTTACTAGTTTAAAATCAGATGTTGATGAGATAATAGATGGAACATTGCCTTTGGAAAGGATAGAATTGTATGAACAGGATGAGTTATTGTTCATGGCAAAGGATATTACTAGGAAAGCTAGAGCGTTTCATGAGAAACTGACTGATTTGGCAGACAGGTATGCCGTGGATTTGTCTAGGACAAGGGCATTGCAGAGTAACCACAGATTACAGTACGCAGACCAGGATCTAGATGAGAAGAGAACTACTGGATTAAAAACACACATAAGAGAGCTGGTATCAGGGATAAGAGTGTGGAGAGAATTGGACAAATGGGAAGAAAGGTGGTCGAAAAAGGGCACAGTTAGGCGAAGTACAAATGTGATGACCCCTGAGGGAAGGGTAATGCAGATGGAGGCATTCCCTTTGCGAGAAATATCGAATGGAAATTATGTACATGTGCCCTGGAGTAGAGGAGACTTAGCTGCATTTACCAACTCATTTCCGAAGTTGAGGGACAATCCAGTAGAATGGTATAAACAGGTAGAGAGGTTTGTCAAAATCTCGAAAGTACTGTGGATAGATTTGAACACGTTGTTTGACATCGTGGTCCCATCTGACTTGTGGACCCCGTGCAAGACTAGTGTTGAATGGCCAAATACTGAACCAGTGAGGGATGCTCGGACTAATGGACCGTCCGAGATTGTCATGCGAAAGTATGAAAGGGTAATAGCATGGCTGAAAGATAAGGTACCACCACAGGACATAGATTGGGTGAAAATAGACCGAACAAGGCAGGAACCCAAGGAGACAGTCCACGAGTTTTATGAAAGATTATTGAAAACATTCAAGCAATACAGTGGTCTAGATGTAATGGATCCCAAAGATATAGGGCAGTTTGTGTCAAAGTTTGTCTTGGGGTTGAGACCTGATATTTGTTTGATGATACAGCAACATTTAATCTGTTGGCAGAACAAACCACTAGATGAGATTTTACGTTATGCGAGGTACTGCAGTGACGAGATAGATTCTAAAGCCAAGAATCTAAAGGAGAAATTGATGGTGGTGCAAATGCAGTCCGCTGGGAAGGGTGGCCAGCAGAAGCAGGGGATGGGACGAAAACCAAGCGGTCAGAACAAAGATAATGAAGAAGGGCAGAGACCTAGGATAGACTTTGCCACTTTAAAGAAAACGACAAAGTGTCATCAGTGTCACCAGGTGGGGCATTGGCGACGCGAGTGTCCCTTTAACCCTGAAAATGGAGAGCTAGAAGTAGAAGAGCAGGTTCAAGAGGTCCCAACACCAAAGGTGACAGTTCCAGGAGGCAAGGTGGCCAAAGGGGGGACTTTGGCCCCACGGGCCCAGTTCCCACAGCCACCGAAGGTAGCGACAGGGAGTAAGGTCTTTAAGCAGATGCCTCTCTTCATCGAGGAAGAAAAGTGTTACTACATTGATCCATTGACAGGACAACGTGTGAGCAGTGAAGAGGACTGTACCCTCGGGGCAGTCCTAGAAGTGGATCAAAGAGGGCCATTTGTTGAGGCAGAAGTGGCAGGGTGTCCCTCTATGTTTTTAGTGGATACTGGGGCTACTCGTTCGACTCTGAGATCAGCGGTGGTTCCAGACTTGCCAATGTCAGAGGAAACTATTCAGGTGGTAGGAGTCGCAAATAAAAGAATGACTAGTCCCTTGACAGAACCAGTGTCTGTGAAAATAGGAAATCATATGAATGAACATCAGTTTGTGGTTTGTGACTCGAGTCCGGTATGTCTGTTAGGAAGGGATTTGTTGTGCAAATTGAACTGCACCATATACTGCACCCCACAAGGAGTGGAGGTACAGACTACCGACGATGATGCTACTTTTAAGGTGGCCAATTCAAAATCCTGTGTAGAACTATATCCTACTCTGACTGTAGAAGATCTTCCCCAAGATTTAAGAGATGCAGTGGCGTCAGAGGTGTGGGATTTCACAGGAGAAGATATAGGATTGATTAAAGGGGTAGAACCGGTAAAAATTCTGGTAAAACCAAATGTTGAGTTTCCAAGAACGCCTCAATACAAATTGTCCCAGGAAACGATTGCGGGAATAAAACCTGTGATCGAGTCAATGATACAACAGGGAATACTGAAAGAAATCGTGGGTAGTCCTTGTAACTCCCCGATTATGGGTTTGCAGAAACCTAGCGGGAAATTCAGGATAGTGCAGGATTTACGAAAAATTAACAACATAGTTGTTTCATGTTGTCCCGTGGTACCGAATCCATCAGTGATATTGTTTCAAATACCATGTCAAGCAGAATGGTTCACAGTGATAGATCTTTGTCAGGCTTTCTTTTCAATCCCATTGGATGAAGAGAGCAGGTATCTTTTTGCTTTTAAAATGGAAGATCGCGTTTTAACATGGTGTCGAATCCCACAAGGATTCACAGACAGCCCATCCATCTTCAACCAGTTGTTGAAGAAGAATCTCGAAAATCTAGTACTGCCGCAGAACTCGGTTCTGGTCCAGTACATAGATGACCTACTTGTTGCGTCAGAGACCGAGGAAGCCTGTAAAGCAGATTCAATTGCCTTACTGAACCATTTAGCCGAAAATGGACATAAGGTATCTCCGAGCAAGTTACAGTACTGTCTGACAGAAGTACAGTATTTAGGGCACCGGTTAGAGAAAGGAAAACGTAAGGTGTCACCAGAGAGGATTGAGGCGATAATGAAGATGAATGCGCCTACAACACAGAGAGAAGTTAGAATGTTCCTAGGAATGGTGGGCTACTGCCGACAGTGGATAGTTAACTTTTCACTGAAAGCAAAGCCCTTACAGAAACTGACGCACAAGGAGGTGAGTGATCCGGTACCATGGGACGAAGAATGCTTGGTGGCGTTCTTGCAGCTGAGAGACGATTTGTGTCGTGCTCCGGCTCTGGGAATGCCCGATTACGAGAAATCATTTTCACTCTATTGCTGTGAGAGAGAGGGATGTGCTTTGTCAGTCTTGGCACAGACCCACGGAAATGCCCGTAGACCAGTTGCATATTTTTCGGCTACATTAGATCCAGTAGCCGCAGCGTTGCCCGGATGTCTCAAATCCGTTGCTGCAACGGGTGTCAGCATTGAAAGGAGCGAGAGTATTGTGATGGGACATCCAGTGGTGGTGTATGTACCACATTCAGTTGAATTGCTAATGACCAGGACGAAGACGCAGCATCTGACTAATAGTAGGCTCACGCGCTACGAGCAAGTTATCCTTGCTGCGGAGAACGTGACTCTTAGGAGATGCTCTGTCTTGAATCCTGCTACTTTGATGCCATTACCTACTGTAATAGAAGGCGAAGGATGTGAAGACCACGATTGCCTTGATGTGACTGAACTATGCACGAAACCCAGACCAGATATTGTGGATGAGCCGTTGTCTGACCCCGATGAAATTTACTTTGTTGATGGCTCATGTTTAAGAGACGATACTGGTCGGTTGAGAGCAGCTTATGCTGTTTGTACTATTACTGGAGTTGTGGAAGCCGCTTGCCTGGAAGGAGTACATTCCGCACAGGTAGCAGAAATTATTGCCCTAACTCGTGCCTGCATAGCAGGAAACGGAAAGAGAGTCACCATCTACACGGACAGCCAATATGGTTTCGGTGTGGTTCACGATTTCGGGCAGTTGTGGTCTCAGAGGGGTTACATGACCTCCTCTGGTTCGCCCATTCGAAATGGAGAATTTGTGCGGCTGTTGTTAGAAGCATTACAAGGTCCAGTGGACATCGCAATAGTAAAGTGTGTAGCTCATACTAAAAACACAGATTTTGTGTCACAAGGCAACAGATACGCTGATGAAGTCGCACGCTATTGTGCGGAACAAAATTATTCTTTCTCAAAGGTGGAAATAGAAGGTGCAGAAGAAAAGACTGAATTAAGTATGATGTTAGAAACTGTAGACACTTGGGAGGATTTAAGAATAATGCAGGAGAACGCACCTGAAACAGAGAAAAAGGCATGGGAAATAGCAGGTTGCGTGCGAAGTGAAATGGATTTTTGGGTTTCAGCAGATGGGAGAGCTGTGTTACCTGAAGAATTAGCTAATCCCATGGCGAGAGAAATACATGGTCCAGTACATCTAGGAAGGGATGCTATGATGAGAGTGTTTAGGCAAACCTGGTATTGCCCTAAATTTAGAATAGCAGCAGAATCAGTATGTAAGCGATGTGTTACCTGCCAACAACTGAACGTAGGCAAACGAACACCAGTCACACTGAGTCACATTGGGAGGTCGGGGGGGCCTTTCAATAGAATGCAACTAGATTTCACAACAAAGATTTTTGGACGACGTTGGGTTTACTACGGTGCACTAGGGATAGTACACTAGAAATCACACTGTTTAACACTCCACCAACTACTGGGGCACCGTCCCACCCCAGGTTAAACTAAACTAGTACAAAAAAAGAGCTGGGAGTGCAATATTTATATCTGAAACAATTGGATATTTTAATTTGCAAAGAGAAACACAAATAAATGGTTCAAAATTCTAAATTGCAACCATGAATACAATCAAAATTCTTCTTTTTCTTGTTTTTCTGCAGCCGACGCGTTTCGTCCTAGAAGCAGGACGTCATCAGGGCTGCAATAGCAAACACACAATACAAACACATCAGTATATATGTTCAATATCACTCAGTAATCACCTGTGAAATGAAACAACAAATCTACAGGTAACTTATTAAATCCAATACAGCTCATTGTGCCGAGTGGTACTGACCGAAAATTAAATGAATTAACACTACTCCAAATGAGCGGGAAAACATTTCTCAAATCATCATATCTGTTCCAACAAGTACATATTCCACAACATATCTGTTGTGCCTACCTTGAGCACTTACATATTTAGTCTACACCCTGTGATGAAGTACTGGCAAACTGTTGTACAAGTGTTAAAAAACAATGTTCATTGATAGTGGACCGCTCACCTAATTTCGTTGAAGTGAGGCTTGTTCTGTTATTTTGACTTCTAATATTGAACCTGTGGTCTAGGCAAATATTGCTTCAAGAGGCCGGTTTTTCATGTGTATAATAGTACCATTGACGAACTGGGGTGAGGCAGAAAAAAGGAGAGACCAATGGATTATCAAGTCAATTTCTATATATCTACCCAAATGTAGCCTTCACTATTCTGGTTCTCTTTTTATCTTTTTTTATCTTTTTATCTTATACTGCCTCCATATGCCAAACCATATTAACATCCATACCTTTCCAAACTTAACGTCTAGGCTTCTCTCAAAATCGATTTATCCCTTCTTTAAACCGAGAGTCTCTTAAAAACGATCCGCCCGTGGCTTCTCGCACCTACGAGAGGTCCAAACACAATGATACAATTTAGAATGCTCTATTCGCCCTCTTGAGTATAAAGACAGTGTGTCTCCCTATTAACTCACCGCTTTCCAATATATTGTAGCCAAGCGGGAAAATAACTTCTATGTCTGCAGTAATGCTGTCCATTAGTTCATAAACTGCTCAATCTGAAAAAATATTTAACACAAAAAGGACAGATGCTGTAAACTTGGCATATCTTCAGTTATAATTTAACTCTCGCACTCAACTCTACCTAATCTTCTTCGCTTACCTTCGTATTATGGCCTCCTGTACCTCTCACCACGCCAACCGGGTGCGATAAATCCCGGAGGTGGGGTTGCTCCATACTCCATGTGTTTAAAAAGAGCTCAATGGCCAATCAGAGCTTTCAAAAATTCCGCGCGCATTGTCATGCCGTTCACCTGTGAATGAGTATAAGTTTCCATTCAGGTCCGCTACCTCTTTGTTGCCGCTAATCGTTTCCGGTCATGCGCATTAGACTATTGTGTGGATTGATCGCTACCTCTGTTCATTGCTAATAGTTTCCGGTCATGCGCATTAGACTTTTATGCAGGTTGATTAGTTTGCCCTAGTGTTTCCGGTCCTGCGCATTACGTGTGCGTGGGTTTCCAGTCTGGTCCGCCATGTATAAGAATCTTTATGTTATAGAAACGGAGGGATTCCTAAATGTTCCTTATCCTCCCTGCGTGATGATTCCTTCTATTAAAGCGCACGATTTCATCTATTAATGTGCACTCGCGCATTCGTCTAAAAATCACGCAAGCAGTTTACAAACACTCGTCTGCAGAGAAAGTTATCCGTCCGACACCACCGTACACCGGCACACTCCAAAGGAAAACACCGTTGCGACCTCCACCAAATCTCCCGTAGCGAGTAGTATCATAAGTCATCTCATACTGACTGAAAAAACCTCCTTATTGCTTGAACAGAATACTTCAATGTGAAGAAACAAACTTTGTAATGAAGCATTGTGCCTGCTAAGATTAGGTCTGCTTTTTATTCCGGTGTGCCCCGTCCTATTATTGCTATGCTTACCTATTCCCCTGTTGGTTAATTTCTTGTGAGTACAACTTAGTGTAAGTGTTATCCCAAAGGGGCTTAATAAGGAAGTATCCATAAAGAAAACAACAGTTTGCCTGCTCAACATCTCAGAATGTGTACAACAAACACATAAAGGGTGCTTAATACCACATCCATTAATCAAACCCACTGGTTCTGATCATATACATACATTTTAAGTACTTATTCATTAATGATTATGCCAAAAAATAATGTAATTCAGAATCAATGTTCAAACCATGTGTCATACTACGACATTTGATTATCCAACGTGCTTCTGTTTGACGAATTCGTAGTTCCCAATTCCCACCCCTTACATGTTGAGACACCTTCTCTATGCCATGGAATTTAAATCCCAAGTTGGCACCATGTTCCTTTTCCATATGCACGTAGAGTGGGGATCTTGTGTCTTGATTCATTATTGCTCGTCTATGCTCCTGCATTCTTATTTTTAGGGGTCTTTTTGTGCTGCCTATATACACTTTTTTACAGCTACAAATAATAGCATAGATTACTCCTACACTGTTACAATTGATAAAATCATTAATATGAAATTGCTTGGTTCCATTGAATCTGAAAGTTTTTGTTTTGTTAATGCCGTGCGAGCATATTACACAGGACCCACAGATATAAAAGCCTTTAGGCTGGGTGGATAACCAATCTTTGGTTTGCTTCTTTGTTGGGCGAATATAATTCGTTGAAACTTTGTCCCTAATAGTCGGGCATTTTTTGAACGTTATTGCGGGTCTGTCATCCAGTATCGCAGATAAACCCGGGACACCTTTCAACAGGGTCCAATTCCTACTTAATGCTTGTCTGATTTTCTCTTTTTGCACACAATATGCTGTGACAAAGGAAAGTTTGTGTCTGACTGGTTCTCTCTTTTTCGGAAGTAAAGTGGTTGCTCTGTCAATTTTTGACACTTTCTCACTGGCCCTTGCTAGATCTTTTTTGGCATAACCTCTCTTCCCTAGTCTCAGTTTCAGTTGATTAAGTTCTTGAATATAGTCTTCATCCCGACTACAATTTCTTCGGGTTCTAACCATTTCACCGTAAGGTATCCCCCCAATTACAGATCCTGGGTGAAAACTGTCTGCCCTCAAGATGGAGTTGGTGGCCGTTTCTTTTCTGAATAGAATGCTGTTGATTTTGTCCCCAACTACTGTCAGTGTCACATCTAAGTATTCTATACTAGATGTGCTTTGATTCATTGTCAGTCTCACATTAAAATCGTTGTGATTCAAGTAATGCACACATAAATAGGAAGTAGTTATTCTGAAAAATAACTACTTCCTATTTGAGGATGAATGGTTCCATCAGATCAGGGGTACGGCGATGGGATCCAGGTTTGCTCCCTCTTATGCCAATCTATTTATGGGCTGGTATGAGAGGGAGCACGATTTTAATGTGAGACTGACAATGAATCAAAGCACATCTAGTATAGAATACTTAGATGTGACACTGACAGTAGTTGGGGACAAAATCAACAGCATTCTATTCAGAAAAGAAACGGCCACCAACTCCATCTTGAGGGCAGACAGTTTTCACCCAGGATCTGTAATTGGGGGGATACCTTACGGTGAAATGGTTAGAACCCGAAGAAATTGTAGTCGGGATGAAGACTATATTCAAGAACTTAATCAACTGAAACTGAGACTAGGGAAGAGAGGTTATGCCAAAAAAGATCTAGCAAGGGCCAGTGAGAAAGTGTCAAAAATTGACAGAGCAACCACTTTACTTCCGAAAAAGAGAGAACCAGTCAGACACAAACTTTCCTTTGTCACAGCATATTGTGTGCAAAAAGAGAAAATCAGACAAGCATTAAGTAGGAATTGGACCCTGTTGAAAGGTGTCCCGGGTTTATCTGCGATACTGGATGACAGACCCGCAATAACGTTCAAAAAATGCCCGACTATTAGGGACAAAGTTTCAACGAATTATATTCGCCCAACAAAGAAGCAAACCAAAGATTGGTTATCCACCCAGCCTAAAGGCTTTTATATCTGTGGGTCCTGTGTAATATGCTCGCACGGCATTAACAAAACAAAAACTTTCAGATTCAATGGAACCAAGCAATTTCATATTAATGATTTTATCAATTGTAACAGTGTAGGAGTAATCTATGCTATTATTTGTAGCTGTAAAAAAGTGTATATAGGCAGCACAAAAAGACCCCTAAAAATAAGAATGCAGGAGCATAGACGAGCAATAATTAATCAAGACACAAGATCCCCACTCTACGTGCATATGGAAAAGGAACATGGTGCCAACTTGGGATTTAAATTCCATGGCATAGAGAAGGTGTCTCAACATGTAAGGGGTGGGAATTGGGAACTACGAATTCGTCAAACAGAAGCACGTTGGATAATCAAATGTCGTAGTATGACACATGGTTTGAACATTGATTCTGAATTACATTATTTTTTGGCATAATCATTAATGAATAAGTACTTAAAATGTATGTATATGATCAGAACCAGTGGGTTTGATTAATGGATGTGGTATTAAGCACCCTTTATGTGTTTGTTGTACACATTCTGAGATGTTGAGCAGGCAAACTGTTGTTTTCTTTATGGATACTTCCTTATTAAGCCCCTTTGGGATAACACTTACACTAAGTTGTACTCACAAGAAATTAACCAACAGGGGAATAGGTAAGCATAGCAATAATAGGACGGGGCACACCGGAATAAAAAGCAGACCTAATCTTAGCAGGCACAATGCTTCATTACAAAGTTTGTTTCTTCACATTGAAGTATTCTGTTCAAGCAATAAGGAGGTTTTTTCAGTCAGTATGAGATGACTTATGATACTACTCGCTACGGGAGATTTGGTGGAGGTCGCAACGGTGTTTTCCTTTGGAGTGTGCCGGTGTACGGTGGTGTCGGACGGATAACTTTCTCTGCAGACGAGTGTTTGTAAACTGCTTGCGTGATTTTTAGACGAATGCGCGAGTGCACATTAATAGATGAAATCGTGCGCTTTAATAGAAGGAATCATCACGCAGGGAGGATAAGGAACATTTAGGAATCCCTCCGTTTCTATAACATAAAGATTCTTATACATGGCGGACCAGACTGGAAACCCACGCACACGTAATGCGCAGGACCGGAAACACTAGGGCAAACTAATCAACCTGCATAAAAGTCTAATGCGCATGACCGGAAACTATTAGCAATGAACAGAGGTAGCGATCAATCCACACAATAGTCTAATGCGCATGACCGGAAACGATTAGCGGCAACAAAGAGGTAGCGGACCTGAATGGAAACTTATACTCATTCACAGGTGAACGGCATGACAATGCACGCGGAATTTTTGAAAGCTCTGATTGGCCATTGAGCTCTTTTTAAACACATGGAGTATGGAGCAACCCCACCTCCGGGATTTATCGCACCCGGTTGGCGTGGTGAGAGGTACAGGAGGCCATAATACGAAGGTAAGCGAAGAAGATTAGGTAGAGTTGAGTGCGAGAGTTAAATTATAACTGAAGATATGCCAAGTTTACAGCATCTGTCCTTTTTGTGTTAAATATTTTTTCAGATTGAGCAGTTTATGAACGAATGGACAGCATTACTGCAGACATAGAAGTTATTTTCCCGCTTGGCTACAATATATTGGAAAGCGGTGAGTTAATAGGGAGACACACTGTCTTTATACTCAAGAGGGCGAATAGAGCATTCTAAATTGTATCATTGTGTTTGGACCTCTTGTAGGTGCGAGAAGCCACGGGCGGATCGTTTTTAAGAGACTCTCGGTTTAAAGAAGGGATAAATCGATTTTGAGAGAAGCCTAGACGTTAAGTTTGGAAAGGTATGGATGTTAATATGGTTTGGCATATGGAGGCAGTATAAGATAAAAAGATAAAAAAAGATAAAAAGAGAACCAGAATAGTGAAGGCTACATTTGGGTAGATATATAGAAATTGACTTGATAATCCATTGGTCTCTCCTTTTTTCTGCCTCACCCCAGTTCGTCAATGGTACTATTATACACATGAAAAACCGGCCTCTTGAAGCAATATTTGCCTAGACCACAGGTTCAATATTAGAAGTCAAAATAACAGAACAAGCCTCACTTCAACGAAATTAGGTGAGCGGTCCACTATCAATGAACATTGTTTTTTAACACTTGTACAACAGTTTGCCAGTACTTCATCACAGGGTGTAGACTAAATATGTAAGTGCTCAAGGTAGGCACAACAGATATGTTGTGGAATATGTACTTGTTGGAACAGATATGATGATTTGAGAAATGTTTTCCCGCTCATTTGGAGTAGTGTTAATTCATTTAATTTTCGGTCAGTACCACTCGGCACAATGAGCTGTATTGGATTTAATAAGTTACCTGTAGATTTGTTGTTTCATTTCACAGGTGATTACTGAGTGATATTGAACATATATACTGATGTGTTTGTATTGTGTGTTTGCTATTGCAGCCCTGATGACGTCCTGCTTCTAGGACGAAACGCGTCGGCTGCAGAAAAACAAGAAAAAGAAGAATTTTGATTGTATTCATGGTTGCAATTTAGAATTTTGAACCATTTATTTGTGTTTCTCTTTGCAAATTAAAATATCCAATTGTTTCAGATATAAATATTGCACTCCCAGCTCTTTTTTTGTACTAGAATGCAACTAGATTTCATCGAAATGCCAAGAGTTAATCGCCTTCGGTATGTGTTGGTGATTGTATGCGTATTTTCCAGATGGGTTGAAGCGTACCCTACACATAGGTGCGATACACTCACAGTGGCTAAATTGTTGCTCAGGGAGTTGATACCGCGCTTCGGGGTGCCTGCCTCTTTGGAATCTGACAGAGGAAAACATTTTAACAGCGAAATAGTGAAGATGTTGTGCTCCACACTGAATATCGATCAAAAGCTGCATTGTAGTTATCGACCAGAAGCTTCAGGAATTGTGGAACAAGTGAATGGCACATTGAAGAATAGATTGGCTAAAGTAGTGGCATCCACATCTTTGAGTTGGCCAGATGCTCTTCCTTTAGTGCTCATGAGCATGCGCAGCACACCTGACAGGAGGACAGGTCTCTCTCCCCACGAGATCCTGATGGGGAGGGCCATGAGACTTCCCACAGTTCCAACTACTGCCCTATTGAATATTACAGATGATCTGATCTTGGATTATTGTAAAGGACTGTCTGACGCCATCCATTCTGTGTCCCTTCAGGTGCATGCGGCTGAAGTTCCAGCATCGAGGAACCTGTGTCATGACCTGAACCCAGGGGACTGGGTGTTGGTTAAAAAACACGTCCGGAAGAACTGCCTAGATGTTCGCTGGCGTGGGCCCTTTCAGGTAATCCTGATAACGAACACTGCGGTGAAGTGCGGGGGGCTGCCAAATTGGATCCATGCATCCCATACTCGAAGAGTTCCAGCACCTCTAGAAGGAACAGCTCCTATCCCAGACGAAAGCCCGGAAGTGGAAGAAGGGTCGCAAGAAGGGATTGCAGCAGCTGAGGAGGTGTCGGAAGAAGTTGGGAACGCAACGGATTCAGAAGAAGAGCGAAGACAGGACGGCAGTGAGACGGAAGACGCAACTGAAGGAGAGAGCAGAAGTGAATACGACTCAGACTCAGATCCGTATCAGAGCGACCAAGAACCAAGTGAGAGGACAAGGAATAGGAGAATAAGGCTTGGAGCTGCCACTTGGCCAACAAGGAGAAGAAGGCTAAGTTTGAGGTCGGCCCAGGAAGAAACGCTTACTCCTATATCCGAAGACTCAGATCCAGAAGAAGATATCCAGGATCAAGCCGAGGAGGGTCTTAGAAGATCAAGGAGGGTGCGAGTGCCTAGTAGAAGATACTCTACTCCCGACTGGACCTACCTCGTTGCAGATGTCTGGGAGGCACAGAACCGGGAGGATCCGGGAAGTGGACCTGGTCAGAACTGACCCGATCATCACAGTGCAAATAAGGTTTCTACTGCCAGGAGCGGAGACCGAAAGGTTGCTGACACTCAACATCGTTCATCCTGCTCTCCTGAGCGGAATAAGAAAATTGATTTTAGAGACAGTTGAGTTTCCAGTTTGCTGTTCACGATATCCAATATTGGAGGGAACTCTTCTTCGTTTGGAAATGCTTGAGCAAGTAGTAGAAATTCTAGGAGCGCTCATTGTTGTGGATTAATACCATATTGCGAATGTCTTCAAGGGGGCGCAGAACTGGAAAGGTGAAGAAAGTGATCCTGATTAGAACGGACCCCTTTGTAATTGTGGATGTAGAACTGATAGTACCAGGAGTAGAAATTGAAAAAACGCTAACTCTCAATTTCGTCCGTCCACTTGTCCTGAGCGAAATAAGGAGAATAATCCTAGAAAAAGTTGACTTTCCATGTTGTGGTACGAACTGCCCAGAACCTGAGGGAATGATACTTCGGATGGACATTTATGAAGACGTAGTGTCCCTCCTTGAGCCATACATAACTTTAGATGAAAATAAGACTTTTGAAAAGAAATTGTAAACTTGTTGCAAGATAACCTAGCGCCGAGTGGAAGAAGAAAAGTGATAGGGGTTTCCTTTTAGTGGATGGAGAAGGGCTAGGGTTGTCTAATTTCTATGGGACTTTGAACTGTTTTGCGGAAATAAATTGTCAAGCTTCCAAGTGTTCAAAAGAAAGACATTGCGAGAAAGAAAGACTTTTGGCTCAGAAAAGAGAAGAAGTGAATGCTGGAAGAAAGTCAAGAACTACACTGTTTGAGAACATGGAGGCTGGCAACCCGAACCGCAGGGCAAAATGTATAGTTGTTACATTTTTAGGAGTAGTGGTTTCTCTTATAATTTTAGTGGTAACTGTTTCATTCCTAGTGGGACACGAGAGGAATGAAAATGCAGTCAAGGAGGTCAAGGGAGTGTCAACACCGAAAACTACCATTATTAAGGAAAAGGGAAACATCAATGATAAAGACAAAGCGTTGTTAGATGCAGAAATAAAAAGGCTACATACAGATGAGTCACAGGGAAATTACAAGTCAAATGCTTATGCTAAATTGCTTTATGAATATGTTGATGCCATGGAAGTGAAGGATTGTTACGTTTGTATGCAATTACCAGCTTCTGTGGAGGAGGGTATCAGATACCATCATCTTCCATTGACATATGGAATCACATGCAGTTTGTTGTTGAGCATATTTTATGGACGAGATGGATTTGAGTATTATTTCTCGAATTTCGACTCGACATTGCCAGAGGTCCCGAATTTCAAGCATTTGAACAAATGGGACTATTACAAAAGCGAAGACAGATTACACAAATGGTTTATTCCATGGAAAACGTTAGATACTTCACATGCTCGAAGAAACAATCTGACTTGTCAAATATCAGAAGTTGAGAAAAAGTTTATAGGACAGGTAGATACTAGATACAGGAGGCAGAAGATTTTGAAGGCATCAGGACAATGGGAAACAGATTGGACCAAGGAGGAAAGGGCACATCAAAGAAAAGGTAGTATTGGTCCAATTGCTTTAGATAAGGAGAAACGGGGAAAACTGTGCATACACAGGAGTTACTCCTATTATGAGAATTTTTATGTAGGTCAAGTCAATTGTGAACATGCCTTTCAATTGGAGTACTATTCTAAGGACGTTTTGAAAGGGATGCAAGCAATACCAAATGTATATTTTGTATGTGGAAGAAATGCCTATGTGAAGTTACCAGATAATTGGTACGGATCATGCTATCTGGCTGTTGTCTTCCCTAAAATATATCATGTTGAGAATTTAGACACGCCAAAGAAAGAAATACCAACTAGATGGAAGCGAGGGCTGGGTGCAGCAGAAGTAGTTGGAGATGTACTCGGTGCTGCATTCCCTTTCTTAGGACTGATACTGAATGACATTAAGATCAGGAGGTTAGCTACAGTCGTAGATAGGCTATCTGCCAGTACTGCAAGATCATTGATGCTGATAGAAGGGGAGATGCAATCGATTAGGGCAATGGTTCTTCAGAACCGACTTGCTTTAGACGTTCTGTTAGCTAAAGAGGGAGGAGTCTGTAAGGCTTTGAAGGTCCAGGAATGCTGCACTTACATTCCAGACAATTCAAAACCTCTAGAGAAGTATATACGAAACATCACTGCCATACACTACGAAATTGAGGACCTGGCAAAAGTAAATGTGTGGGAAAAAGTAGGTCATGGAATGGGTAAAGTTGGAGGTTGGTTTGCCAACTTAGGAAAGGGTATCGTTTGGTACATACTGAAACCCATCATCATAATTGTGATTTGCGTAATCACTTTGTGGGGATTGGTGCGTTTGTATCAATGTTATAGAGCAAATAGGTTGCAGAGAACTATGAGGAAACAGGAGGAAGAGTTGACAGCGATGCAGGACACTCAATACAAGAGTCTGAAAGCATTAGAGAGTATGAAAAGAAGTGGCACAGCCATGACTTCACTTTGAAGGGTTCTACATTTTTAGTGTCTTGATGGTGATGACCCCAGAAGGTCATCAAAGGGGGGACTGAGAGAGCACAAGTTTGAAAAAAAATGTATAAGTGTACCATATTTACAAGCACGTAGTTAGTTAACATGTACTTTGCACCAGAGTGTTTATATTTAGAAGTGAAATACACCGAGTGTCTTATATTCAGTGGTGAAATGCATAGAATGTTTAAGTAGAGTAACAATAATCATAACTGTGTGAGATTAATGTAGAAATGTTGGAATGAATATGAAAACCTCATGTTCTCATGTTAAAGGAATCATGTTAGAGTTGAATAGAACTCTGAAAATCCAGTATAATGTGTAGGCCTCATGGCAATTCACAGCAAATCTAAACGTGCTGCTAAAATAATGTGAGATGGGGTTAACCTGGTTCTTCCAAATGTATTATCGAACTAAGTTTGAAATATATGCTTTATAGATGTGTTGTTTTAGAAACGTATGCTAGTTAAGAATGTTGTTTAAATCAAGTTAATGTTTTAAGAGTGCAGGGACCTGCTTCATGTAAATCAAGTAGGCCTGAACTGATAATGTCATCTCCTTTGATGTGCCATGTGCTCGTTAGAGGAGAAGTCGAGAGGTGCCAAGTACAGAGCTTCACTTATATTTTACGACCTATAGATATGGTGGAGTTTGGAATTTGAGGCCCACTGCAGGACGGACTGTATGCAGGTGCGAGGGTCTTAATCAGCTAGAATGAAAGGGGCTTTGTTCTGTGGCGCTTGGCGCAGGCCTGTAGGAGTTTCCAGGAATTTCAGGGGGTATCAGCGCACTGGAGAAGAAGCCTGGGAACCAAGGTCAACTTTAACGAGGGTCTTCAAGAGTACCATCATGGAGTTTGCCGCGCAAAGATGTACCACGTGAGGGGCGTCCCAAGGGGCGTTTCTTTTGGAAATGTGATTTGGTATTAGGGAAAGAGACCCGGGGGGAGAGCAGAGCAGATGATTTTGGGAGCCTAAGGAAGCGGATGGGTAGGCAGATAGGCTGATCAGGAGAGACCCATTATCAGAGAAGAGACAAAGAGAAGTGCGTGATCTTCTTAGGAAGTCACCACGGCTGACACCTAGAGGGGTAAAGATCTTGCTAAGTAGGGATGTCACTTAGGATAGTGTAGGGACAGACTAACCTTAATTTTCTTTTCTGTAATGACTTTGAGGTTGCAACTTGTATCCATTTTGGCAACCCTTATGGTTTTTGAGCTTGTACTTATTATTCTGTTTTTCAGACTCAGACTATTCAAAAAGTTCATGTTCATAGTGATACCGATTTATCTTCTTAATCTCATTTTGAGAAGTTTGTATCTTCAGTTATCTTTGACTTTATATTAAATCTTTGAAACTTAAGATTTGGTCAGTGGTCATTTAGAGTGGTGTAAGTTCTTAAATTGATTGATTTATTGTAAGATTACCTTTTACTCAATGACAGGTACCAACGATTCAGTCGACATAGTTTGGGATTTGGTAAGGTAACTAGTAACCAGTAATCCCGCGTTAACACAACTTCCGCTGTCATTATTAGCGCTGAACGGCGACATTTCAGGGTGAAAAAAGTACCATGTGGTGCAAGAAGGCTTACACTGATTCTATTACTTCGGCTAGGAGAGTAGCAGGTGAAGATTTGATAGTTCTCAATGTGTTCATTCTTAGCCCAGCACCTCCCCGACCTGTGCACCTTGCGAATAGCATATGTTTTTTCACGGCAGTGTATAGTGAACACATTTTTTTATTATTACACAATGTAATAGTTCCCAGCTTACCTACCTGTGAAGTTGCTAAGGATCCGTTAGCAATAGCATGTCAGGCATTCGAAATACTGCATGTCTCAGCAGCGAGCGTTTAACTCAATTAGATACGCTGCCAGCTACAAGGGCGAGGGGACGATGAGCAGGGGAGGTTTACAGGGGGGAGTGGGTAGCCTGGGATGTTTAAAGTTGGCTGTGTGAAGAGGGGAGTGGCTATTCAAGGGTGTTCCTAGTCAGCGACCAACCACAAGCACAGCTTTGGGATCACGTCACCGTGTGAAGCGGGCAAGTGTGGTAAATGCCTCTTCAAACTGTGTGAAGGTGACCTTGTAATACCTTGTGGAAATGCCATGTCCTTTGATGCTTTTCATTTCTGCTGGGCCATTGCGACTGCGAACACGGTGCGCTTTGACATTTCTCACGCATACAAATCACCAACAGAGCGCAGGCGACCAGCGCGTGCCCTTGATGCTGAAACCAAAAAACGTGAATGAACTCAGACATGAAAATGTTATGCCCTGTGTCTGTGAAGGTTCTTCTAAAGAGGTGGATAAACAGTGGGCAGTAGAAAGTATGTACGTGCAGGTGGGCGAGAAAGAGGGGCACAAACCATGCCTGGAAAGCGGCTCCATGTGCCAAGTACCAGGGCGAGCCTCCGCCGGGGCATGACGGTGACTCAGAGGCGCTGGCTCCAGCCCAGCTCCCTGCTCGCGAGCGGTTACCAGATTTAACAAGCATTGAAAATGCAATAGGTCTCGCCTTTTATTAAGTTAAAGCCATTTGCTTTGCTAATGGTATTGTATAGCAAAGCAAATGGCTTTAACTTAATGAAAGGCGATACCTATTGCATGTTTAATGCTTGTTTTAGGACTTGTGCCCTGCTAAGGATAAGAGAGAGCACCGGAACAACCAGCCATCCGCCACAACACCTGCGTCCCGGAAGAATGCACGGCAGGAACCATTTCTACATGAATTGTCTTTACATCAAAGAACAGAAAATATAACAGGCTCTGGCTACAAAAAGAGCTTATACACTTTTCTGGCAGAGCCTCTTGGATCCGGCGATGAACACTTAAAAATCACAGTTTAATAGCATCCTTAATAATGATTGTTTAAATCCAGACTCTACCACTTCTGCCTGCAATGAGACAGTCCTATAGAGACTGCAGCACGGCAATAATAGGGTGAAAAAAACCATAATGACCATGTAGGGTTTCGTACCAAGCAGTGCTCACACTTCTCGTGCATTTCTGGCACTTCGCTGGTGGTGACCCTCCAGCCCTTTGAAAAACTCGACAGTCTTGAAAATACTGGAACACTCCTAACAAACACAGACAACCTCCACTGCACCGGCCTATACGTGCACTATCGGGGTGTGCTCTCTTGTGTCTGTCTCCTAAGTGGCACGAGTTAGCGAATACTCAGACCGCGTGGAGCATGTTTACATGTTTTTATTATTATTGCGTTAGCTCCCCAGCTGTCATTAATAGCCGTATTCAAATTGCTCCAGCAGGCGAGGACCCGATGGGAGCGGTGCCAGCGAAGAGAGTTTAAGAGCATCCCGGACCATCGCCACAGGCTGGTTGGAATTCAGTGAGGCCCTTCGGGTGGCTAATTAGATTTCTCCTTAAAACAAGGCGGATCAGCAGGTTTATGTTTCAGCTTCAAAATAATTGGAGTGACATGCAGGCGACAGTTTAAAACCCACGTCAGTGGTTTAAAGCGACTGCTTCCGGGATGTATCTAACCTGTGTTACAGGTGAGGTATTCATAGGGCAGACGCAGCCTCTCATCCTTCGCAAGCCAGTAACACCAGTGCAAGTATCTGTAAGTATTATGTTAAGTTATGTATGCATGTTATATTACAAAGGATTTATAGAGCATACACCCGAAGGTTTCTTTGCGCCGGTGCCCATTGTACGGTATGGTAATTAATGCTGCAATGGGTGCAACAGAGGGCTTGGCACTTAGGGAGTTGAGAAAAAATTTAAACTCGGTACATTAAGTTAGGTGCCGTGCCTGCCCACTCGGGTCGCCAGCGTCAGGTGCATTGAGTCACCGATCTACCTTGCAGCACACACCGCTTACGCGTTTATGGTGGGGTGTGAGAAGTAACTTACCCGGTGAAGGGACGGCCATTTGCCCCCTCATTCTGCCTCGTCCCGGCCTCGACTGCAAATCAATGTCAGTGTGGGTGGGGGTTTTGGGAAGTCCTGGGGGGGCAGCTCCGCTCGCACAGGCAGCAGTAGTCACCTTTCCCTGACCCTCGTTTCTGCCCGTGGTCCCCCTCAACAACATCCGAAAAACAGAGCTGAAAAGTGAGAGTCCGGCGGGGGCTGCTGGTAACTTTGGCAAACTTCAAGATCGTGTGATGAGACCACGTTTCAATTTTGCCACTCTACTTTGAAAGAAGTTACATATATATCAAAGCATATAAAACCGCTTTAATATGAATTCGCAAATATAAATATATCATGTACTCACGCCTACAAAAGCCGCGCCCCCTCTGTTAACAAGCGTTCGCCAGACCGATGCATCAATTCATCAATGCAAAGCTTTTACTACTGGGATGGGCGCTCTAAGGAAATAGTGAAGTGTAACCTACGCTTCCATTACGAACAGCCATTTGAATCCAAAAACATGTGCACGTGTTTGCAAAATGTAAATAGCTGTAGCTTTTTATAATGATCCCAGAGTGCAATGCAAATACACGAAGAAGAATAAAAACAAGGCAGCCCCGTCTACACTTGCCTCCTTGCCGCTGTGAGGCCCGGAGGTACGCCGGAAGCGTAGCAGTCCGCGGGTGCTCCCCGCACGCCACATACGCCTGAAGCGTACCCCTTCGCACCAACCTGCAGCGTCCTGGAAAGTACGGCGCGCACGCCGCCCACTTCCTTTGGGCGGGACTTCCGTCTTCGGGAGTCCCGCGCACGCGCCCACGGAGTGCCCTGAGAGCGGGGCTCCCATGCCCGAGGGAGAGCCCTGGCTACAGAAGTCCCTAATGGCGGTAAGTGGGGCTTAGTTGTAGGGGGAGGGGGGTGCGCTTGTGTGTGTGTATATGAGCGATGGCGGCGGCGGGAGGGGGGTCTCTGTATGTGTGCGTGCGTGTGTGTGTAGGTGCGCTGGTGTGTGTGTGGGGGGGTCTCTGTGTGTGTGTGTAGGTGCACTAGTGTGTGTGTAGGTGCGGCAGCGAGGGGGGGGTGCGTGTGTGTATGCAGTGTGTGTTTGCCTGTGTATGCGTGTGGCTGTGTATGTGCGCATGCGTGAGTGTAACTGTGTGAGTGCAGGAGAGGGGCACGGCGCCGTGCGCGCCCACGAGGTACAATCCCTGGCAGGAGAAGCGCGTGTCAGTCTGCTGTCCACATTCCCCCAAAAGTGATAACATAAGTTGTCTCGCCCTAGACAGCAAAAGCTTCGCTTTTGCTTTCGTCTAGGCGAGACCTAAAAAGGGATTCTAAGCTCGGCCATGGGATGTTGTAGGCCTTCACTTGATCTCAATGATGACACCGATGTTCGTGTTGCAGGGAAAGTGTATTTATTTAAATTACAAGTATGCAAGAGGAGCGCCGAGCGACTTACTAGATTGCGCTCCGGTCGCTCACACACAGCCTTCTCGCTCCACGCGCATGGGCCCCCTCTATCGCCCACGTCCTTGCGTGTTGCATCATCACGCGACCGCAAGGACTAGAGCGCACACTACATATCTCCCCTTTTTATACATACACAAAAGGATGCAAGAAGTCCATTGGTTTAACATTCCCCCAGTTCACAGTCTCTGAAATGAGCAGGCCTGACCACCGCTCTTCCAGCACGTATGCGTCTTACCGGTGTAGAAGCTTCTCGGGCATTATTTTCTGCAGGACTCACCACTCGGACCCTCTGCTGACTTAGTTAATTTCTCTTGGGTGTCGTGCTCTTTTCAGCCTGCGCTTCTTCCACACCCGGCACTCCCTTATCTTCTCATTCTACTTGAAATTCTCTTTCCACTAGGCTTTCACCTCCTTCATTCATTCTTCCCTCGCTGCCTCTCGGTCCTTGATCTTGATGGTCTTTCTCTTCCTTCACGGGCCACCGTAGGATCTTGTTAATTTTCGCCATGCGGTCTTGGGACCACACATTTCCGTCACTAAGCAATGCAGCTCTATCATATACCTCTTCCACTTGCATGGGTGAGCTGTACTTGCTTTCTCCTTTTCTTCTCAGTGCCTCCAGCTTGACCCTCACCCATTCCCCTCTCTCAAGGGTTGTTTCTTTCACGTTTCTCCTCTTATTGTAGTTTTCAGTGTATACTCTCTGGGCCTTCTCAAGGTTATGCTGTACAACAGCATGTGACCATTTGCTGGTGACAGTCTTTTCCCTCCATACCACATTGTCCTTCGTAAATGGGTGCCTGCCTCTTAACCACTTCCATGCTAATGACAAGGTCAGCTCGCCATGCCGTTTACTGGAGCTGTGCTTATGACGAGCTGACCTTGTCATGAACAATGGGAATTCATGAAGTTTAGCACCCAGCGGGAATTGCCTTAGCAGGCAAGGTGTTAAGATTTGGAACGAGCTATACCTTGTAGAGGTGGGGGTAATCCTGTACGCCCATATCATGCTCTTGATTTCTTTCTCCCAGTCCTTGCCCTTCATGATGGCAGCTTGTATGGACCCCATAAGAACCCGATTGAATCTCTCCACCTGTCCGTTACTAGATGGGTGATACACCGCAGTGTGTTTGGATTTGATTCCATTTCTCTCTGTATACTTGCACCATTTCTCGGATGTGAATTGCGGCCCATTGTCACTCAGGATTGTTCTCGGGATCCCTTCTCTTAGGAACACTGAGGTGAGGAACTTTATCACTGTTTCTGAGTCCATTTCTTCCCGCACATGAACCTCCAGCCACTTGGAGTACTTATCCACAGAGACAGACAAGTACTTAGGTATCCCTTGGCTATCCAATATTGGTCCTAGAATATCAACCGCTACATCCTCCCATGGGTTGTGAGGCTGCTCGAACCTTCCCAACGCTGGTCTTAGCTGTTTCAGTATTTTGTCTGCTCCTTGGCACTGGTTACAGTCTCTCACGTGCCTTTCCACTTGATTGTCCAGGCCTGGCCACCAGTACATTTGTTTCACACGCAGTTTGGTCTTCACAATGCCAAGATTTCCTTCATGAAGCGGGTTCATCAGAAGTGGTACCAATGTCTTGGGGGGCACCACTTTGTCACCCCGATACAAGAAAATTCCGGAGTCGCTCATCGATAGTTCCTCTCGTACTTCGTAAAATTTCCGGAGCTCCTCTTTTAGCCGCCTCTTCTCAGGCCAACCACTGATGAGACACTCTTTGACCTCTTTTATGTCCTCATCTTCCTCATATGCCTGTGCCCATTCTTGCTTGCTGATCACTCTCTCTGAGTCCTCCATCATAGCTATGTAAATGTAAATGTCGGAATTTGTAAAGCGCACAGCTACCTCCACCGGAGGTGTCCCGGCGCTGTCCGTATACCGCTTAGGAACCCTTCCTGGCTTTCCTGGGAATTGTCCACTCCTGGGCACCCCCCAGGTGCAGCCAGGCATCCCAGCGCTTTTGGGGCCGTTGTGGAGACTAAGCAAGCTATTGCCCAGAGTTGCAGCGTGGGACCCATGATCAGAACAGGCACTGAAGCGAGAATATCCAGTCAAGGGAATTAATGAGCCGGAGACCCGCCGAGGTGGGAATCGAACCCTGGTCCCTGGCCAGAGCTCTGCATCAAGGTCTGCCTGCTCTAACCATTGAGCCACACTAGCTATCATCTCTTCATTCTCCCACGATAGACTAGGCGCTTCTTCCATGGCTGAGGCTCGACTGAGGTAGTCAGCTACTTTGTTGCGCGTCCCTGGTATGTACTCCACATCATACCTGTACTCCAACAGCTTCAGCGTCATCTTGGCGATGCGTGGAGTGGAGGTCGCATGTCCACTCGAGGTGAGTACTTTGACTAGCGGTTTGTGATCTGTCTGCAGTTGAAATCTCATGCCCCACAAGAACTGTCTAAACTTCCCCATGGCCCATACTGCCGCCAGCATCTCTTTCTCAATCACGCTGAATTTCTGTTCTGTGGGAGATAACGATCTGGATGCGAAGCTGAGAGTCTCCACAGTACCATCATCCCTCTCCTGCGCGAGGACTGCACCCAGCCCCTTCTCGCTGGCATCCGTGGTCAGTATGGATTGCCCCTGAGGATCATGTCCATGCAACGGCACCGCTTGGCTTATGTTTCTCTTTAACTCCTCGAATTCTCTTTGTGCTTCTTCATCCCAATGGAACGCAGTCTTGTCCCTTATGAGCTGTCTTAGGTGGTGTGTCTTTGTGGCGAAGTGCTGGACGAACTTGCTATAATACTCGGCCATCCCTAGGAAGGATCTCACCTCCTCTTTGCTGACAGGAGCTCTGGCATCGCAGATAGCCCTTACGTTCTCTCTTTTAGGAGTGATCCCATTCCCTCCGATCTCATGTCCGAGGTAGGTGACCGATGTCATACCCAGCCGACATTTCTCCCATTAAGCTGTCAGACCCTTCTCTTGCAGCACGCTCAGCACCTTGTTTAATTTAGTATCATGGTCTTTTCGGTCCATCCCCATCACTAAGATGTTGTCTTGGAAATATTGGATGCCTTCTACATCCTTGAACAGGCAGTGCATTAACTTTTGGAACACCGCAGCGGCTGATGCCAGCCCAAAGGGCATTCTGCGGAATTGATAGCATCCGAACGGTGTTATAAAGGATGTGAATTTCTGACTGGATGGGTGCAAGTCTATCTGGTGATAGGCGGAAGCGAGGTCAATGGTGGAGCACCACCTTACCCCTCTCGTCCTGGCCAGCATTTCTTCTGTTCGGGGCAATGGAAATTTCTCCACAATCAGGCACTTTTTTAGCTCTCGAAGGTCCACACATAGACGCACCTTGCCATTGGGTTTTCTTGCCACAACTAAGGGCGCCAGCCACTCCGAGCTGTCTATAGGCTCGATTATTCCTTGCTCTTCCAATCTGCGTAGTTCTTGTTGCACAGCCTCCTTCGCTGCTATGGGCACGTTCCGAACCTTGTGGGACACTGGGCGGGAGTTTTCCTTAAGTAGGATCTTGTGTGTACATTTCTCCAATTTTCCGACCTTTCCACCGAACACATTCGGGAAGTCTCTTTATACTTTCTCCAGGTCCGGCCAGCTCTCGCAGTCCGTCAGCAGTACTTGCACATCACAGTTTTATTCCTAGGTCCCCTTGGTCCATCCACCCTAACACCGATGGGCCCTTCTCTGCCACATATAGTTTGCATTCCGCCGTTCGTCCCCTGAACTCAAACTTCAAGGTTCGGTATCCTACCATGGGGATCGGATTGTTCGTGTACGACACCGGTCGTATATCTGGCGGCTCCAATTTGGGTCCCAGGCTTGGCTTGAATTCTTCTTCCCACACTGATCTTTATACTATGGTGTACGGGGATCCTGAGTCTATCGCAATCCTGGTCTTCACTCCCCCTATCAGCATGTCCGCACGTGGTTTACTGGAGCGTTTGCTTTCTATTCCCAGCACTTGTTCCTCGATGCACAATGCTTCGTCCTCATCATCTTGCTCCTCATCTTCTCCTCCTGGTTGGTCCTGTGCTATGTATTTCACTACCGACTTTTTTCCTTTCCTGCGACATACTTTCTCATAGTGTCCTATTAGGCCACAGAACTTACATCTCGCTCGGAATGCCGGGCAGCGTTTATCTTCGGCCGCGTGGTTTGCACTTCCGCACCTGTAGCACGCAGTCTTGCTATCCGCTGACTGTTTCCCTGCTTGTCCTGGCTTTCCCGCCCATCTGCTTGTTCCTTTATTGTCTCCGGGCGTTGCTCTATTTCTTCCTGAGGGCTCTGCATCATCCACCCTGTTCACCATGGCTCTCTGGGTGTTCTCCCTTTTCGCTGCGTCGGCACAGTGCTTCGACAGTTCCGCCTTTTTCACCATTGCTATAACTTCTTTCAGGGACGCTTCTCCGTGTGCCCACAGCTTGTCCTGTACTGTTCTGTTGGTGGTGTGCATAACGATTTGGTGCTTAATGAAATCGTCTTGAAGTGCCCCATACTGGCATGTAATCGCCAATCTCCTCAAGGCCGCTACATAGTCATCTATGGATTCTCCTGTTTGCTGCTTTCTCTGTTGGAAGTTGAAGCGATCAATGGATACACACACGGCTGGATGGTAGTGATTGTCCAGATCCTCTAGTGCATGCTTGAAGACGTCGTCATCTGCTGCCGGTCTGGTTGTGGGCACTAGATTCGTGAACACTCTTATCCCCTCCGGGCTTAGGTTATGTAAGAGTATCCTTCTTCTCCTCGCGCTGGGAAAGGTTTCTCCACTTTCATCCTCCAATGCTTCAAGATAGTTTTTGAAGTATTCCCTCCAGTCTTCCCACATCATCTGAGGTTTGCCTGGCTTGGGCAGGAACCGAATTGGCGCTATGAGCTACGAAGCTTGGTTGCTCATTCTGGCCTGTTCTTCCTGTTCCCCTTCTTGGCTCCTAGGACTACCTGGCGCGCTTGCGTTCCCACTTTCCGCCGTGTTGGGTCGAGTTTCTCCTTCTCCCCTTCTCTGCAGTCGCCACGTGCCGCCAGGGCCTCTGTGGGTGTGTGTCTGCCCTCTACCATGCTCAACCTCCTCTGTAGTTTCAGTTTCTTGCCTCAGTGCACGTGGTGGGAGCTTCCTGGGTCTTTGCGCCTCTGCCACGCTCCTCTTGCGATCACCTTGCCACCGTGGTCCTCCTTCCCCTAGTAGCCTTGGTTTCCTGCTGCTCCCCTGTGCAGTCTAGGTATGCTGGTGTTTTCCTATTTTATATTTATTTATTATTGTTATTTTTTTTTAATCGGCGTCTTCTTTGTGGGAGATCCCACTCCTCTTCACCACTGCGATGTTGTAGGCCTTCACTTGATCTCAATGATGACACCGATGTTCGTGTTGCAGGGAAAGTGTATTTATTTAAATTACAAGTATGCAAGAGGAGCGCCGAGCGTCTTACCAGATTGCGCTCCGGTCGCTCACACACAGCCTTCTCGCTCCACGCGCATGCACCCCCTCTATCGCCCATGTGCTTGCGTGTTGCGTTATCACGCGACCGCAAGGACTAGAGCGCACACTACAGGCCATGCCTCGGAATGCGATCTGCAAGAGATCCCCACACTTCAAGGCGCTGCGGAGGCTGTGTCAGTGCTCCCTCAGGCCCAGGAGGCTTCTTGACGCTGCTCGCTGCTGAGGAAGGTAAGGGGAGGGAAATGGCGGAAATCCTAGAAGTTACCATGAGGCTAGAACTGAAACACATGCAGAGTGGGCAAATGATGCTCGCAGGAAGTTATAAAGTGGTTACACGGTTGGAAAACGTTGTGGAGTGATGCTTACGATAAGCGTCTGTATTCAGGGTCTACCTAATAGCTCGTATTCAGGAACAGAAGGAGGTTGTACTGTTGCCCCCACACGGAAGCGCTTATTAAAAGGGGTTCCCCATTGGCGCATGGTGCTTTTGTAGAGTACAACTCTAGCAATAAAAACTGAACTTTGAAAGAAACACGTGTAGCACCGGGTGCAGGCGCCTTGTGTTTGGTGGCGTCATTAATTTACACGTTGTCAAATTGAAGTCACAACCATTTAGAACTGGGGTGCCCTGAGCAATCATGTTTTCTGCATTTCAGTGACACTTTAATAATGTAGCCGCCAAAATTCGTTCTGAGTGTTGCATATATTTAAAAATATGCCTGTCTTCAAACAGCTTGTGTTGTAGGTCAGGCTTCAGCTGGGAGCGCTGTCTGGGCATGAGAGCAGGAATGCACTGTGTACTTCCCTAGCAAGGCTGTGTGCAGGCAGCAAAGCTTTTAGAAAGGTTTATCTATGGCAATCCCTCTCTGCTTGCAAGTTATCTTCCGAAGCGTTCTTTCTCCGTTCATGAAGAACGTCCGGGCGAGAGTTACTTGCAGAATGAAGTCATATGCTGTGTGCACGTGACAGTCCTGGAGTCATTTGTATGCTTTACATAGAATTATGCAAGCAACAGGGCACATGTGGAGCCCACATCAATCAAGGTTCTCGGCCTGTAATCCGTGTGTCAAATTAAACAAGCCCAGACGCGGACACGAAATAACAGATGGCCCCTGGGCAGCGGACGAGAAACGAAAACAAGAAAATAATTTGAAACAGATGGCACCTTTGCTCGCTCCCGAAACACATAGGCCATGGGAGGGAACATTTAGAGATAATGCTGAACATACCCGAGCCTTTGGCCAATTGCACGGTTTCTGTTGTGAAAGCCTTACGCAAATGGCCAATCAAATGTGGGTGGGGGGAGAACATGACCAAAAGATGTGTTAGCTGGAAGTCCTTACTAGAAGCCTCGCAGGGCAGCGCATGCGCTGGCTCAGACGAGACCTAAAAAGCAGGAAAGCAAAGCCTGGATTGGTTTAGGAAGGGCCAGCCAGTGCTGCAGCCCAAGGATGGGATCCCTAAAGACATGACCTATCAATCTGTGGGTGTGATTTAAAACCATTGATCATGTTTCTTACCTGGTGACCTAATGGGGCTGCTTTCTCTCATGCATGGCGCCAGCAGGCCCGGCTCTAGCAGGTGGGCCGGGTAGGCCAGGCCCACCCAAACATGAGCCTGGCCCACCCAAACAGATGCCTTGGCCCTCGCAGTGAGGGCTTGAGGGCAGGCGCCATGTGGAGATGAAGGGGTGAAAAAATAAACAGAGCCTTCTTAACATGTAAATGGTCTTTTAAAGACCTGTGAAGTACTTCGTGCAACTGTGATAATCTCAAAGGCTGTCTGTCTGTGCGTGCGCCTGGGCTGAGACAGCTTCCTGGGCACGCGCACAGACAGACAGCCTTTGAGATTATCGCAGCCGCACCTGAGTACTTCACAGGTCTTTAGAAGACCATTTACATGTTAAGAAGGCTTTGTTTATTTTTTCGCCCCTTCATCTCCACATGGCAAAGGCGACAAATCCTTTCTTTGACAACGATACTCTTTGCCTACTGTTCTGCTGTGTGGATATTTCTTTTTCTATGCAGCTCAGGAAAAATGAGTTTGTTTATTCCTATTCGCCTTTCCTGACCACTGCAGCTGCTTATCCCATGAGGCTGACACAAAGTTTGACTAAAGGAGTAGTAGGTAAGAGAATGTGTTACTATTTCTTTTCTTTTTTTTAAATCTGCACAGGCCCAGCAGGACACATACTTTGTGTGTGCCTCATTTAAACAGTTTTTATCATTATCATGGCTGGTGCAGGGCAACAAAAAGACAATACAAAATGCCCAGATAACGCTGGTGATTAATGATCCTGCTGGAGAGCAATCATGTGTCTGTTCGTAGTTTTAACTGCAGATGAACTGTATTTTATGTGGATAGCTCAGTGGGTTACTGCCTTTGTCACAGAGATCCTTGTGTTACTTGCAGTTCAGAGGGTACAATCCTAACATAGGACAGTAACCAATGAAGTGTCACCAAAGAGCTGCATACAAACATGAATGGCATAGTTAGAGCTTCGCTTTATTTGAGTTTTGTGATATAGTTAGAATTTCCTCAGCCTTTCATTATTCTAATGTTGCTAACATGAGCATGTTTGGGCAGATATACAGTTTTATCAGTAAAGCTGACCACCATGGAACACTCTTTACATCCTAATGTTGTGTTTCCCAGACCAAAATCCTTTTAAAATACACTGCCCACCAGTATGGATGACGTGATTCATACACCTTGTAATCCTCATTGGCTTATGTGACATTCCCTGTAGACTGATTTACATACTTATATGATTCATTGTCTCTGTATAATGTGTGCATGATGTAAAGTACTGTGACACCCTACACTGATATGAGTAGCGCTGTACAACAAATTAAATGCCTATGAGAGAGGGGCTACGTAAAGATGAAGGGCGCTGTTGGAGGGTGACAGTGAGGGAATCCGAGGAAGAGGTCATGGGGTGGAGGGGAGCTAGGGAGAGATGAGGGGCACTGGTGGAGGGTGGTAGTGAGGGAGTCTGAGGAGGAGGTCCAAGGGTGGGGGTGGAGATACGGAGAGATGAGGGGCACTGGTGGAGGGTGGCAGTGAGGGAATCCGAGGAGGAGGTCAATGGGGGGCTACAGGGAAATGAGGGGCACTGGTGGAGGGTGGCACTGAGGGAGTCTGAGGGGGAGATCACGGGGTGGGGGGAACTACGGAGAGATGAGGGGTGCTGGGGGAGATTGGCAGTAAGGGAATATGAGGAAGAGGTCATGGGGTGGAGGGAAAAAAATGAATGTAAAAACTTCAGAGAGATGAGGGGCACTAGTGTAGGGCGGCAGTGAGTGAGTCCGAGGAGGAGGTCATGGCTTGGGGGGGTGCTATGGAGAGATGTGGAGCACTGGTGGAGGGTAGCAGTGAGGGAATCCGAGAAGAAGGTCATTGGGGGAGGGACTTGAGAGAGATGAGTTGCACTGGTGGAGGGTGGCAGTGAGGGAATCCGAGGAGGAGGTCATAAGGCCGAGGGGCTATGGGGAGATGAGGGGCACTTGTGGCGTGTGGCAGTGAGGGAATCTGAGGAGGTCAATAGGGGGGCATGGAGGGATGTGGGGCACTGTTAGAAGGTGGTAGTTAAGGTATTTACGGAGAAAGAGGTTATTGGTGTGGCGCCAAAAAAGACTTTCGCATCAGTGCTAAAGCCGGCCCTGTCATGGCCTTCCTGGTTTTGTTTATTTAATTAGCAGTCGGGTCATAATGGCTACTGTGGAACATACTTTAAAAGTGTGTGCTAATTATATGTACTGCTATATTCAATGTTTTAAGTTAAAAGGTGATTTTACTAATGTTTTTACCGGGAAAAATGAAAGTGGAGCCCGATGGTGCCTGATATTGGACTTGGGCCCAAGGCCAGCTGTGAGATAAGGTGCACTGGAGAGAAGTAGTGGATAAGCAAGCCTTGAAGGGGACTGCGTTGCAGAGTCCGGGGTCAGGTGGAGGTAGTAATGAAGAGGGATTCTCACTGAAGGCTCGCACAGAGGGAGCCCGAGATGTGTCACTTGCCTGATAGTCCCACCTCAGAAACCTCCTTTTCCCATCAAAGGAACTTTACATGGAAAAAACACTTTTTGAGAGTGATATTATGTAGAAAGAGATTTGAAAAAGAGTGTGTTTTACTGGGCCTTGTAAGACTAAGAAGAGATAAAGGAGGGCCCTGAAGCAGGCCTGCCCAGACATATATGCGACAAATCGAGCCCGCGGTGGCCCACCCAAATGCCCCCTCGGCCCACCCAAATTAAAATTCCTGGAGCCGGGCCTGGGCGCCAGTGACAGCATTGTGCATGAGGGGAGTTGAGATTATCAGTTGCCTTCTGTATTCACTTGTGGTACAGGCGTAATGGTTGGGTGAGTCTGGTCCTGAAGTAAATCCGGTCGACACATGTTGGCGGCGTGGACGGTTCCGACATCCATCCACTGTGAGGCCTGCCTGATTTAGATACATTTGATTTATGTCTTCGCTCTGTGATGGCGGCACAAGCAGAGTATTCTTTTTCTTTGCCAATTAAACAAGTGAGATTTTTGTACCGTGGTATGTTTATGTTAGCCGTAGCGTGGGGTTGGGAGTGAGGGGTGGAGAAGCGCTGTTGCTATTTGTTCAGAAAAGGTTGGGCGTGCTTAGTGTAATCACATTCAGCTGTTATCATCTGAGAAAAATCAGCACGGTTTCCTGTGAGGGTGGATGGGGTCTTGGATTTGCAAAATTGCCAAGTGTCCCTCTCTCTTGTGCGGCCCCGCAAGTCATCGTTTTTTGGCCAGTGCAGATCAAACGTAGCAACCCCTACTCTTCTCATAACGCAACCTTTAGGACCACACATATAATGGAAAATGTGAAACTACAAGTTCCAGAAGGCAAAGTGCTGAGGACTCCAGTTGGATGTTCTACGCATGACGTCAGTTTAATTCCCACCAATCAGGCAACCGGAGCTCTCTGTAAAGTGTTTCATCTATTCACATTAAATGTATGTGTGTGCCAGAAAACTGAGATGGAAGCTTAAAAACCACAACAGGATACTGTAAAAAATACCTGAGACATGAGGTGCTAGACATATATAATGAGGTGTGGTCAGCCAGACACTTTCATTCAATTTAAGGTTTTGACAAAATGATTCAAAGATGGAATGAAATGAGCAGTGAACGCAAAGACAAAATCCTTTCAAGCTCGATTGGGATATACTGTCAGCCATGAATTTCACTTTATTTTGTTTTCAATCTTAAGCTCCATGCCACTACCACTATTGGCCTTGTTGTGACGTACTGCAGGGTCACGCATGCCCCCTTCAGCCTGCCCTCAGTGTTACTCCAATAGTATTGTTTGTACGGGGAATTTGAATCCCGCATGTGCATTGGGGAGAATGTCAATACAAGTCCCTGAATGCAACACTTTGTTGCCTAAAAAGCCCGGACTGACATGGGATGTCATACTTAAAATGGAGTAATTTTGTAGGTATTTAGGAACAAATAACAAACCATAGATCCAGAAGAAGAGACGTATCTGCAGGGTGTGTGTCTGGTGTCACATTTGGAGTGAATACTTGTGGTGGTAAGGAATCCCTGGACCCTGTGTTGGGTTTCACCAGTGACCAATAGTGGACAAGGCACTTGGTCACACCCACTGAAACTTCCAAGTGTTTCATTAGGTATGCAGTTCGTTTAAGTCTTGTCAGGTGAGGGATTGGAGCCTTGACTGACATTAAATGGTGAGCCCCACCAGTGAATTATATTAATGTTTCTGAAGGTCATCCCTTATTTAACTTACTGCACAATAAATGCTAAGGGCCTTCTGTGGGGCTGGCTGTGTGAGGCAGATAAGAGGTTTGCTGATGACGTAACAGCAAAACAACGAGTTTAGGAGGGGACACAAGCCCATTTGTCCTTGGACCTTGTCAAAGCCTGCTGCCTAAGCAAGAGTCACCAGCAAACACACTGTTGCAGGCGTGCCTGGTTAAGGGTTATCAATCTTTATTCATCTAACAGTATAAGTGATGTTGCAGAATCTGATCTTAAAATTCACTTGCTCCATTGAAAACACTAATTTGATTACATGGGTAGTGTTCATGAAAGAAATGGCTTGTTGCTTTGAAATGGTAAATTCAGGGCCCTCACAGATGCACTTAAAGCGCCCAGGGTCACATATCGCCAGTGGCACCTATTTTTCTAAATTTCTCTTTATCCTATTGTACTCTCACTCATGGTTCAAACTCCTGCTGAGCAGTTTATGTGCCTCTCTAGGGTATGAAGTACTATACTCTTGTATGGTTGTGCATTGCTAGCTGTTGTTAACGTTTGCACTAAATGGAGCCATATATGCCTATTCTGTCCTTTCAGGTTAGTGAAAATGCATGTACGTAAGGTTATGAGCATATATCCAGTCAGCTGCTGCCTACAACATGTTCCTGTATTTATCCTTAGAAGTCGGCATATATGACAGTACGGGCTTCCGCTCATTTGAATCTCTAAAAACTAAATTTGGGTTAGAATTGCGTGACTTTTTTAAATATCTGCAAGTTAGGGATTTTATTGCTAAAAAGGGGGGTGGCAGTAGGGCCATGAATAAAATTCCAGCAATCGAAACAGTGGTGCGCACTAATAGTGTTAAAATTGGCGAAATTTATAAAGATTTAATTGTCAGTCTCCCGGATGATTTAGACAAGCATATCCATTATTGGCAAAACAAATTAGAATTAACAGAACCTCTTACGCGAAATGCTCTAGAAAATTCAAATCGCTTATTAATGTCGACCAAACTTCAAGCCCAATATTACAAGACGTTCTTTCAACTTTATTATACGCCAGCTAGAATATCCAAATGGAGTACCGGTGAAGGCACATTATGTCCTCGATGTGCTCAGCCCGAAGTAGATTTGGTACACATGTTAGCTACATGTCAAACCCTAAATACTATCAGACAAGATATATCAATGTTTTTGTCAGGAATATTTGAGAGTAATATTGAGATCACCACTGCTGAAATTATACTGGGGGTGGATAAGAACGTTAGATCCGCCAACATGCAGGGATTATTGTTTATCTCAATGGCGGTACTTAGAATCTGCTTAACATCTGCATGGTTGGACCTGTACCCGCCTACATTCCAGCAATGGCGGGCACGATTCCTTGCTACCTATAGTCTGGAAATAGCCATATACAAACATAAGGGCCTTAAAAAGAAAAAAAAGGGGTTAGAAATATGGTATCCCGTTACACAATGGATCAAGAGATCAGACTCGTAATGTTGATTAATTGCGTGTATATGAAAGGATTTTCTTTGTATGGTTTTGCACTTATCTGTTGTGTGTCTCGCTTATTATTTGCATAACGCCTAATTTAAAATATTTCTGTTTATATTCATTGCCTGTTTGTGTGGGGTTGGTTTTATAATTGGGTGGGATGGGTGGGAAGAATGATTAAAAATATCAATAAAGAATTGTTAAAAAAAATTTAAAAAAAAGTAGTTGGCATGCTAAAAATGCTTTTCTGCAGAAGGGGATGAAACAACTGCTAAGACAAAAAATCACGTAGCTGCAAGTTGTTGCCGTAGGCTAAGCCATAGATGGATGGGTGGGCGTAAGAGCTACAGGAGAGTGTGTCCAGAAGAATGAGTGGAGGTATAGATGAATGAATGGATGAATGCTCCATATGATGGACAAATGAATGGATGATTTTCTAGTGAATGGATACATGGATGGATGGGTGGGTGGATGAGTAAATATGGGAGTCTCTAGAAGTATTGATGGATGCATGAACAGAGGAATGCAGTGGATGATGAAAACAGATGAATTAATGGGGGGATGATTCCGTGAATGATAAATGGGCTGAACACCCTTATCCCAGCCGGAGTCATTTGATACATAAATCTCATCCCTAATTTTACCCCCACCACTTTGAAATGTCATCAGCCACCACTGTGCATTGCAGGGATGATTGTTTATGTGGACACCTTCCTGCAGATAAGCAATAATTTATGGTATTTTCTTCCTTCTATGTGTGCTTCAGAATGAAGCACATGTAGAAAGAGAAAAACGAAGAGAAGTAAATGTATTTCTCCTAGTTGCGCCACTTTTATGCCCCCTATGGGGAGGTGTAGGAATCTGACATATTCACAAGTTTATGAAACCAGGTAAATCTGGGAATGTGTCAGATTCCATGGGTGTTGCATGGGAACACCCGTAGAACGCCTCTTTTACGCAGAGTATTGTTTGAAAGTGGGTCATGTTTACAAGGCCGTTAAAAGCAGCACAGGGTGGCTTAATTTGGCCTCATAAATATGGGCAGGCACCCTCCGCCTCCGCAGTGTCACAAAGGTGATGCTCCTGCACCGTTAATGTGGTGCAGCGAATGTTTGTAAATCTGCTTCTGATACTACAGAGTTTGGACGTCTCAGTTGAGTCGCAAGACTTCATACTGACAGAAAAAGTACAATAAAGAATGGCTAGGCATGTATGAGTCGGTTGATCAATATTCGTGTTAATACAGTACAACCCTATATACCAATCTAGCTCATGTAACCCCTTTCTGCCCTACTACCTTGAGAGACCAAATAAACGTAAATGGATTAATAAAGACAAATATAATTATTCCGGGGTACCCAGCTGACCCTGGTGCGTTTCAGTCTTGGTTTGTGAAGAGGATTTACTAGCTCATTCTCTTAAACCAAATGTTGCTTCAGACAGAGCAAATATTCTCCTTATTTGTGGTTCTTGAACAGCGGTTTAGATTCTCCCAGCAGACTTTGCTTGCCCTTCATTTTGTCTGACTTTCTCAGTGTTCCAACTTAATTTTCAAAGTTCCCTCTTGTTTATGAAGAAGTATCAGACTTAGTTAATCTCTGAGGAGAGTGTCAAGAAGACAATGAGGTAAAGCGATCTTTCATTTGTTGCGTACCTGTATGGGATTTGCATAAAATGATACAAGTCTGTTATAAAAAAAGACTCACTGTCCCAGATATTTCACTTGAAGTGACACATTGCAGGGCACGCTTCAACACTAGAGCTGAATGCTGCCTCCTGTCTGGTAATTGCATTTTGACTAGTTTTTCATAGATCCCCTACCGAAGCATGATGCACTTTGACAGTGAGAGTTTTAATAAAAGAACCCTTTTCTATGCAAATGACATGAATAATAGACCAAGTAATACCGTGTGACCTCTTATCTGCAGGGTCTACCCATAAATCTTTGTTCTGAAAGACGGTGCTATTTTCAGCTAGTTTATGAACATTCAAAGCCAATAAGTGTATGGAAAAATATCTGATGTACCGTTTATATTCGTTAAACAACTTTAACACGTTGCAGAATTTCCCTTGTTTTGTATCTATTTCATCACATATCCAGAAGCATTAAAAAAAATATTACCTTTTGGCGAAATCTGCAATTTTCAGTTTTAAGTCATATTTTATTACCTTTTCTCAATTCATGACAAAATGATGTCAACTGCACAGGGAAAAGGGCAAAAGATCAACTGTCCTCAGCTGTAGTGTGTGTCAGACAAATATTGTCCAGCCTACATTTATCAGCTATTGCTTTATTGTGCTCCAGACATGACTGAGAAATTGTAGAACTTCATAGTTATATGATGGCCAAACAACAGGTTTAGTAAATAAAAAGATGCTATATGGTATGACCTTACTAGCGCTGTGTAAAGGTGCCGCCAAGATCAGACATGATGTAGACCCAAGAGGGGTGTGCTGTGACCCACATCTCCCAGCGGCTTGCCTACTCCACCTCCCCTCATCCTGCCAGTGTCCTGTCTGGCTGCAGCGAGACACAGCCCGCTGGTGAATATGAGTAACCATACTGGAGAGAAGGCTGCAGAAGGTGCGTGGAGAGGGGTGATTGAGCCCATTCTGGTAAAAGAGAGCCTGACCTTATGTGGAAGAGCCTCACAGCGGAGCCAGGCTGATCTGAGCCCCTTAGCAGGACTCATGTACCTGGTAGTTACAGTGCTGCAGGCACCAGAACCCACAGTCAACTCTTTGCAGGTCCTTGCCCGGACCACTGGGAGATGTCCCAGAGTACTCAGGCTGCACCTGCATCACGGATGGGTCTGAGCTGCAGGAGGGAGTAGCTAATACCAGTGTCCATGCAGCCCCCACTGATACCTGCACTCTCTACTGGGAGTGGGAATTGTGTTTACTTCCGCAGAATGGCCAACTCAGTGACCCCCAGTCTAGAGTGACCATCTGACGTGTATTTTCCAAGGTCTATCTATGAACTGAGGCTGAAATCCATTGACCATAAGTACTCTCCCAAAGGATGCCTTTTGTCTGTAATGTTTGAACTTTACGTTTACAGCTGTGGCATGCAAGTGTTAACAGCCAAACGCATTATATCACAGTTAGGTTGGCCGATGCGCTGTGTCACAGCTAATCCCTCCCTACACATTAACAGAAGTCGATAGTGCCTGCAGACCGGCGACTGAATGTCACTGCTGCCTACCATTCAAAAGGTGAATAAGACTTCCATACCACCACATCAGCACAGTCCTGCCCCATGTTTCCTCTAAGCTCCCCATTCTATTGATTACTGAAGCACCTGACAAATGGATTTGTGGCGCTCCTGTCCTCTGTGGAGTTCTTGCATATCTGAGTTGCTTGATGCCTGGCATACCCTCCAACTGCCTGGGTGGAGAGGAGCACAGTACTTGGCATAACCGCCCCTGTTCTCTCAGATGCATTATGCAAGATGCAGTTTATAATTCCCCACTTTCCATGCTATAGTGCCAGTTTTCAGGGCTTGTATAGGGAAACAGTGCCTGTGATCCTGTGCTGAAAATGCATAGTGAGAGACACGTCTGCATATGACGCAGACCGAAACCCACTTTGCCATGACTCCTCCTGTTAGTAAAAGAGAGAGACCAGCTGCATCGAGCTATATGCAGGGCTCCTATGCGTCAGCCCTCACATGTTGGCTTCGACAGGAGCTGGGTTGATGGTGACATGTGCAGAGAGACATGACTTAGAGCCATGGAGATTATGGAAGTAGCAATGGCCTGTGTGAGAGATACTTAATCAGTGTGCAGCGAGTAAGGCTGCGTTTGAACCAGCAGGCAAGACTTTTACTAATAAAATACAAAAGATGCAATGGATATAGCACTCTCTGAATTCAGGGGGCTATATAGAGGATGCTCATTTAGTAGTCGAAAATAAACATATTTGATCAAGTAAACAGATAATATTTAAAGTGTTCTTTATGGTATCTCTTAACTCTCAACTCAATTCTTCAGGCCCTCTGTAAGCTTGCAAGCACGAGTATGTGCTTTGAAATAGAGCTGCATGACGGCTAAAGGTTTCCTTTTTAGGGCATGCGCGCTGCGTAGGCGAGGCCTAAAAAAGGGACAGCAACCAGAGGCGCAATTAGACCTTGGATTCAGGAGAAAGGAGTTACTAATCAACCAATGGGGGGTAACACTTTAAACAATGGGGTAGAGCAATCCTTAGAGCCAATACAAGAAAGTGGTGTCCTAAATTGTGCATTTTAAATATATTAGTCAAACCCATTACCATTACAACACCTCCTTTAGTGGATTGGACAATGTTTATAGACGACTGACCGATCTTTAAAAAAGGGGAATGAATGAAATGACAACTAAAAAGCAGCTTCCACAGACTGGGTATTCTCTTAATAGAGCTAAAACCCAAATTATTTGAAAAAATATCAGTATGGGTGACGACACTAGGCAGGTCGAAAAGGCTACATATTGGGGAATAGATATTATAGCCAATGTTCAAAAACCTGCTGACTGCAATATCGACCCTTTGATAGATAAAATCAAACCAGAATTGAGGCGATTAAATAATTTGCACCTTTCAATAATCGGGAGATGTAATATAATTAAAATGCTTTTTCCCCCAAGTTTCTTTATCTTATTAGGGCTGTTCCGCTAGAATTTAGCATCAATTGCTTGAAAAAGATAGAAAACCTGTTTTCTGGATTTATTTGGTCTTCTGGAAAACTTAGGAGAGCATATAAGTTTCTTTCCCTACCAAAGGACAGGGGTGGATTAGCTCTTCCAAATATTAGATTATATTATTGGCCAACTACCCTTTTCTATAATTACACTCTTTTTTCCGACAAGCCACACCTATTGAACTCATAATGGGCAAAGATGCTTGGGGATAGGATTGGAGGTTTTTGAATGATTCTCATTATGAAAAAGTAAGTTTTAAGACGTTGGCTGCAGGATATAAAACTATGAAAGCAGTTAGGAAAATGTTAGGATTGGGCCGCTTGAATTACTACACGGCGATTTATAACAGTCCTGGACAACATTTTTAAGGACTCACTAATTAAGAAATGGTTAGATAAGGGCCTGTCCAAACTTGGCGATTTTTACTCCCTCTCTGATATCGTTTCTTTTGAGACACTTAGAGAACAATATGCATTAGACTGGAGGGATTTTTTCAAGTATTTGCAACTACGTGATTTTTTAAAGTAAGAAATATGGTGGCCCATCTTGTTTCATCGACAATCCTATTATAGATAATCTGAGGCACAATCATCCATCTATAGGAATTGTGTATAATTCTCTCAGTTCGCTAATGATAGATGACTTGGGACTGCGGGCTATTAACTGGAAAGAGTAAATCGATAATTCGGAGGATCTATTTTTCTATTCAACGGAATTAGCACAAAAAGTACCTATACCAGCACGGCTTCAGACGCAGTATTACAAAACTTGTTTTTCACTCTATTATACGTCGAAGAAGATTGCTAAATGGGGAAGAGGAAAGGGGACTCTATGCCCCCGATGCTCTCTGTTCCAGGTGGATCTTGGCCACATGCTATGCTAAATATTTTAAAATCTGAGATAACAAAATTTTTCAAAGAGGTACAAGGCAAGGACATAAGTCTTTGATCAGCCCTGATCTGCCGCGGGGTAGATCAGGAGAGTCAAGGGAAATCGTGCCAGCAGTTGATTTTCATAGGAATTGCGGTCTATAGACTTTCCTTAACCTCAGCCTGGTTAGATCCAACACCCCCTGGTTATTTTCCAATGGTTAACAAGACCAGTGAAGAAATATAACTTTTAAAAAGCTATATACGAAAAAAGAGGGATCCGATCTCGATCGAAAGGCTTAAAAATTTTGGAACCATTGATCTGATGGCTTGAGAGATAGAGCAGAGGCTTAAGCCACTCTTGGCTTTGCACCTTTTTATCCACTACACAAAAACACATTTAAAGAGATGGCCAGCCCTGGGTCAGGAGGGGAGGGAGGGGGGTAAAAGGGTATAAATCAGTGCATGAGAGAATGTTAAGAAAAATTTTACAGACGTAAAACTATTTGTTTATGAAAAGGCTTTTGTTTTTATATCAGTTCCTGTATGAAATTGAAAAACTAAAATGTAATATGTACCATTGTAATCATGCACTAAATAAAAATATATTAAAAAAAATAAAAATAAATAAATAAAAAGCAGCTTCCACAGATTTCAGTGTATAGCTCTTTGAAACCAGTTTATGTAAGAACAACCCATTTTGTCAATTCTCAGAAAATTCCTTCTGTTGAATGATATTGAGCTCAATAAATATTTTAAATTTCATCTTCAGAAAGATGCTCCTGTCAGACTGTGGTCAAAGGTATGTTTTAGTCTGTTCATTGTGACATTGCAACATATGCTTGTTTGAAGCTGCACACATGCCTAACTTCCTCACTTGGAATGTGCGGGGTCTGAACAATGCCAGAAAAGGGAAACAGATGCTAATTAATCTGCAGCGCCATAAGGCTGATGTGTTTCTACAGGAGACACATTTATCCCCCGCTTACCCTGCTACATGTGCCTCTAGCTGGGGTACACATCATTATTTCGTCAACTACAGTACTTATTCCAGGGGAACAGCTATTCTTATACACAAGTGAGTGCCATTTCAATTGTATAATGTACATATTGATAGAGTCGGTCATTTCCCTTTGGTAACTGGGAAACTTATGGGTTATAATGTTGCTCTGATATGTGTTTATGCACCAAATGTGGATGACCCTGATTTTTTCAATTCTGTGCACGCTCTCCTGCCCCCCTTAGGTGCTGACTACATTTGTGTAGGTGGAGATTTTAACCTTCTTCTGTAGCCTACACATGATAGTACAGCGGATTCCCCTGCCTCGAAACCTAGAGCCAGCAGGGTACTTGGTGATAGGTGTGCCTCTGTTGGACTAGTGGACATATGGCGTAAATGTCACACCACCGATAAAGCATATACTCACTGTTAGATTTGGGGGTCTCTTGTTGGCACAGGTAGGTACTTGTGACAAATAGGGACCCTTGCTTTTAGTCAGGGTAAGGGGGTACACTCCTAAAATACCCCCTGCTCACCCCCTTGATAGCTTGGCACGAGCAGACAGGCTTATCTCAGAGGCAGTGTGTAAAGCATTTGTGAACACATACAGTAATTAAGTGACAACACCACAGATGGACAACACACAGGTTTTATTTCAAAAATAAGTATTCTTTATATAGACTTATCACAAGACCACAAACGATAAAAATCCACAATACTGTACTTAAGATAGTAGGTTTAGCTTAGTTCTCTTTAGTTCTTAAAATGCGATACTTTGAGTCAATGTACCTTAAGATGTGACACGCAGGGAAATTAAAGTGTTGCAACAATGGAAATGTGGCAAAGATACGGTGCAAAGAAATAAAGACGCCAAGTACTTCCTGAGGTGGCACGCTTCTCTGATGTTGTGAGAAGTTTTGGCTTGATGCGTCAGCTACAGCGGCGACACCCTTGTTCAATGATGCAACAACAGCGGCTTTGGCCGCGACACTCTTCTCTGACGATGCAAGACGCTTCTGCTTGATGCGACAACTGCAGCGGCGACACCCTTGTTCAGTGATGCGACGACAACAGCTCTGACGGCGGCACTCCTCTCCGTTGATGCGAGGCGCTTCTTGTGATGCGGTGCAATGCGACAGCTACAGAGGCGACATCCTTACTCAGAGATGTGACAGCAGTGGCAGCGACAGTGACACACTTCTTCCTCGGTGCGAGCCGCTTCTCTTGATGCGGTGCAATGCGACAGCTACAGCAGCGACATCCTTACTCAGAGATGCAACGGCAACGGCTGCGACGGCGACACGCTTCTTTGGGGTTGCGGGACGTTTCATGAGATGCGGGACAATGCGTCAGCTACAATCAGCGACATCCATGATGGGACGGCAGCGGTTGCGACGGTGACACGCTTCTCCCACTTGAGTCGCACTTCCAGCTCCTTGCAACACACAGTCTCTCAGAAAGCCCAAAACAGCAGCAGGCACTTCCAAAGAACTCTGGGGAGCTGGTGGTTGAAGTCTGTTGTCCCTAAGACTTCAGCAGGAGGCACACTCTTTTCTCAAGCCCTTGGAGATCCTTCACAAGTTGAATAAAGTGCACACAAAGTCCTTTCTCCTTTCTTTGGCAGTCAGGCAACCACTGCAGGCAAACCCCCCAAGCAGCACTTCAGTTTAGGTATAGTCTCTCCACAGTTTCTTCAGGTTCCTCTCCTCAGCAAAGGTTTCTTCCTGTAGTCCAAAAGTGATCTAATTTTTTGGGATCAGGGTTCCAATAATTATATCCCAAATCCTTTGTCCTCTGAGGGCAGAGGGGCCTTTGCCTAGTCCAAACCAGTTCTGGAGCACTCTGTTTACATGACTCCTTCTTTCCTTTCACTGTGCAGGGCAGAAAAATCAGACGCCCCATAGGAGGTGGAGCCAGCATTGTGGAGGAAAGGCACAGCCATGGAGTACTTTGTTGACATGATTCCTTCTCTCCTTTCACAGTGCAGGGCAGTGCCATGAGCTGCACCACAGGAGGAGGTGGAGCCATCATTGTGGAGGGAAGGCCCAGCCCTATTCAGGACCCAGGTGCAACTCCTCCCTCTCATTTAGATGCAGATCTCTCTATTCACCACTGGGCTGACTCATCCGGTCTCCTTTAATCCCCCAGCCCTGTCACTCAAACTCCAGACAAGGAATACACAATCTAGCAGAGGCAGGCTTGGATAGTTAGACAAGAAAATACCTACTTTCTAAAAGTGGTATTTTCAAAGACAGAATGTTAAAACCAACTTCACTAAAAGATGTATTTTATCATTCTGAGTTCAGGCATACTAAACTTGAATTTCTACCATGTTCCCTGAGTCAGTTAGGATTATAAAATGTAATAATCTAACTGCCCATTCTGGCATATGCAGAACAGGTAGCCTTGCAATAGTGAAAAGCGAAAATGGCTGTAATTCACTATTAGTACATGCCACACACACCAGGGCATGTCCTACCTTATACTTACAATGTACCCTGCCCCTGGGCCTACCATAGGGGTGTCTGATATGAAGAAAAGGGAAGGTTTAGGGACTGGCAAGTGGGTGCACTTGCCCAGTCAGCATGGCAGTACCAGACTGCACACAGGCTCTGCAATGGCAGGCCTTAGACACACTTTTACAGGCTGCTTCTGTGGGTAGCAGAACCAGTGCTGCAAGCCCAGTAGCAGCATTTGGTTTACATGTCCTGGGCACACTCAGTGCACTGTACTAGTGTCTGACCAGTAAACCAAACCAGCCAATCATGGAATCACTAATTCATACAGCAATTTACAATAGGGAGCACTTGCACTGTGCCACTGGACAGCAGTGGCACAGTGCCCAAAGCATCTAACACCAGCAAAAACACATGAGGCAACAGCAAAAATGGAAGGGAGACCCACGCCAAGGTGCCAGGTCTAACAAGTGTCCCCTCCAGCTGAAATGTGGGGAGAACAACCCTACATCCTGGGAGTTCTCATCACTAAGGCGGAAAAATCTGGACAGACCATCAGTGTTGGCGTGTTCTGTTCTAGGGCGATGTTCTACCGTGTAATCCATCCCCTGTAGGGAAATGGACCACCTCAACAGCTTTGGATTCTCACCCCTCATCTGCAGTAATCATCTGAGAGCCTGTGGTCTGTCTGAACCTGGAAGTGAGTCCCAAACAGGTATGGTCTCAGCTTCCTCTGTGCAAAGACCACAGCAAATGCCTCACGTTCAATAGCACTCCACCTCTGTTCCTGTGAAAGTAACCTCCTACTGATGAAGGCTACAGGTTGATCTAGGCCCCCCCTTCATCTGTGACAAAACAGCCCCACACCATGCTCTGAAAAGTCTGTCTGAACAATAAACTTTCTGGAGAAGTTGGGTGCCAGGAGCACGGGCACCATGCACATGGCAGCTTTCAGAGCCTCAAAAGCATTCTGACAGGTGTCAGTCCAAATCACTTTCTTGGGCTGCTTCCTGGAAGTTAGCTCTGCAAAGGGTGCAACAATGTTACCATACCCCTTGACAAACCTCCTGTAATACCCAGTGAGTCCTAAAAAGGCTCTAAGCTCTGTCTGGGTTTTGGGGGGCTCCCAAGCCAGGATGGTTTCAATCTTGGGCTGTAGGGGCGCCATCTGGCCGCTCCCAACCTGGTGTACCAAGTACACCACAGAACCCAGAAAATGCAGGCCTATGGCAAAAGCACACTGGTTGCCTTCACAAAATGGCCGCCAGCCGCAAGGCTAGGTGAGCCACAACAGCAAGAAGAGTAAGACAGACAATGCAGGCCTGTGGCAAAGGCACTGCACACTGGCTGCCTTTACAAAATGGCCGTCAGCCACATGGCCAGGCAGGCCACAACAAGAAGCAATAAGCCAAGAGGAACAAAGGAAAGAAGATATGCAGGTCAATGGCAAAAGCACTACCACCACCACAAAATGGCAACCAGCAACATGGTCACTCACAACAACAACAACAACAAAAAGGAGGCCTGAAAAACAATGAACTCAAGCAGGCCCATTATGGACACAGACTTTACAAAATGGCTTCTGGCCACATAGAGAGGCTCAGCCAAGGCAAATGCTACAAACAAATACACTCACACACTGGCCAGACAAAGGAGGCATGCTAAATAACACAGCTTTTATACAACAATGCCCAAACTGAAAATACACAAGGCTAAAAAAGGTTTGCAAGTTACACAACAATCACACACATCCAACAAAGGCGTTTATTTAACACACATGAAAAAAAGTGAAAAAAAACAAAAAACATTTTGCATTTCAATCCAATGCCATCCATGCCCTAAATTATGTTTAAATTCAACAGACACCACAGAAACAGTTCCGGACCTACTGGCTGAAAGGCCTATTGGCAGACTACTGGGCTAGCTAATGAATTAAATAAATATTGCAAATTGATTTCAAAAGGTGTACAAAATGTAGTGAACTTTGCAACATGTTTCCTTTATAAAAGAAAACTAGAAGAAAAATTACATACAAAGAAACAACTTGAACTAGACCCCTACTGAAACTACAGGTCACCCACCACAATACATTTAAAAAAAATGATAAAAAGTAAAAACAAATGTAGGTACAATGCCCCAAACAAACAAACAACACCACTTTTCAAACTTACTTGTGAAATCTCAAAACCAAAAGTCTTCAAATACAATGATATATGATGCAGCAGACACAGATAGGAATACTTCCAGCTCCAAATCCAAATGAATACTGAACAGGAGATGGACAAAGAACTGGGAGGAGCCTGTTGGACAGGAACATGAAGTTGACTTCCTTCCTCTTAAAAAAAGTAAAAAACGAAAAAGGACTCCTTGCACAAAAAAGTTCAGCCAAATGTCAATCTGAGGAGTTTTTTTTTATTCAAATCATTATTTTGAGAAGGTTTTGATGCTGCTCGAGAGTGATTGTCCTCCATATTGCAAATTCTGCATGTTCAGGCTTGCGATCTTCACACACCTTCCACCGTAACTCCGATGGCGGGCCCGAATAACGTGTTCGCGATCGCACACTCTTGCGGGAGCATGCAGCAGGCTACCAAATCTCGTGGTGCTCGCAAAAGGATGGGAAATCTCGTCGGCAATCGCAGCCATTCCAGTAGGTCGCTCCCGCACATGCAAAACCCCATTTTGAGCACGCAAACACAAAAAAAACCTCCACTCCAGTGCGAAGCGCAGAGTTTTTGATAACTCCGTGTTCTACACGGAACGCGGAGCAGATAAAAATCCACAAACTCCGCGAGCATAGAGGAGTTTTATGCCCAGGGTTCTACACTACTTGATGAAAGGCTGGGAACCTTTGGGAGATTCTCAGTCCCTAAAATCAACTGGGCCAAGTCTTGCCTTTTCCCCTTGGGATTTATCCCACTCATATCAGAGGCCGTCGACTCCCCCAACCAGACTTATCTGGAGATTCAACACTTTCAAATATCAAGGCGTACAGATATTTTACAAAACACAGAACCTCATTGAAGGTAACCTAGGCAAATCCCTCATCTCGATCCTTAGTTCCGTGCCTTCTGGATCTCCCCTCCCGTTCTTGCCGGTAGACCGAGTGGCAATAGCTAAAATGCTAAAAATGCCTAGACTGCAATACTTTTTTACGGCCTTGCTGGTGATCCCCCACAATCTTTTTTCAAGAAGTTGCCTAGCCTTCTTTCTAACCTCAAATGGGATGTGACAAGAAAAGGGTTACGCTACAAAAAGTACAATGCCCAATGGCTCGATGGGTGTCTAAGGGCCCCCAGGTATGAGTTGTGCTACATAGCAGCACAACTACAGTGGTCAATGAAAAGATTGAGAGGTTCCAAATGTCAAAAAATGGGAAGTGTCACAGCTTTTGAGTGACACGCCAATCCTGACTTGGCTCAGTAGAAAGTCATAAAAAGTCGACCAGGGGTGTGGCCAAGATGGCGGTGTGAAGAGACATGTTTTGGGTGTGCGCCATCCCCGTCAGGCCTAAAAGCATTGCCACGGCACCCAACCCATCCAGACACTGGCCCCGAGGGTCCACCCCATGGCGGTACTCAAGCGCTGGCCCAAGGAACCGCAGAAGCACAAGTGGCCCCCTGGACACAAGCAATCGGCGCCCCTGACTGTTGAGCTCGTGATCGGCAGCCAGCCTGTCTTCACGGACCCCAGCAATGAGGGCGGGTTCCCTGGAAGCGGCGGGCGGGGCCCTGCAGCCATTCTGGCACACGCTTGCAGAGAAGGTGTCGCTTGCAGTTGGCCGGCTCTGCTGGGCTCCAGAATTGAAAGCAGACTCCATGTGATTGGTGGGCAGGGGCCCCACAGCCCTGTCGGCATCCGCACACAGTGAGGGCATTGCCTGTGTCTGACCCGCCTTGCTAGACCCCAGAGGTGAGTGCGGGCTACCTAAATATATAGCGGGAGGGGCCCTGTGGCTGCATCTGCGCTCGCGGAGAAGACGTTGTGCCCCTGGAGGCATCGCACTGCTGGGTGGGGATGAGCGGGCAGGGCTGGGCGTTACTGGTTCCCAGGTGCACGAGCAGCAGGCCTGGGGGTGGCCTGGCCGTAGGTGAAGCAGCTGGGCTGAGGGAGCCCACACTGAAGACTGCCAGGAGCTCAAGGTTGCTGCGCCACTTAAGAAGTCCCCCCATCTGGGAGTAGTCAGCATAACAGCAGCATAGCTTGCATTAACGGAGCCCGCAGTGGAGGCCTAGAGCTATTTGCCTCGGCAACGTTTCGCACAGCGAAGCACAGGGGCTGACCCTGGGGCTCACAGAAACAGAGTTCTCCCCGCTGAGATGAGTGATTGGCACCCGGGACAGCCGGGTGACAGAACATCATTCAGCCCACATTGGCGGATCTGAGGAGAGGGAGCGAGCGGCCTGTCATTGTGGGCTGGGGCCCTGTAGCTGCATTAGCACCCACTTGCAAGAAAGAAGTGGGGACCCCTGGAGCTTTACGCTATCAGAGGAGGTGAGGAGCAGGAGGGAAGGGGCCTCGTCAGATGCAAGGGCATGAGCAGCAGGCCGGGGAGTGGACTGATCACAGGCAGCACAGCAGAGACCTGTAGGGCTCCCATTGGAGGCCTATGGGATTTGAGGTCGCAGGGCCATACATAACGGTCCCCCCACCTAGTAGATGTGGACAAAGTTGCCTATACAGGCCTGGCCCCCAGTAGAAGACTCCCGGGGCCTTCATAGGAGTGTGCCCCATGGTGCCACCCCGCACCCTAGCACGGACTTTGCATTGGGGCAGTCTGGTACCTGCGGCCTAACGACAGGGTAGATTGAGCCGGTGGGGGTGAGGCTTGTGTACCTCCCCAGTAGCCTGACCTGCAACAGCATACAGAATCAACGTGGTGGGCCTGGAGGCAAAGCAACAACGGCGCCGTGAGGTGGGTGAGAGTGGACCATCGCTACTGGCCCCTCCGCTCTAAGAGGTCTCCACCTCGCAAATATGGCACCATAGCTCAGAAGGGGGGCTGTGTCCTGACAGATTTTACCAGGATTGATGTACTGAGAAGTCATTAAACATTGCGGGACCTGTGCCAGCCCACATCAAGCTCCACAGATCACCACTGGTCCCTGGGGTTCTCCTGCTATGGCTCCCTCTGCCTTATCCGTCTGTATCGGGGGCTCAGCATCCCACCTCCCAGAAGCACAACGACTTTAAGCCCTGTGATTCTCCAATTGGGTTGGTGACCTGCTGCCCTCGAGGCAATAGGAGAGCAACAGTGGCATTGGCCAAAGTAAGAAGGATCGATCAGTCCGTAGTCTGCTCCTGAAGAGCATTGGGGAATCCCAAGGGAACAAAGCACCATTAGGGGAGCTGAAACTTCCCGGCGGAGGAGAGGGAGCTGAGAGTCCAGTGACTTGTGAATTTCTGGAGGCTTTTTTCACCTCCTTGCGAAAAGATCTCCAGGCTTTGAAAACAGACCTGCAAATGGAGCTAAGAGAGGTGTGTTGATATATTGACACAATTGGTGAGCGAGTGGTGGCCCTCGAGGAGGGCTCCGCAGCCAGAGACGAAGAATTTGAAGCCCTCCAACAGGAAGTTATCCGACTACAAGTCCAACAGATCAACTTGAAAGCCCATGCAGAAGACCTCGATAACAGGTCCAGACTGAACAATATCCACATCCGTGGGTTCCAATGAGTGCGGAGGGCTCAGACCTTAAGGGCTATGTCCAGGCCCTGTTTAGCTTTGTCTTGGGCACCACAGCAGAGAACAATGTTAAAATTGACCGGTGTCATTGAGTGGGCCTTCCCCTCCAGCCCACTCATCCTCCTGCCTGAGACACTCAGAACCTGCAATTCAGGGACCATACACACAACTCTTTCAGGACCTCGCAGCAAGGAAATTTGGCCTGTGACTAATCATCTGTGGGAAGCGTGCATTGGCTACTCATGGGGCCAATCATTTCATCATATTTTCTGTCTCAACTGCAAAATTCATCAATTACGTTCCCTGGCTGAAACTTGTAAGATCCTCAACCTAGATCTTAGCGATCAAGCCCCCGACGATGCCCAGAGGAAAACAAGGCCATAGACAGAAACTGCAGAGGACTGCGCCACAGGTCCATATTTGAATGCCTCTGCCTTGATCTGGCACAATTATCAAAGAAAGGTTGGCTTTGCTGCGCTCCCTTTCTGGTCCAGTGGGAGAAGAAGCTGACCCTCCTACTTGAAGAATTTCACAGAATTTATGGTGGATTGGTCACTTTGGATTGGTGGGGGCAGGGGCATCACAGCAAGATGTTGTTAGATGACTCTTACTACCTTGGTTGTTCCCCTTCATATTGGCCTTCCTACCGTGATTGACTATGCTTTCTCACATACATTAACGTTTTCATTTGTTCTGTTACATTGTTGAGGTTTATGATGTGTTGGTGGGGTACCCCTGCCGAGGAGCCAATGTTGTTATGTCCTCCACACATTCGAACCAATGGTAGAATCTCCTTCCTACTATATACCACTAGCACCACACGGATGACCAGGGTGTCACAAGCTCGATTTTTTAGGGCTTGCTTTCTTTCCTTTGATCCTTATGAATAAGATAATTAGCCTCAATGTTCGAGGCCTCAACAACCCTATCAAGAGATCGGCAGTGCTTTCACTGTAGGAGCGCGGGCAGAGAGACATATGTCTGCTTCAGGAGACACACTTACTTCCAAAAGAAACACACAGAATGCACACTAACAGGTTCCCACAACAATTCTGGTCCTCGGGGAAGGGGAAGAAGGGGGGTGGCCATTCCACCTCCAAACACTTCTCCGGTACAGTCTTGGGTCCTATTGCAGAAATGTAGGGTTGCCTGCTGGCCCTTCGGGTGTGGATGGGCACAGTCCAGCTCACGGTGGCATCGCTTTACACCCTAAACAAGCAACTGGAGTCCTTTCTAAAAGATGCCTTAGCCAGTGTGCTCCAGACCACAGATGCGGCGGTGGTGGTGGGTGGAGACCTAAACATAGTGATGGATTCTGAGCAGGACCTTTCATCTCTTAGATCTGGTAATACAGGGGCTCTCTCTAAGAGGAGGGGCATGAATGGCTGTAAGAGTGTGGGATGCGCAATGTGTGGTGCTCCCAGCACCCTGGTGAGTGGGACCACACGTTTTATTCTGTAGGCCATAACACATATGCTCAGTTAGATCACTTTTTGGCCTCCCATCTGCATGGGAACGAGTGCTCACTTCCACCATTGAGCCACACATATATAACACTAACCTAGTGGTTTCCAAATTTTTTTGTCCCGCAGCTCCCTTGACCCATTCGCTATTGCCCGTGGCTCCCCACTGTTACTATTTTTGGAGGATGGGGGGATGTAAGCCCAGCCTCGGGAGTACTTGCATTTTTCTCCCTAAAAATAATTGGGATGAAGCTGATGAAAAAATCATAATCATATACACAGGGTGTATTGTATTACTATAGCGGTGCCTCTAATAAAATATTCCTAGTTACACTTCTTTGTCCATGCCTTTTTTTTGAGTACCCTTTCAAACTTGTTATCCAACTTACAATGCTAGATAGCACCCCTATGCATGTAGGCCCCTTTGCCAAAGTGTTTCTGTGCTTGAAGAATATTTGCATGCACTTCCATTTCTACCCAAGTCATACGTGCCAACATACCTGTCTCAGCAGGGTGACTCATGATTTTTTTAAAAATCATACAGCTTTATTTTTGCGGTCTCCTCCCTAAAATTGCCCCCCAATCAATGCAGGTCAAATAAATTCCTCTGATAATATTTTGTTAACGTTCCTTTTTCTTGCTTCCAAATGTTGACATTATGCCATATATGGTGTTTTACCTCCCTGTGGCTCAAGGAGAGAGCAGACCTGTCTGGAAAATTGTGTGTAATGAGAGAAATGTGTACTGGTAGTACCTATGGTTCAAGTACAAATGTCAATACTTAATACTACTTAATGTGTTAAATAGACAGGACAAATGTACTTTCGTGATAACTTGCATTGGTGTAAAATGCATTTGGAAAAAAACGAAACTATTAACCAGTCTATCAAAATAAATCAGGCATCTTCTGCGTACTTTGGAAGTGTTGGAACGTGGGGATCCAGTAAAATATGGAGGACTTGCCATTAATTAAGCTCTATGTTTATAGCTTTAGGCATGTCACTTACAAATCATCTACATCATGTGTTTGAGTCTAATTAGCTTAACTGAAGCCAACAGACCCTTCAACATGAAATGCATTAAAGTGCTTGGTGCGCGGCTCCCCTTGCTAGGTTTGAGGGAACCCCAGGGAGCCACAGCACACAGTTTGGGAACCACTGCGCTAACCCTATGCACTTCTCCCACCCCCACACAGGCGCATCCCTGGCGCCTTCGGAAGACAATGCTCCAGTCGCTGGCTACTGTCTCACGACTTAAAAACACCATACAAGACTATTTAGCCCTTAATAACAATGGTTCCACTGCACTGTCTTTCGACCTGGGAGGCTCTAAAGCCGATTGCCCATGAGCCTCTAATTGTAAAAGCAGCACACAACACCAAGATGAGAAAAGCTAAGACATCGGTGTTTGAAGTGGAATCTATACATAAACTCACCGTGGCTCCCAGGATCTAGAGGCAACTCGAGAGAGAGCGCCTACAACTTAAACATAAATACTAAGGAGTGACTAAGAAAGGATGCCATATGCTCGCACATCACCACCGTAGTAAGCAATTTGCACAAGCGGTTAAGTCAGTCCGGCCTCCGGGGCGATGGCAGCCAAAGTGATTAGCATTGCGGACACATTCCAGGTCTATTATGCCAAATTGTACTCACACAATTCTCCAAGCCCTTCAGACCCGCAGGCATACTCAGAGACTACTGTGATTACCCTCCTTCTCATAGCAGAAGCCAAACCACTAGACAGGCCCATCTGCATTGAAGAAGTGATTTCAGCGATTGCTAGTTTGAAGCCCCTGAAGTCACCAGGACCGGACAGGTTCGTTTCGGTATTCTATAAAACTTGCTGCTCGAAACTCACACCCATACTCACTCATCTGTTTAATTCCTTTGCTGAAATAGGCACACTTACAGAATCAGTGCTTCAAGCCTTGATTTCAGTTATCCCTAAGCCAGGGAAAGACCCAAAGCAGTGTAGCTCATACCATCCGATTTCACTTCTGTACATTGACGCAAAACTGTTTGCTAGCATCCTAGCCCATCTGTTCCATCCCCTGATGCCCAGCCTCATTGATCCGGACCAGGCAGGGTTTATTCCCGGTCATCAGTTTGCAGACAATATTAAATGTATTTGCCATTTGATAGACATAGTATATCGATCTCAGAAGAAGCCTTGTTACTGGTGGTGGACGCTGAAAAAGTGTTTGAGAGGGTGCACTTGCCCTATCTATTCGCGTCTCTCAATCGCTTAGGCATGGGCTTGCGCTTTAGGAATTGGATTTTGAGCATCTATAGCTCCTCCAGGGCAGCAGTCTGAGTGAATCGCGTAAGATCTGGAGGCTTCCCTAGAGACCGGGGCAAGAGGCAATGCCACTTCTCTTTGCTCTTTATATGGAGGCTTTGGCACAGAGACAACTCTAATGCTAGGGGCATCCCTTTTGGAGCGGATCGGCACTTGATCAGCCTCTACGCTGATGATGTAATCTTCTCAATCACCCAACCTTTAACTTCTTTCCCAGCTATTGTAGCTGAACGCCATGAGTTCTGAGCTTCCTTGGGTTTTCGGGTAAATATGCAAAAGTCACATCTTAAATCTCAACACTAAACCACACACAGAACGTGCCCTGTGATCTCAGTTCAACTTCCACTGGGTCACCGTAGAGGCCAACTACTCAAAGCTTCTCACCCTAATTCGTAAAGATCGGACAGTGGCAATGACTCCCGCAGCTTGGTAGAATCACTGCAGTAAAAAAGAATGCTCTCCCCCGAGCCCTGTAAATTTTCCAGACCCTTCCTCTAGCTCTGCCTTCTGGCATGCTACACACTCTTCAGAGAGAGATTGAGCATTTTATATGGGGGAAAGCAAAACCTAGGCTGCAGAAACAGCTTCTACAGTACTCAAAACAAGTAAGGGGGGCTCTCTGTACCTAACATGTCCCGCTAATACCAGGTCACGTAGCTGTGCTTCTTGGTGGAGTGGAATCGCCCACCAACGGAGAAACATTAGGTCTTCATCGACCAGACAGTGGCAGGATCACACATTTGGAGGGAGGTGGGGCTGCCTCTGCATTACAGAACCTGAGGGCTCTATTTCTCCCATGTAACTCGCCCGACATTTCACATCTGGGACAAAGTAGCGACTGCGGGAGGACTCACCACATTCCCTTAGCCCATGACATCTATATTTTCAAATCTGGATTGCCCTCCAGGCATGACCCCAAGCGCTGCCAGGTGATGGGTAGCCGGCAGGTGTAAGTGCTTGGGTGTCTCTTTAACCAAAATGGCCCTAAACCATTCCATCAACTCAAAACAGACAATGACTTACTAGAAACAGACCGTTTCACAGACACACAAATGACACACTGGGTGCTGTGCTCAGACACGGCCTAAGGCAGGTAGACCGTTGACTTCTTTTGAGAAGTGGCTGTTTCTTAAGAAAGATGACAAGAAGATCATCTCAGAGATCTATCTCCACCTGATGAAGGAAACACAAAAATGCAGAACCCCAGGGCAGAAGAGTTGGGCGATAGAACTAGGCCAATCACTATGAGATAAAGAGTTGGAAGACATTTTGTATAGAGCCCACCACATGGCACACACTACAGGACATACGGAAACAGCCTACAAGATGACTTCCTATTGGTACTACACCCCCTCCCGGATACAGAAATGGAATGCTCACTGTGAGGGCCAAAGCTGGCGGGGCTGGGGCAATCCAGGCATGCTACTCCACCTGCTTTGGCACTGCCCTAAACTGACTAGATTCTGGGATCAGATCCTGGACGACATTGATCGAGCTTTTAATACTACAATCCTCAAATTCCCTGTATACACTCTTTTAGGACTCCCCAATGCACTCACGTTCCAACTCCATTCCGTTCAGGAAAGCCAGATGGCCTTGGCACTCAATGCCGCACATAGAGTATTGCTGTCCAGCTGGGGCACAGACAAAATCCCAGACCATTGGCAGTGGCTTCATCAGCTATGGTCACTGCTGGGCATGGAACGACTGTCGATGATGACCTGTGCAGACAATTCAGTGTACAATAAAATCTGGGCCCCCTTCATCGCTATTCTTTCCTCAGAGTTTTGGGAGCTGACATGCCCTAAATACCTACACAGGTTAGTTCAAGACCTAAGACATCTCCCCTGAATGCAACAGTTTTTAACAACTGGCTAGTTCTGAAGGGGTTGGGGTTTTAGATTTCTGTCCCCTCATTTCGGGGTAGCTCTTTTCCCTTTTTTCTGGTTGGAAACCTTTAATTTGGTTGCCTTTGCATTTATGCATGTACGATGGTCCCTCACTGGTGTTAACCTGAGATGAAGCTTGGCTCTAGTCATTTATAAGTATGTACATTGTTACCTATTCAGTTCTAAGCACCCCCCCCTGAGATGTGGCTGCCCATCCTGGGTTGTAGGTGTCATGCTTTGTAACGATTAGACAACACTGAGTACTACTATGGAGGGAGGCAGGAGAGATCGAGGTGGGGGACCTGTTTGTTGACTGTAAACTAAACACATTCCAAGACAGGGTTGATGAATATGGAATATAGCACGGACAGATTTTAACATACAACACACACACAGATATTATTCATACCAAATGAGGCACTAGATAGGCTGAACTGCCCACCTCTTTGCTCCTAGCCTTCCTCCTTACACATGGCATGGCAGGAAAGCAGTGACAATATTGTGCACCCTATTGCTGTCACAATCACACAACCCAAACCCCAGTAATAACACTAATTGAGAAGCTGACCTGAAAAAAGAGCTTTCACCCAAACAACAGTGGCAGATCATGGCATGTCAGACAGTGATCTTGTACATGATACACACAACTTAACTATGTACATCAAACAGAGCTTAACACACACTGCATGCATTGTATGTTTAGAGGGGCGTGCAAAGACTGCCCTCACTGGCAACAGACAGACTTGGGGTTTTACCACAGGGTATGGCACTGCCCAATGTTACAACCTTCATGGGAATCCGTAATGACAATTACATCGGAAATAGTGAATTGCCAGAAGCCATGTACACCTGAACATTTCCTTCTAAGGTTCATGGCATCACCTAAAAATTATAAAATCCTGTGCAGTTTTACAAACCTGGCACTAATACTCATTAGGAGGTGTATAGCAAATGTATAGAAAATGACCACAGCCCTGGATGTGAGGTTGTGTACAGAAGGCTTACTGAAGTGGGCAAAGGCAGAAGCTGATACACTAATACTACTGAGGTTGAAATATGGCCATTAGCACATAGGGCTCACATGAGATGTGTGCATTGGGAAATTAGAAGCAAAGAATTATACGAGGCCACCTTAAACATATGACTGAAAGTTGTCATTGTTGATACTCTGAAATGTGTGGATAGACTGATGAAGGAATGCGCTGCTGGCCTATGTGGTGGGGGATTGGTGGGGGGGGGGGGGTGAACTGTTGCTTTGTATGTCAGTCATTTATGGAGAACAACACTCTATCATTGCATAGTACTTATGTTGTTAAAATAAAATAATAAATAACAAAAATATTTAAAAGGAAGGAGTGACCTCTGTATTCAGATCTCTGCAAAAGGTGATGTCTATATGAACAAGGATTTAGTGGGCATTACACTCTCTGCAAACATCTTTTAACAAGGGCTATATTCTGCATAGTTAACTTTGATGAGAGCCTGACTTCTCTGTTTTTAGACCTGTGTACAGGCTGAATGAAGACTTTGTGTTGAAAGCCTTATTAAGACAGCGACTCCTATACCTTGACCTTTAAACAGGCTGTAGCTTGTGTGCAGTAGGGTTTGATGATGCAATCCTGCCTCTTCAAACACCTGACAGCTAGGTGCAGATACTGCATAGTAGAGTTTGATGACAGAGTGGTCTCTCTTTTTAGTAGTCTGTACAGGGTGAATACTGTGTCTAAAAAGGGTTAGTAGGAGACTGCCCCTTCAGCCTGCACAGACTTCTCAACAGGCTTAAGGTTCTGCTCAGCAGGGGTTGATAAATGACTGGCTTATCTAGAAACACTAACAACAGGATGAAAGCAGTGCCCGGTCTACTTTTATACAACTATATCCTCTCTGCTGAGAATTCTGTACACTATGAACATGGGTATGGTAGGCTTTATTTAGAAACTAACTAACCTCTCTGGAAAGGCATTTACTCTAGGTGAATGGTGTGTATGGTACAGTTTACTAAGAGAGTGGCATATCGCCTCACATTTCTTTGCACTGTACAGACATTGCATTCAATGTTTCAGTGAAAAACTGGGTTCTCTACAAATACTTTACAAAAGGCTATTAATTGTGTATGTTGGAGTCCACTGAAAGAGTATGCCCTCTGCTGCTGCTTCTTTATCGAGTGAAGGCAGTGGGTTAAGTGGTTGGAAGAAACTGCACCCTGTATGATTTACTTGTCAGACCCTTGTACAGTGCACCATGTGTGCCCAGGGCCTGTAAATCAAATGCTGCTGGTCGGCTTGCAGCATTGATTGTGCCACCCACAGAAGCGGCTTGTAAAATGTGGCTCAGGCCTGCCATTGCAGAGCCTGTGTGCAGTCTGGCCATGTCGACTTGGCAAGTGCACACACTTGCCAGTCCCCAAATCTTCCCTTTTCTACATGTTAGTCACCCCTGAGGGTGCATTGTATGTGAAAGGTAGGACATGCCCTGATGTGTGTGGCATGTCCTGATAGTGAAATACTGTCAATTTCGTTGTTCACTATTGCAAGGCTATCTGTTCCCATATGCCAGAATGGGGAGTTAGTTTATAACATCTTATAACACACCTGATCCCAGGTACAAGATAGGAAAATAAAATCTAGTATGCCCGAACTCAGAATGTTAAGATGCATCTTTTAGTGAGGGTGATTTTTACATTCTGTGTTTGAAAATACCACGTTTAGAAAGTATGTATTTTCTTGCCTGACCGTCCAGTGTGCCTCTGCTAGGTTTGTGTATTGCATGTCTGGCTTTTGGATGTGTTACAGGTGCCGGACTTGAGTGCACCATTCTGTCAGTCCGGGCGGCGTTATGCCAGGAATAACGTCATCGTCTGTGGAAGTACTACAATTCCCATGGGGCCTTGCGCGTCACGTACGACGCAGCAAGGACAGTCCATATAGGAAGTGGATTAACCCGGGTTGGTGTCGGAAATTCTCCACCAAGGACCGTGTTGTTGCAGCATTGGATTATTGCTGGGTAAGTGTGCCTTGCACTAGACCTTTTGATCCTAAACCTTGTTCTGAAGGCGTTCCCTCCTCCGTTGGATGAGCGGCTGCTCTTGCGGGGGAGAAAAACGCAGTTGATTCCTCGATATGCATTTTCGCTCGTTTCCTTAGATTGTGTCCTCCGTTGGGGAGCTGCCAGGCTTGGAGCTCGTGCAGAGGACGGTTTGTTTGTGCTTGTATCATACGCCGTTTATTTCTCGATCGGCATTGTCCGCCGTTTCAACGATTGTGTCCTCCGTTGGGGAGCTGCCAGGCTTGGAGCTCGTGCAGTGGACGGCTTTTGTGCTAATATCGAGCGGCATTGTCGGCCATTTCCACACTGTGTCCTCCGGTGGTGAGCATACAGGCTTGTAGCTTGTGCGGAGGACAATATTCTAATTAAGGTGCCATCGCCCGGTATTGTCGGCCGGGGGGGGCTCTTTCCAAATGCAAACCAAGATCGGTAACCCCCTTGTGGAAGTCTTTTGTTTTTTAAGCACCTTCCTTTTCTAATTCATTTCACGACTTTGGAACCTCGTGGTATTAACTCTTGGTGTGGACAGACTCCATTATTTACAGGGGTTGTTATGAGTAGTATATCTAGCTCTATCCCCAGGAAATAGTTTTGAGAACAGAAAAAAGGGTAGGTTGTAGTGAGTCCTATTTTCCATATTATTGGTATGTGTAATATGCATTATACATAGGGATATATTCATGGTGTGTCTTTCTATTGTATTTGTTTTTCCAGCGGCAGCTATAGCACACACAGGGTGTTACCACACAGAAGGCACAACATGTATGGCAGTATTGTCTTATAAACAGTGCCGTTTTTTTTAGTTACAGGTATAGAACAGACAGTACATTATTCAATATTGTGTGGTACCTATAGACCTGTTAAGATATGCTATATGATTCTTGTCTTTTGTTGTTTCAGATCTCCCTCCTTGCAGTTCCCTTCCCTTCCTTCCCTCGCTTGATCCTACCACTGACCTGTGCCATTATGGCTATTAAGGCTTGGTTAGATTAAGAGGTGGACCATTTCTGGCATTAAACCGATCCTGAGGATTGACGAAGTAACAGAATTTCCGACCCACGGAATAGTGTCCTCCCGGTCAGGTTGTACTGGGAATAGCCACTCTTGATGATGTTCTAGCCACGCTTGCCACAGTTCAGGTGGAGTTAACAGCATCTAGGCAGGAAGCTGCAGATTTGAGGGCCAGGCTGGATGGTATGCAAAGGAACCCTTTTAGTGCAGGGGCATCAGCCGCAGCACCACCTAATGCAGTGGTGGTAGAGATGCTGGTTTCTATTCCATTAGCCACCCCAGAAAGGTACCATGGGGACTCTGGTACAGTACAGGTATTTTTGACGCAGGTCATGTTACACTTTTCATGTAAACAAAAGTCGTTCCCCACTAACCAGGTGAGGGTAGCTTTTCATATTTCTTATCTAGCAGGAGATGCAGCGCAATGGGCAGTGCCACTGGTAAACCATGACGACCCTCTCCTACATGATTGGGAAGCTTTTCGAGCTGAGTTTTTGAAGGTATTTGACAGGAGAGCTGAGTCGTACACGGCCGACAGTGAATTGTTGGAGCTCTGACAGGGTAACAAGGACCTGCTGGTGTACTTAAATTCCTTTCCACGCCTTGTAGCGGAAACCAAGTGGCCTGAGTTCAAACAAGCGAGACTTTTCATCAAGGGTTACGAGAAGATCTTAGGGATAACATTCCTCAGATCGATCCCTAGCCTGCAACATGCGAAGACCTGATCAATCTGGTACTACGCCTAGATTACAGATTGAGTGAGCGTATGGGTGACCATAAAAGAAAGGAGAAATTCATACCTTCTTATGGACATCAGAAGTCTTTGGAATCCCACCACGCTTCAGGGTCTAAACCTATGGATATAGGAACAATAAGGGCTGCTTTAACTACTGCTGAAAAAGATCTCCGCCGTAAACAAGGCCTCTGCCTATACTGCGGCAAGAAAGGACACTTCGTACGGGAATGTCCCGTAAAACCAAAGATGAATAGGTTTCGTAGTGACAGAAGGATGACAGTTGCATTATACAAGGTCTCGGAAAACTAGAGGACTCAAAGAAAGGTGAAGAGGTTTCTTGGAGTCGTGCATACATCCCTTCTTTACTAAACAAGGATCCAGCAGGAACCAGCCATCTATTCATAGACATAATGTTGCAAATACAAACCAAATGAATATATATTGCTGCCATGGTTGATTCTGGAGCCCCTGGCTTGTTTATGGATTTGAGAGAAGCTAAATGTATCGCCATTTGTCTGGTCCTAAAGACACACCAGAAGATGTATACGCAGTCGATGGGAGGAAACTGGTCACAGGGCCCATTGGATACAATACAGAAGACGTCAAGGTACAATATGGATCCACACACAGGGATTAATCACATTCAACATCATCCAGGCCCCTCAATATGGCATCATATTGGGGTTGCCATGGCTGCAAAAACATAACCCCGAAATCGATTGGGTTACCCGAACTGTGTTGATGAACTCACCTTATTGCTGGGAACATTGTTCCAGAATTCCAGAACACCCTGCTACAGCATTGGCTTGTGGAATGAGTGTGGCCAATGCAGAAGAAAAGGAGGTGCAGTTGCCTTCTGCATATCAAGAGTATGAGGAGGTATTTAACAACGTCCAGGTGGAAGAACTTCCTCCCCATAGACAGTATGACTGTCAAATCGACCTTGTTCCTGGGGCAGTTATACCTAGAGACTTTACGCCTTGACGGAACCTGATAATCTCCATCTACGAGCCAATTTGGATATGTAGTGTAGTTCCTATTATCCCAATAGGCTCTGCGCATTGGAATAATATCTTCAATAGTATAGACCTAGGGCAGAGGTTAACTAGGTCTTCTACTGACGATATTAGACTTAAAGTTTTTGGTTTTGCCAGCTAGCTCAGAGTTCACTAGAAACTTTCTCGAATAGGCAAGGAGGAGTTTAACCTCCCTGGATAGACAAGAAGGGATTTAGTTTCTGACAACCATAGAACATGACAACTTTGCTCTCCCCTAATCAAGAGTGTATCTCTAGAGTCGTGTGAAAACAAAAGACAACTTATTTCACTCAGTCAGTACGTGCATTCTTAGTTTCACCAGATTGTAGAGAAAAGGAAGAGACGGGCGTGTTCAATAAAAGATGGTATTTATTGATCAGTCTCTTTTCTCGTACAAGAGAAATGAATCGATATTATTGCGATACTTATGGTTAAGTAAAATGCATACAATAAAAGCAGGAGTATAAAATAATACTGCAGAAGCATTGATATGGTTTCTAAGCCATATGATATTTAAAACTGATAAAATAGATACATACATATATACATTTGACTAATCGTACTCAACTGGTGCTTCTAACCACGCCTACCCCAGTGTACCTGACCTAAGCCTAATACGTGGGCGGGAGTAGATAAGTAGCAGTTTAAGTTAAGTTTGTTTTGCCAAGGGACTGACTCAAGAATTCTCTGCAAGGGGTTGTTCAGTTCTGTACCTGAGGTCTAGAATGGTTGAGGGCTAGTATCTCTCGTCTCTGGTCTTGATATTCCAGCTGCCTGCGAGGGCTGCTTGGAAGCGCCGGAGCTGGATTTCTCGGTAGGAGAAAAGCAGCGTCTCGTTCTCAGCGCGTCAGGAAGGCGGGGCAGCGCGTGTGGGCTTCGCTCTCTGCTGGGCTCCTCAGCACGTCTCGCTGCTCCCATCTCGTCACCACCGCGTGTGTTTGCTTAAGGCAATGTCGGTAATATTTATACCTGTAAGGTGCCGAGATTGACGTAAGGATGGACATGGATACGTCAATAAGGATGTCATACGAACGGGCTTGTTCGCACATTCTTTTGCTGAAGTTCTCAGTGAAATCAAAACAATGGCCGCAGGGATTTTCCCAGGTTGTCGTAGGTTTGATTTGTTTTGAGAACTCCGTATGCCTTATCAGGGGCTGGAGGAATAGTGCTTGCCTAATTAGATGGCAAGCGTTATGACCTAATCAGATAACGCGTTCCTGTGCCGTGGTGTGGCTTAATCAGATAACGGTTTTTTGTACCGTGGGATGGCTGCTAGTTAATTATTAACCAGAACAGGGTCAGGAATAGGGGGATCGATACAGAACCTATAGGAATACATCACACCCACTCCACGCAGACTATGTCCATATTTACAAATCTAGGCATAGTAAATATACTAGTAGAGCATGTGTATACCGTACCACCCCAAAATACATTCATATGCATTTTGAAACCATGAAGTATACTAATAGATAAATATATGCATTATATGCACTCAAGCAGTAGAAAAATGCTAAATTAATCACGCATATTCATACATCATTATTAATAAAATATTGAAAAATAACACATGAAATGGCTCTTAATACAGAAGAAAAAAAAAATGCGAGACCATTTCATCACAAAATAAAATATTTATGAACATGCCAGAGGGCAGCTAATGTCTCTAAAGTTCCTAAAATAGAAATTTAGTTCCCTAAGAATAGTTTCTACTTTAAGCAGAAGATAAGTGTCCCGAAAAACTGCAAAATATTTTGGGGCCGCTGAAAAAATTATGTTCCGCTGTCCGTAAACTGGAAAAAATTGTTCATGATACTTTATTATCAAAGTTGAAGGCCAAATTCAGGGTGTTGGGAACGCCGTGTGCTAGCCTGCTCAAAAGTCATTATTTCTGCTCTGGTGAGAACATCATATCATTTAGACTCTCGAAAAAACTGTCAACAGCTTCCTGCGAAAGTTCCATTAACTCGGAAAAAGATGTTACCATGCATTCATGAGCATGATTGCCTTCATTGATGTTTTGATCAGTATAGCTGACAGAAGGTCGTACCTGATCGATTCTGCTTTCATCTTGAACCTCACTACCCCTCAATCGTAGTGGTGAAGTCTCCACGAATGCCGTCATCAGGATTGGTAGCCGCAGGGGACAGCACAATGCATGAGCCGTGACCGGACCCAACAAAGTTTCTGCATCCATTGGCGCATCCGATTGTAGCGTCAGACAGGTGTCTAACACGCATTCTTCTCCGCATAGCAAGCACCTTAATACAGGTAAAACACAGCTTTGCCACATTGGTCTAAATGAAAGAAACCAAGTCATGTTTAGGTCTCTAAGCCGGGACATTCCAAGGATTTTAGATATCCGGTCCCGGTATCCAATGGCTAGGATTGTTTCTTCCCTTGTCGCAGGTGTTTTGTCTGTGACACGGTTTGCCATAGCGAAATAACAGAATCAAAAAATAGGATTCCTGCCACTAGTCCCAAAAGGAGAGGAAGTCCACCAAAGATGGAATGGACAAAGTCCGGAAAAATACCCAGAATGGCTTTAAATGGTGTTAAAGCCCCCGAAAACACTGTCTTAAATACATTTGAGACTCCACTGGTATCAGAAATATTTAAGATTTCGTTCAGGATTTCTGCGAAATGTATGGGGGAATTAGTTGATAACAATGAATGAATCTCTGCCGTTGTCCTTGCAACTTGGAGATCATGCGTTTCTTTTGATGACGTGAGCCTGGTCGGCGTCTGAAGGAGCACTGTTTTCATTCTGCTTAAAGTATCAACTCGAATGGAAGCAATTTTCAAATTCGGCCATAACCTTGCCTCCCTGTCTGGCATTGCGCTGGGGAACAATACTCGTTCACAGCACATAACCTTCGCAGTCGTAGTTATGAGATAAGCTATTCCGGGCACCAAGCTACAACATCTGCGGTCTACGATTATAATGTAACTCCCGTTCGATAGTCTCCTAAAGAATGGTTCTATTTGTGTCGCAGGTGTGCCTAGCTGGTGACATGAAAGGTTATTTGAGGACCCTTCACAGGCTCCGTGTACACTAATACCATTACACAGAAGTGTACCGCTTAGTGACATGGCACAATTATTGCCACTAAGAAACACTTTCCGGCCTTTATTACTGACACAAGCATGTGAATAGGGCAAGTTCCATGTTGACTTAATGTACCCTTTACCCAATTTTTCGTACATGCCAGCCTGTATATATTTTTGGCAATATTGAAACCTGAAAGTAGATATTGGAATATTAATTATTCCATGTATTATCCATTCACTGACAGGTCGTTCTGACATTGTCAATGGTAATCTCTCGAGTTTCTCAATGCTCAGGATTGTATAATCAGCACCCTTCTGTGCCATACTGATTTGTTTATCAGTAAGGTTAAAGATATTGAACAGTGACGTTGTGTTGATTAAACGCCAAGGCTCATAGCCTGAACGCAGATTTTGTAACGTCCAGCCAAGTTGTACAATAGAACGCAATTGAGACTGACCGTGTTGTAACAACAGTAAGTCTTGCGATATTATGTTGATTGCTGAAGACACAATGCTGTCCAAAGAGTATATTCTGGAGGACAGAGTCATTAACCCATTGTCCACTACAGAAAGTGATTTTTCCAAATTAATACGGTCAATTTCCCGTATTCTCTCTGATGTTTCAATTTGAGTTATTTTCCAGGCTTCGTTATAAGCTGCATATACAGAGGCTGCTATGAAGCGTTTTTGACGCTGTTTGCGCGGTCCCATAATGAAATCACGCAAGTCAGCACCATCAGTAAGTAAAGTCAGGTGTTGCTTAATTTATGCCAGTGTGGATGTTTGTAGCCATTGAAGGCAGAGCTTGCCCACACTGTACGTGGTAATTATCCCTGGGTGTTGTCTTTGGGAATATCTAGGGTCTGGCCTGGTCAATGTGAACCCTTGGATTTTGTTCAGGAATCTGTCTTGACAGTTATTTGTATCTGTGGGCCAGATCAACCACTTTTTCCAATCAGGATGTGTTCTGTTTTGGCTTAATATATGGTTTACGTCTATCTCCTCATCTAAAGATATATTACCGTTCATTGAGGGCTTTGGAATAGACGGTTTGTTTAAGTCTTTGATTTTGGCTAGGCCAAGACAGGTAGTTTGTTGAACAGTGTCATTCAAAAATATAATTTGTTCTGGGATCATGCCGGCTCTAAACAATGATTCTATACCTTGTACTTGCCATTCCTTTGTACCCCAAACACTTTTTACTTCAACATTTTTGTCCCAGTAATCAAAACCAAATGTACTCATTTGCTCAAAAAACGAGTCTGAATATATCAATTTAGTGTTTGTAAGCATGGTCTTTGTACCTGTCTTATTTGATCATTTGAAATAAAATGTTTCTGCATTGCTTGTGTTGAACCCTGAAAAATATGAATATTTGTCATAAAAAGTTCTTGAGCTACCTTTTGGAGGGGTTGCACAGTGTTCCCATTGATTATAATTCAAAACATTTCTAGGTTGTGCAGATTTATGCAGATAATGATTACTATAGTGATTATAGCAGAACATTTTATCATAATTAGACGAACCCTGCAAATAATCATGTTTTGTCAATTTAGCAGACATCACTAGGTCAGACATCATATTATTAATGCTTTCACGTCCCAATCATCAGCAACTGAGCTTGGTTTTACAAAGTCACTCAATGAGATCTTGATTTGATGTGGATACTTCAGGATTTCAACCGGACCATAGATTTCATAATCAGTATTGTCCCATGCTACCCCACCGGGTATAGGATTGGCTGTGAAGTTGACTGAAGAAAGTTCTCTTTTCTCGACGTGTGAAGACGTGTGTGGTTTGAGGACCAGGTTGATTTTCTGACTTGCTGTGTCCATTTTAGCATATTTTCCCTCAATGAAGTGTCCCAAACATAGTACCATGATGAGCCAAAGTATGAGGATTATTGCACCTAAGGCCACCCAGAATTAAATCCATGGAGAAATCAGATAGGTTTCTTTCAGATGTTGAAAAAGTTCCTTAGCTTTATCTTTAAAGGTTTTTGTTGATGTTTGTTCCTTTGATTCACTCAGGTCTTCAGATGAATCACTGAAGTTGATGAAATAACCGGATGCCGTTCTGTCTATTGTTCCTATTGTTTCAGGATTGCTGTTTGCTTTATTAGTGTGTTTTGTTGCAGCAGCATAGTCATTTGTTACTTCATTGTAGATTGGTGTGTCTCTGCTAAATGTTTTTATTTGGGTTTTTAGAGGTTTAAGTTCCATAGCATTGTTGCATAGTCCTTGTTGTTGTTCTGTTGGCATTTCAAATGTGAGTAGCCTCTTAGATTGAACCTCTGTGTTTGTAGCAAACCTTGGTATTCTGCTACTTATCGGGAATCCACTTGGCCTACTGTTTGTTATCGGCCACATGACTGTGGTTTTATCAGGTCGATTGATACAACCCTGTTCTCCTTTTTACCAGCAAGGGGCGGTAGTACTACTGATCTTGTCCTGTTGATAGACAAGACAGGAACTGCTTTTCTGTAAGATGGCCCAAATTCCTTCTTTACCGCGATCTTTTCTCTGACTAGATCCCCGACTTTTGGAATCCAGACAGGTCTTGCTGGGACAGGTGGTTTTTCTTCAGTGGTCGTTGGCTGTTGTTTCAACTTTATGTTGCTCAGGTCTTTCCTTGTTTCGTTTAAGTCCTGTAAAATAGCCAAACGATCTTTGATATCAAAGCTTTTTTCTTTAACCACTGAAGTCTGACTGTCAAGATCTAAGACCATCATTCTAGTTCCAAACAATAATTCGTACTGACTGAATCCCCTCAGAGAATTTCTTGGCAGGTTATTTAGACTATGTTGGACACTTATTAGATGTTTGACCCACCCAGCTCCCGAACCTAATACCTTCGCTGTTATAGATTGCTTTATGCCTTTGGTTTTTTCTTTACACCATCCCGTTCCCTCAGGTAGGAAGTGAGAAGAGTCCCGCTATGCTATGCTCATTTGGCCATGTTTTTTCATACGCTTTAGGGCAAGAAGAAAAAACATTCAGCCAGACGTAGCATGCCTCTAGCGTATATGCCATTATAGACTCGCAAATCTTTTTATAACAGTCCAGACGTCAGCCGAGTGCTGGGGTCTTACTTCATAAGTGGAAATTAGTCTTTTTATGTTAATATAACGCTTTTTCGTGATAGGTATATTATTATTGTTGTTGTTTTTCTGGAGCGAGGTGCCATGGTAATAGTCCTCCTCGCTCGCCACTGCGATCTCTATTGCAGTCTGGGCAGTTTTTTACAAAAATCTGATGATGCAGGCTCATGCCTGGGCACCAGTACACTGATTGTAATTCTTCCAGAGAATCTTTTTGTTTAAGGTGTCTGAGACCTTCACCCATATGTGCGTCTGCTATTAACAAGCCTCTCCTGTCCGTGTTTGGAATCACTCTATCCCCCACTCCAGGGATTCGAGCAAAAGGGACTGAGTTTGCATCGATTATGTATGTATAATTGAGTGGATAGTTGATCGGTAGTGCTGAGCAGTCGCCTTTTGATGACGTTTTCACCGCCAGCATAGTTTCACCGTCAATGTGTTTTACTGGACGCTTTTCCTTGACTACGGAAGCCGATTCAGTTGCTGCCGTTGTGGCTTTCTTAGCCAATGAATTCCCTGCAACGTGAACGCCATCACGCTGATGACTCAGTGAGTGTATCACGTGAGTTTTTGGTAGTTCTTTCTGTAAAAGAACTACTTGTTCCCAAAGCACTTTCTGCTTGATTGTTGCACCTGTGTCATCTTTGTAACCGTTTTGAATCCATTTCTGTAAATCGTTATTGTATGATTTGACGCAGTAATACGAATCGCACACAATAAGTGTCGGGAATTCGCGATCGGCATTATCTAGCGCCATTTTTAACGCTATTATTTCCGTTTGTTGTTCTGAATTATTTTCCACTGAGTGTGTTTTTGTAAGTAGAGGTCTTAATTTACCTCCGCGCCACACTTCTTTTACAATTTCGCATGTGGCCTTGTAAGCCAGCTCTCCCCAAACTGAGGGTTGAGCATGCCCGTCTGTATGTATTACACAGGTGTATTGTCGTAAAGGCAGAATGTCGATTGGCAGAGGGTATGTCATTTCATATTCTAGATATCTTAATTCCTTTAATTCTGGATCAAAGTAGTATTTTACTCTGTCCGTTGTAATTGAATTCACCCATTGTGTCCATTCTGGATTCAACGCTGTTGTTGGTAAATTACATGGGGTTGTTAATGCCTCAAAGGCTGACTCCGCTATTCTGACTGTGATACGTCTACCGTCAGCGTTGTCTTTTTCTCTTGCTATAGCCGTTTGAACTGCATGAACAATGTTGTCTTTAATACTGAACTTCTTTTCAGCTTTTGTGTACAAGTGTGATTTGTATGCAATTGGTACCTTTTCTCCCTCATTAGAGGTCAGGTATGTGAATCCGCATCTTCCTGGGATGACTCGAATCACAAGATTGCGTGTGTTGTCACGTGTTTCAAATTTTGTTTGAACTAACATGTCTGTTTGTAAAGATCTCAAAATTTCTGTGTGTTTTTGAGTCCAATTGATTCTTTTAAAATCTGGTTTTATTAGATCATAAAGGGGTTTAACCCTTTCTGCGTAATTTGCAATGTATGTTCTTCCGAAGTTTAGGAAGCCTAGAATTGATTGTACATTTTTTAGTGTTCTAGGAGCTTGGAGTACAGCACATTTCTCTAGGAAATTGTCAGCCAGGCTTTTGCCTTCACTTGATAATTCATATCCTAAAAACAGGACTGTTAGATGGGCAATTCTTGATTTTTTAAAGTTGAATTTGTAACCCTCTGCTGCGAACCCAAGTATTATGGTGTTCACTCTCTTCAAGTGAGTATCCAAGTCATCATCTGTTAGGTAAATGTCGTCGACATATGATAATGCCTCGTCATCGTATGTTTGTAGTAATTCTGTTACTCTCTTTGAGAATAATCCTGGGCTGTTCTTGTGCCCCTGGGGTAAACGGCAGAAACTTTTTTGCGAGCCATTTACCGAGAATGCAGTCAAATATCTGCTCTCTGGTGCTATATTTTGACAAAAGAATCCATTAGAGATGTCTAATGTTGTTTTGTATTTTTTGCGCACTATGTTATTCATTAGTGCAGCACTATGCGAGTTTTGCACTGCAAAGGTTTTGCAACATGAGTTAAGGTGTCTGTAATCCAAAACTAGACGATATGAGTTGTCTGGTTTGGAGACAGGAAACAAAGGATTGTTCATTTGTGAGGTGCAAGTTTCAATCACCCCCTGGTATTCAAGTTGATCTAAGATCTCTTTTACCTGTTTTTTAGCTTCTTGCTTAATTGGGTACTGCCTCTGTGCAGTAGGTTGTGATTTTAACTGGATTTTGTGAGGAGGAGAGTCCTCATCCCATCCTACATGATTTTTATATAAAGCAGGAGCTTGAGCTACTGCCCACTTTCTAGCAAGTGTATATTTTTTATGAATTGGAATATGATTTGAGAAGGCAGGCATAATTATTTCTTCGCCATGAGGACACTCCCTGACAAACTCTGGTGGCCAGTCTTTCTCAGCTAGAAGGATGTCATAGCCCTGGGAGAGATTATCCCAAAATAGTCCCCTTATTTTTCTAGTCTTATCCCCTTCTATACGTAATGTTATTTCATATATTTTATGAGGTTTGCTAACTCTGGTATCTGCAGTTTCCACCTGAATGTATTCATTCGTGTCCACTGTCTCCAGATGATTCATAAGGACTTTGCGAGCTATGCTCACTTCTGCTGCGCTGTCTAGCATTGTCTGAGCCCATTCTCCGTTTTTCAGCTGTGTTCTCAGTATTCTCGGCATCTTTGATTACTTTAATACTGGCTACCTTCTTTTTTGGAAATTGTAACTTTTTATTTGGATGAGCAGGTTCCTTGTCTTTGGACTTGACGTGCTCTTCCCTGTGTTCTGATCGTCCTCTTCTTTCCGATTTCTGCGAGGAAGTCTGAAAAGATTGAGAGGGACGTGTATCATTATCTTGATATCTATCAGGTTTCTTTATATTATCCCTATTTCTAAGGTTGTATTTTTGCCCAGAGGGCTCACTTTGGGGAGACCTGCGTCCTTGGTTCGGAGATCTTTCTCTCCGCCGAGGAGACCTTCCTCTGGACTGGAATCTTTTTCCTTTAGGATTGGATTGTTTGTTTCCATCCCAGCTCTTTTTTTGAGTGTTTAAATTATTTTTAATAAATACCTTTTCAGGACTTTCAATCAGTTGAGGTTTTACCGGTATTCCACCCAGACTATCTCTTCCTAGTTCTTCATAGGATTTCTCTATGATTCTGGCAATTTCAGTTGGTTGGTCTGCTATATCTGTCTCTTTTAACCTTTGGCGGATCGCCACGTTTGCTGCTTCTCCCTTTTTTGGCTAATAATATAGCCGAGACCTGCTTGAAGTCTTTCAGTAATTTCATACCAAGAGTTAAAGCGGGTTCTGGACCATATTCATCTTGAATCTGTTTTAGCACATCTGGTATTACTGACATGGATGATACACCATGTGTTTTTGTGTATATGGCAGCAAAGACTGTACCCCAAGTGTCACAGTCCTCCACGTGTGGTGCGATTCCCATTGGAAGACAGATAGTCAGAATCCTGTGTTTCTCTACCGGGGTGGTGTCTGGAAACACCGCCTCTATTTGAGTGATTTTTTGTGCTAGCCAGAAAGGTATTTGTTCCCGTTTCGCAGGTACTTTACCCAGACAGGACTGTATGTTCTGTGGTGTAATTTTATTTGTGTTCCCCTGATGAGGGGTCAGCTGTGGAATTTTACTTGCTGGTTGGACTGTTGAAGTCCGCATTACATATTGGACTAATTGTCTATGTATTTTGATTAGTTGTTTTAGCTGTATTAAAAGATGTGGTGCAGGCATTTCTTCAATGTCTGAATGTGGTGTATATCCGGCTAGGACCGGCCACGTTGCTCCTGGTCTACCTAGTGGACCGAGCCTGGTGATGTGATTATTATGTTTTAGGGCGCCTTTAAACAAGAGCAGGTGCTCTTGGAATTTAAGTGGTACTTCCACCTCCTCGAAAGGAGTGTAGTTATCCGGTGGTTCCTCTATTTTATAATAGTGGAACTCTTTTGTTACAGCGTTTGCTGCTGGAAAGTTTATCCATGAATAGAATACCTCTGTCTGCCGATATTCGTGTGCCTCAATTACGAATATGACTGTACCACCTCTCGATGTCAGTCCATTTTCTATAAGTTTTAAGGTTATAGATTTTCTTATGTTGACCGGGATGAGTATTATATCCGGGTCATTTTGTAGCAGTGTATTATCAGCTGCTATTAGTTCAGCTGCTAGTCTAACTGTCTCCCTTTCATCATCACTGTCTACCATTTTTCCGACAGGAAGGTTATTCTGTTTGTTTGCAGATCAGGTTTCTATGGAAACAAAGATTAGATGCACAATATTTTGGAACAGTGTATCCTTCAACGTTGACTAAACCAAGAACCATACATAGGAGTCTCCTCCTGCGAGGTTTGGCGGATATGACCTTTCACCCACTCCAGACGTCTTTGGAGTATTATGGGAAAAAAAGGGGTTCTGTGTGAAAAAGCACGACTGAGTTACTCTTATGTCTTGCGTTAGTTTTATCGCCTATCCAAACGTTTGGGCGCCATGTAGTGTAGTTCCTATTATCCCAATAGGCTCTGCGCATTGGAATAATATCTTCAATAGTATAGACCTAGGGCAGAGGTTAACTAGGTCTTCTACTGACGATATTAGACTTAAAGTTTTTGGTTTTGCCAGCTAGCTCAGAGTTCACTAGAAACTTTCTCGAATAGGCAAGGAGGAGTTTAACCTCCCTGGATAGACAAGAAGGGATTTAGTTTATGACAACCATAGACCATGACAACTTTGCTCTCCCCTAATCAAGAGTGTATCTCTAGAGTCGTGTGAAAACAAAAGACAACTTATTTCACTCAGTCAGTACGTGCATTCTTAGTTTCACCAGATTGTAGAGAAAAGGAAGAGACGGGCGTGTTCAATAAAAGATGGTATTTATTGATCAGTCTCTTTTCTCGTACAAGAGAAATGAATCGATATTATTGCGATACTTATGGTTAAGTAAAGTGCATACAATAAAAGCAGGAGTATAAAATAATACTGCAGAAGCATTGATATGGTTTCTAAGCCATATGATATTTAAAACTGATAAAATAGATACATACATATATACATTTGACTAATCGTACTCAACTGGTGCTTCTAACCACGCCTACCCCAGTGTACCTGACCTAAGCCTAATACGTGGGCGGGAGTAGATAAGTAGCAGTTTAAGTTAAGTTTGTTTTGCCAAGGGACTGACTCAAGAATTCTCTGCAATGAGTTGTTCAGTTCTGTACCTGAGGTCTAGAATGGTTGAGGGCTGGTATCTCTCGTCTCTGGTCTTGATATTCCAGCTGCCTGCGAGGGCTGCTTGGAAGCGCCGGAGCTGGATTTCTCGGTAGGAGAAAAGCAGCGTCTCGTTCTCAGCGCGTCAGGAAGGCGGGGCAGCGCGTGTGGGCTTCGCTCTCTGCTGGGCTCCTCAGCACGTCTCGCTGCTCCGATCTCGTCACCACCGCGTGTGTTTGCTTAAGGCAATGTCGGTAATATTTATACCTGTAAGGTGCCGAGATTGACGTAAGGATGGACATGGATACGTCAATAAGGATGTCATACGAACGGGCTTGTTCGCACATTCTTTTGCTGAAGTTCTCAGTGAAATCAAAACAATGGCCGCAGGGATTTTCCCAGGTTGTCATAGGTTTGATTTGTTTTGAGAACTCCGTATGCCTTATCAGGGGCTGGAGGAATAGTGCTTGCCTAATTAGATGGCAAGCGTTATGACCTAATCAGATAACGCGTTCCTGTGCCGTGGTGTGGCTTAATCAGATAACGGTTTTTTGTACCGTGGGATGGCTGCTAGTTAATTATTAACCAGAACAGGGTCAGGAATAGGGGGATCGATACAGAACCTATAGGAATACATCACAGATAAACACTTGGAATTAGGTTTTATCTGCCGATCCAAGTCTCCTGCCACATCACAGCTTTTTTTAATACCCAAGGCTAATGGCGAATTGAGAGCTTGTGTGGATTTTAGAGCACTGAATGCTATAACCGTGAAGAATAGATACCCCTTATCGCTAAACAATGTGTTTCTTGAGCAGGTAAAGACGGCGAATATTTACACTAAGCTTGATCTGAAGGGGGCCTACCACCTGGTGCGCATGAGGAGTGGTGACGAATGGAAGACAACTTTCAAGACCCGATATGGTTTATTTGAGTATTTGGTAATGGTGTTCGGGTTATGTAATGCCCCTGCGGCATTCCAATACTTTCTCAATGATGTACTCTGGGAGATTTTGGATCACTACGTGATAGTGTATATTGATGACATTCTCATTTATTCAGAAACTGAGGAGGCACACATACAACATGTGACATCTGTGCTTCAGATCCTGCAGAAAAACCATTTGTTCTGCAAATTGAGCAAATGTGACTTTCATGTGACCACTGTGGAATTCCTGGGAGTCATGCTAAGTCCATCAGGCCAGGAAATGGCTGAGCGAAAGATCACTGCTGTCAAGGATTGGCCTCCTCCTCGGAACGTTAGAGATGTGCAATGCTTTATTGGCTTTGCCAATTTCTACAGACGATTCATCTACCAATTTTCCAAACTAGTTGCTCCAATAACCCAACTATTGAGAACATCACAGACATTTGAATGGAATCCTGAAGCCCATGAGGCTTTTCTTGCCTTAAAATTAGCTTTTGTGACAGCTCCAGTCTTTTCCCACCCGAATCCGGAGAAACCCTATGTAGTGGAAACAGATGCCTCCGAGGTGGCATTGGAGGCCATCCTATCACAGAGACATCCCTCCACGGGGCACCTGCATCCGGTGGCTTTTATGTCCCAGAAGCTTATTGAAGCTGAAAGAAACTACCATATTGCCGAAAAAGAACTTTTGGCCATAAAGGATGCTTTTACAGAGTGGAGACATTTCCTGATGGGAGCCAGACATGTGGTCATGGTGTACACCAACGACAGGAACCTACAATTCATGACCGCAGCAAGGCATCTCACACCACGTCATCTCAGGTAGATGCTTTTCTTTTCAGGGTTTCATTTCATCATAACCTACAGGCCGGGTTCGGAGAACAAAAACGCTGACGCTCTTACTTGTCCTCTACCAAGAACCCTAATATCTCACCTGCTAGCGCCATTATCAACCCATCCAGGGTGCTGGGCGTAAAAACAACCGCATGCCTTCCTCCAAGGTATCCTGAAGGGAGTTCGCTCGTTCACATGGAGGACCTGGCTTCAGTCATAAGGAATGGCAAATGAAGGATGGTTTCCCGATGAATAATCGTCGTTTGTTGGTGCCTACATTGCGGCTGAGGAAACAAGTATTCCGCTGGTGCCATGAGTCTCCTAGTGCAGGACACCATGGAGTGGAGAAGACAGTTGACAGCATCAACAGACAATTCTGATGGCCCTCTCTTAGGGTGGATGTGAAGGAGTGGGTGTCTGCATGAGAGGTTTGTGCAACAATGAAATCTGATCACCGTTGGCGGCAGGGGTTGCTGCATCCTCTCCCTACCTCTACCAGCCCTTGGGAGAACATTTCATTGGACTTTATCGTAGGTTTGCCATTGGATCAAGGATGTACAACGATCCTAGTAGTCATAGGTTATCTAACGAAAATGGGACATTTTATAGCCTGCAAACAGGTGCCTACAGCAGGTCAACTGGCAAGGCTGTTATTGTTACATGTGGTGCGTTTGCATGGGTTACCGAGTATTATCGTGTCCGACAGAGGCTCACAATTCACGGCCCAGTTCTGGAAAACTTGGTGTTCTTCTTTACATGTCACCTCGGCTTTATCTACCAGTTTTAACCCTAAGACGGATGGCCAGACGAAACGTCTCAATCAAACGCTGAAACAGTATCTGAGATGTTACGTGGAGAACAGCAAGGAAGAATGGGTGGATTATCTATGGCTCGCAGAGATTGCCTATAACAACGCTACTCATGGCTCTATGAGGGCATCCCCGTTTTACTGCAATTATGGCCGCCATTCACGGTTTCTTCCTTTCCTCCATCCCATCAAGGACACTAACATACCTGAGGTGGCCAAGAGGGTGTCACATATTAAGCACACTCTTATGAAGATGCAGGAAAATCTAAAAGCGGCCAAGATTGCCTACAAAACCTCAGCGGATAAACGCAGGCATCCAGGACCTTTGTACCAAAAAGGGGACTCCGTCTGGTTGTCCACCAGGAATATACAATTTAGGAAACACAGTGTGTTTAATCCCAGATACATTGGACCCTACCAAATCGATAAATGGATCAGTCCAGTGACATTGAGACTAAAACTGCCTTTGCATTTACGTATCCATCCTGTGTTCCACGTATTTTTACTGAAACCTTCAGTATTCCCTATAAGGAAACTGCCTCCACCTCTCCTAGTCAATGAGGAGATGAAGATTGAAGTACGGGTTATACGTGACTCGAAATGGTGTGGCCGCAAATTGTGGTATTTGGTGGCATGGAAAGGGTATGGGCCGGAGGAGAACTCATGGGAGCCTGAATCGGGGTGCACGGGCTTAGACTGGTGTCATCTTTCCACAAGAAATTCCCTCTGAAACCAAGTCCCTTGTTGGGCCCTCGTTAGAGAGGGGAAGTACTGATACAGGCGCCAGACTCAAGCACACCATTCTGTCAGTCTGGGCAACGTTATGCCAGCAATAACGGCATAGTCTGTGGAAGTACTACAATTCCCATGGGGCCTTGCGTGTCACGTACGACACAGCAAGGACAGCCCATATAGGAAGTGGACTAACCCTGGTTGGTGTTGAAAATTCTCCACCAAGGACCATGTTGTTGCAGCATTGGATTATCGCCTGGTAAGTGTGCCTTGCACCACATTTTTTGATCCTAAACCTTGTTCTGAAGGCGAACCCTCCTCCGTTGGATGAGCGGCTGCTCTTGTGGGGGAGAAAAACGCTATTGATTCTGCGATCTCCATTTTTGCCTGTTTCCTTAGATTGTGTCCTCCACTGTGGAGCTGCCAGGCTTGGAGCTCGTGCGGAGGACGGTTGGTTTGTGATTGTATCATATGCCGTTGATTTCTCAATCTGCATTGTTCGCCGTTTCAACGATTGTGTCCTCTGTTTGAGAGCTGAGGCTGAGGACGGCTTTTGTGCTAATATCGAGCGGCATTGTCGGCCGTTTCCACACTGTGTCCTCCGTTGGTGAGCATACAGGCTTGTAGCTCGTGCGGAGGACGATATTCTAATTAAGGTGCCATCGCCCGATATTGTTGACCGGGGGGGTTCTTTCCAAATGCAAACCAAGATCTGTAACCTCTTCTCCTTTTAGTTGGTATTGCCTGGATTTGTCCGTTGGGTGAATTTAACCCTCTTGTGGAAGTCTTTTGTTTTTTAAGCACCTTCCTTTTCTAATTCATTTCACGACTTTGGAACCTCGTTCTATTAACTCTTGGTGTGGACCAACTCCATTATTTACAAGGGTTGTTATGAGTAGTATATCTATCTCTATCCCCAGGAAATAGTTTTGAGAACAGAGAAAGGGTAGGTCGTAGTGAGTCCTATTTTCCATATTATTGGTATGTGTAATATGCATTATACATAGGGATATATTCATGGAGTATCTTTCTATTGTATTTGTTTTTCCCGCTGCAGTTAAGTACACACAGGGTGTTACCGCACAGAAGGCACGAAATGCATGGCAGTATCATCTTATAAACAGTGCCATTCTTTTTTGTTACAGGTATAGAATGGACAATACATTAACCAATATTGTGTGGGACCTATGGACCTGTTAGAATATGCTATATGATTCTTGTCTTTTGCTGTTTCAGATCTCCCTCCTTGTTTTCCCTTCCTTCCCTCGCTTGATCCTTCCACTGACTGTGCCATTACGGGGTGGGCTGGGTATGCTCAGACGTGAGTCCCAGGCTCTCCACACCACTGGAGTCAAGCTATCCAGGCTGATGAAGGCTGATAGCCAGAAACCGGTCCTTGGATGATTGATTCCGGTCTGGGAAAGACATGGCTTGGTAGTTCGGACTGGACTGTTCCCATGAGGCACAGGGTCAGAGCTGATTTGCATATAGCTAGTGTCTAACCCAGGGTGGTGTGGAGTGCAAAAAAATGATGGATTTAGGCCCAGATCCTTGTACTGGGGTGAATGTATGACATTATTCTACATTCTGTCCATCAACTCTGTTTTTTGCAATTTTCACCCCGAGTGGGCTGGGTATGCTCAGACGTGAGTCCCAGGCTCTCCACACCACTGGAGTCAAGCTATCCAGGCTGATGAAGGCTGATAGCCAGAAACCGGTCCTTGGATGCTTGATTCCGGTCTGGGAAAGACATGGCTTGGTAGTTTGGACTGGACTGTTCCCATGAGGCACAGGGTCAGAGCTGATTTGCATATAGCCAGTGTCTAACCCAGGGTGGTGTGGAGTGCAAAAAAACGATGGATTTAGGCCCATATCCTTGTACTGGGGTGAATGTATGACATTGTTCTACATTCTGTCCATCAACTGTGTTTTTTGCAATTTTCACCCCGAGTGGGCTCGGTATGCTCAGACGTGAGTCCCAGGCTCTCCACACCACTGGAGTCAAGCTATCCAGGCTGATGAAGGCTGATAGCCAGAAACCGGTCCTTGGATGCTTGATTCCAGTCTGGGAAAGACATGGATTGGTCGTTCGGAATGGACTGTTCCCATGAGGCACAGGGTCAGAGCTGATTTGCATAAAGCCAGTGTCTAACCCAGGGTGGTGTGGAGTGCAAAAGAACGATGGATTTAGGCCCAGATCCTTGACCTGGGGTGAATGTATGACATTGTTCTACATTCTGTCCATCAACTGTGTTTTTTGCAATTTTCACCCCGAGTGGGCTGGGTATGCTCAGACGTGAGTCCCAGGCTCTCCACACCACTGGAGTCAAGCTATCCAGGCTGATGAAGGCTGATAGCCAGAAACCGGTCCTTGGATGCTTGATTCCGGTCTGGGAAAGACATGGCTTGGTAGTTCGGACTGGACTGTTCCCATGAGGCACAGGGTCAGAGCTGATTTGCATATAGCCAGTGTCTAACCCTGGGTGGTGTGGAGTGCAAAAAAAACGATGGATTTAGGCCCAGATCCTTGTACTGGGGTGAATGTATGACATTGTTCTACATTCTGTCCATCAACTGTGTTTTTTGCAATTACGGCTATTAAGGCTTGCTTAGATCAAGAGTTGGGACATTTCTAGCATCAAACCGATCCTGACTACTGAGGAAGGATCAGGATGAGAGGGACTGGAGGAGGGCTGTGGCTCCAGAAGTCTGATGAATCAGGGCTGTGCTGAATAGGCTGGGTCTGCATTTAGAATGGTGGGAGTAGTGGCATCGTAACCTGAATAGGGCTGTGCCGGCCTTCCACAATGACGGCTCCGCCCCCAGTGGTGTGTCGGAAGCCAGGGCTCACACTGACAAAGGAGGTTGTTGTGCACTTGCAAAGTGCCCCACAGATCTGGTTTTGGCTGGGTACAGACACTCGCTGCCTTCAGAGAACAAAGGATTGTGCTGCATGAAAAGAGGGGCCCAGACCCCAGACTTTTAGATCACTGCTGGGAATCAAGAGAAACCTTTGGCAAGGAGAAGAGCCAGATAAGCTGAGGAGGAATACTGCCCCTGTGCTGTTTGCTGTCTGGGGTTGGCCTGCAGTGGCTGCTTGCTGCCAAGGAAAGGAGAAAAGGACTTTGCTGTTGCTTTGTCATCCTGAGGAAGATCTCCAAGGGCTTGAAACTGAGCTTGCCTCCTTTCCTGAAGTCTCAGCGACCCAAAGACTTCACCACCAGCTCCCCTGAATTTCCTTGCTGGGAATTCCAATCTGCAAAGAGGTGCCTGCTGCTGTTTAGGACCTCTAGAGACTGTTTGTCGCTGGGAGCTGGAAAATCCACGCAACACCGAAGAAGCGTGTCGCTCCCGCACCATTTTCCGATGGGTCGCTGACGAAACCATTGCAGCGCCTGCCGCGGCTTGAGAAATCGTCGCAGGACGCACTGGGTGCACCGATCGCCAAAGTCCGAGATCACCGCACTGCTCCCAACGCAAGCTTGCTGTGCGGCTGCACAAAGTCACACATTGTACTGGATCGATATTGGGGGACGCAGTAAGAAACTAACGCATCACCTCCCCATGCATTAAAGAATCCGACGCATCACCTCCTCTCCAGTAAGGAACCAACGCATCACCTCCCCTGCGATGCAGTAAGGAACTGACGCATCACCTCCCCCAAAGCAAGGAACGGATGCATCACCGTTCTTGCGTGTAAGGAACCAACGCATCACCTTCCCTGCGGCCATTTTTTTTGTTTTGCGTAAAACATCCAAGGTACTTTGTGAGAAACGTGTCGCATTTACAACTTGCATTGAACTGAACTATTTCTACTATTTGAAAGGCTTATTTTTAATACTGTATTGTGATTTTTTGTCGTTTGGTCTTGCTTTGATTTAAATAAAGATTACTTCTTTTTCTAAACTGGTGTGGTGTCCATTTGTAGTGTTTTCAGTGTGTTACTCTGTTTTCACAAATGCTTTACACCCTGCCTCTGTGATAAACCTGTCTACTCATGCCAAGCTACCAAGGGGGTGAGCAGGGGTTATTTCAGGAGTCAATCAATCAATCAATCAGAGCATTTGTATAGCGCACTACTCACCCGGAGGGTCTCAAGGCGCTGGGGGGGGGGGTCCGCTACTGCTCGAACAGCCAGGTCTTGAGCTGCTTCCTGAAGGCGAGGTGGTCCTGGGTCAGGCGGAGGTGGGTCGGAAGGGAGTTCCAAGTCTTGGCGGCCAGGTAGGAGAAGGACCTTCCTCCTGTGGTGGCTCTTCGGATGCGGGGGACGGCGGCGAGGGCGTGGCTGGTCGATCGAAGCTGGCGCGTGGGAGCGTAGAAGTTGAGGCGGCTGTTGAGGTATCCTGGTCCTTGGTTGTGTAGGGCTTTGTGTGCGTGGGTGAGGAGCCGGAAGGTGATTCTCTTGTTGACCGGGAGCCAGTGCAGGTCTCTCAGGTGTCCGGAGATGTGGCTGCGGCGGGGGATGTCCAGGATGAGTCGTGCTGAGGTGTTCTGGATCCGCTGGAGTCTCTTCTGGAGTTTGGCGGTGGTTCCGGCGTAGAGGGAGTTGCCGTAGTCCAGACGGCTGGTGACGAGGGCCTGGGTGACCGTCTTCCTGGTCTCGGTGGGGATCCATCGGAAGATTTTGCGTAGCATTCTCAGGATGTGGAAGCACGACGAGGAGACGGCGTTGACTTGTCTGGTCATGGAGAGGGAGGAGTCCAGGATGAAGCCCAGGTTGCGTGCGTGGTCAGTTGGTTTGGGTGCACTGCCCAGGGCGGGGGGCCACCAGGAGTCGTCCCAGGCGGAGGGTGAGGATCCCAGGATGAGGACTTCCGTCTTGTCTGAGTTCAGTTTCAGGCGGCTGTTCGACATCCATTTGGCTACTTCTGTCATCCCTTCGTGCAGGTTGGCTCTGGCGGTGGCGGGGTCGTTAGTGAGGGAGAGGATCAGCTGGGTGTCGTCGGCGTAGAAGATGATGTTCAGGTTGTGCTGGCGTGTGATGGCTGCGAGGGGGCTCATGTAGACGTTGAAGAGAGTTGGGCTGAGCGAGGAGCCTTGAGGAACGCCGCAGATGACTTCGGTGGCCTCGGATCTGAACGGGGGGAGGCGGACTCTCTGTGTCCTTCCGGTGAGGAAGGAGGTGATCCACTCCAGTGCCTTCTCCTGGATTCCGACGTTGCTGAGGCGCTGTACTAGGGTGCGGTGGCAGACAGTGTCGAAGGCCGCGGAGAGGTCCAGGAGGATGAGGGCCGCTGTTTCTCCGTTGTCGAGCAGGGCTCGGATGTCATCTGTGGCTGCGATCAGGGCGGTCTCGGTGCTGTGATTGGCCCGGAAGCCAGACTGCGAGAGGTCGAGGGAGCCGTTCGTCTCGAGGAAGGCGGCCAGTTGCTTGCTGACGGTCTTCTCGATGACTTTGGCCGGAAACGGGAGCAGCGAGATGGGGCGGTAATTCTTGAGGTCGGTAGGGTCTGCTGATGGTTTCTTGAGTAGAGCGCTGAGTTCGGCGTGCTTCCAGCTCTCCGGGAGGGTGGCGATGTCGAAGGAGGTGTTGATGATGTCCCGCAGGTGGGGTGCGATGACAGCGTCGGCCTTGTTGAAGACGTGGTGAGGGCAGGGGTCTGTCGGAGATCCGGAGTGGATGGAGTTCATCGTGCGGATGGTGTCTTCGGTGCTGATCGGGGTCCAGGCGCGGAGGGTGGTGGTGGGGGGCGGTGGTTCGGTCGTGGCGTGCGTTGGTTGAGTGCTGAAGCTGTTGTGGATGTCCGCGATCTTGTTGTGGAAGTAGGAGGCGAGGGAGTTGCAGAGGTCTTGCGAAGGGGTGATGTCATTGTTTCCGGCGTTGGGGTTGGAGAGCTCTTTCACGATGTTGAAGAGTTCCTTGCTGTTGTGTGCGTTGTTGTCCAGTCGTTCCTTGAATGCGGTTTTCTTGGTGGCACGGATCAGCTGGTGGTGTTTTCGGGTGGCGAGCTTGAGTGCAGTCATGTTGTCCGGTGTTGGGTCTGTGCGCCAGGTTTTCTCGAGTGCTCTGCAGTTCTTCTTGGAGCTCTTGAGTTCGTCGTTAAACCATGGGGAGTGTATCCACCTTACCCTGACTAGAAGCTAGGGCCCCTATTTGGACAAAGGTACCTACCTCTGCCAACTAGAAACCCCCATTTCTAACAATTGGTGGTCAGCGGTGAAGATCCTGGACTTGCAGTTGTGATTTACATACAGTGATTGGTGTACACTAATAGCGAGTGCAGACCAATACGCGACATTTTGCTAGAATGTTTCCTTGAAATTTTTTGCATCTTGAAAACTGCCAGTTTTCGTCATGAGCAAAGCAGCATCGATTGCATTTGTGGATATTGAATTTGAGAAACAACAAAAGTCCAGAATCAGAAGTAGAGAGTTTAAAATTTTGGGCAACAATGCTCTATGAATAAAATCCAGACACAATATGTATCATATGCTGAAAAAGCCTACAGAGTGCATCAAGGCTATACATCAAGTTTCTTTAAACATATAAGTATGCAGTCAATATCATTAAGGTACATTGAGGAAATTATTAATATATAAATGTAGGATCTATGTTATCATCAAAAGTTTATTACATTGCATACATGATTAAAAACATCTCATTCAAGAAGTTACATACAATTTCTATAATTACACTTTAACATAAATAACAAGAAAACTAAAACAGTCGACATGGCGTTTCGGTGAAACTTGATTCCTTCACATTCTTCAGGACAGAGTTTTCAAAAACATATTAAATAGCAGAAAACATTTTGTTAAGACACAGATGTTTTCCTTAAAAACCATTGACAAAGAAGCGCTTCTACATTGTAGCATTATGTAAAGACAAATGCACACCTAGAAGATAAGGGCTAACCCTCTCATTTAAATCAATACTCAAAACAAATAACTGTAAATTTAACAGCACATGATCCATAAAATAAGGGGTGAAAAAGAAAAGTTTATATACTACTGGGACCCACCTATTCAAGAATTCGTGGAGATCAAGGTTTTTCGTAAAATTTAAGGCACTTGATTGTAATGGATGGCAGAATCCAAAAGAAAAGAATGTCCTAAAATAAATAAAGGGTAATATTCAGGTAAGAAAAATACCCTCATAGTTGGCCAACTTTATCCTTAAATGAGAGCTATGACATACCTCTAAATTATTAGTCACGTCAAGTCAAAAATAAGTTTATTATGGCCAATTGGTCTTTAAACTACACACACCATCATAACACAGATAAAAATACAACTATAAAATGTTTTTCTTTTCTTAAAAGAACCTAAAACTAAATTTCATTATTTTCTCATAAAATTTGTTGTTGTATTAACACTAGACAAGACAAGACATATATAAGACAAGACCAAATACTTAAAAATTCAATACATAAAATAATTTGCCTCTGATTATCCCTCCTTGGTCATCCCTTCCGATTTCCTTATTGCATGAGAAGTCTTTTTGCTTCTTTTACAAACTTCGCCAAGGCAATTGCAATATCAAAGAACTGCATGCCCATAAGGAGCTGAATTGCTTGCGTCCTTGAGCTTATTCCATATTTTAAAAAGAGTGGCCTTAAAAGTTTCCGACGTACCGAAAGCAATTTTTGGCAATCCATTACAAAATGGACACTGGTACATTTTAAATCTAACCCGCATGTACATTTACCACAGTCATTCATTGATATATATTTTTTATTCTCTTATTTGAGCAGGCGGGATTGATCCCTATTTTCACTTTCAATAATTCCAATCTCAACGCATATTTCGGTACAGTATCTAGATATGAATACCAATTGTCGTTACTCCAAGTATTTAGCATAAAATACACAGACTCCTTTAGATTCTAATAATCCATGTCAATCTGCCTAGAACAGTCTTCCGTTCATCAATACATAATGACTCTGGGTACATTTTTACTTTTAAGGTTTCACAAATGGAGTACAGTTTATTTCTGGTAGCTTTTGATCACTTCATTTCACTCAGTTGGATCTCCCTCCTACACCAACATGCCACTTTCTCCTCTCCTGAAACCAACCGGTTCCAAAATCTACACAGATTTGAAAAGTTCTTAAATTAATTACAGGAACAAATGATATTGAGCACACAGGTTTATTATTCATACACCCCATCCATCAGCTACCAGGGAGTAACTGACTCTCAGGGAACATTAGTCGGTACAACATTCCAAGTTCTACAGAACCTTAATTAATAAAGATGGAGAAGATACTACACATCTTCTTTCTTACAACAAAGTTCAATCTCATTAAATAAAAACACTAAGAGTAGAACAAAGATAAAAACAATACAGAAAGAACGCAAATAATGTTAGATACATAATACCACATAATTAACTTACATAGTCTTTGATATATGAAGGTATTTTCCTAATACGAGCACTATCTCTACCATAAGAACTATTTGACTCTTTTGAATCAGAAGACATTCTTGTCACAGGAAATGAATCTAAAGAGTTTTCCTTGAGTACAACAACTCGATTAGCATTCCAGATTTTACCATTTTCCAACCTTACAGAATTCTTAAAACACTTAACAACATGCATAGGAGCAGAATACTTTGACCAAGATAATGCTCCAACTGGTGCTTTAACACAAACTAAATCTCCAACTACTACTTTACTTTCCTTAACTCTTTTCCTTGAATCAAAAGAGATTTTATTCTTGAACTGCATCTTTTCTTTTCTATCTCTCCAAACACCAATACTGTTATCGTTTACACCCTTGCCCCAGAACATCCAACCAGGAGACAAACTTGTATTAGGATTCCTTCCCTTAAATAACTCAAAAGGAGTTTTCTTGGTTGTTGTTTGTGGAGAGAATCTACGTGCCAAAATAAATTTCTGTAATTCCTCCTTCCAATCCAAAGAATTTACCCTTGATAGTTGAAAAGTTTCTTTTATCACCCTGTTAAATCTTTCTACGGTACCATTTGATTCTGGATGATATACTGAAGTTCTTTTATGTTTAATTCCACAGGATAACAAAAATTCAGACATTATATTAGAGCAAAATTGAGGTCCATTATCAGATAAAATTGTTGAAGGAAACCCCTCCCTTCTGAAAACTTCCTTAAGAAAAGAAATCACACAAGAAGATGTGACCTCAGATACAGAAGAAACTTCCACCCATCTGGAGTACAGGTCAATTAAAACAATTAAATATGGAGTACGATGTTCACCTGAAAGAGGACCTACAATGTCAATAGCAATATCCTCCCAAGGACCAGCAGGTAAATCTCTACACTCCATGGGAGACGTCCTAGGAACAAGAATGTTGTCACTTATTTTACAATGTACACATTCTCTCACTTCTCTTTCAATTTCAAGATCCATGCCTGGCCACCAGAAAGAACTTCACATTCTTTCTTTAGTTTTAACAATACCTAAATGGCCCTGATGTGCCTCTTCAATTAGTCTTTTTCTTAAAGAATTTGGAGGAATTAATTTTGTACCTCTTAACAATATTCCATTTTCCACAGATAATTCATTTACCACTAAATGCCAAACCTTGTCCAAAGTTTTATCAAAAACTGAATTATTGAGAATTAAATTATTTACCTTTGAAATTTCTTCATCTTTTCTACTTTCTTCCAACCATTCTTCCTCAAGTATGACACCAGATGTAATTTCACAAACATTCACTTCATCCTCAGCTCAAAAGTAACATCTCCAACTAATCTTGAAAGACCGTCAGCGGATACATTTTCCACACCAGGAATATAATTTACACTGAAATTGAATTCCTGAAGTCCAATCACCCATTTTCTAATGCGTGAAGATACACAATCTAAACCTTTTGTTGTGAAAATTTCCTTTCAATGGTTTGTGATCAGAACAAACCTTAAATTCCTGACCCCATAAGAAATTTTTAAATTTCTTGAGAGCCCAGAATATTGCCAAGGCTTCTTTTTCTATCACAGAATAGTTTAATTCTGCACCACGCAAACTTCTTGAAGCACAGGCAATAAGTTTCTCTTTACCACCTCTATTCTGTTTTAAGATTGGACCTAGTCCCTTTGAACTTGCATCAGTTACCACAAACGTTTCTTCATAAGGAATAAAAGCTTGTAGATTAGGAGCATTAACTAAATCTTCCTTGATATCCTCAAATTCTTTTTGACAATACTCAGTCCAAATATACTCTTTGTTCTTTCCTAGTAGATTTCTTAAATTACTAGACTTACTGGCTAAATCTTTTATACATTTTCCATAATATTCAACCATACCTAAAAAAGAAACAATTTCTTCTTTATTCTTAGGAGTGGCAAAATTTTTTTATAGTATCAACCAAATCCTTCGTAGGTGATATCCCAAAAGCTGAAGTATTATGACGTAAATAATTTACATCTTTTACTGAAAACTTGCATTTCTCAAATTTCAATGTAAGTCCTGCAGATTCTAACCTCTTTAAAACTAACCTCAGAATCTTATCATGTTCTTCTTGATTATTACCATAAATTAATAGGTCATCTTGATAACATTTTACCGACTTTATTCCTCTTAAAATAGAAGCCATGACCCTCTGAAAAACCGACGCAGCAGACACAAGATCAAATGGCATCCTTTTATACTTCAATGCTCCCATAAGAGTGATAAAAGCCGTTAGGTCTTGTGACTCCTGAATCAACTCAATCTGATGATAAGCCTGAGTTAAGTCTAAAGTTGTAAACACTCTTGAATCACCCAAAGAGGTTAGTAACTCATCAATATTTGGTAAAGGAAATGTATCTACAACTTCCTCTTTATTGAGTGATCTCAAATCACAACATAGTTTAATGTCACCATTAGGTTTGTTCGCGACAACAATTGGCGCCAACCATTCTGTTGCTTCCACTGAGGTGATAATATCTTGTTCTAGCAATTTCTTTAATCCCTCTTCTACCTTTCCTTGCACTGCTATAGGAATCCTTCTAACCTTAGCGTTCACAGGAATCGCATTCTTCCTAAGCCTAATACAATGCTTGTAACCTTTTAGACATCCCAATTCTTTTCATCAAAGTCGAGGAAACTCCTTTACAAAAGAATTCTCATCAGACTTTATCTCCTGAATCTGAACTTGTGGATTAGAATTAGGATTCAACAACACTCCCAACATACGTGGATGAGGCCATCCAATCAAACAATAACCAACTTTAGAAACATAAACTTTTCCAACAATCATGTTCTTTCCTACTTCAATCGTGGCATTAAAATAACCTAACATACTTATTGGAAATCCACCACACCCTCCTGGATTCACATCCATTTTGAAAAGTTTGTTTTTCTTTTCAAAACATTTTCCAAAAATGTCCTTCGAAACAATAGTAATGGGTGAACAAGAATCAAACTTCATATCTATATCTATACCATCTACTGTAACTTTCCCAATGGAATGATCACTATTCATGCTCTCTTTCACCTGACATATAACTTCTTTTATCTCTTTTTTAAATACTTTCTTATCCTTAGACTTGCAAAACTTCACAAAATGTCCTTTTTTCCCACATCCATGACATACAAAACTTAAAGCAGGACATGTTTTTGAATTTGCTTTATGTCCAGATTTTCCACACCTGAAACATGAAATTGCATTAAAAAATGACCCTTCTGTGCTTGCATCTTTCACTACATTCTTAATGTCTTTTACCTGACAAACATTTTCTTTTACATCTTCGCCCACAGCTTCAACTTTTGCTTTGTCCCCTTTTAACTCATTTACACATTTTAACATATGTTCTACTCTTTTTGCTATACTCACTACTTCTTCTAAAGGTGGGTCATCCTTCAACGATAATTCCTCTCTGATTTTATCCTCTCTACATTTCAAAACTAACTGATCTCTCAAACGTTCTTCATTTGCTGCACCAAATTTGCAAGTTGACGACAATTTCCGTAAGGCAGACAAATATTCCTCAATTGATTCATCTTTCCCTTGTTCCCTTTTTCCAAAATGATATCTTTCCATAATGCTGCTTACACGAGGCAAATAATGTTTATCTAACTTCAATAAACAAACTTCATATTCATCCAAACCCCGTTGTTCTTGCACAGATAACTCAGGTAAATTCTCCAATACCTCATGACCTTCCCCTCCTAAATAATGCGTCAAAAGAGAATATTTTCTTTCTGCACTTAAATTTGTCCCACACACACGTGCATAATGCGCAAATATTTTTTTTCATTTGCTCCATTTTACTTTTGACTCACCTGGATTACTGAGGAAAAATGGTGGAGTAGTTACATTCTGCATTCCTTACTATTTGGTTATGCTAAAACACACTCTTTTTTAAATAAAAATTACTTATACATATGCTTCTTATTATCTAATCTTTGTTACTAAATAATTATATATATTTATCTAAACAATATTAATTCTTCTCTACAGATCAATGAATTATAGCATACCTTCCTAAGCTAATTTTATTTTCATAAAACGCTTTTAAAACTAAAAGAAAACACAACTTAAAAATATATATAGACTTCTCCTCCAAAATGTTTTTTCCTTCCTTTTCTCGTTTGTCAAATTAACTCGCCACTTCCTATCCTTACTGATTTTCAGTCAGAGTTACATCGATCTCCGCGTCCATAAGTAAATGACTCAAGTCACACTCCGCCCTCTATAAAGCACTGAAAGAATCCCCAAGAAATAGAACTCAAATAGTTATACTACGGAAATTATACAAACAAGCCATTCATATTCATGATCGCAAGTCTCATATAAAAAGTGAAGCCTGGAACGATTTACTATCAGAAGAGACCTTACGGGATAGTGATAAATTCTGGGCCTTTATTAATCAGCCTTTTTTCTCTGAGGGGGAGAAAGATACTCTGGAATGTTCTATCCCAGATAATTTGTGGCTCGCCCACTTCGGTAGTATTTATTCCCAACCGAGCCATGAGTCCCCTCAAGAGCCCCAAGCTTCGAGCCAAGCTTCGAGCCAACTACGGTCTATGACGCCTTTTGTGGAGGCAGATGTTGAAAAAGCTATACATGAAACACAAATTAATAAGGCACCGGGTCCAGACGAGGTCCCAGCGGACCTGTACAAGAGCGCCCCGAAATTTTGGGCCAAGATCCTTTCAAATGTTTTTAATGCAACTAGAGGAAATAATTTACCGGAGTCCTGAGCTAAGTCCATTATTATACCTATCTTCAAAAAGGGACAACGTGGAGATCCGGCCTGTTAAAGGCCCATCTCCCTAATTGACTCTGCCGTTAAAATCTTAGGCAGAGTCATACTAGGTAGGCTCACAGACTGGCTAGAGGACAGTGGAATTATGTCAAATGCCCAGTTTGGCTTTAGAGCCAGGAGAAACACTTTGGATCAGTGTCTTAATCTTCAACTTTTAATCAGCAAATATACGGTCGCTAGGGAGGGGTCCCTATACATGGCTTTTATGGACCTCTCCTCAGCCTTCGACCTAGTCAAAAGGTCGAAGCTGTGGAAGGCCCTTTTAGGAATAGGTATTGATCCCCCCTTAGTTGGATTTTTAGCTGACCTCCACTGTGGTCTCCTAGCCTCAGTCAGAGTTACTCAAGCGGGGAGGTGCACAAGCCACTTTAAGTCAGAGAGGGGGGTCAGGCAAGGTTGCATCCTGGCCCCCCTTCTCTTTACACTCTATATAAATGCCTTAGAGCCTGCATTGGCAGAGTCAACTGTAGACGTACCGCGTGTAGGAGATACCAATATTCCAGTTCTCCTATACGCGGACGACGCAGTTCTTCTAGCTCGTTCAGGGGTTGCCTTAAATAGATTATTAGCATCCTTTGGTGATTTTATGATATAATTAGATTTGAAAATTAACACCTCTAAATCCCAGGTTATGGTGGTGGGAGCCTGTGGAAGGAAAATGAAAAGTAAATGTTGTTCTTTCTTTTGTATGGGGGAAGAGGTTAAAAGGGTTCCCATCTTTTCTTATTTGGGTGTAATTTTTGATGAGAAAGGAACTTTGGGCCACCAACAGAAGTCTAAACGTAATGCAGTGGCCAAGTTGTCTGCGGCTGTGTTGGGATTCGCCAAACGGTTGGGAGCCAGACCAGTGGAGGCTATACTTAAAGTATATAAAGTAAAATGCCTGGCAATAGCCACCTATGGCTCCACCATTTGGGGCTATACAAATCAGGATGACATTCTGAAGGTGGAGAATAAATTTATCAGATCCTATCTCTCCGTACCACAGTCAACCCCGACCTTTTCAACTCATGCGGAGTTGGGGTTGGGATTTGTTACAGATTTACTGAAATCCACCCCTGTAATTTGCTGGATTAAAACCTGGCTTAACCAGGAAATTTCCTTGAATCATTTGATTCTCAAGGATTGCCGGGCTCTGGATAAAGCCCACAAGATTCCATGGCTGGTCTATATTAAAGCCTTGCTCACAAAATTAGGCAGACCCGAGCTTTTCTATTCTCCTGGCTGTATAAAAAGAGAAGATGTGAGGGAGATTAAATATGCCCTGTTAAACTTATTTACAGCTGAGCGGGAGGCAAAGGAGATGGAGAAAACACTTGTAAGAAGGAACTATGGATTGATAACTGCCCGCGGACTTGAACCCTATCTCCTTCTGGTAATGAGACCGTTTCATCAGTTTGTTTTAACTAGATTTCGTTTTAATTTAATACATTTTATGCTTCGTTCTTTCTCTACCTGAAACACACCAGAAAAGGCTAAACCCTGCGACTGTGATAATTTTACAATACAGGACACACTATATTTTATGATGTTTTGTGACCACTACGCAGAAATGAGGAAAAAATATTTGTTCCTGATTCTGAGGGAGGCGGGTTTCCTCGAGGTGAGGCCCGCCCTCCTGTTTTTGCAATTTTTATCTAGCGCACAAGTCACTTTTCATGTAGCAAGTTTTCTGGTAGCATGTGTCCCTATTAATAAAGGTCGCCGTAGGTTACAGTGTATTTCCTCCCAGTGTATGAATTAACTGAATATTGGCTGTTTTTAATTGTCTTATTGAGATATATTTTAATTGTGTTTTAATCTATGTGTAATCTATATATATATTTTTTTAATATATAATTGAAACGCTGTTGTTTACTCCCTGTGATGTATTAATATTTATGTCTCTTTTTTTTTATTTTTATTAATCGAATAAAAGTATCTTGACTGACTGACTGACTCAAGTCACACGCAGTTACTTCAGCACTGAATGCTGAATACTTCTTCTTCCGTGTTCCACAAGCTCTAATCAAATCACACTCTTGCGTCGAATACAGAATACGTTTTCTTCCGCATTCCTCAAGCTGCCGTCAAGTCTCACGTTATTTTACTCGCCGAGACCTCTTCCGCATTCTAATGCGTCATCATTTCGCAGGGGCTGTCAAACAATGAAGATCGGACAGCACCGTAAACGGCACCAAAGACCTTCTCTTATTTTAAAATCCAGACGATTCAAACTGCCATATTTCACCAGAATACATCCATAAGAGAGGGTACGTTTGAATGTATGTGTTATTTCCACAGACTTCGCGCAACTTTCAAATGTACTTTTTTTTAAATATGCGCCTTTTTTTATTTTTCCTCCTTCTCTTAATTTAAATTAGAAAACAGCCGCAGGAGAAGTAGCTTACTTCTCTACATATATACCGCCGCTGGAGAAGGATTAATTTTTATATTTCTTCCACATTCAAACATATACATTTCACCATACATGTACCTTCCCACTTCATATTAACTGCCACTGGAGAAGCTACCAACTTCCCATCTAAACAACAGCCGCTGGGGAAGTTTATTTTAAATTTTTGATTTTCTCTTAAAAGATAACTTTCAATTTCTTTTACTTCACTTTCTTTCTATTACTCTCCATTCTCGCACAAGTCTCTTTTTCTTAATCTCACTCCATCTATATTCTACTTAGCTTGATGTTGAGGTGTCGTTCTCCTCTCTCTTTTCTCCAAATTGTCCTCGTCGCCAATGAAAAGTTCTTCAATTAATTACAGGAACAGATGATATTGAGCACACAGATTTATTATTCACACACCCCATCCATCAGCTTCCAGGGAGTAACTGACTCTCAGGGAACATTAGTCGGTACAACATTCCAAGTTCTACAGAACCTTAATTAATAAAGATGGAGAAGACACTACAAGATTTACCTCAACTTGTATGTTCCATGCTGGCCAATCTAGTTCTAACCTAATGGCCTGTAACATTGAGGAGCTGGGTAAGGAGAGAAGCATTTTTAGACATTTCCCTTCCTCCTTATCCCATGAACATTTTCCCCCCCAAATACAAAATGTCTGCCCGTACTGCATGTGAGGGGGAATCATAGCCTTAAATGCTTTCAACATTGGTCTATGTGACATGTCTCCATAATTACTATTACATTTTCTCAACCCTCAGATTCCTGCTAGGCCTTTTGTTTTCTGGGCCTGTACATGCATACCCCAGTTTAAAGCTCTGTCGAACCATACTCCCAAGTATTTATATTTATTAACAACTTCCAATTTTGTCTGACCCAGGAACCAGCTATATTTATATTTTTTCTTTTTTCCAAAACACAATATTTTGTATTCTCCATATTTACTATTAGGTGTTTGGATACACTATATGTCTCAAAAACATTTAGCTTTCTTTGCAACCCTAGTTCCGTTTGGTCAAAGATGACTAAGTCATCAGCATATAGTAGGCAAGACAGATGCTTTCCATTTATTTTTGGGCTTGCTCCTCTTTCAGTTATTAATAGTTTCGGTAAATCTGCAAGAAAAATAGAGAATAGAAGAGGAGCCAATACACATCCATGTCTTAACCCGTTATTGATTTTTATTTCTTGGGTTAAACCTCCTGCTGTATCTTTAATAACTTGTGCCCAGTTTTCGCTATGCAGTCATTGAATAACCTCTAAGAGGGCCTCTGGAATATTATATCTTTTTAGCGTCTCCCACAAGCATTCTCTATCTACCAGATCGAATGCTGCCCGGAAGTCAACAAAACAACAGCATAATCTCCCCTGCTGTTCTACAGACTTCCTAGCCACGGCCCACAAGGCAAAACAATGATCAAGTGTTGAGTGCCCCTCTTTAAACCCTCCCTGTTCTACCGGGACAATTGCGTTTATTTCAACCCATTCTTTCAGTTTTCCCGGGATTATTTTGGAGAGCACTTTCACACCAATAACTAATATATTTATTAATCTATAATTCTTTGGGTCTTTTCTAGCCCCTTTTTTGTGCAAAGGCCTAATCACAGCTCCCCTCCAAGACTTTGGAATTGCACCTGTGGTTAATACTGCTATGAACATTTGTGAGAACAATTGGGCCCACCATTTCAACTCTGTTTTAATTATAACTGCAGGTAAATTATCAGGCCCTGCGGCACGGGTTAGATTTAACCTTTTAATGGTATTCTTTACATTTTCAAACGAGTTTAAGGAAACCAGATTTTTTACTACGTGTTGCCTCCAGGTTTTCTCTCCACTAATTACTGGTCTATTGCTAGACTTATATAAATGATTCTGGTGCTCCTCCCAGGAAGCCTCATCGACTTCACAATTCATGGTTCCCAGGGATCGACGCGCTGCATCTTGGATCAACCTCCAGAACCCTTTAATATTTTTACTTTCTTTGGTTTCCAGTAAAAGACCCAGCATTTTTCTTTGAAGCTTCTTTTCTTATTTCTCACTAACATTTTGTATTCCTTCCTCAGTTTTAGTAAATTATTGTAACCCTCCTGATCGTATCTTAATTTCCACTTTCTTTCTTCTCTCCTCAGTAGCCTTTTTCTCTCTCGACATGCGGAGTCAAACCAATCCATTTGCTGTCTGCCTCCCCCTTGCAGAGCTTTGCCTCTTTTTTTGTCTTTTTTACATTGGCAGATAGGCATAGTGCAGGCTGCTTGATTTGTTCTTCAAACCATGCAACACTCGGGCTCCCTGCTATCTCAGAGTCAAAATTTTGTTGGAAACTAGATAATTTTGTAATATATTCCTCTGTCAGTTTTGTGGATAGTCTTTTTGGGTAATCCATAGGTTGTAATAAAACTTTTTCACAAACTCTTGGGGGATGTCTCACTATTTCACAGTACAGTGGATAATGGTCACTTCCTTTGTGTTTAATTACCTTAAACTTTTGTACTAAGACAAAATTCCAGGCATGTACGAAGAGATAGTCTATAGGGCACAATTGATTGCCCCTTCTGAATGTTTGTTCTGCTGGTCTATCGAGTTCCGATATGCCATTCAAACTAACTAGTCTATGCGCACCTAGAAATGTCCCTAGCTCTTCGTCTTGTCTGTTCGTTTCACCAATGGAAAAAAGGGCTGGGGCTATCTTATATGCATCTAAGATTTCCTTCATCCAAGGGTCCAATTTTTCAGGATCTAACTTATGATTAAAATCTCCCGTGATAATTAGAAAATCCTTCCCATATTTATCATTTAAGGATATCAAGTCTATTTTAAAAAGTCCCATTTCTTTTATTTAATCTTCTTGGGTACACCACTGCACATCAATTCAATTTCAAAATAAACTTTATTCGGTTTTTCACAATTAAAAAACATAAAAGTATACTAAAACACAGCCCTACAGTACAAATGTAATCATTAATGCATCATTTCAAAACGGGGAACATGTAATCGTTAGCAGCCCTACTACATAATGATTAAACTCACATTTGTTATTTACAGATTTTAAAATCAGGACATGAATATAAAAACAATTAATCGTAGCTGACCCTCGACTTGTTTGCAGACTTTAGAAAACCAACAATAAAAGGGACACAGTCTTCCCTCAATAGCTGGGGAAACAAAAGAGCTGGGCGAGCCTGTATAAAATTAATATTTTTTAAAACAGGGATTAAAAAATATTTCCGTGGGACATCATAGAACTTACATAAAAACATGAAGTGTAATATATCCTGTGGGGACATCCCGTCGCAACCACAGGGTGCTAACTGTTGCTGCCCCTTGGTACAGCAAGCAGGAGATGAAATAGATCTAAACAAAATCTGGTTAACAGGTAGCGTTCATAGTTTGTAAGGGCCCCCAATAAATATGGCTCAGCCCCTAGTGTGGTTTTCAACATAACAAATTTACGCACACTAGGTTTCAACAATTCAATCTCCTCCCTTTCCTGTGATTTCAGAGTAAGGAACGCTTCCTTAATTAATGCACATATATGTTGATCACAATAACAAATTCATTTTGCCTTCCCTGGTCCTGTAGGCATACCTCGCTGGCCAACATCCATTTACAAGAGGTGTTTATCAAGGACGCCTTATTTATTGTTTTTTGGGAGATTAGAGTCATGATTCCGCCAGATGGGTGACCAAATCTGGCTTTTGTAGCCGCTTTAGAAATCTGTGTAAAGCCTTCAACTATCGGGGTACTGTCGCATAACCAAGTCTCTTGCAGATAGATAATGTCTGCCTGTTGTGAAATATTTTATACACAATCCATATTTGTTTGCTCTTTTAATCCATTAATATTTCACGGAATTATTCTTAGACTATGCGATGACCCATTTCCCTAGTCTATTTCGCTAAGATGGCCAGACTCATCTACTGCCCACCAAAATTCATGTAGTTCTCTGTCCACAGTACTCCAGTTTCCCCAGTTCTTATCCAACTCACGGTTTTCAACAATGATTTTAATTTCCTCTCTTACTCCACATGCCCCTGTTATTATTCTATCTTGTCTTTTCCCCAATCCTGCCCGACAATTCAGGACATTTCTATCTGGTTGGCTTGCTTTTTCTATTTCCACCTCTGTGATTAATCTTATTCCTTCCTTTAGTATCTCTTTTTCGGCATTTAATATTGCAGATTTAATCATCCCTGAATATACTTCAACTTTTGTCAATTCCTTCCCTTTATTACTAGATAAAAATCCAACCTGCCTTAAATCCTCTGATTCAATTTTACGTAGGCTTGGACACTTTGCAAAGGAAAATAATAGTTGCGAGCAATTTAATGGTGTAATTTTCTTTAGTTTTTTCCTGCCCTTCGGTACATCCTGGGGTTTAAAGTAGAACCACTTTTTATCACTTGATTCTATAACTCCCCGATCACTCATTTTTTTCTACACTTATGTCTCTTTTTCTATTTGGGCCTATTATCTTAGCACCCACTTTCCCTATACTCTTTGGGTTCCATTCCACATCTTTTAAGTTTGCCTTTTTTTCAGTCCATTTCTCCTCCCTTACTTCCTCCTGGGGTATTTTTTGTTGGAACCTTTTTTTCTTTGTTTCTTTCCAGCTTATTTCTTGAGCACTCTCTTGCAAGCTCCCTTTCTTCTTCTCCCTTTCCTTTTTAGTAGCTATAGAAGGATCTCGTCTTACTGTTCTCACCTGTGATACCAGTGGTTTATCTTCTATACACTTTACTTTTTTACTGCCTGTTTGTTTCCTTTTAAACTTTTCTGGGTACTGGGTAAGTCTCCTTGCCAGGAATCTAAACTTTTGCCACCTATAGCTCCAATGTTCATTCGTTCTCCTACTTAGCATAGGTTGTTTCGATATGTACACATCCTGGCCCTTCTTTGATAGATCCAATGCCTCAGTGCCTCCAGTGCCCCCTACGGTAGGAGTGTCTGGCACAGGTCTAACCACCGATGGCATTAAACCCCTAATACCCTGTAGTTCACCCACCGTAAGCTTTAGGCTCATTTCTTGTTCCATTAATATTTTATTATTTGAGAGCGTGGCTTCTAATAGGCCCTGCAGGATCTTTTGTAACATTAAAATAATGTCCAACATTGAAGCTGATGGAGTTGCCGACAAGTCTAAGTTCTCAGTGTTATTACGTAACATATCTTCCATAGACTTTGAGACACCATTTGTCCATTGGCCCAAGCTTTTATCCGTAATTGTTCTTTCCTCCCGGACACTACTATAATTCTGAGCTTGGCACTCTCCTCATACTCTCTATCTCCAGTATCATTCATAGAGAAGATCCTGGGCAATAATGAAAGTCTGGGTTCCAAATTAATGTTTATATGGCTTAAATCACAATGCTTAGAAAATGAGTCTTCTATACATTCAGCAACTTTCTCATATATTTCCTGAGATAAGGCTAAGTCCTTCTCTGCGTCTTGAATTTTGTTGGGGGTAGGTTTCTTGCTAAAATATTTTCCCACAAAGTCTTTTATTGATCTAGATACTGGGTTGCTTCCTTTCATGCTCCCATGCGATGTGTTTGGTATATTTGAGGTATTTTTCTTCATTAATCCTTTAGTTTGTCCCCTTCTCTCATTCACTTCCTCCAAAATCACCACGGGGGTTGACTCGCTTGTTTCATTATTTGTAGACTGGGGGTCTTTTCTTATTTTATTACTTCTTGTTTTTTTAGGGGCCATCGTACAGTTGCAATCAAGTCTGATATATATATAACCCCTTCGGTATACCTCTAGGGTGCTCATGATGAGCTGAGCTTGTCATGACCACACCCATTTCTATTATGGCCCAGCACAGCAGAGGAACATCTCAAGCAGCCAAGGTGTTAAGCTTTGAGCTTTTAGATTCTGGTTTCAAAAATTAGGGCCCACATGACTACTGAAACTATAAAATATTATCTGAAAAATCTAAGAAAAAGGGCCCAGATTGGACCAGCTTCAGTCCAGCACTCGTGATACCAATACAATGATCAGTTCAGTTTTGCAACAAAATTGCCAAAACCCCTTTCACTTTCCTCTTCTGTATTGGGTAGTGGTACTTCAGGCTTGCTGTGATAATAGATCTTCTTTGTTATATTTTGCTTTATTCTGCTTTATTCCTGCGGGGGTAACCCTCCCCCTTTTTGGCTTCTGCTCCCCCCCGGGGGTGCGATGGTCTACTGGCAATTCAAGCCAAAGTACCAAGTTCTGGCTCCACTCCCCACTTATGCGCTCTCTTATGCACCTTTTTCCCCTTTTCTGGGCACTCGCTCCGTGCCTCAAGTCTTCTAAGTACTGTGTCGCTGAATCCGCTGCACCCCCTCCATAATTCAAGCTCCTCCAAGCGTGCGCTCTAGTACCAAGACCTCCGAATGGCCTCAGAGTCCTTCGTGCTTCCCAACAGCTCTCCGTCTCACCGCAAAACCGCGGGACTGCGGACCGAAAGTGACGCGTCTTCTCATGACGCGTTGCACGGCTGCTCGTAAACGACAGCCTCATCCAAACACAGCAGAGGTCTCAGTATCATCCGATGAAACTACGGAGCATAAATTAGTACATAGTCCTTCATTTTTGTTCGTTAGGGCCACCGGAAATATTAATTACATTTCAAAGTTGCTTAAGGATATAAGCCTAAATAAAAGAGAGAGTGATCACTCAACTTTTTCCAATAATGCAATTTATACCCAAAAGATAAAGGAATTATATTGGCTTACCGATTGGAAACTGAAATGTGCATAGCCAAAAAATGCCCCGTGATTTTCAGCTTTATTTTTGGGAGATTGACGTGTTACACATTGGCGATACTCTAGTTAAATATTTTTTTTAAAAACACATGATAATTTTGTAAAAGGATAAACCCGGAAAACATTTTGTACTATTTTGATTGTACTATTTTGAATAAATATATCATTCAATTACCTTGTGCATACTTTACAATTGGTACTGGAACATTTAAAATAAAATCTGCAATGTCAGAAAGGCCATGATGTTATTCAATAAATTGCAATTGTAACTCTATTGTCCATATCGTTATAACTACCTAGAGAGTGCTATCATTCTCATAGTATTATATCTTGTGTACTAGGTAAGTACTGTTAAAATGTACAAGTATATCTTTGTGTAGAGATCACCAACCTTAGGAAAGTGTTTATCGTAATACAATGTGCTAAATAAAGGATGACACCTGATTAAATTGCATGAGTGCTGGCTGGTTAAGCGTTTATGTTTACTGTTCAGATTGTACAGGTACTGGCAATTTTAATTTATTAAGTGGTCGGAAAACGTTGCATGTAGTGAAGTTAATCAACATGTCGGCATGGACCGCAATATCTGTCGACCTTAAAAATAGTTGCACGGTTTAGAGAAAGATTACAAGAGTTGACACGTTGCTATCCCAGCATGTGTGGTAACAGTTTTAAAAGTAGAAACTCTTTTTGTTATGCTACTATGTACATCAATGAATGCTCTCATATTTAAGCGGAAGGGACCACAATTTTTTTTAATTTTATTCAAAAGCAATCTGACATGCCATTTTTTTAAATAATAAAAATGGCCCTATGTTGTTGCAAAAAATTATAGCTTTCAATGTAGGGCAAGTATTGTATTATCAATATAAAACTCACTCTTCAAATATCTAAAGAGCATTTATGCAGTAGTTCAAATTCAAGTTCAAGGAAAGCTTTATTCAGCTGCTGTATAAAACAGTCATAAAAGCACAAAATTAAAAAAACACAACATATTATTTACAAATAGAAGCTTAAAACAATTAATTTTTACAATGTTATGCCATTAAAACCATACTTTTCCTAATGTAAAATGCAACTTTTAAGAACTGAGCTACCCTACACGCAGTATGCTCGTTCTCTAGTAATTGCAGCTGGAGCATTGCTTCACAGCACTGCCTAAGCACAAATGTTCTTAGAAAAGGGATAATCCAAACTTTCCTATGATCATGATAACATTTACAAAATAGGACTAAGTGCATGGTCGATTCGGAAGAGATGTTATCACAGGGGCACTGTTAAAGGGTACAAGACCAATCGTTAATTTTTGGGAATGTCATCAACTCAAGTCACTCAGAGAGGGACAAATGCACAGGACGTGGATCAAAGTTTCTTCTGAGAGACCACAAAATCTGCACAGTGCTGTTGGCCATGTTTGCCGCCATGCCGGGATCTGATCTTTTGTGATATAGGTTCCCAGCCGTAGTCGTAGTAGCATTTGTTGCGTGGATGGTGTTATGTAATTAACTAGATACGGTTGCGGATCGCATCTCTCATACGTGGCCAATACCATCCAGCCATGTTTTTTCTTGGCCAATGCTGCTTTATCAGCAGTCCATGATTTGTGTTTTGCCGCTCCATTGGCCACTTTTTTGAAGGCCGCGAAGGTATGTTTAGTGTTCCACGTTTCTTGCATATCTAAGTTTTTCAATGCTTCTTCCAGTGTTGTTTATCATGTCTTTTTCCTTTTGTTTGTTTGTTAATTTCAGACCAACAGAGACCCATCAGTGTGTCCTCCTGAGCTGCTCTTAGTTTCCAGCACGTTTTTATTAAGGCGGCTTGTCTGGCTTGGTGCTGGTTTAGTAACCCAAATTCAAGGCGTACCTGCGCCTGAGATGCAAACTGCGGGATTTGATAAAGATGTTTAAACAACGCTGACTGTTGGAGGTTCAGGAAATTAGCGTCTTTACCTCTGTATAGCTTGGAGCCAAATGTGAGGGAGGGTAAGAATTTGGCAGCAATCACTTTCAGCAGATATTCGTTGGATGGACATTTTAGTTTTGTTTTTAGTATGTTTAAGGCGAACCGCAATTTATTAGCCTGGGCTTTTCTGTGCAGGGTGTGTTCTCTTAATGACCATCTCGACCAGTACTCCCAGATACTTATAGGAGCAACTTTGCTCTATGTTGTTTCCAGCGATGTACCATTTGAATGTTTGCTGCCCTGGCTGAGACGCAAAGCAGACCACTTTCGTTTTTTTGCAGTTGAATTGCAGCCCATGCGTAGAGATGTATTTGTGCAGCCTTGTTATAGCATGTTGGAGACCCAGCGGGGTCTGGCTGCAAAGGACTATGTCGTCGGCGTACTGCATACTCCTTATTTTGTGTTGGGCTAGCTTTGGAGGGTCTGTTTGGATCTCCGAGATGCTCTTATCGAGGTCCACAGTGAAGATGTTAAAGAGGGTGGGGGCCAATACACATCCCTGCTTGAGGCCAATGTGGGTGGGGATCTTTGGTGTTGTTCTGTCCCCGTTGCCAAGTTTTATCTTAACCCAGGTGGATGTGTACAAATTTATGATGGCCCGTAGCAACTTCGGAGGGATGCCCCAGCTGGCCATCTTTTCCCATAGGATCTCCCTTGGTACTGTGTCGAAAGCCGCTTTTAGATCGGCAAAACAGGTGTACAGTTTTGTAGATTTGGCCATTGCATTGTCGACAAGAAGATTCAGCGCTGTCAGGTTACATGACGTGTTGGTTCCAGGCCTGAACCCTGTCTGGGTGATTGGGAGGATGTTGCTTTCAGGAGATTTGATGCATATGCCTTGGCCTCTACGTCAATGAACGCAATCAGTCTGTAATTCGCTGGATCTGTTCGCGCGCCTGCTTTGAAGATTGGGTGCAAGATGCTCCCTCTCCATGATGGGGGAATACTTCCTGATTGAAATACGTGATTATACAATGGTGTGAGATATTCTGCCCAAAACGGTTGATCATGTTTAAAAAGTCCATTAGGCAAGCCGTTCGGACCCGGCGCACCTTTTGACCTCATTTTTTTCAAGACCATTTGGACTTGGCATTGCTTAATCCAGTTTGCACGGAAGGTTTGATCTTCTTCCTGCTTTTCATTCAACGGGTGGGTCGTGAGATGTTGGTTACTTTCATGCGCGTAGGTCATTTGAGTTTGCTCTAGATGGTGGATCCAGTCTTCCTGTAGTATATTTATATTAAAATCTAGACCTGCTCCGTTGGCTACTTTGTTAATTTCTGCCCAGAATTTCCTGTTGTTATTCGATTTGCTGGCTTCTAATAATTGTAGCCAGATTTCTGTTTGGTGTTTTTTTTTTACGGTCCATACTTCTTTTTTGTATGTTTGCCTTAGAATGTGTATTTGCCTCTCGATGTCGTCACCCCTCTTTATATCTTTCCCTTTAAGTTTTCTGATTTCCTGATTGAAAATCCTTTTTTTGCTCCCTATTGCTCCTAAGTGCACTTGATGTGTCTTAGAGGGTTTTCTTTTGTTAGTCTGCTTTTGTCGACCAAATTTGTCAGTCAGGGTTGCGGTCATTTTTTCCCAGTTATCCTGGTATGCTAGTGGGGTTTTTTCCTCGTCTTCTGCCGCCGTGGTTTTCACGTGAACCATGATTTCACCTACATTCTTTCCGTTCCAAGCTAACCGGTTAAGATTGTAAAGGGTCGGGGTTACCGTCAGGTATTTGGTTGCTGGTGCCCTAAAGTGTTGTGATCTGATCTCTATTACTTGTGGACTGTGATCACTCCCCAGTTTATGGATTATTCTATAGGTGACTACTGTTTGTAATACCTCAAAGTCCACCAAGGTATAATCCAGGAACCTATGTATAACACCCAATCTTAACATCATTAGAAAGAATCTATCAAAAGTTCCAGGTACAAAAGATAAATAGGGCTCCATTCAAAGAGTGGTGGGTAGCAGCTGATGACTTCTCACGTTTTTTTTAGATGCAGATTCTCTGTGTAGTCTTTTAGCTTCTAGGAGCTGAATACCCTCTTTCTTTAATAACTTTCTTGAGATATCCATCATTGATGGTGGGGTAGTAAAATATTTGGGATGGCCCAACTTACTCATAAAGTCAAATACAAATTTAATCCAAGGGATTCTATAGGCCCGTCCAGCTGTAAAACATCTTTTAAAATCACTCTATTCAGCTCTGACTGGTCCTTACACCAGACCCTATGCCACAAGAGGACTGGCTCTCGTTTTACCAAATCTGCTTAATGGCTAAGGACCAGTTCCTCGTGGCAAATGAAAGTGGAGGTACTGGGGGGGACAGAGAGAATGTACCTTATAAAAGCATTTTCTATCTTTTGTAAAGAGTTAATATCGGCAAAGCCCCACACCCATGCTCCATAAGTTGTCATGGAGAAGCACTTGGCATTATTTATATGTAACAGCTCTGAAGGCGGTTTCCTACCTAACTTTTTTGTAAAGCTTGATAGTGCCGCGGTAGATCTGGCCAAAGCTGTTTTTTTCATCAGCTATGGCAGGGGGCCATGAATCTTGAGAGTTAAAAAATACACCTAGGTAGGAAAAGTTTTTTGTGGACGCTAACTTTTTCCCATCAATGAACATTTCACGAGTTTTCTGAGTCCCTTGCTTACACCTCATAACATATGTCTTAGTTATATTAGTTTGAAGACCAAGATCGGCCATAAATACACTAAAAATATCCAGGGCTCTTTGGAGGCCATTTTGCGTTCTGGCCATCAACACTGCATCGGCCGCATAGAGGAGTGCGGGGATAGATCGGCCACCTACTTGAGGATAGTCTATGCCCTGGGAAAGCAGTGCATCTTCAAGTCCATTTATGTAAAGATTAAAAAAGAAGGGGGCCAGCACACAACCTTGTCTGACCCACTCTCCTAATTGGGAAAGCTTCAGTGCATTCTCCCTTCTGGCCAAAACGGACGCTTGCTGACGCGTCACTAAACAATCGGCGTAGGAGCATGATAATTTGCAAATCAACCCCCATGCTTTCAAGAACCTCCCACAGCCTTTCATGCTTTACTGAATCAAAGGCCACCGTGGGGTCAACGAAAGCCAGAAAGAGGCTACCATATTTTGCTCTAGTGTATTTCCCTATTAATAATGTGAGGTTTAATGACTGCTCAATAGTGCCCAGACCGTCACGGAACCCATATTGCATATCTGATAGAATCTTCTTTTCCTCTGCCCAATCTGCTTAGCGTTCCAAAATAACCCTCCCTAATACCTTAACCATGGAGTCCAGGAGAGAGATTGGCCTGTAGCATCCTGGGTCTTCGCGGTCACCCTTTTTTAAAAATGTGAATAATTATTGATTTTGCCCATGTAGGGTGAAGGGTAGACCTTATGCTAGCATTAAATACCTTGGTTAATATGGGCTCCCACAGGGTAATATTATGTTTATACAAACCAACAGGTACCCCGTCGAGCCCTGGTGCTTTACCACCTGCACTTTGTGCCAGAGCCCTGATCACCTCCTCCAAGGTGATTTCTAGGTCAGTGTGTTCCCAAATAAATGCAGTGCTAACTTCCAGGTGGCTGCCTAAAATCCCCTGATCGTTGTATAATGTGGAAAAATGAGTAATCCATGCTTTTTCCATTATATATATCTCCACTGAAGGACCTTTGCTAGAGACTAAGAAGGGAGTCCTCAAAACCTTCCAAAAGGCTGTGCTGTCTTTCCGCTCTGCCGCATTATGCAGGGAGTCCCAGGCCTCATTACGGAGGGTTTGTTTTCTTTCAGTAATAGCCCTCCTATAGTCTAACCTGGCTTGGGTGATATTAGGCAGCGATCTTGGCTTAGTATGCAGTACCTTCTTTAGGCTGGTATATGCCCAAGTGCATCTGGTGTTAAACCAACCATCGTGTTTCGGTTTATTTTTAAACTGTACTGTCATTGAATTCCTAACTGCCCTAGTAATTTCTACAGAGCAGTTCACTATTGATATATCAGGAGCTACCTCACTTAGGCAAGTATCTATCTCTACCCTACATTTCTCTAGGACATTTTTAGTTAACACATCTGGGTCAACCTTTGACCACTTTAGTGAAAGACCATTTATCGATTTCATTTCCGTTCCCTGCATGCGGGTGTATGAGTCATGCTTATTCTGGATATACATGCGAGTGTTGAGTTTTAAAAGAAGAGAAAAGTGATCGCTTAAAGCGATATCACCCACCACACTAGAGAGTATCATATAAGCATGCATAGATGAAATCAGTGTAAAATTAATTGTAGTAGCATAGCCTCTCCCATTGAATGTGGGCAAAAAGCCCACTGGGGGATTTGAGATCTCATTAACAAACGCCAAATCTAATTTAGAAATGAGATCATTAAAGATGTCCCCTGTCTTGGAGTGAGTAAAATGTGTGCAACTAACTGCGTCATTATAACTGCCACACAATCTGTTATCTACGTTATTGCATAACCCACAATTAAAATCGCCCAACAGCAGAGTCACTGTATCTCTGCTTTTCCCATCGGAAATTTTCGTTATAGTAGCCAAGATACCTTTAACTACTCCTTCCAGTTCATTTTGCTGGATGTTATTATACAAATTGATCTGGAGTATGCAATGAGTTGCAGTGGGGACTAATTCGACCACGTGGAAACAATTTCCCCCTTGATGAAGGGTAATCTTGGGTATTGGCAACTTATTTGATATGTATGTCGAGACCCCTCCTTTGGGCCTCCCTCCCAGACCTTTCACTGCGGGAGTGTTAAATGTCTTGTAGCCATTTAAATGTATTGGCTCTAGTACCCAGGTTTCCTGCAGGCATAGAATTTCTATGTTTCCCACAAAATCCTCCCAAACTAGGTTCTGAACCTTTGAGGATAGACCCGAGATGTTCCAAGACACCACTGCGCAGGTTGTATGATCTAATGTTGCCAGGGATGTGTTGCAAGATGGCCCTGCTGCGTTAGAGGGGTCCAAGTTAGAAAGTTTGGGTGTCCCCAATAAATACAACTCCTGCAGTATTTAATAGAAAGAAGAAAAAGCCTTGCGAGCCATCTACTCACCAGATAAAAGACGAACGGCCTCCCTGCGCTAACAAACTTCTTCCGGGTCAGGAAACGTCATGCTTAACCCGGTACTCTTTTTATTCGCTGAGAATGCTAAGCGTCATAGTGGAAGGCGGAGTCTCGTCTTCCATGCATACAGGGCAATCAACACTGTATTTTAATTATAACAAATTTAGACTATTAAAATGATATACATTTTTCAGGTTTGGAAGATGTCAAATGAAACCACTGAATTAAAGCTGCATATGACATTAAATTGAACCTTAGTATATATTCGTAACTAAGATCGAAATATGGCTGCCATCTTTGAGTGGCAATAAAATCAGTTGGAGAGTTTAGCGGCCATCATAAAGTGGCTGACAAACATAATAATGAATTTATGGGCAAAATATGGCGGTCATATTTGAGTGGCAATAGAATCGGTTGGAGAAACACATTTATAGAAAAAAGACTGTTCATTGAGAAAGATGTACTAGATTATACGTTTCACAAACTGAAATATAAATTTAAATTAGCTTTTTCCAATCTTCTTTACTGTTTAAACCATTCTTATATGTATTTAATTTAGACATGTAAAATTATTCACGTTTTTTTCTTTTTACTGTGTGGTCGCCACCACTTGCATTCATTTGGATTGCTTCAATCACGCACCCTCTCAGATCATCAATTTTATGTTGTTTAACAATCCAATGTTCAACTAGTGGAGCAGTTCGCTTTTTGGTTCTTATAGCAGATTTATGTTCAGTTATTCTGACCCTTATTTCTGTAGATGTCTCCCCAATATATCCTTTATCATAAGGACACAAAATCAAGTAGATAAGATTTTTTGTGCGACAATTTGTGAAGTTCCTAAAGGTATGTATGACACCATTGTGCAAAATCAAAGACCCTTTAATGATGTTGTCACAATTGTTACAAGAGCTACATGGAACGTTCCCAGTAGGGAAAGGGGCATTGATGATGCTGCTTTGTTTACATTCCATTTCGTTCCTGTAGGTATGTACCAGACAGTTTTTAATTGTCCGACTCCGTCAGAAGGAAAACATTGCCAATTTCACACTACTTTGCGTGTTCACTCTGTGCCAGTTTCTGTTTATTATATTTTTTATCTTGTTACTAATATTGCTAAAATTGGTCACAAATATTAAAGGAAGTTTCTGTGGATCTGGACTTTGTAATTTATTTTCAAATAAAGAGTCTCTGTTGTAGTATTTTGCTCTTTTATATGCCCGTCTAACCAGTTTCCTAGGGTAACCCCTTTCTAGAAATTTCTTTGTCAACTTTTCGGCATGCAGATTAAAATCACTCATGCTAGTGCAATACTGTCTAACTCTGAGGAATTGTCCAAACGAAATATTATCCTTTTGGCATTCTGGATGATTACTATTGTAATGTAACATTGTTACGGTCTGTGGGCTTGGTGAACAATTCAACTTGTAACATACCATCCTCATTTTTTATTTTTATGTCCAGAAAATTGCAGCTATTTTTATTGATAGATGATGTAAATTTCAAATTTATGTCACCCAGATTAAGCCATTCAATAAACTCTATTAAGGATTCTCTGGTTCCTTTTCATAGAGAAAAAAACATCATCAATATACAGGACCAGTTTGATATATTCTCATAAAAAGGAGCCGATAAATAAAAACATGTCTGACTTCAAATAAGGCAATGTACAGACAGGCAAGACTGGGAGCACAGGTTGCTCCCATGCTGGTCCCTTTAACCTGCCTAAAAAAATCTGTATTGAAAAGAAAAATGTTATTTTTAAAGATAATTGCTACACATTCAATAATAAAAGTGGCATGTGTAGATAAGTCTCCCGCTACATTTAAAAAGAGGCCCTTTACAATCTGAATTGTGTCATCCTGAGGTATGTTGGTGTAAAGGGCCTCAATATCTAAAGTGACAAGCCACTGAGTCTCAATATCATATGGGAGATTCTCTATTTTCTTAATCACAGCGGTGGTATCTTTGATATAAGCTTTTTGTTGTATAACTAAAGGTTGGATCAAAACATCCACATATTTGCTGAGTGGTTCAGTTAGTGGATTCATACTTGAGACAATTGGTCTCATCGGGGGATTGTGAATGTCCTTAGGAACCTTAGGCAGGCCATATAGCACTGGATTCCTGGGGGTTGTATTCCTTAGAAAGTTATATTCGTCCTGACATATAATATCATCCTCCTTGGATAAGAGTAATAGATTAGTCACCTTACTGATCAGACCATTCCACTCGCCTCTGTTAGATTTCTGATAATAAGATTCATTATTCAGTAAGGTTAGCATTCACCTAATGTAATCACTGGTATCCATGACCACAATGCTACCTCCCTGATCTGGTGAGATCTTCACATCGTTGTAGGGCAGTAAGTGCTGTTCGCTGTTGGGGAGATAAGTTGTTGTTCATCCAGATTTTTTTATTTAAGAGATCATCAATGTTTTTCTCTACTACTCTTTCAAAAAGTTCTATATCTTTATTGACCAATTGTAACAGTGGTGTCCATGAAGATTTAGGTTTTAAACCTGACTTGTTAATGCTAGGTGTTCTATCCTTAAATTAAAAAAAACTATTAAGTCTTACTTTTCTGAAAAAACTCTGTAGGTCTCTTTCTAAATTGTACCTATCTACAGGTGAGGTAATTGGATATCCTAACCCTTTTTCTAAAACGATTTCTTCATCCTGTGTTAAGATTCTGCTAGGGAGATTAATTATTGGTGCATTATTCCCTAGTCCCATCCCTTCTGACTTCTTGTCTTCATGTAGGTACGTTTTTGTGTGGGGTTCTAGGGGAAAATCCCCTCTCCCCCTGCCTCCTCCTGGATTTTGGCCATAATTCACTTGGCGCTGCTCTAAAAAAGAGAAGGTTTCTCTACTTGTGCCAGGTGTAGAATCCTGATCCCTATCATTGCGATTATCTTGTGGGGTATCATTGTCTGAATCAGAGCTCTTAAATTTGAAGAAGAGAGGGTTGGTACCTACACTGTGCCACTTCTCAAAGCTGTCAGCAAAAAGTTTAAAATCTCTATGAGAGGCCTCACCAGAAAGGAGGAATACCAAACGTTGCTGAGGGCCTGGTTGGAATCTAGGAATGCCACTGAGCATCCAGAAGATCCTATGGTGGAGGAAGAGAATTTAGATGGGCAGCAGGAGGGGCCATTGGGCCTGACTGGGGGTAAAGCACCTTCCAGGGTGGGCAGCTGTGTTTCTTCAAAGATCCATCCGCTGAGGAGTTGGAGGACAGGGAGAAAAGCAGAGTGCATGAGATGGAGCTTGCCAAGCTCAAACTGGGGAGCCAGGGTGACTTAGACAATAAGAGGTTGGAGTGAGAGAGCAAGACATTGGCCATGGAGGAAAAGAGGATGCTTTTAGAGCATGAGAGAGTCTTGAGGGAGCTAGAGCTGAAAGCGAAGAGCGTAAAGATCTCTCCCTCTGGTGGCAGCACACCATCAGTGCCTGTGGAAGGAAAAGTATATATTCGCAAGGACACATTAAGGATTTCATGAAGCATGAGGACATTGGGCAGTGGTTTAAGGTCTATGAGATAGCAATGATGTCCCACCGGGTCCCTGAGAGAGATTGGGGAGCGGGGTTGTGCGGCCACTTTCTGGGTGAAGGAAGGGAAACCTTACTAGCATTGCTCATTGAGAATCAGATGTCCTATGCCCCCATGAAGGAAGCCTTAGTATCCAGGTATGGGTTGACCCCAGAGCTTCATAGACAAAAGTTTAGAAATTGCAAAAAGCTGGAGTCCAGCATCTGGGTGGAATATGTGTCTTTTTTTTGCAGAGCATTGAATGGTTGGGTGAAGAGTAGCAAAGTAAATGATTTTCAGGCGCTCTATGATTTGATTGCATGGTAGTACTTGCTTAGAAGTTGTTTTTCAGAGCTACACCAGCACCTGATTGATAGTAAGCTGACTGGCCCTAGGAAGCTTGCTGTGGTGGCGGATCGCTGGGTCAGTACCAGGGTCCATAAGGGTCTTGTGGGAGACACTGCCAAAGGTGGGCAGGGTCCCCAGCAGAAGAGTGGAGGAGACAAGGGTAAATAAAAGGAGTTCCAAAAAGGGCCCCAAAGTAATCCCCAAGGGAACCAAGGTAAGGGTTCACAGCCTCCCGCTGACAAAAGACCATGGGTCCAGCCAGGCATGCCCATGCAGAAGGGTCCCAAGACCTGTTTTAGCTATGGTCAGGTGGATCATTTCCGGGTAGATCCTATGTGTTCCAAACCAGTTACCACTGCACCCACTGGTGTACCACCCTGGGAAATGGCTTGTGTAGCCTTGGGGGAAAAGATGGGTGCCCAAGGTGGGTGGGGTCCCGCAGAGATGTCCCTTCTCTCTTTAGGAGACAGTGAGATGCTCCCTAGGGCTCATCTGGCTGATAACACTAAAAAGTACAGGTCGTGGGTGACCATCAATGGCCATAGTGTGGAGGCTCTGATAGACACAGGAGCCAGTGTGACAGCTGTCAGTTGTTGGCTGGTGTCTGAAGACCAGGTGGCCCCCAACACATTCTACTCTGTAGTTGCTGCTGACAACTCATAGTGCCTCTGCAAAGTGGCACAGGTTCCCTTTGAATGGGGGGTCTCAGGTACCTTGAAAGTAGCTGTGAGGCCAGCCATGCCTGTTGACTGTCTGCTAGGCAAAGATTTGGAGAGCTCCCCTTGGATGAAGGTGGAGCGGAGGTCTCATTTGGAGATGTTGGGTCTGCCTGAGTGGGCATGTATGACCACTGGGTCAATGGCAGCCAGTAAGGGCATTCAAGAGGACTTGGAGCCTGAAAGAGAGGCCCCAGTGCCTGCCTTAAAGAGAAGAGGCAGGGGCTGCAGGAAACGGGCCCCTGAAATCCCCACGGTACGGGGGAAGCAAACCTTCAGGGGGATGCCCTGGAGCCTACAGGGGAACAAGTGGCTGAACTGGGGGACCTGCCTGAGCTGACCCATTGGCAGCAGGAAGGAGGCCCCTCTAGGGAAAGGTTCTGCAAGGAACAGAAGAAGTGCCCTTCTCTTGTGGGTTTGCGGCAACAGGCTGCAAACCAGGCAGCAGGTGATCAGTCCGGATCACATTGGATCTACTGGGAGAATGGTCTTTTGTATAGCGAGCCTAAGGTTGCTGAGCCTGGGTCAGCCCATGTGCTGGTTGTACCCCAGTGCTGCAGAGCCTTCCTACTGGATCTGGCTCATGATGTGTCTTTAGCATGACATTTGGGGCAAGACAAGACCTTTGATAGGCTTGTCAGACACTTTTACTGGCCCCAAATGCGCAAGAGTTCAGGTACTCATTGCAGGACTTGTCAGACTTGTCAGGCAAGTGGTAAGAGTGAGAAGAACCACAAGACTCCTCTCCAACGTTTCCCTGTGATCAGCACCCCCTTTGGAAGGGTGAGCGTTGACATTGTGGGGCCTCTGGAGCCCAAGACAGCCATGGGCAACAGGTTCATCCAGGTCTTTGTGGACTATGCCACCCGGAAGAAAACCCTCTCCAGACTGTGATGGCCCCAGTGGTGGGTCTTGCGTTGTGTCATACCATGGTACCAACTTCATTTCTAAGTACATGAAGTCCCTGTGGCAGGAGTGCAGTGTAACCTATAAGTTCACCACTCTTTACCGCCCCCACGGTAAGGGGCTGTGTTAGAAATGGGGTCTCTAGCTCTGTCCAAATAGGGACCCTTCTTTCTAAGTCAGAGCAAGTGGGTCACCCCCTTTGACAACCCCTCCTCAACCATGTGGTAATGTAGCACGAGCAGTTAGGCCTATTTCGGAGGCAGTATGTGAAGCATTTATGGCCACGTACAATAAGGCAGTAATGACACCACAAAAGGACACATCTCTGGTAGATATCGAAAAATAATATCTTTATCTAACATTTTAACTCAAAACTCTCAAAGCGTTTCAACAACTACAATTCACGTCAACCCGTAGGGACTCAAAGAGAAAACAACGTATTCACCAAAGCGTGACATTGACTGAGTTTAGGGCCGGGCCTAAGCGACCTGCTGCACATCAGATACCTGTCGATGAAAGGGGCACAGCACGCAGCTTCTTGAAGAAGGGGAGACGGTGACAGGCGGACTCCCAGCGACCACAAGTCCTGGAGGCTGAGGTCCGCAACGTTCACTCACAGTGATTTGGGCACTCGGGGACAGGCGGGCGCTCAGTGGTAGCAGTGCACGGCTGCGGTGGCCCGGGCTGGTGGTGGCGATGACTCTCATCGTGCAACTCTGTGGTGGGCTAACAGCGGCAGCAACTCTCTCTTAGCTGCGGCGGCCCACCGGACATATCCCAAGGATGCAAAGTTGTCAATGGTGCGTGCGCTCAGCGGCCACAGCTCCCTCTTAGCTGCAGTAGCCGTGGAGCAAATTACGATGATGCATAGTAGGACAGGGTGTGGGAACTCAGTGGCTACAGTTCTCTCTTCGCTGCAGCGGCCCACTGGACAAATCACAATGATGCACAGTAGCAAAGGGTGCGGATACTCAGCGGCTATAGCTCTCTCTTGGCTGCGGTGGCCCAGGGGACAAATCACGATGATGCACAGTAGCAAAGGGTGCGGGACTCAGCGGCTACAGCTCTCTCTTGGCTGCGGCGGCCCACGGAACAAATCACGATGATGCACAGTAGCAAAGGGTGTGGGCACTCAATGGCTACAGCTCTCTCTTGGCTGTGGCGGCCCATGGGACAATTCACGATGAGGCAAAGGTGCAAAGGGTGCGGGCACTCAGCGGCAGCAGTTCTCTTTCAGCTCCGGCGGCCCGCACGACAAAGGATGGTCCCGACCAGGCGGGCACCACAGTGGATGCTCCGCAGCCGCAGCTCTCTCTCAACTGCAGTGGTCCACACAGATTCAGCAGAAAGTCCAAAGGTGCAGATCCCGGCGGGCTCTAAGCGGCGGCAGCTCTTTTTCAGCTGCAGCGGCCCCCACAGATTCCAGCAAAAGGTTTAATGATACAGATTTAGGTAGGCTCTCAGCGGCGGCAGCTCTCTTCTTAGCTTCAGCGGCCCACACAGGTTAGCAAAAAGGTTCAACGCTTCAGAGTCAGGCGGGTGCTCAGCTGCGGCAGCTCTCTCTTAGCTGCAGTGGCCCATTGGACAATTCACGATGAGGCAAAGGAGCAAAGGGTGCGGGCACTCAGCGGCAGCAGCTCTCTTTCAGCTCCGGCGGCCCACACGACAAAGGATGGTCCCGACCAGGCGAGCACCACAGTGGATGCTCCGCGGCCACAGCTCTCTCTCAACTGCAGTGGTCCACGCAGATTCAGCAGAAAGTCCAAATGTGCAGATCCCGGCGGGCTCTGAGTGGCGGCAGCTCTCTTTCAGCTGCAGCGGCCGCCACAGATCCAGCAAAAGGTTTAAAGATACAGATTTAGGTAGGTTCTCAGCGGCGGCAGCTCTCTTCTTAGCTGCAGCGGCCCACACAGGTTAGCAAAAAGGTTCAACGGTTCAGAGTCAGGCGGGTGCTCAGCTGCGGCAGCTCTCTCTTAGCTGCAGCGGCCCGCACAGGTTCAGCAAAAGTTTAGAAAGTCTCAATTCTGAGTCAGGTGAGCTCTCAGTGGCGGCAGCTCTCTCTTAGCTGCAGCAGCCCTCACAGGTTTAGCAAAAGTTCAGAAGTGCCCAGTCCATGGTCCTCACAGTAGAACTAGAGGCCCCAGGTTACTCAATTCAGGCCTCACCTGCAAGCAGAACTCCTCGCATAGGAATTCCGAAGGCTGATGGGGTGAAGTCTAATGTCCCTGAAACTTCTGCAGGAGGCACTCTCAATTTAGGCCCTCGGGTAGTTTCTATGGCAAGCTTGATTAAAGTTGCAAAGTCATTTTCCTCTGTTCGCTCGGACAGAGTTTCGTCTTGACATCCAGAAGGAACACACTTGGCCAAAGTTCCAGCGCAGCTTTTTATACCTAAAAAGTATTTGTTCTCTAAGGTCGCAAATCACTGACGCAAGTCAGAACCAGTTCGTTGGGGGTCGGGGAGCACTTGGTTTACGAGGCAACATCCTTCCCTTTAAAAATTAGAGGGGGCCTGCTATCAGTGGAAGGTGGAGCCCTCATTTACCTTGTCAGGCACGGCCCTGCTCGGATCAAATAGTCACCCCTCCCCACGCTTGGAATATAGATCTCTATCTCCAGCAAGGTCTGACCCAGCTGGCCCTGCTGCTGCAAAAACCAGACGGCCAATACGCATACTCGCAACAGCCTGCAGTAAAGCTGTAGGTAAGAAACGACCGCGTTTTCAGGAAAGGCACTTCACAACATGTGATATCTAAACGGTCCTTACAAAAAGGTGGCCCTCACTGGCCTGAGCATAAACATATCAAACTCGAAGTTCCTAGTGGGTTTTTAGGGCCCGATAGGGTGATAGAAAGTAATCATTAACAAACAGGCTACACAGATGTAAGCTTTAGAGTTATCCCTATTCACACAGTCATTTATAGACAGGGAGCATTCGCGCTGTGGTACTGATTAGCAGTGGCACTGCACCCAGGATATCTACATCCAGCCAACATACAAGACAGGAAGAGTAAAAGGGGAAGGGAGACCCACGCCAATGATGTCAGGTCTAACAGGCTGGTTGAGATATTCAACCGGACCTTGAAGGGCATGATTATGGGTCGTGAAGAACCCATGAGGCGTAAGTGGGATGTCCTCTTGCCTTGCCTTCTGTTTGCTTACAGAGAGGTGCCATAGAAGTCCTTAGGGTTCAGTCTCGTTGAACTGCTTTACGGCCATCCTGTGAGAGGACCTCTGAGTTTGGTGAACTGCCCCAGGATGTATGTAGCTACATGCTGGCCTTCAGAAACCAGACTAGGCGCTTCAGACAACACGCTCAGGCGAATCTGAAAGAAAGCCAGGAGGAGATGAAACGTTGGTATGATCAGAATGCGACTCTGATTGAGTTTCAGCCTGGAAAAAAGTTTGGGTCAAGGCCCCAGTGGAGTCTTCTGCGCTCCAGGATAAGTGGATCGTACCATTTGAGGTGGTGGAGTGCATGAGTAAAGTCACCTACTTGGTGGATTTGCAGTCTCCTAGGAACCCTTTGCGGGTCCTGCATGTGAACCTCTTGAAGCCCCACTTGGAGCGGTCCGAAGTGGGCATGCTCTTAGCAACAGATGCTGGAATGGAAGAGGATGATGAGCCTCTTCCTGACCTCCTGTCTGGGAAAGAACAGGATGGGTCAGTGGATGGTGTGAACCTCTCTGCTGCCCTGACCCCTGAACAGCAGAGTAACTGTCGCCAACTGTTGGAACAGTTTTCTGATTTGTTCTCCAGGACCCCGGTGTCACTCAGTGATGCGTCCATGATGTGGACACTGGGGACAGTCCTACAGTAAAACATAAGATTTACAGAGTGACTGACAGGGTCAGAGCTTGCATCAAGGAGGAGGTCTCCAAGATGTTAGCGCTAAGGGTAATTGAGTCCTCAAACAGCCCTTGGGCCAGCACAGTGGTATTGGTCCGAAAGGCTGCCCCACCCGGTGCCACACCAGAACTCCAGTTCTGTGTACACTACCGAGGACTCAATTCAGTCACCAGGACTGACACGCACCCCATCCCCAGAGATGATGAGTTCATTGATCGTTGGAGGCTGCCAGGTACCTCAGTACATTTGACTTAACATCTGGGTACTGACAGATCGCCTTGACTGGTGGGGCAAGAGAGAGGTCAGCATTCTCCACACAAGATGGGCACTACCAATTCCGGGGGATGCCCTTTGGGATGAAGAATGCCGCTGCCACTTTTCAGAGGTTGGTCAACCAGGTGTTGGCTGAACTGGAGAATTTCAGTGCTGCCTACCTGGATGACATTGCAGTGTTCAGTGCCACTTGGGAGGAACACCTTAACTACCTCTGGGAAGTGTGGAAGGCACTGCGGAAGGCAGGCCTCACGATCAAGGCGAGTAAGTGCCAGATCGGGCAGGGTTCCGTGGTGAACTTGGGGCACCAGTTTGGGAGCGGCCAGGTGGTGCCCCTAGAGCCCAAGATTGATACCATCCTGGCTTGGAAATCCCCCAAGACCCAGAAAGAGGTGAGAGCCTTTTTAGGACTCACATAGTATTACAGGTTTGTCAAGGGGTATGGCAGCATTGTTGCACCCTTGACAGAGCTGACTTCCAGGAAGCAGCCCAAGAAAGTTAACTGGACTGACACCTGTCAGGAAGCTTTTGATGCCCTGAAATCTGGCATGTGCACGGTGCCTGTACTTCAGGCGCCCAACTTCTCAAGGGAATTCATTGTGCAGACAGATGCTCAAAAGCATGGTGCGGCGGCTGTGCTTTCACAGTTGGATGAAGAGGGCCTAGACCAACCCGTACCCTTCATTAGTAGGAGGTTACTTCCACAAGAACAGAGGTAGAGTGTGATTGAGCGTGAGGCATTTGCTGTGGTCGGGGCACTGAAGAAGCTGAGACCATACTTGTTTGGGACTCACTTCCGGGTTCAGACAGACCACAGGCCCCTCAGATGGTTGATCCAGATGAGGGGTGCCTAACCTTCCAGTGTGTATTGCATGTCTGGCTTTTGGATGGCAGGGGCTCGAGGAGGGCTGTGGCTCCAGAAGTCTGATGAGTCAGGGCTGGGTTGAATAGGCTGGGTCTGCATTTGGAGTGGTGGGAGGAGTAGCATCTTCACCTGAATAGGGCTGTGCCTGCCTTCCAAAATGACGGCTCCGCCCCCTGTGGTGTGTCTGAAGCCAGGGCTCACACCGACAAAGGAGGTTGTTGTGCACTTGCAAAGTGCCCCACAGAACTGGTCAGAGAACAAAGGATTTTGGTGTATAAAAAGAGGGGCCCAGACCCCAGACTTTTAGATCACTTATGGGAATCAAGAGAAACCTTTGCCAAGGAGAAGAGACAGATAGGCTGAGAAGGAATACTGCCCCTGTGCTTTTGCTGTCTGTGGTTGGTCTCCAGTGGCTGCTTACTGCCAAGGAAAGGAGAAAAGGACTTTGCTGTTGCTTTGTCATTGTTGGACTTGACCCTTTTTGCAGGGTCATCCCTAAACTTGTTGCCTTTCTCCTAGCCTTTTTTCTGACATGGTGTTGGTGGTTTTAGGACTCTGGGCACTTTAGCACTGCTGTTCAGTGTAAAGTGCATGTGCTCTCTGTGGTAAACATGGTAAGATTGGTCTACACCTGTTTGGCCTATTTAATTTACCTTTCAGTCCCTTGTAAAGTGATATCTCATATGCCCGGGGCTGGTAAATTAAATGCTACTGATGGGCTTGCAGCGCTAATTGCGCCACCCACCAAAGTAGCCTTTCAAACCTATTTCAGGCCTCTGCCACTGTAGGGCCTGTGTGCGCAGTGTTACTGCCGCTGTGACATGGCACCTAAAGTGTGTGCCATGTTTGTGAACCCCCTTTTACTGCATGTCAGTCACCCCTAAGGTAGGCCCTAGCTAGCCCTATGGGAAGGGTGCATTGTAGATAAAAGGTAGGACATGTACCTTAAATGTGTGACATGTCCTGGTAGTGACATACAGCCATTTTGGTTTCTCACTACTGTGAGGCTGCCCTCTCATAGGAATGCATTGGGGAATCCCTGATAAGTGTTTCAGTGGTAATTTCTGATGTGAGAGGAGCAGCGTGGTCAAGTTTGGTATGTTTGAAATAGTAATAATAAATTCTAACCAAGGGTGTGTGCAGATTTATTATAATTATTTTTGGAAATGCCACTTTTAGAAGTTGCAGTTTCTGTGTGCTATGTGTATGCTGGCCTGATGTGGATTGCATGTCTGGCTTTTGAGTGACAGGGGCTGGTGAGGTGTGTGTGGCTCCAGGAGGAGCAGGGTGAGTCAGGACTAGGCTGAATGGGACATCTGCATTTGGAGTAGTGGGAGGAGAAGTCCCTGGTCCCTGAATAGGTCTGTGCTTAGCCTGTACAATGCTGGCTTTGTCCCTTGTGGTGTGTCTGATGGCAGAGCCCCCATCTCACAAAGGAGGGTTTGAGCACTGTACACAAAGTGTTCCACACCCCTCAGAACCAGTTGCAATTGTTCCTCCAAGCCATGTGCCAGCGCAGACAAAGGAGAAATGTAATATGAATATAGGGGCTGTGACCCTATGAAAGGTGAGCTGTTCCTGTGCTTCCAGGTGACCTGCTGCTGCTGGGCCCCAGGAGGAACCGCCACAAGGGACTGCCTCCCTGCTGGATGGCCCTGTGTGCTGGCCTGCCTGGGCCCAGCCTCTGCCCTGGACATTTTTGGGGCATAGCACCTCTTGAGCGCTATAGCTTTAGCTCCAGGAGGGAATCCTGGTGCTCTGCAGCGCTGCGCTGCATTCCAAGGGAACCCCAGCGTGGGATTCCCCCGACCTGCTGGGGGAAGCGGGAGCCTACCCCGCATGGTGAGTGCATCTTTCGCCGAGCGGGAGCCCACCCTGCACGGCTGTTGCTGAGGACAGCAGGTGCCTACCCGGCATTCGTGTTTGTTTGGTCAAGCAGGAGCCCACTCCTCGTTTTGCCATCGCAGCAGGTGCCCACCACGCTTCCGTGCATTTTTACAGAAAAGCGGGTGGCCACCCCGCCTTTGAGCTTCATTTTAAAGAAAAGCGGGTGCCCAACCCACATTTGAGCCTCCTTTTAAAGGGAGTGCCCAACCCGCATTTCAACCTCCTTTTGAAGCGGGTGCCCACCCTGCATTGCATTGCCAAAAGAAGGGAGACGCAGCGGTTGAGGATCCGTCCCAACATGGAAGCCAGGCAAAAGCCGCCTCACTGTGGGCAGGGCCGGCAGCCTCTCATGTCCAGAGCGGAAGTCCCGGTCCCAGGAAGGGGGACCAGGCGAAGTGAAAGGAAGTCTGCCAGAGTCCCAGGAGACCAGCAGAGTCCCAGAGCAGCCCAGTGAGTGCAGGCAGTACCTGTGGAGGCACCTTACCTGCCAAGGAGACCGGACAAGACCTCTTCAGAACCCCGGTGAGTGGGGCTCAAACGTGGTTGGTGCCTGTGGGGTATTGTCGTCTCAGCTGCACTGCAGTTGCGGGCAGCTGCTCCGAGTACGCATTCCTTGTGTTCTTAAGTCCCAGAGCGGAACCAGAGCAGCACAGTGGTACCAGAGTCGTTGGCTTTCACAGCTGTGCTGCCATTGTGGGCAGCTGCAACGTTTGGGCATCTTTGGTTGTCAGCGTCCCAGTGGAGCCCTAGGGGCACAGTGAGCACCAGTGCCTGTTTGGTTCTTCAGCTGCGCAGCCGTATCAGGCAGCTGCAATGTGGGGGCAATTTGCTTTGAAGAGTCCTAGTGGGGATCCCGGATGCACTAGTAGTGCCAATGCCAGTTCTTCTTTGCGCTTATGTGAGGAGCCCAGCTGCCCTGCAAAAGCGGAGGCAGCTGCCACGTTTGGGGGCGTCATTTCTTAGTGATAAGATAAGGGGGAGTTGCACCCCATGCACCAGCGCAGTGACGTATTTTGCTTGCTGCATTGACAGCCAGAGGGCTAATTAGATAGCCCTGGAGTAAGCCCTGACATTTGGGACAGAGGGCATTTGAGCCCCTGAGAAGGCCAGTTGGCCAGGTGGTCAGTTGTAGGTTGGTAAGGCGCAAGGCCCTAATGCGATTTATGTGATGCCTATAACAAATGTGATTCATGTAGCATGATTTATGCCTCTGATGTTTATGCTTATGATGTTATTGCATAATGTGTTCATGTTGGTGAGGCCTAATGTCATGCTATGATGTTTTAGAATGCTGTCTAATGCTAATGTGATAATGCTTAGGTCATTATGGTACCAGTAGTTACTGGTTAAGTTTTATATAACTTACCTGTCTGATGGTTCTGACAGTAACCCGATTGGCCTGTCCTGTATATAATCCCCTGTAAATATTACCTAGTGCCAGTTGGCGCAGTGTATATGTGCGATTATGATCTAATGCACGCACGCAACCTGGGATTCATCCTCGACTCCACCCTCTCCATGTCCAAACAGGTCAACGCCGTCTCCTCCTCCTGCTACAACACCCTCCGCACCCTTCGCAGGATCTACAAATGGATCCCGGACGACACAAGAAGAACGATGACACATGCCCTCGTCAGCAGCAGGCTGGACTACGGCAACGCACTCTACGCCGAAATCCCAGCCAAACACCTACGACGACTCCAGTGCATCCAAAATGCCTCCGCCCGACTGATCGTCAACGCACCCCACCGCTGTCACATCACCCCCCACCTGAGGAACCTACACTGGCTCCCCATTGACAAGAGGATCACCTTCAAACTCCTCACCCACGCACACAAAGCACTCCACAACGCCAGACCAGCCTACCTGAATAGCCGACTCAACTTCCACACCCCCACCCGCCAGCTTCGCCCTCTCCACCGTCCCCCACATCCAACAAACTACCTCCGGTGGCAGATCCTTCTCCTACCTCGCCGACAAGACCTGGAACACCCTTCCTACCCACCTACGTCAGACCGAAGACCTACTCACCTTCAGAAAACTCCTCAAGACCTGGCTCTTCGAACAGTAGCGTCACCCCCCTCCCCCCTCAGCGCCTTGAGACCCGCACGGGTAAGTAGCGCACTTTACAAATCCCCCTGATTGATTGATTGAATGCTTAGGGCCAGATGTACGACCATGCCATTTAGCGACTCGTAAATTGCGCCCAATTGCGAGTCGCAACTTGCGAGTCTCTAAATAACATTTACAACAGTATCTGAGACACTGTTAGCGATTGCTAGTGGGGTCGCAAATTGCATGCCTCATGTATATTATTGAGGCACTCGCAATTTGCAACCCCATTAGGAATAGCTGGCCCTCAAAGGTATGGTGGCCTGCTGGGCTCAGCAGACCTCGTTGTCTGGGACTGCTTTTAAATAAAACAGTATTTTTCTTTTTTTAATGCAGTCCGTTTTCCTTAAAGGAAAATGGGATGCATTTAAAAAAAAAAAGTTTTTGCCTCGTTTTTTAAGGGCAGGTGGTGGTCCCTGGGACCACTGCCTGCCCTAAAAAATATAGGGCTATAAATTGCGAGTGTTTTGCTACCGCAATTGCTGTAACAAAACATTCTGACATAGGCCTCTGACTAGCTATTAGTAAGGAACACCCTTGAAACACCCCTTCCCAACAACGACTCGCAATTCTTATTTAGCAAGTTGCAAAATAATTGTGATTCGCTAAATAAGGATTGTACATGGCCCTATTAGGTTTTGCATGCGCAAACGGGTCGCAAATCCGTTTGCGCATGCACAATAGGGTTGTACATCAGGCCCTTTGCGGCTAATGTGTGGGATAATCGGGAGACAGTGGATGGAGTTCAGAATGTGCTTGGCTTAGCTAAATGGGGAAGTGTTGGTTACCACCCGCGCCTCCTGATTCTAAATGGACTGAAGGCTCACAAATAAGACCCTCTCCAGTTATTTTCATTATCACTTAAAAAATCATAAACATTACATCCAGGTGAAGTGCATACAATCACTGTTGTTGAGATAAGAAAGGAAATGACATGCAGCAAAATAGTAAAGCTCTTTTTTACTGTGAGGATCTAAGAATATAAATTACTTATAGAAATCCTTGACAAAGTCAAAGTCAAAGTCAGAAAGTCTTGTTTAGCGCAACGTGTCACCGTTAGGTCTCAAGGCGCTTGCAGACAGATCAACTCACCTAGATTCTTATATCACATTAATTAGGGAACAGCCAGGTTTGTAATTATTTATGAAAACACAAATGATCAGGAATGGACGAGATGTATGGGGGAATCTTATTCCAGAAATGGGGGGGAAAGATAGGAAAAAGATCGGCCGCCGTATCTCACAGTGCGTGTCCGTAACGGAGTTAAGAGAACTTTAGAACTAGATCTCAAAGTTCTGGTAGGCTGATATTTTCGCAGTTTTTTGCCTAGGTACCCTGGGTCTGCGTGATAGATACTCTTGTGTGTGAGGCAGAGGATTTTATATTGGCCTCTCAAACTGATTGGGAGCCAGTGAAGGGCGTTTAGGTTGGCACAGGATGATGATCTTAAGGGCAGGTCCAGAATCAGTCTGGCAGCAGTGTTTTGAAGGGTCTGTAATTTGGAATAAAGATCATTAATAATAGAGGCCAGTAAGGCATTGCCATAATCTACTTGACTCATAATTAGGCCCTGTACAAGTGGTTTACGGGTTTCAATTGGTAGCCATTTGAAGATCTTCCACAATTTCCGTAGAAGGCCATAACAGGTGCCCAATACATGGTTAACATGTGCTTTCATCGAGAGCTTATTGTCGATGGTGATCCCCTAATTGCATATAGTTGGTTTTGAAGAAGGACAGGGGCCCAGTGCCTGGTGCCACCAGTCACTAGACCATTGATCTTCAGCCCTGCAGAACAGAATAATCTCAGTTTTGCTGTTGTTCAGTTGCAGTTTATTATGACCCATCCAGTTGTCGATGTGGGTCATGCATTTTTTGAACCGGATAATGGTATCCGAGGGGTCAGGCCGAAGGTGGCCAGCAATTGGGTATCATCGGCGTATGATACTGTTTCAAAGCCGTATAATCTAATTATCTTGGCCAAGGGAGTGACATAAAGATTGAAAAGCATTGGGCTCGAGATAGATCCCTGCGGTACTCCAATGCACACTGCTTTGCTACATGCTGCCATAGGATCGAGGTGCACAGTGCTAGAACGATCTTATAGTTAGTTGTTGAACCCATCCAAGGCCTTCCCCCGGACCCCATCTCCCAGAGCCGTTGTAACAAAATGTCATGGGAGATGGTGTCAAAAACGGCCGATAGGTCCAACAGCACCAAAATAGCTGAATCCTTATTATCTAGTGCGAGCCTGATATTGTCTAGCATTTCGACTACCGCCTTTTTGGTGCTGTGCATCGCACGAAACCCCGATTGAGATGGATCAAGAAGACTATGCCTTTCTAGATGGCTAGTCAGTTGTTTGTTTACCAGGGCTTAGAGAGCTTTCCCAAAGTAGTGCAGCAACTAGATGGGGCGGTAGTTGGATAATTTTCTGGCATCTAGTGTAGGCTTCTTCAAAATGGGCCTAATTTGCGCCTTCTTCCAGCTGCCTGGGATGGTAGCTTGGTCCAGAGAGAGATTGAAAATCTCTGTTAACCTTGGTATCAGGGAGGGTGCCAATTTCCTAATCATCCGTGGGGGAAAAGGGTCTATAGGAGATCCAGATTTAATTTTGACAATGATCTCCGTTACCTGCTCCCTTGTCACTGGTTGAAATTTAGTCAGCAGAGGAATTAGTGGGTGACTGCTGTTAGTTGCCTGCAAGTCGCTCCCATTATCATGCGGGAAAGATCTGTATATAGCCTTTATATAACCTTGACACATTATACATCGATATTTTACGCTTGAAACCAAGAGATTAAATTAGAAATTCCACAGCAAATTATATAGGCACACATATATGTTAAGGGGGGCGTGTTAACTTGCTCTGTTCAAAATCAGGACTAAAGAATACGAAAGTACACTTTGCCAAAAGAGCCATAATTAATTCACGAGTGTGTCTCCCTGCTACAAGGCATGCAACCAGATCTTATCATTTCATATTCAAAAGGAAAATAAGTTTCCAAACAATGTTGTTAAATTAAAAAGAAATACAATCTAAAAAGTGTAATCACTTTCCAAGCAATGGGGCTCGTGTCACAGGATGAAACGTTTTCAAATCTCCTCTAAAATGTAAAACCTTGGTTTCTAGTTTAATCTCCTGAGCCCTGTTTATGTTCGGTCTTAACTGACAGACTTTAATTGAAATATATAGCCAAGTGTGAAAAGCAGACTTCACCGCTGCCAATCGACTGTCTGTGAAGGTTACTGTTACAGTTAACTGAATGAACCAAATTGAAATGCTTCTAAAGTATCCATTTAGGAATGAATTTTCAAGTAATCAAGGCGAACAGAAGCTGGCACGTCAGCAAGGCTATGATGGGTTTGCGATGAGTGAAGGCGCTTACTCAGGGTGCAATTATTGGTGTGAGAAGTTGCGTAGGTTTTTTTTCTCACAAACTTTCCGTAGTTTTCGCAAATACCACGAGGGCAATCCACCGCATTTATGAACGTTTCTGCATGTAGGTTCTCACACAAAAATTAATAAAGTTTCTGTCCCTTTTCAAGTTGCTGTGAAAAACACAAATGACAATCATCCATCCACTTTCAATGTTGTGAGGAAAACTGCTAAACTACTTCGCGATAAAGCAGCACATCTACTTTCACAGTTAACCAGCACTTACGAAGAAACAGCGAATTCATTATGGGCTGTAACCACCCGAAAAATGTCTTTTAAGCGCACGTTAGCTTTGAGTTGAGGTTTTAGTTACAATAAAACACAGTGGTGTAATGCATATTATGACCCCCCTCTCCACACTGCAGAATGTAGAGTCTTTTGTAGTCTCCCATATCCCACAGATGTTCATTAGCTTTGGGCTGAATGGGGGCCCCAGGAAGGGTTCAGGGCCACTAAAGGATTGGGCAAATCTGTGCCACGGGGGCTGCAGGGGCCAACTTTATGCCCCTGATGTGAAACCGAAAACAGTTGGCTAGTAATAATGACCCCGGCGCTTACTTGGATGCTTCCAGTGGCCCAGCATGATGTATCTAGCTCAGACCTGCACACTGTGGACATGACCAGGTCAGAGATGCATGCGATGGGCCAACAGTTGTTTAAAAGGTAACTGGGGAAAGGCGTTGGAACAAAGAAGAAGCCCTGCAATACGCAGCTTCAGAACTACGCTGATATTTCTACATGCTTATAAAATGATATTATTGCACGTAATGAAGAGATGCTTGACTAGCCTGCCCTAAACCAATAGGGGACTGGCCCAAAAGCCTTTAATGCAGGTGGTCAATCCAGCATTTGCCAAATTGAGCTAATGGTTGGTCAACTCCTGTATAGAGAATGTATGCTGTTAGGTTAGACCTGTCAGCCATAGGAATGTCGTCCCACAAACTTTATGCCTTCCCACCTCTTAATTTTGCTGATTTTAGGACTATGCATTTTACAACTCCTAAACGGTGCTAAAGTGCATGTGCTCACTCCTTGAAACATGGTAACATTGGCTTAACCCATATTTACTTTACTTATGAATCCCTAGTAAAGTGGTACTACATGTAACCAGAGCCTGTAAGTTAAATGCTACAACTGGGCTTAATTATTAACAAGAAGAGGGGGTGGCTCTAATCAGCAAGGCTGAGCACACTATAACCTATTAACAAAAACAATTGCCAATGCTGATAATTATTACAAACCATCGGTTTTATTTCAAAATGTCCAATTTATAAACATTCGAAAGCTACTAAATTGCATTTTATTTGCTAGTTTTCGATGTTTCATATCACAAACAACATGATTGCCACATAATTTTAGCATCAAAGGGTACCAATACTGGTAATTAAAGGGACAAGAAATATATATAATAAATATTAATGCAATCAACCATTCATACTATCCACAATCCACATTTATTCCCATCCATTCATCATACTATACAACAATATATACCCAGACTCCAAAAATGTAACTAAACCTGTGGAGTGAAATAGGTCTGCCACATTGACTTATCCAAATATTAGGGTACTCCAAAAATGTATCATATCAGTACCTACAAATTAAACATTTCATATGTTTTTACACTTTATCCCTACAAAAATTATTATCAATTCAGGGTTTCTTTTTATATAGATCTTTTTATGGCAGCACCCCAAGTCTACGTGTTTCGAGTCCCAAGGTTTATAGGGGCTCTCGTCAGGACCAGAAGTTTCTGAAATGATAAAGGAAATATGGTAATTTCCTGTTTAGAGCGACATTATTTCCAACAGTATTAAGTGACTACCACTATTCTCAAGCTTCAGCTTACCACTTTAATTAGATACCATGAGGTGTAAGCGTGTGTTTATCTGTCCCCATAGAAGAACTGGAAAACAAAAAAGAAGAAAAAAGAAAAAATCGATGTAAGCACATTCATCACAGTTATTCAATTAGTGGCTGCTTGAAAGCCTCCAAGCGCCGGTTGCCTATCTTACCTATGTGGCCTCTTAATCAATATCACCCACGCGATGACTTATCTTCGCCTGGTGACAGTCTATACATGAAAAAGAAAAGTGGGGAATCCTTAGTTGTCAGTCCTCATGGAAGTGCCTTTAGTGTGTATTAAAATCTTTTCTATCATCTTACCTCCTACCACCCTTTGGCGCGGAGCATTGGTCATATATGCAACTTGATTGTCCAATTGTTGACAGTGCCGTGTTGATCTAAAACAAAAGCCGAAACCGTAACTTGTCAGTTCATTTTCGGAGGCAAACTTACCAGAGTCTATTTGCATCAGCGTTCACCTCCAACGAAAGAAGCGCTTACCGGTTATTATGATTTTCTGTAATCCGAGAAAGGCTTCCGGTTCTCTCAATTGCCGAAAGACCCAGCGCGCCAGCCAATGACGTAGTGCACTGGTGGCTCGGGGAACTGGGAAATGTAGTGAATTCCGTTTTCGACGCATGCGCGTTGTGTACTCCACTCTACGGCGTGGTCCATGTCTTCGTATTTTATTAATTGTGAACCAAATCACAAACCAAAATATAACGGTGGGGATGTCCCCCTTTAGTCGGTATATACAATTGTTGTCATTATTCTCATGATAGTCCAGCCCGTGAGTGCTGTGCTCATCCGGACATGTAGATGTATTCATTGCCAACAGTAGAGATAAAGAGAAGACTTGAACTGATGAAATCATGGATTATTCGTGCTTGTGCATGGCTTGTCACTCCTAACGGCAAAACACATTTTTTATATGTACCCTAATGGGGTTCTGGCTCAACATCCATGGTTGATTCCTATGGTCACCAAAAAAAAGGGCATGTAATTCGTATTAGGAAGGTTTGTTTGTCATATAACATCCCTGTTGGCAACATTCTTTGAAGGTTCATAGATTACAGTTTATATATTTCTGAAAGTTCATTTAGACCTGACACAGCCGTGTCAAATTTCACAATTAATAGTGCTTCCCTCTTGGCGAGTTTGAGGTCCCAGTCACCACCTCTTGGGTCCTTTTCCACCTTAGAAATCACTGTCCATTTCAGATCATTGATGTTATAATTCTTCTTTTTCCAATGATTTACTAGAGGGGCAGTTATCACATTTGTTTTTATTCGAGACTTATGTTGGATAATTCTCTGACGTGCCTCTTGATTGGTTTTCCCAATATACAGTAGTTCACACGGGCATATAATCCCGTAGACAACATATTTGGTCTTACAATTGCTGAAAGGATTTAAGGATTATACAATCATACAAAAACCAACCAGTTTGAGAAAGACAAAAGAAACTTTTCACTGGACAGCGTTTACCCATTCCTTCAAGTGGATTTTTATACAAGGATAGATTCTAGGAGATTCCTACAGGACAATCAAGGAAGATCACGAAAGACATTCATTTCATTTTCAGATACCTCGTCTTCATCAGGTGGTGAGTCTGACAACAGTGAGAACAGGACAGGTCGAAATCAAAAATGGAGTCAACCTCAACAAAGAGGATCTGCATCCAACTCTTTTTTAGGGAGAGGCCAAACCAGAGCAAAGGGCAGAGTGAGATACAATCAACCGTGGGAAATGACCACAAGAAAACAGCATTACCAGAACTAGAAGTATCTCCCATTTTCAATCTTTCAAAGAGGAAATTAACATCAGCAGAAGAAAGTATCCTATCGAAGGGTCTATCCTTCGTCCCATCCAAAAGGACACATTTTGTGAAATTAAAAACTGAAATAATTGAGTTCTGCAGGAAGATTAAATTGGCTACATTTTTTATGACCAACCCCAACAACACAGCATTGGAGATCACAGGGCTACGCAATAAATCATCGTTTTGCCCTCCAGGGAATAAAATACCGAAAGGGGTGATCACCTTTGAAAAAACACTTTTGTCCGCCATCACTGAGATGGAAAAGAAAAGTCAGTTTGTTAAACATAATACCTCGAAGGAAGGAAGACAAGCTCTCTCAACTTTGAAGAATGACCCCCAATTGGTAGTGAAACAAGCAGATAAAGGGGGCGCAATAGTGGTGTGGGATATGGACGACTACAAAACAGAAATAATGAATCATCTTAATGATCCAACCTGTTACCGGAAAATCGCCAAAGATCCTACTACAGAGTTACAGAATCAACTGTTCGCAAAAATACAAAGTGGCGTAGACCTAGGCTTCATTGGACCCAAAGAGTCCAACTATTTACAAAAAAAGCACCCAAGAATACCGGTATCCTATGTGCTACCTAAGGTGCACAAGTGTTAAAAAAAACACCAGGGAGACCAATAGTCTCAGGTTGTGATTCTCTTTTAGAGCCAATCTCTAGATACGTCGATTTTTTCTTGAAAGAATTTATGGTGGATGTAAAGTCGTATTTGCAAGACACTACCGATTTTATTATCAAACTGGAGTCAGTGGAATTTGTTCAAGGGAAAGATGTCTTAGTTACAATGGATGTAACTTCATTGTACACTCAAATTCCACACGAGGAGGCAGTATCAGTCCTCACATATTTTCTAGACAAAAGATCAAGACCCTTCCAGGTACCAACAGAATTTATGGTGGACCTAGCAACATTCGCCTTAAAGAAAAACTACTTCACATTTGGCAGTGACTTCTTTTTTCAAATAAAAGGAGTCGCAATGGGGTGTCCATTTGCCCCTGAATTAGCAGTGCTCTTTATGACAATGTACGAGGAATCGTTTGTTTACAACAATAATCCCTTTCCGCAATTTATTTCCACCTGGCTGCGATTTATTGATGACGTGTTCATGGTGTGGACGGGTGGAGAGGAACAACTATTACTCTTCCACGAGTGGCTTAATGCAAGAACTGCAGATATCAAGTTCAGCATTGAACATTCTGCAAGTAAACTCCCATTTCTGGATGTCGCAGTATATCCAAACGAAGGTGGATTAAAAACAACATTATACACCAAGACTACAGATAGAAACAAAGCATTGCTTTACACGAGCAACCACACGAGACGCTTGCGGGATAACCTGCCTTACGGCCAGTTTTTAAGAATAAGGAGAAATTGCTGTGAAAACAAGGATTTCACTTTTCATGCCACCAGACTGTCGGACAAGTTAGGAAATTGAAAATATCCGCGCAAACTAGTAAAAAATGCAATGAAGCGGGCACGTTGGACTCCAAGGGAGTGCCTTCTAGAACGAAGTGACAAAACCACGAATGAGCGCCAAGTATGCGTGACAACCTTTTGTCCTAATTCAAAAAAGTAAAAATAGTAATTTCCCAGAACTGGCATCTTATAAAAAACTTGGATAGCAGATTCGCACAACATCCATTGTTTGCTTTTAGAAAAGAAAGCAGTGTCGCCAACCATTTAGTGCGTTCAGCGTTACCAGGAACTTTAAAACCAACGCTCAGACAAATGATGGGATTGACACCTATAGTAGGCCACCACAAATGTGGTACATGTGTGTGCTGCGAACTCACGTTGGAAGGCCCCTTATTCCAACACAATGGCATATCATGGAGACACGATTCGTTCAGCAATTGTAAGACCAAATATGTTGTCTACGGGATTATATGCCCGTGTGAACTACTGTATATTGGGAAAACCAATCAAGAGGCACGTCAGAGAATTATCCAACATAAGTCTCGAATAAAAACAAATGTGATAACTGCCCCTCTAGTAAATCATTGGAAAAAGAAGAATCATAACATCAATGATCTGAAATGGACAGTGATTTCTAAGGTGGAAAAGGACCCAAGAGGTGGTGACTGGGACCTCAAACTCGCCAAGAGGGAAGCACTATTAATTGTGAAATTTGACACGGCTGTGTCAGGTCTAAATGAACTTTCAGAAATATATAAACTGTAATCTATGAACCTTCAAAGAATGTTGCCAACAGGGATGTTATATGACAAACAAACCTTCCTAATACGAATTACATGCCCTTTTTTTTGGTGACCATAGGAATTAACCATGGATGTTGAGCCAGAACCCCATTAGGGTACATATAAAAAATGTGTTTTGCCGTTAGGAGTGACAAGCCATGCACAAGCACGAATAATCCATGATTTCATCAGTTCAAGTCTTCTCTTTATCTCTACTGTTGGCAATGAATATATCTACATGTCCGGATGAGCACAGCACTCACGGGCTGGACTATCATGAGAATAATGACAACAATTGTATATACCGACTAAAGGGGGACATCCCCACCGTGATATTTTGGTTTGTGATTTGGTTCACAATTAATAAAATACGAAGACATGGACCACGCCGTAGAGTGGAGTACACAACGCGCATGCGTCGAAAACGGAATTCACTACATTTCCCAGTTCCCCGAGCCACCAGTGCACTACGTCATTGGCTGGCGCGCTGGGTCTTTCGGCAATTGAGAGAACCGGAAGCCTTTCTCGGATTACAGAAAATCATAATAACCGGTTTGCGCTTCTTTCGTTGGAGGTGAACGCTGATGCAAATAGACTCTGGTTAGTTTGCCTCCGAAAATGAACTGACAAGTTACGGTTTCGGCTTTTGTTTTAGATCAACACGGCACTGTCAACAATTGGACAATCAAGTTGCATATATGACCAATGCTCCGCGCCAAAGGGTGGTAGGAGGTAAGATGATAGAAAAGATTTTAATACACACTAAAGGCACTTCCATGAGGACTGACAACTAAGGATTCCCCACTTTTCTTTTTCATGTATAGACTGTCACCAGGCGAAGATAAGTCATCGCGTGGGTGATATTGGTTAAGAGGCCACATAGGTAAGATAGGCAACCGGCGCTTGGAGGCTTTCAAGCATCCACTAATTGAATAACTGTGATGAATGTGCTTACATCGATTTTTTCTTTTTTCTTCTTTTTTGTTTTCCAGTTCTTCTATGGGGACAGATAAACACACGCTTACACCTCGTGGTGTCAAATTAAAGTGGTAAGCTGAAGCTTGAGAATAGTGGTAGTCACTTAATACTGTTGCAAATAATGTTGCTCTAAACAGGAAATTACCATATTTCCTTTATCAGTTCAGAAACTTATGGTCCTGACGAGAGCCCCTATAAACCTTGGGACTCGAAACGTGTAGACTTGGGGTGCTGCCATAAAAAGATCTATATAAAAAGAAACCCTGAATTGATAATAATTTTTGTTGGGATAAAGTGTAAAAACATATGAAATGTTTAATTTGTAGGTACTGATATGATACATTTTTGGAGTACCCTAATATTTGGATAAGTCAATGTGGCAGACCTATTTCACTCCACAGGTTTAGTTACATTTTTGGAGTCTGTGTATATATTGTTGTATAGTATGGTGAATGGATGGGAATATATGTGGATTGTGGATAGTATGAATGGTTTGATTGCATTAATATTTATTATATATATTTTTTGTCCCTTTAATTACCAGTATTGGTACCCTTTGATGCTAAAATTATGTGGCAATCATGTTGTTTGTGATATGAAAAATCGAAAACTAGCAAATAAAATGCAATTTAATAGCTTTCGAATGTTTATAAATTGGACATTTTGAAATAAAACCGATGGTTTGTAATAATTATCAGCATTGGCAATTGTTTTTGTTAATAAGATAAAAGACAACTGGGCTTAAAGCACTTATTGGGCAACACACGTAAGTAATCCTTCCAAACATGTCTGAAGTCTGCCACTGCAGCCTGTCTTTGCAGTTTTAAACTGCCATTTCAACCTGCAAAATAAACCTTCTGCCAGGCCCACACATTTTTAATATATATATGTCACCCCTAAGGTAAACCCTGAACAGACCACTTTGCAGGGTGCTGTGCATTTTAAAAGTAGGAAATGTAATGTTAAGCTTTAAATGTCGTGCATTTATTTTTCACTATTCCAAGGCCTACCTCTACCATGGGATAATATTGGAGTTGCCTTATTACATTTAATAAACTGTATTGTTCATATACGAACAGGTGCCAAGTTCATGCTTGGTGTCCTTGGCATTGTAATGAAAATCAAATCCTTCTTTTATGGAGAAGTCGGATATTTAATTACAATTTTAAAATGCCTCTTTTAGAAAGTTGGCTTTTTCCTGACTTGTCTATTTAGTGGCCACAGCCCGACTCTGGGTCACATGACTGGGTGTAGCTCACAGCTGGGCTTTGTATATTCCTTAGAGCTTAGTGTCCCTGGATGGACCATCACTGGCAGGATGAGAAGGCAGAGCTGGGCAAAGCCCTACTTACACTTGAATAGGCTGTGTCCTGCTGCCACACAAAGGGCTGCACACCCAGTAGAGTTAGTCTGGAGCCAGGGCAGGGAAGGCAGGAAGACAGTGAACTTCAAGTGGAAACCTCTAGAAGTTTCTCAAACTTTAAAAGGAAGGACCACGTATAAATATTGTATCGCAGACACCAACTCTTCAGAATACTTCTGGACCTGTGGATACTCTGCCATGAAGATGTATTGTGGCGCTGTTGAAAGGACTGCTGCTCTGCTGGATTGCTGCTCTGAAGGACTCCTGCCCTGCTGTTCTGACCAGTTTGCTGGTGCTCTTTTGCTGCATCAGAAGAACTGGACCTGCATCTGTTGAAACCAGGACTGCAGATTCGACTCCAAGGACTAGTTGACTGGCCTCCTGACTAGAGCCTCAGTGACAAAAGGCTCCAACAACCTTGAACCAATACCTGGACTCTGTCATCTGTGATACCTACCCTGCCAAGTGGTGGCACCCCAGTCTTGAACCCTTGGAGGTGAGCCTAAATGTGCTCTGCCAGTCCATTTGTGGATCCAGCAGAACTGATACATCTAATCTTTTAAGGTTAATATTTACACCTTCACCTGCCTATCTTGTCTGCCTATATGTACAGGCCTCTGATACCCTGTCAGGTCATGTTCACGTTTTTTAAACGTTTCAAATAAAATAAAAAAATCTGCTGTATGGGGCAATCCTGAGCAGAACCCACACCTTGCCTCTGCTGAGAGGTTTCTCTCAGCGCAAGGACTCCACGTCAACCTCACAGTCAGCATTGGAACTGGCACTGTGCAAGGCTTCTCTAACGTAGGTCCTCGCTTCACAAATTTTTTGTTGTCAGAAGCCTCGACGAAAACGCAGGTTCTCCCATTGCAGGTTCACAGCTCCTTGGAACCGATGCATTGCCTCAACTGTGGGACACATGCCCGATGCTGGACTTCGCATCACAAGCCCTTGTCAACAGGATCCTCAACGATGACAGAGGACTTCGCATCATAGCTTTGTATCTCCTCGGAACCAACACATCACTTCAGGTGCGCGATAAATCCTCAATGAGGGACCTCGCAAAGCTCTGCAACCAAGACTGAAGGTGCTCCTGTTCAGCAGATCTGTTGGATCCCTGTAGCAGCCCATGCTCCATCCCAATCAACCTGAAATTGTGACTCTGTCTTGGTCTGGCATGACCAGATATCCAGAAAAATGCATATCTCCTGTTCTACTAATTCGATTTGTGTCATTTTGATCTTGTTTTATTAATTAAAGAGTAACATATTTGTCTAAATCTGGTGTGGGATTCTTTTGTAGTGTGTTTTCATTGTGTTACTGTTTGAAGTGTTGCACAAATACTTTACAGATTTCCTCTAAGTTAAGCCTGACTTCACCCTGACAAGGATTGTGGTTTCTGCTTGAGTAGGGGTTTACCCCGCTCAACCAGCAACAACACTTCTTACTTATACCAAGGCAGGATAAGCATTATGCTGACACTGTTGAACTTTTCCTTAGCATTTTGTACCAACAACAGCAGTGCAGCCCTGTAAGGACACCATGATGTAGTTCAGGTAAGCATTCTGCCTTTACCCTAGATTGTCTTGTCTCTTAAGCGTGTCAGTTTAGAAAGGCTTGTGATCTTGTTTCAGTTCATTCTTAAATGATGTTGAACATCTTCCTCAAGCAAGTTGGAATCAAAATCACCATCGACACTGCGTCAATATACATTGCCTTCCCACCAACAAAAGAAATTAACAATTAGCCTTTGATCCAACTACTCATGATACTGGATTGAAAAGCGCAATAAGTGGCTACTAGTCACAGCAACTGAGGGTCATTCATAATTCACGGTTTCATATCCTCCAATTACCTGAAAAATAGTTTTTGGATTAAGGAGGAAGCAAATGTTTGTACACATTCAGTCAAGTGCAATCTCTTAGTAAGAAATATAACATATACATACATTATTGACAGTAAATTAATATTAAATTACCTAATTTTCACATGCTATAAATTTGAAATAGCCCCACTTTTTTCTTTTGTAGCATACCAAAAACACTTACAATTTCTACACTTTGTCCATATGTTTATAATGCAGTCTCAGTAGAAAACCACATTGGGCATCTCCAGCCTATCAGACAGAGGTGTGATCTTACGGGATCTTCATTTTTGCGCAAGTAGTAATCCGGAGAATAATGCCCCCAAAAAAAGGGCAGGGTTTACAAGCTAATAACACTTAAAGGCACTAGTTAGGTCTTGGCCTAATATTCTTTTTTCTTTCGATGGGACACCGAGTTCCATTAGTCTCCCCCTGACCAGGCCTCTTTTACTCTTTGTAATGCCTGGTTCAGGTGTCATTCTCCACTGGTGTTGTGTTAGACCTGTTAAATGCATTTAGCTGTTTCCTTAAATGTTTTTGTCATTTAGGCAAGGCTTCTGGTTACATCACGGCTTTAGCAAACAATCTCAACTTGCATAGTTGCTGGGCATCTACAATTGGTGTTGCATCAGATGCACTGTTTTCGAAAGAGCTCCATTTAATCTGAAGGTGGATTTCTGTGTAACTTTGTGTTGCTTGTTTGCCTTTGGGTCAATCGGCAACAACAGGACGCAGGTCATTCATTGCTTATGTTAATTCATTCAAACCAGATCAAATAGTAGAAGTTGTATCAGACATGGTTTTCCTAACCTCCTCAACTCTTCTACTAGACTTACATAAGGCTCTATGCTGTCTGAACTGAATCAGTAGCCTAGTTTTCATTACAATATTGAACTGATAGGCAACAGTAGTCCCACTAAATACCTCGATTAACATGTAGATGCATGCTTTGCTCAGAGGGCCTTCCCTGACCTCCTAATATCGATGATTGTCCCAGACCCGTACAATAGTGGTGTATACTGAGTGGGTGTTGACTGTGTAACAGAGGTTGCTGATCTAGTTGTTATTGTAGATGTCTGTACTGGCTGTCATAGTCATAAAGCAGCCTCTTTCTCTGGTGCAACACTATTTTGAGAAGCTCTTTCTACAGTCAGACTGATTTCTTCCTGTTCTGATGGTTCTTCAGTCTGTGTGTGTCTTGTGTGGTTAGTTGGCTGTGTTAGGGTACACAATAACTATAATGTATTTTCTCTTTGTGTAATTCAAGATTATGTCTATGTAGAGAAATATTATTTTCTTGTGAAAAAGGTACGGAACTTATTATAAAAGTTGTTACAAAAATGTAAAATTTATATTTTTTCGCAACAAATGTATTTTAGGATGATACTGTATTTTGATTTTTGATTGATTATTTTGATAGATGGGGTACCCCAATCAACAACGACTACATTATATTCTGTGATATACATAAGATTAAATATCTATTTCTTTTACCAAAGCTTAAGTTTTGTGTTATTTTAAACTAGATATACTTACTGCACTTTAATGTACAGTTTGAAAGGCTAAAGCTTTTACAATAAAATGTAAACTTTAAAGAAACATGCTGTATGTTGACTTGGAGTTGATGCATCAAAAGATGATACTCCAGTCACTGTCTTTGGCTTGAAAGTAGACTTGATCAGTTCCTCTATTTGTGAATTTGATGCTCCTATTTCATTACCTGTGGGTGGCAATTGTTCCTTGGTCCTTGACTTTAGGTCATATCATTTGTGGATTTCCTCCACACTTCAGTATGTATCCCCTACAGTGGTGATCCGCTCTTGAATCCACCTGCCTATTTGTCTTTTGGTACCCTACGATTGATAAATAAGCCTTTCCAAAGTGTTTGTAAATTTCAGTGACACATTCTTCATCCAGGATCTCCAATTCCTGGTTACCGAACTTTCTCTTCGTTTTCTTCCCAGGACTCCATTTGGCTTTTTGGATTGACATTTTTCACAGATCTCTTAATTAAACAGATGTTGAGAGGCGTCCTCCCCTCCAAGATTCAGCTACAATGTTTTGTCTCACTCCTTTGATCTGTGAGGTCATCAGACACTAATGCTTCTACAATGTTCACAATTGGTGACTGATAATTAGCAATTTGTGATGCTTATCGAATCTCAAATTGGAAATCAGTATTATGTGATAGCAAATATTAAGTCAAGTCAAGTCAAGTCAAATGATCTTTATTCGGACATATAAAACATCCATAAAAGTACAAAGTAACACACAATCCAATATTAATGATTAAAAACAGTATAAAACAGTTAAAATAACAATTGATTGTGAAAGTGCAAAGTGCAAAAAGTATTAAAATACATGTGCGAGCCACTGACAAATCATCATAGGGAAAGAAAGAATCAAATTTCAAGGCATGTTCATCGTTGTGCGGGAACGAGTAGCTGATAACAGGAAGCAACTTATTCTAAAAATAATTTCATCACAATTTAAAAGTAATATTTCCTTAAATGCTAGGTTGAAATCCGTTATTACATGTTTTTTTAAACAAGGGATTAAATAGAATTTTGAATATCTAGCAATGAAACCACAAAAGAACAAGAAATGCAACAAAGATTGCTTACTACCATGGCTACAGGGGTATTGCATAGACTCTAGATTTTTGTTAAAGCCCAGTGGAAAAGATGAGGAAAATCTGATGCTACCATCCCTAAGACGGAAAAGCAAACGTCTGTTCCACCTCCCCAAGTTCTTTGTCAGGTATCTCTGCGGCAAGTTGTTAGGCCTGCTATCCTGGACCAGTAGGGGAATATATCTTAAGATGGTAGGTTTGTTTAACTCAGATGTTTCTCGCTCTTTCCGATATAGATTAAACAGCGCCCCTCTTACCAATTTATGTTGCATTTTTTCAGTGGCCTGACGGGAAGTAAATAGGTGCCCCATACCCACACTTAATAAACAGTTTTTTACCGCACTGAGCCAGGGTATGTCATGTGCCCTATCGCACTGTAGGCAATCTAGGATTATTTCTTGGGTCAAAGAGGCGGCCTGGTTCCGCCAAATTTTTAGCCAGAATAATGCTGGTCTCGACCTAATAAAGTCCTCCACATAAAAAAGGTTCAGCTCCTTGTGGCATATATAAGTTGGTGCTGAGATAGTAGCCCCAAGGATCTTCCGGCAAAATCTATTTTCTTCAATCTGAATATTGGCGCTATTAGAGTATCCCCATACCTCTGCGCCGTAAGTTGCAGTTGGGAGGCATTGGGTTCTATAGATTTGCAGTAAGGGGCTTACTACCTCAGCACGTTTGGGTTGCTGGAGGCTAATTATGGAGTTGATTGCCTTAGCTAGTTTGTTCCTCCCATGAACCACATGGGGCTGCTAGGAACATGTATTGGAAAACATTAACCCTAGGTAAGGAAAAGTGCAAGTGCTTTTTAGGGCATCATTCCCTATGACGATGCGCTGAATGTTATGTCTCTTAGGCCCACACAACAGTATATAAGATTTATTAAAATTAGTGCAGAGCCCGAGGTCCGCCATGTGGGAAACAAAACCAGTTATTAAAATGCGCAGTGCTTTTGGGGTGCGGCCCATAAGAACCGCATCATCTGCGTATAAGAGGCAAGGAAGTAAGGTGCGATTAATGCTGGGTACATCGCTGGTTACCTTGGACAGAGAACTACTTAATCCATTTATGTACAAAATAAAAAGCAGGGGGGCCAAGACGCAACCTTGTCTGACCCCCCTACCAATTAAAATGTTCTCAGAAACCTCTCCTTCGCTGTTTACCCTCACTCGGGCTTTTAAATCACTGTGCAAATGAGCAAGAAAATGTACGAGAGCTTTATCCAGCCCATAATTCAACAGGGCCACCCATAATTTGGAGCGATTAACAAAATCGAATGCTGAACTTAAATCCATAAAGCCCAAATACAGAGGGGCTTTTTTGGCTATGATGTATTTGCCCATAATGAGATTCAAGTTCAGACATTGCTCCACAGTCCCCACATTGCTTCTAAAACCTAGCTGACAAGGATGTAAAATCCTATTCTCCTCACCCCAGACCCTTATCTTGTTAAAGATGATTCTGCCTAGAATCTTTAAGGTGTTATCAATTAAAGATATCGGACGATAGCAACTAGGGTTAAGTCTGTCACCCTTCTTAAAGATGGGGACAATGATGCTATTAGACCAGGTTTCCGGGGTGGGGGAGTCAGACAGGTTATTAAAAACATTACACAATAGTGGAGACCAGAATTCGGGCTCTGATTTGATTTGATTGATAGATAACCCATCAGGACCGGGGGCCTTGTTGCCAGCGCTCTGATTTATCGCATCTTCCACCTCCATTATTGTAAAATTAAGACCCGTAACTGGATAAGTATCGACTGGTGTACAAGGTGCTGCGTAGATACTAGAGAAGTGATCTTCCCACGTTTTGCTCGATATATTGCAATTAATAGGGGTAATATTTGATCCTATAGACCTCAAAGATTTAACCTCACCCCAAAAACCGGCAACATCTTTTAAAGTTGCTGTTCGGGCAAGAGAATCCCACTTATCCTTCAGAATTTCTTCTGTCCGAGTTTTAGTGGCTTGTTTGTAACATACTCTTAATGATCTTATTAGGGGTTGGTTTCTAGGTTTTGCTAAAAGTGCCTCCCTTAATTCCCGATTTGCTTTCGAGCAAGTACTGTCAAACCACCGAGGTTCTTTAACGGAGCGTTTGACTGGTTTGGAGATCTCCTCTTTAAAATCTACGCACAAGCGGGTAAAAGCCACTATAATTTCGGGGCCAGGTACATCAATAGACAAACAAGTGTTGATCAATTGGGGGTGCTTATTCAAAATACATGCTAAAAGTCCCTTGTTATCAATTCCCTTCCAAACGACTCTAAGTTTGTCAGTTGATACCATTAGATTGGTTGCCCCTATTTCTTGTCGCTTGTCCAGTTTTTTAACAGAGTTAAAAGTAGTCAAAATTGGATTGTGGTCACTATATATGGTACTGGGAACATCTGCACTAGCTAAACAATCCACAAGTAGAGAGGAAACAAAAACATAATCTATGGTAGAAGAGCGCCCGCGTCCTATATATGTTGGCAGGGGCCGCTCACCCATAGTACTGCAGGCTGTCTCCATGACATTAACTAAGTCGCGGGTAGCTATATGATTAAGCAATTCCTCCCCTCTTTTACAAGATGGCACCCGTCTAAAGGGGTCGACTGAATTAGAATTGCACTTGTGGATGTGAGCGTTAAAGTCGCCACCCAGTAAGATCCCATCAATTTTGCCATAAATTTGTCCTTCCACAATTTTGTCAATAAAATCAAACAACCTTATAAAAATATTATTGGGTTGGGATAAGAAATCATTATTATAAAAATTAATTAAACATAGCTTAATTCGACCTAGGTAGATGATAGCCTGGAAATTTTCGTCATGAGTATCCACAGTTTTGGTGTGTCCACCCATAAAGATAACCCTCCGCTGGGTCGGCCCACCGCCGGGCATGGTACAATTTGATTATGGCAAGTGTACCCATCAAAAAGAAGACTACTAGTGCACCAAGTTTCCTGAAACATTAAAATGTCAAAAGTTTTTATCCATTCAGACCAATCAGAAGATGCCATCTTTGTTTTTAACCCAGCAATATTCCAACTTAGTACAGTGAAGCCAGCGTCTAGCATGACGGGAGAGGAAATAGGTTCATCTGTATTTAGACTCCCAGGTGGTGTGACCTCCATGCGAAGCTTCGGTGTGATGGATATGGTACTAGCGTTATTAATGGGCTGGGGAACACTAACTAGGGCCGTAGGGCTTCCAGTAGCGAGTGGGTCATCAGTTAATGGTCAACCCTGATACTGCAAATTCGATAAAGCACTGAATCTATTAAATAAAGGAAAGATTGGTGTAAGTGGTCTTAATGGGGGTCTATAAAAATGTCTCAATGGTAGAGGGGTCACAGCGGTAGATGGACTGAAATGGGTGTTGTTGCTATTTAACAGATGGTTAACTGTAGCTGGATGTCTAAAGTTCAGGACAATACAGTCGCCAGTAATATTCTTTGGCAAGGGACCCACCCAATCTACCCGTCTTACTGTCATGATTTCATTGGAGATTTGCGGCCCTACGCCTTTATGCCTAGACAACCAGTCAATAGACTTATTTTTCAACTGGACCCAAGACTCCCTTTGATCCTCTTGCAGGGGAGGAACTCCTGCTAAGACTAAAACATAAGGGCAGTCTTCAGGGGGCAAGTGGAGGACCGTCCCTGTCTGTTTTTTGGGCTGTGAGACATCAGTGCGCCCAGTTTTAGGGACGATCTTATCTGATTTCCCCGCTTTGTCAGGGCCAGACCCCGATGCAGCTCCAGACACCCCGCCGATAGGACAGGGCTGACTAGCTGGGGCTTGTAGCCCAGGTTGGGATGATTTGGCCAGGGTGGTACATTTCGATGGCAGGGATTTATCACTCCTTGCAGGACTGTCCCTGCTCACACTCTCTGTGTCTAATAAAACACGGGAGATGCTTTCACCCATAGGACCCCTATTGACTAACTCCATATCTTTCAGAAATCGATCTCCCCTTAATTTATCAATGCTGATAGAGCCTTTCCTTTTTGTGTCTTCCCTTTTCACCAGGCTCTCTAATCTATCCATTCTTTTAAAAATCTTATTAAATTGTTTATCCATTTGACTTTTCATTTGGTTAAAAATTGAATCAACAATAGTTTCGATGAAGTTCCCATTGGGTTTGTCCAATAAGGCGTTTCTCATGATACACAGTTTGTGTAGAAATAGAATTATGTTCACACCGTACAGGGTCGATGACAGTAATAGCATTAGTGACAACCAGAGGGGCAATGGGCGTGTCAGGGCCATCACTAGATGTTGTTTTTCCACGAGACCACATACTCTGTGGTGTTGGTTGCCCTTTATTGCGTACGGGTTGTTTCCTCTTGTTATACGTAGGTTTGGCTTTGCCTCACTTCCTTTTCTCCCCTGCAGTCTTATCACTAGGAGCCATGGAAAGGACAGCGGTGAGGTCCAAGGGATCTTGTTGAGAGTCGGTTATGGTGATGATATTGCTGTCTATCGTTAAAACATGAGTTAATGGAGCCGACGAGGCAGTTTTAGAGATTATGACCGCTGGGGAAAGAGGCAAACTAGTGCGATTACTGGCAAACTGGGTTTCGGCCACTTCCAAGTGTGAGCTGGAATGGCTCATGGACAGGCTACGTTCAATGTTTGTTGTTTCAATGGAGACCAAATTGAATGCGTCTTCCAACATGCTTTCAATTGAGGCTGGTATCACAGGGGGGATTATGGTGGACTGACTCGAGGTAGTGGTGGTATGTTTCCCCATAATAATATAAGGATCGCTCACCTTTATCACTGCTTAGAGGGGTGGCCCGCCCGACCACTGCTGACCCCGGACGGCCACAGACGGCCCGCCCTTTGCCCGGGCTTAGCCCGGCACACGCCCGCGCGCGTCCCGCGACGCGGAGGCTGCCTGCTCCTTTTCAAGCGCCTCCGGGCGCGCTGGCAGGCGGAAGTGCTCGGCGAGCAGCCTGGGAGCTGTAGTCCCCCCCCGCGGCGTCCTCTGGTGTAATGGACAACTGCGGCAGGGGAGAACAACAGCGTGGGCTCCGCAGGGATGTCTGCTGTGCTGCCGGTGAGTAGCGCTGCCCCCAAGGTCCGTTTGGCGCTTCAGGTAACTCTCCCCGCTTCACCGAGGCTGCCTGCTCCTTTTCAAGCACCTCCGGGCGCGCTGGCAGGCGGAAGTGCTCGGCGAGCAGCCTGGGAACTGTAGTCCCCCCCGCGGCGCCCTCTGGTGTAATGGACAACTGCGGCAGGGGAGAACAACAGCGTGGGCTCCCCAGGGATGTCTGCTGTGCTGCAGGTGAGTAGCGCTGCCCCCAAGGTCCGTTTGGCGCTTCAGGTAACTCTTTGAGATAGCAAATATTTAAAAAACACTATTTAGCAGTGACGCGTCTTAGTACAAACTATTTTACAATTCAATAAAAGAAATTTGTTAATATTCACAATTTGTTTTTTTTTGGAACACCAAACTTTCGTACACCAAGCCATTAGATCCATATTTTCCTCCGTACAAAACCAATTGCTTTGTTACTTATCATAGAGGCAGCAAAAATAGTGTAATTGGTACTGTTGGAAATGCCCTTTTTGCAGGGTTATCCCCAAACTTTTTGCTTTTTCCTACTACTTTTTCCTGACCTGTGGTTGTTGGCTTTAGAACTCTAGGCACTTTACCACTGCTGATCAGTGCTAAAGTGCATATGCTCTCTGTGTAAATAGTTATTGTGATTGGTTATCCATGATTGGCATATTTGTTTTACCAGTACGTCCCTAGTAAAGTGCACTGAGTGTGCCAGGGCTGGTAAATCAAATTCTACTAGTAGGCTTGCAGCGCTGATTGTGCCACCCACTTGAGTAGCCCGGAAAAGATGTCTCAGGCCTGCCACCGCAGTGCCTGGGCACAGTTTGTTAACTGCCATGTCGACCTGGCAAGTGCACCCACTTGCCAGGCCCTACCCTTCCCTTTCCTTGCACATAGGACACCCCTATAGTAGGCCCAATGTACCCCCCTGGGCAGGGACAGTGTATGTGAAAGGTAGAACATGTACTGGTGTGTGTAACATGTCCTGTTAATGAAATACTGCCAATTTCGTTTTTCACTATTGAAAAGCTATCTTGCACATAAGACAGAATGGGGAATACTCTGTAACATTTTACAAGCATATCTACCCATAGGAGTAAGATGGAAAATTGGAGTCTGGTATCCCTGAACACAGAATTTAGTAATACACATTTTAGTAAGGATGGTTTTTAAATTCTGTGTTTGAAAATAGCACTTTTAGAAAATGACTATTGTCTTGTTCAACCTTTCTGTGAGCCTCTGCCTATTTGTGGATCGACTGTCTGGTTTTAGTGTGGCAGAGACAGTGGATGTCCATTCCCAGTAGACAGCCGCTGGGGAGGAGAGGTGTGCCTGGCCCTTCCTGGATGACCCAGCCCTGAGCTGAATAGACCCTGGCTGCATATAGAGTGGTGGGAGGAGATTTACCCTGCACCTGAATAGGGCCTGTCTCCCTTTCACAATGCTGTCTCCACCTCTTGTGGTCATGTTGCCCCAGTGAAGGCAGAACTGGTTTGGACTGGGCTCAGAGCCCCTTGCACAAATGGATCAAATACATTTCGGGGTATAAGTATTAGACCTAAAACCCCTGAACTATAGACTATTGCTGGAATTAAGAGGAAACTTTGCTGAGGAGAAAAGCTGAAAAAACTGAGGAGAAGTACTGCCCTTGCTGTGTGTCTGGGGTTGACCTGCAGTTGCTGTTTCTGCCAAAGAAAGAAGAAGGACTTTGATGTGTGCTGTGTCCCCTGCTTAAAGAAGGACATTGCTGTGTGCTGTGTCCTCTGCTTAAAGAAAATCTCCAAGGGCCTGAAGAAGAGCTGGCCTCCTGTTTTGAAGTCCCAGGAACAAAAGGACTTCACCCCCAGCTCCCCTGAACTTCCTTACTGGGAGTTCTGACCTGTCAGGAGGCTCCTGTAACTGAGTTGGGCCTCTGGAGGTTGTTTCTGCTGTTCGCAGCTGGAAGAAACGTGGGAGAAGCAAAATCTGTTTCCAACGCCGTCGATGCCGCCGCTGTGATGCTGGGACCTGCACCGAGGCCCGGGGAGCCACTCGTGAAGTGAACAACGCAGTGCCCGGCCTGCTCCGCAGCTCTGACGACCTATGACACCCGCCACTGCCGGCAGTGATCGGCCGTGACCGACACTAGCACTCGAATCAAGTCCGTCTTCGCCAGCACCTGCATCTTGTTATCGCGGCACGGATAACCGCCGAAGGTGACTCAAGAAACTTGCTAACGTCCCATCATCACCGGAGCCGACATCAGCCATCTTCGACACCATGCATCGTCACGACTTCATTTTCCAAGGTCCTGTTGTTTGGAGGTCTGTGTGACTCCGCGCCCGACGCCCCGATCCTCACGGGCGGCGTCGTACTTTGGATTTTGTTCTGTCCTGATGTTGTGATAGCCCCAGTTGGTGCTATTTGATTTCTACAAGCTTATTTTTTCAACATCCTTTTTATAGACATTTTATTGAGTATCTGTATGCAGGATTTTTGTTGTTTTGGTCTTGTTTAGTTTAGATAAAGTTTTTTATTTTTCTAAACTGGTGTGGTGTCCATTTGTGGTGTTTTCACTGTGTTACTGTGAGTGTTGGATACAAATACTTTGCACATTGCCTTTGGGATAAGCCTGTCTGCTTGTGTCAAGCTACCAAGGGGGTGAGCAGGGGTTATCTAGAGTGTGTATCCCCCTTACCCTGACTAGAAGCAAGGGTCCCTATGTGGACAAAGGTACCTACCTCTGCCAACTAGAGAACCCCATTTCTAACAGGTATCCGTTGTTATATTTACCTCAGTGAAATGTTGTTTTGTATAGCACCTGGATCTAAGAATCTAAAGGCAAATTCCAGTCTTTATGTCAAGTAAGCACATTATACGTATACTCTTTATTAGGTTATGTGCCTAATGTGGTCCATTGTGAATGAGCTTTTTAGCAATATTATATTTTTCTGGAATTTTATTTTTACAATGTTTAAGCTTATCTACCACAGAGTGCTCCTTAGATTTCCACTAACTACAAGATAGGCAGGCTATAGGAGCTCTCTGATGAGGGAGGTGCTCCTTCTTAGGGGAGAATGCATGTTCCGTGCTTTCTTCAAGCAAATTCATAATCAAGTAAGAACTCTGGGTGAAATTTTTATTTTTCGGAGTTTTGTGAAGGTAACCCACTTTTAACTTATCACTTTCATGAAACGTCACCAAGTGGCAGAAATTGGTGCAAACAATGCAGAACTATTCTCCATCAAAAAACATTTTTGCAAGAAAATTAAATAGCCTAAAGTTTTTGCAAGAATATTCCCACACAAGGTACTTTTTCAGAATGCTTTTCACATCGATATTTTCTTGTGAGTTCTGCAACCTTTGTAAGGTTCGTAATAAAACTTGCAACGTTTTAAATAAACTTTCACAAAATAGACAGCTGAAAACTTTACAACGCTTTTCACCTATAGTAACAAAACAAACTATCCATTATTTGCTAAGAGTCATCAATTATCCATCTCCCCCTAAAAGAGAACATCGGTGATTTCTATGCAGCAAAGCAACTCTGTTCTGCAAAACTAATAAATAACAATCACTCAACCCCTTTCAGGCCTCACACCGTTAGGCTACCTCCCTCCCCCCATCCTTGCCATCTCTGCCCTATCCCTTTACCCCCTTCTACCATGGTCCACCACTGCACTGTTACCCACCATGGGCGCCCCTCTTGCGTTCAGCCCTTTGGCCCCTCACCGAGAGTAATACTGCTTATCAGCCATCCTTTTACACCCAGACAACCCTGCCACCCCGCATTACTATTTATCTACATCCTTTTCCCCTCCCTCACTCTGACTTATCCCCTACACCACCCAAGTACCGCCTCTTCCCACTCCTCTGACGATCCCGAGCGCCAGCGCCTTCCCTCCTCCCTCCCCACCTTACCTTCTTCCTTCCTTTCCTGTACAGCACCGTTTACCAATCACAACCCGGTCCTAAAGATGATCCCAACCTAAGAGGATCGAAACGTCGTTGACCGTTCAGCACAATAAATGGCGCAGCCCCCAGTGTGGCTCATCCAAATCAATCCAGCAAAACTATTACAAACTTTCGCTTTGTAATTCATTCGGAGCCACATTGTTTTCTTTATTCACTGTATATATTCAAGCACCATTCACTATGTGCCATACATGCTGATCACATTTGTCACTTGCGTTGCCACCTTATGTGTCACTTGCACATGCTGAGCACCAAGTCCAATTCGGGATGTTTTGTTATTTATTTACGTACAGTGCTGCTACAACTGTATTTCTCCAATCTCTTTTAATTACACAATGCCATGAGCCCGTTTGAAAAACGTATTGAGTCTCCTTGTTTCTGTCCACATAATGCTTTATGCATACATGTTCAATCACCTTTCTAGTAATACCAGTTGAGATACTGTTTGTTTATTCTGTTAAAATTAGACATAAACTCATGTACATAAAGCTGTAAAATATGATGTGTAACTGCGAATGTGGTGTTTCTTGTCATTGTTAATTGTGTAAATAAATAAGGGAGGGGGATTACGATCCCTAACCCAAAAGAGAAGACCTGGTTGTAGTGTCTGCCTAAGGTGGTACGGACAGGACTGGGAGGTCTCTGGAGGGTGTTCAGGGGGAAGGATGACAAAAGGCCTCAGCGATACCAGTCCATATGGAAAGTATCCCCCAACTCAGTGGAGCCAAGCATATGGCAGTTCGGCAATGGGCGGAACTGGGTGTGGAAGAAGTAAGGGGACGGAGATTGGCTGGGGCAGGGTGCGTGACATTGCAGGTACTCGTAGTGCTTCCGGGGTAGCGCCATGAGGTGCCATCACCAGCCTCACCCATAAAAGGGGCTGCAAAGCTCCAAGCAAGTCTCTTTTTTTCGCTTGCCGCCTCTCCCCTGTGGACCCCTCCAAAGCACCACCTCACAAGAGTTTGGTTTCCCTGCCCACCATTCCCGTAGCACTCAACCCTTGGGTATTGCGGATTGAGTAGGGTTAGCCCTGGGTCGTGCAAGGGTAACAAGAGGTATTAAGGCAAGTGTGTTTTTGTAGATATGTCTGGGGGACTGTCTTGTGACTTGTCACTTGTAATGCTAAGTGAGGGGTTTTCTTCTTTCAGCTATGTGATTGGTCGTATTTATGGAATTGTGCGGAGCCTAGGGGAAGGTCATGTTTGGGGTACAGCTCACGTCCATAAAAGCCATCCACTTTTCCTTTTAGGCCATCATAACAGCAGTATCACAGGACCCTCCAAGGAGCACTGACAGTGAGTTGAATGGAGGTTGTAGGGGCCCAGGGTGTTAGGAGCGTTCGTTGGCATCCAGTCCTTCAGGGCAGTCACAAGCACAGCACAATGGGTGCTAAGCTAGCACAGGCCCTAGAGGGTGGACAATGTTGGGTGTAGGGGGTACCTGAGGTAGGTATCCTAGCGGGCAGACAGGCCCCCTGCACAGCATACTCTGAGAAGCCATAAGGGTGAATCGGGTACTCCCCTAAGGGGAGATGCATACAGGTACATTTTGACTGGGATGGGGAAGTTTCCGGAGCAGTAGTCACCAGGACCAGTCAGGATCTCACTCAATGGCCAGTTTGTGAATAGGCAGGAACAACTTTAGAGAGGATTAGGGAAATTAATGTATTATCCTCTCTGTTAAGGTAAGGCATCAACAGTTGTAAATAAAAATGTAAAATATGACGGGTTACTGGGTGTAATCATGAGAAAGTGGTATTTTTTTGCCATTGTTTATTGTGTAAATAAATGCGGCCGGGGAGGTTACGATCCTTAACCCAAAAGAGAACTGGTTGTGGAGTCTGGCCAAGGTGGGACAGACTGGACTGGGAGGTCTCTGGTGGGGGTCCAGGGGGAAGGATGACTGAAGGCCTCGGTGATACCAGGCCATATGAAATATGTAGAAAAACTAGTTTTGTATTATAGGTATTTAACAAATGTAGTGGCAGCATATATTATTTTGGTCGTATGTCAGAATAAAGAGGTACAAAATATTGACCTGGAGCATAATTGACTCCAGAAAATCAACTATGTTGCATATAAATACATCAAGGTACGTATATACAGCTAAGTGTAGATTTACACTTCTGAACTCCACATCTACTTATCTTGACAATATACATATAGATAGATAGATAGATAGATAGATAGATAGATAGATAGATAGATAGATAGATAGATAGATAGATAGATAGATAGATAGATAGATAGATAGATAGATAGATAGATAGATAGATAGATAGATAGATAGATAGATAGATAGATAGACAGAGTTGATGTTGTTTATGGTGAATATTAAGAAAAATCAACTTTGGAGTAGAAAACTGTAATTTTCACAGCACCCTACTGCGTCAGCAACGAAAAGTGCAAGAATTGTATTTGGCTTAATGCCAGCCGAATTCGGTTTAAAATAAGGTGCCATTAACTGATTAACAAACAGCAAAAAACAGATCTGAAGTAGATGTCATATTTTAGAAGAAGGCAACAAATAAATAGTTTGGGGTGAGACTTTGGCTATCTTTAAAGATGACCAAAGACGTTTTCTGGAGTATCCAAGATTTCTTAATAACACCTGCTTCCAATAATGCATCAGTTTTTCCCAGTCTTTGCCACGAGTTAACAGTAATTTTACACCAATAGAGACACCACAGTCTGGCAGAGAACTTCACACATAAAAAGACAAACCTATCTTTATACTGGCCAAGCTCTCTTTCCCGACTGTTGAGTCTCCGCAGTCGTAAATTTAATATCAATTCGTAGTTTGTAAATAACAAGAAAACCATAAACTTAACACAAAAGTGTAAATATACCTGTGTGAAACAGGCCCTTTGGGTCCCAGGAAGTTGCCTCCAATGTTGTGGTGGTAGGTTTTTCTGTTTGTGACCACCAGGCTTTTCCTGGTAGTCTCAAACAGGAAAAAAGTATATCAGACTATCCACTCTAAATAGGTCGGACAGTGTAAGGCGCTTAGACCGACAGCCTGAGGTCCATCATGCCTTCAGTTTAAAGGTGTCCACTGGTGGAGCCAATAGGTGCTCCAACGACAGAAACATGGTAAACATCTGACCCTAAATACAACAGGGGGTGAGTGCTTGCATTGTTCAACACTCCGTCCATCATCCCTATTGCTTTGTTCGCCCTAAGTTGGCAGGGTATGCCCAGACGTGGGTCCCTTGCTCACTTTGCCACTGGCTTCAAGCTAGCCTGGCTGATGACGGCTGATTAGCCAGAAACCGGTCCCAGGATACTTGTTTGCGGTCCAGGGAAGACATGGCTTGGCATTTCGAGCAGGGCTGTTCCCATGAGGCACAGGGTCAGACTGATTTGCATATGGCCATGTCTGAACTGGGGTGGCGGAGTGAGCTAAAGAATGGTGACGGATGAAACCCAGGTCAGTTGACTGGAGGTGAGTGCTACCATTGTTCAACACTTAGTCCATCATCCTCTTTGGTGTTGCTTTGTTTGCCCTAAGTTGGCAGTGTATGCCCAGACGTGGGTCCCTTGCTCACTTTGCCACTGGATTCAAGCTAGCCTGGCTAATGACGGCTGATTAGCCAGAAAACGGTCCCAGGATGCTTGTTTCCGGTCCAGGGAAGACATGGCTTGGCAACTCGGGCGGGACTGTTCCCATGAGACACAGGGTCAGACTGATTTGCATATGGCCATGTCTGAACTGGGGTGGAGGAGTGAGCTAAAGAATAATGATGGATTAAACCCAGATCAGTTGACTGGGGGTGAGTGCTTGCATTGTTCAACACTCCGTCCATCATCCCCTTTGATTTTCCTAAATACAACAGGAGCAGCAGTTTCGTGGACATGGTGCTACACCATGTTTCAGTGTTTATTTGGAAGTACACTGTCCTGTACAGTACACATTAAATAACTCCCTAAGGCAGAAGTTAAACCTTGGACTGTGGTGAGTGGCAACTCTAGCTCAGATGTAAAGCAGCCTCCTCAGCTTTGAAATCCAGCTTGGCCCAGCTTAGAGAGTTTGGCATACAAGTAATAGGAAAGGCATATACTTGTATGTTTGAAGGTCCCGCCCCCACCCCAAACAGTGGAGTCTCCGCAGTTGTAAACTCACTATTAAATCATAGTTTGTCATTAACAAAGAAATTGTAAACTTACAAAGTGTAAGTTTACCATTGTTAATTAGACCCCTTGACACCCAGGATGTTTTCTCCCAGATTGTGACGTTCTTGTTTACTTTTTTCTGTTTGTGACCAAAAGGCTTTTTCTGACAGTTTCAAACAGGAAAACATTGTGTCAGAATATCCACCCTAAATAGGTTGGACAGTGTGAGGCACTTAGACAGACGGCTTGAGGTACATTAGGCCATAAGTCAGGGACAGCCCTGTCTTCTTTTGTGCAAAGTTTTCGGCCCTGACTTCGGAGTCTCCACAGTTGTAAACTTGTTATTAACTCCTAAACTGTGCATAGCAAAAACATTTTTAACTTACACTAAAGCGCAAGTTTACCTTTCAGAATCATACCTAAGTTCATTTGCTTTTGCTTTTCACATAAAAAAACTTCTCCATTTGGAGTTTGTTTTTGAAAACCAAAAAAGTTTGCTGAGTGGCCACATAAATGTTGGTTGCTCAGCAAAACGTATCATGCTTTCAGAAGAGCAGCAGTGATAGTAGCTCCTTGAAAAGCCCAGATACCTCCATCAGGTAGGGGGGAGATCTCTAAATGCATGTGGTTATCTGCCAGGGAGGCAGTAGTTATGGTCTTCACTGCCTGGAGGATAGTAGACCACCAGCCATTACTCTAAATAACCCCTAGTCACATTTCTTTGGCTCTCATACATCTACCAATGGAGTACAACAGGACAGCACTAGAAGCTGTAGGTGGGTAGGACTCCATGAGGCCAGACAACTTTACAACAAGTTCCCACTGAGCCAGTTTTAAGTGTGTGTGTCAAAATCAGTCTGAGTGGGATGGACCTGGTTTTCTTACATGCCAAGTGTGCTGCTTCTGCACTTTATCCCAGTGCTCTGGAGATGGAAAAATAAATATGTGTCACTTTTCTCATACTGCTGAGGAATTTTCTTCTGTTAACTCCTGCAGGCCCCAGGTCCCCAGGGCAGACATCTTGGTGCACTTCTCTCTTCAACCTGGGTTAATGCAAGGCCCAGTCCTCAGTAGTCACCTGAGCCCTCTTGGAATCAGAAGTCCTTCTGCTTTTTTCTGTTCCTCGAGAAGGAGGTCAACCACTTGACCCATATAGAGCACTTTCAGTTCCTTAGTACTAGCAGGAATCAGTGATACTTCAAGCATGTTGTCACCAGAGTCTTCTTCTAGGTCCAGTAATGTTCTGAGGAAGTGGTTGTGAGGCACCAGTCTTATCTAATGAAATCATCAGTGGTTGGAGAATTTTCCACTTCTGATCCTGACTTCTCTCTTGCACTATCCCTACCTCCTATTTTAACAATTCCTCTTTGGTTTACTGCACAGAAAATGCTGGTAGCTTCAAATCCCAGATAGTGATTCCCTTCCTCCATCCGGTGGGTTTCTGGTCATTCCCTAGTCACTCTCCATTTCAGATAAAGGGTCCTCTCTCCCTGTCAAGGTCAAAGCTAGTTTTCACTCCTGCAGAGACTAGTTCATAAATAAGAAAGACTATGATAGATTATGATGCCCCATTTGGCATCACAAAGTGCTAAGGTTATCCTCCGAGATGGGTAATCCATTCAAGTGCACTATTGTTGACAACACCTCTGTATTCCGGGCCTAAAGTCTAAACTGTTATCCTTTGGGAGCAGGGCAATTATCTCCTAGTCAAGAATGTGTATTGCTCCACTGGAGTATGACTAAGTGCAACTTTTCTTAAACCAGTTTTTTCTCAGGCAGCACAAAGTACACGTTCCTTATGTACTACAAAACATTTTAACTTTGATTGAATAGGATTTTTAAAACGAAGAGAAAAATAACATTCAACAGGTCTGAGGTACGAGAGCACAGCCGAACCTGTTTTTTTATCGCTCTTTTGATGGCGATATATGTGGTTATCTTGGGGTACCAGTTTTCCACTGCGAGACTGAGATCTTCTTTGGCGATAGATAGATTAGTTGCCCAGGGGTTGTCTGGCTCCAGAAAGATACTTTTTAAGATAAACTTCATTGTGTTCTCAGTTGCCATCGTGACGAGAAAAAAGTATTAGCTCAGGGCAGCCATCTCTTCCAGTTTTTGTTGATTTAGATTAAATTCTAACCGCACTAGATTGTTTCTGGTGCATGCGGGTAGATGGAATATCTTTTTGTATGCCGAGCAATGGATTTTTTCTAGAGCACTTGTTAATTTCCCTGGGAAGGCCAGTTGTGCATAGTTAAGTGATGGTATTAGCTTCGCCCGCAAGACTCTTTGAATTGCGGTTGTAGTGGGGCTATGTAACGTAGCGTAGAGCCTGCCGAGGGCGTAGGTGATGCTTTTTCCTTTTGTGCGTATTTTGTCGAGGTGGACTCCAGGGCGCCCTGTTTCAGTGAGCCAAACTCCCAAGTAGTTGTAGTGTGCGGTATAATCCAGAGTCAGCTGTCCTAGCCTCCATTTTGCCAGTTTTTTTTTCGGGTAGTGCCCAAAGATTATTATTTTTGATTTAGATTGGTTGGCAGTCAGTTTGTTCTTTCCATTGTAAATTGCAAGGGCCGAGAGAGCTTTTTGTAAGCCAATTTTGGTGTGGTCAAGGAGAACCAAGTCATCGGCATATTGGAGTAGTTGGACCTTAGTATGACCGATCCTCGGTGTTGCTAGTGATGCTCCAATCAGGGCTTGGCTCATGTCGGCAGTGTATAAATTAAACAGCATCGGAGCTAACACACATCCTTGTTTCAGGCCACGGTCTGTATCAATTTTCTCTGTGGCCGAGGCTGTCGAAAGTTTGATTCTGACCCAAGTTATTGAATATAGTGATCGAATAGCTTGTAGTAAAGAAGGCTCAATGTTCCAGCTTGCAAGCTTCTGCCAGAGAATCAAACGATCAACCCCGTCGAAGGCTGCCGTGTAATCAATGAAACATGCGAACAGCGGTTGACATTTTCGTGATGCAGCCTTCTGTGCGAGGTATGTAAGTGCTATGATGTTGTCCAGTGTTGATGCTCCAGATCTAAACCCTGTTTGATAGAATGGCAAGAGGCCCTCATTGCTGACCCAATTTGAAAGTTCCACCAAAAGGGTGCTTGCATAAGCCTTGCCCTCAATGTCAAGCAGGGCAATCATGCGGTAATTTTGGGGGTTCGATTTTGGTCCATTTTTGTATATTGGGTGCAATTGCGACCCTCTCCAAGAGTCAGGTACGTCCCCGAGGAATCGGCATTCAGCATATAGCGTGGTTAGTTTTTCTGTCCAAAACTCTCTATCTTCCTTGAACAGGGAGCCCGGCAGCCCGTTTAGTCCTGGTGCCCCATTGAGCCTAATCTTTTTTAAGATTGTGCTAACCATCTTTTTTTCAGAAAAATCCGAGTGGTTCACAGTTATTGAGGGATGGGTGCAGACAACCGGGCGTCCAACCTCGTCCAGGTCTTTATTCCGAGGAGTTGTACTTCCTTCTTCTTGATACAAGTTTTTCACGTGAGCTGACCAGGTGTCAGCGTCAAGAACATTCTCTCTCTGGTTGACTCCTTGGTTTAAGGAGTTTAGGTATTGCCAAAACTCTTAGGACTTGCCGGGTCTCAATAGCTCAAAGATCTTCAGCCATTTAGCTTCAATACAGGACCGTTTTGCTGCCCAAACTTTCTTCGAGTGGATTTTTGCTCCCTCTTGGTATAGCCTTTTAGCAGTTGTTGTGCCAGTTTTCTGGTAGGACCTTCGTTTGAGTCTTAATTGTTTTGCACTCTCTTTAATTGCAGGAGTGTGTCCGAAGTTGTGCCAAGGATATGGAGGGGTTTTAGTTGTTATACCTCCTTGAAGTAGCACTAGCAGTTTGTGTGCAAAATAAACCCATTCTTCCATTGCGCCCCAATGGTTGGCGCTTTGTGGGCCGTCTGCCCATTCTTTTTTCCATATCTCGAACTTATTAATTGACACTGGGCCCCATTTGATCCTTCGCGGCAGTGTAAACAGTTCATCTCTGTTTGATGACCCAGCGCATTGTAAAGTGTAACAGTTGTCTACTATAAGTTTTAACGTGATTGTCAGTGCAGCGTGGTCGCTTTCGTTGCGTTGGTCAACTTGGTAGTCTGTCATAAAGTTTTGTAGCCAGCTGCTTAATAGAATATAATCTATAGGAGTTTGGTTATTGTATGTTGGTGGGAAAAGGGCTCCTGGGGTGTCCCTTAAGAAGAGAGAGTGAGCTGTTGACAGCTGATAGGAGGAAATAAGGGCATTAAAGGCTTCGGTGGCCATAGAGCGAGGACCTGGTGCTACCTTAACCCCAATGTTATGTGTGTTAAAGTCCCCAAGTATTATTGGTTCTATATGTGCGTACTGCAGAAGAAGGTTTTCTATATGACTTACTAACTCAGGCAACTTGTCCTTGTCTCCCGGTCCATGAGGATTATTATAAACATTAATTAGAAGTATCGTTAAAGGACCCTTGTTTGTTGATAAGCCTTTCAGGATTCCTGCCATAAGCCAGTTTGATGATGTTTTTATTTCTGTAAAGTGTATTTTCCGTGAAATCCTGGTGTATATTGAGATACCTCCAGATGGTCTACCAAATATGTTCTCCTTAGTTGCTGGTTTACAGTGTTCCGCAAATCCTCTTATTGATGTTGATTTGGTAGCCCACGTCTCTTGGACGCAGATTATGTCCACTCTAGCTAGGAACGACAATATCGCTTGGTTTTGTAGTAGCTTTAAAATCCCTGCTACGTTCCAAGACATGATTGTTACACTTTGAGCATTAGAAGGGGATGTTTGCGGGAACTTTAAGGTTTTCTTACTTCTGATACGGCTGGCATTAGGAGTATGATTTAAGGCCCGTGGCACCCATGACCAATCTTGGCTGATATTGTTCTCAAATGAGCAAGACCGAGGTCCTTGGCCCAGGGTTGTAGTTACTTTGATTGTGCCGTCACTTGTTGGGTTGGTTTTTGTTCCACTGTTAGTTCCATGAAGAATAGATGGTGCAGGTGGCCGAGGGTGAAATAGGTCATTAATGATGATTTTTTTGGGGCGACCAAATCCTGCGTGGTGGTTTGTTGCTTCGAATAGCTGTGTTTCAGGAACATTGGATATTTAGGAACAGGCCTGCTCGTGATCTTTATGCCCCAATTTTCCAGTTGTTCTTTGCTTCTTTTTAATGCCTGAGCCATGTCTAGGTTAAAGAAGCGCACCTCTGTAATTTCGTTGCTCTCGCCTGGGCCTGGGGACAGAAAGGAGATGCGTTCAATATCTGTTGTATTTATGGTTTCTAGACCTGGGATACTGGCGCAAAGTTTCAAAAGGTTGCATCCATCGATTAAGGATGTCCCACTTGCCCTGTGAGACATATTCGGGTGGAGAAATATTTTCAGGTCTTCATGTTTGGCAGAAGACAGCTTATGGTGTATCATGGCTTCCTGTGATATCTCGCAAGTTGTGTCTTTTAGAGTGTTCTGGGCCGATCCCTCGACTTTGGCCTCTTCATGGTTTGTATTACCGGCCGTCGACTGGTCTATCCCCCCGGACTTACTTGAGGTAGATGGTACTTCCCTTACTCTGCATGTTCTAGGCTTGGTTGAGCCTTTAAATCCTCTTTGGTACGGGGATTGTGTGTCTATTTTTATTGTGTCTCTGGTCGTGTCGCTTGTGCTTTTATCCACTTCATTGCACAACAAGGGACTCCTTAAGTTAGATGCCTTAGGTCTTTGCGAGACGTGCTTGCAGTCCCACAGAGCCTGTCCTTGTGGACGGTTAGGGCCCCCGTTGGTTTTCACTTCACTTGTTTCCGCGGTTTTTAACCTTTGCTCCGTGTGCGCATCCAAATAGTCCCCAAGAGTTATTTTGAGGTCAGTTTTGTTCAAAATAGTTGGGCTTTTAGGATTTTTGTTTGAAGTGAGGATCTTTGGGGGGCTAGTGGTCTTAAAATCAGTCATGTGGTTCCCAGCCTCTTTATTTTCCTGCAGCAACCACTGCCTGATAGAGCCATTGGAGATCGAGTCGTATTTTCTTTGTTTATTCAACTTTCTTAGTTTTTCTTATTTTTCCGTGAAAGGTGGGTCGTCTCTGAAGTTGTCAAGTGCGCGGTATTTGAGTTATCTTGTTCTTTGGCGTTAGGTGAGCTGAGAATTATTGCCTTTTCTGTGGGACTGCCTGGTTGCTCTTCCTTTGTCCTTATGATTTTTTGCTGAAAGTCTGTGACGTTGGTGTTAGGATGCAGCAGTTTTTTAGTCAGAGCGTGATCCTTGTTGTTCTGCTGGGTGGGTGTAATGTTCCGATGTCTGTTGGTTTCTGATTTAAGATCCTCAATTAGAGTATTCATTATCTCTGGGAGCTTTTCCAAGTTAAGTAATATCGGACTGCAACCACAGTCCGGCTGTTTTAGTGTTGTAGTTGTATTTGCTTGAGCTCGATGGATCAGGGAATTCAGATGTTCTAATTTGGAGTCTATTCCCGAAATCAGGCCAGCCACGGTTTGTAGAATTGATATTTGAAGATCCAGTTTGTCTGCATGCATTATTGCGGCATTTACCATTGAAGCCAAAACGTCATTGATTAGTACAAGTTGGTGATCTAGTTTGGACTGCTTCGGCTCCATGTCCATTTCCTGTCCCCATCCTGATGACCTGGGGGTTACAGGAGACGAAGGAGTCGCAGAAGCTTCATCGTGCATGCTGCTATTTTGGATGCTATTTTGGGTGGGTGAGTAAGTCACTGTGGCCTCAAATGGTTCGGCAGTTGCACTTAATGCTTGGGCGTTAGTTGATCTGACCTCCTTGGGCCCGAGTATCCTATTTGTCCCTATCTCTCCTTTCTCTCCATTGACCAGGCCATCCGTTTGCTTGTCCATTCGATTGGCCCCTGGTTGTGTAGTTGCTGGAGAGGCCATGCTGTCTTTACAATTAATATTGCTATTGTTGTTACTATTGTTGCTGAGCAAAGGTGACCCCATGATTGGTTGGGCTATTAAGCCCCTCGGCGCCATGATTATTTCTGGCGTTAGAGGGATTGACAGGCTCCTGGATAAGAGGGGGTCTGACTTTGTAGTAGAGCCAACTGTAGTAGGGCAAGTAGTGATGTTAATGTGTGCTGTGCTCGCCGAGTTTGGCGTTCTGTGAAGCAAATATTCCCTTATATCCCTGTTGTTGTCAGTACTAGGTAGGATTCTCCTGGTACTCAGATTAAGGGAGCTCTTGTTGGGTGTAGGCTCCTGTGGGATTACGTCCTGTCTTAGATGCAGGTTAGGCGCTACTGGGGGGGTTGAAGGCGAGTCTCCTATTTGAACCGCCTCCTCCTCCGCCTCCACGAGACTATCCCTTAGGCTTAAACCCAGTTTTAAAGCCCCTCTACCAGAGGGGTAGAACATTTTTTCCTTGTATCGTCTAGCTGACTTGTGGGTGCGGGGTTTCTCTTGGTTTAGGAGTAGAGTTGAGTTTCTTGTTCTCTTTTCTTTTTATTATTATTTTTTTTTTAGCTGCCCAGTGCAGTCCAACAGCCTAGTAACTCCAAGAGGTAGTCCGGATTCTGTACTCCGCCCTGGCTGCACCTTAGGGGGGGTCTTGATCCTGCCTATCCCCCCACTGGCAGACTAGTAAAGCAGAAGATCCAAGATTTGCCTGGGACAGCAAGCAACGGCTCTCAGAGCCCCTCAGTGCTCAAGGCGGTGCCTGGCAGCTCCGGCTATGCACAACACCTCTTTGCCACGTGGAAGGTGCGTGGATAGTGTGCCTATGCACAACACCTCTTTGCCACGTGGAAGGTGCGTGGATAGTATGCTCAAGAGTTGACCGGTGGAGGTGTTTGAGGGCCAGCGGCTATGGCCGCAAGGGGAGCGCCCAGGGGCCCCGCTGTGCCTCAAGGTGCTTGTCAACCCTCGGCCGCGTTCACAAGTTCGTGGTTTTTTTTTTTTGCGAAATGGCGCCCGCGAGAGAAGGCGCCCACAGGGTCTAGCCACAAGGGAAAGCTCCGGCCGCAAAAGGGGGGCAGCAGCTCCGGCGAAAGAAGCGCCAGTGGCTCCCGCCGCAAAAGAGGCACCAGCTGCTCCGGCCGCAAAAGAGTCACCCAGCGGCTCCGGCCGTGGGACAGGCAGCAGCAGCTCTGAGAGGGAGAGAGGGAGCTAGAGTTGCAAAGTAAAGCCGCCTGCGGGCCCTCGTCGGGGGGGGGGGGGGGGGGGGGGGGTGTAGCACCCAGCGGCTCAGGCCGCGAAAGAGACACCCAGCGGCTCCGGCTGCGAAAGAAGCGCCAGCGGCTCCGGCCGCGGAACAAGCACCCCGCGGCTACGGCCGCAAAGGACGCACCCAGCGGCTCCGGCCGCAAAAGAGTCACCCAGCGGCTCCGGCCGAGAAAGCGCAGCGCTTCGGGTTTCGGCAGCTCAGCTGTGCTCAATCCCTCAGCTGTGAATCCTTCGGAGAGCAGTGAGTACCCAATGGGGTGTGGGTGAAACAGCAAACATTGGCATGCCCCCTCTCATTTGAATTTCTGAAATTTATACAAAGGCACCTGTTTTTAAGCTGATCTTTTCCTTGTATGAACACCACCCACACTATGATCCAGCTCTTCACATGCCTCTCTATGTGATCTGAAATGTATGATGAATACTGATCGGTTCTGTTTCAGGCAAAGCTGCTTGATTGGGTCTGCACACACTCTCCTGCTCGAGCTGTGAGGCATAAACCATTAATTCTCCACAACTGCATCCTGTCTATTCAATAGAGGTGATAAGGAGTGTGTGCTTTATCAATTGGAGGCCCATACGGGGAGACGGAATCTGTACAGAGGTCTCTTTCTCCGCATTTCATGAGCTGGCTCTCTCCCTCCGAGGTCCTGAAGTGTACACCTCCCGGAAGGGACAGCATTTCCCATAGTCGACACCAACAGAGAGACAAGCTGTCGACCCTGAGACATGCAACTGAGTTATTACTCTCTCAAACTACATTGCGGGTGCAGTTATCGAGACCAGTGAGACAGACTATGCATGCTAAAATATCAGTGTGAGTCACAGATATCCTGGGCAGAGGATTTATGACTGTAGGGTTCTGGAAATATAGTCAGGGGAGGGCGGTCCTCAGACCAACATAATTCCTTGGGTAATGACACCCCTGTAAAGGATAAGTGGGGCTTAGGCATACTGATTGATTTTATATTCTGTTTCGAAACTTGGAATTTTGTTCACATTTATTTAGTATGCCGAGTCGACCAGAAAACAGTCAGCAGTAACCTGAAAAGGATCAGTGGCACATGAAATAATGACCAAGAAAGGTCTGGAGGCTGGGTTGTTCCTCAAACAATGGTATTCTTACACTAAGTGCAGCCCACATCTGATGTTTCTCCATGATGTCATCTTTGATTTTGACAAAATTGACTATTTAAGGGGAACATTATATAATATGGCGAAGAAGACAATTAGGCTGACATAGTTAAAAAAAGTTTCATGTGTGGAAAGACTATGCTAGAAAAAAGAAAGATAAAGCGGATGGTCATTCAGAGATGTAAAGGGCAGAAAAAGAACACTTTGCAAAGTATAAAGGATATATCGGGAAGAGTTACAAAGGCGAGACTCCTTACAGGAAGAACAACAACAAAAACGCACGGCCAATGGCACCGACAGACACTGAGGGGGAGATTCAATAACTAAGGGCATCTTTGATAAATCCCTAATACCCTGCCATCTAATACGGAGGTAAGTGATTGAGAGCAGAGGGGAAGTCAGGTACAGGTAGAGACAGATCCAAGAATATCGGAGGATTATGCTCCGACAAGAGAACGAGGTAGATTTAAACCTCCTGAACTACATACCACCGCAACAAGCGCAGATTCTGTTTTTAGGAATAGCGTATATTCGTTTTCAGGACTCATTGTTTTCCCAGACACTTTTTCTAACACGATGAAAAATTACTCTTTACAAAAGTTATGCGCGGACTTCCATAAATGTTTATTAGTATTAGACCACATTTGTGAGGCCCAGCAAAAAGGGGCCATGTCTGTTTTATAATTGGATGAAAGGCTGAAACTAATAGATATGCAAACTCATTTACCTGGGTACTAATCTGTTAAGGATTTAATAAAACACCATCTTTATATTCTCACAAGTCTAGAACAATGCTTCTGGCGTGCTGTTATCATGCTGAACCACCTACATGAACATGGTCACGAGGTCTCACCAAGTAAATTATAAATCTGTACTATTTAGGCCAGCTGATTTCAGAAGGATAACCCCAGTTAGGATAGAGTCTATAATACAGGGTGTTTGGACAAAATATCGAATAATAAATAATGTGTTACAAGAATATTGTGTCAAGAATATTGGAATGTCAGAAATGTCATCGACAGGAATATAGAAGATAAAAATGGTGTTTTAAGTGTGTTTGTACTCTAGTTTACAAATAGATATTGATTTAGAAAAATTGTTTTATGTAATATCATTTGTATGTGTCATTGTGTATGTAGTTTATTGTAGTGTGCTTGATTCTTTATGCTTATTAATTTTTCAATGTTTTACTTCGATCATTCGTTAATCATGTCGTTGTTGACATTTGTGTTTTTAGTTGTATTATCTGTAAAATAATGGATTTATAATTTTTTTAAGTAGGATATTGGGTTTTTAGGAGGTGGGGTGGTGAGATTTTTAAAACGTGGATATTTTAATGAATATTTAAAGGATATTTTTGGAATGATATGCAAAATAATACTATAAAAAATGTTCATTGTGTTTCAATAATAATATTCATAAATAATTATTCATAAATAAGTAAATATATTAATATTATCAGTTAAATATATTGTTATTATAAATATTCAAATTAAAAACTAAATGACATTTAGTAAATTAATGCTACATTTTTAAAAAGAGGATTTTAATTTTATAATGACATTTAGTAAATTAATGTTACATTTTTAAAACGAGGATTTCAATTTTATAATGTTTGTGAAAAAAATAATACAATTTAAAATAAATAAATGCAGAAAATTTTCATTTTCATAATTTTCAAATATTTTTAAAGTTGGTTTTTATATAGCTTTCTTTTATTATTTTTAATTTTTAATTATAATTGATATATATTATATGATTCAATGTGTAGGATTTGCACTAAATATAAAAAAAATAATATTAATCATCAATAGTGATACAAATACTTTTCATATGTTAATGTTTAAATATGAATATATAGGCTTGTAGTTTAGGTTAGTAACTTTTAGTTTATTTTATAGATGAAAGATTATGTGTGAGTATGAACTAATAATTGTGTATATAAAGTTTTTAGGGCTTGATTTAGATCTTGGCAGTTTGTGTCCTGCCGTGGCTTTTTTGGCAACCTTTCTACTCCCAGGCTTGGTGGTCCACCCGGCCTATTTAGATGTTAGCAGTTCCATTAACAAAACACTGGCACGGTGCCCCCTTCATAACCAGGATATCTCGATGGCGGGTTAAGCAAAAATGGCTTTCGGAGGGAGGACTGACAGTTTCTAGGCCCGGCCAATAACGATATGCCTTCCCGCCAATGTGACTGTACCAGTAAATACTCCACACCTGAGTTGGCGGAATGGAAAGGCTATAAGGTAGAAATTCACCTTTTCTCAATTTCACACGTACTGTTCTGCTGGCATTCCAACCGACCAAGTCCAGCCACTTCTACTGCTGCTTCATGACGAACAAAGCCAACACCGTTGTGGAAGCAATCAATGTTAACCTCCCTTTTCACCAGTTACATATTGACTTGTCTGGAAACAATTGCAGGACTTTTGCATTTACCGAATCAGTAATTCCCATTCATTCCTATGGGCCTCCAGGCCCATGGGAATGAATGGGAATTACCGATTTGGTAAATACCGATTCGGTATTTATCGAATCGGTAATACCGAATATTACCGATTCAGTAAAATGTACCGAATCTTTATCTACATCCCATTTACCGATTCTGAAATACCGAATCGGTAAAATTCAGCATTTTAGAATTGGTAAATGGGAATTACCTACATCTGGCCCATAGAGTTTAGAAATAGTAGCTATTTGAACATCTACGAAATAGTGGGTACCCATGCTAGCATTTGAATTATAGGACATTTTTCAAAGTGATTTATTTTTTACACATTGTCTTAGATTTGGAAGGCAGAAATGCATCAAAAGTCAATAGTTAATAATTGCTCTACAATTCTGCGTTCCCCCAAATCTCTCAATAAAAATGGTACCTCACTGGTGTGGGTAGGCCTAGTGTCTGCGAAAGAAAACTGACAAAAACGCAATGTGGACACATTTTTACAGTGAAAACTGACCTTTTTTTGCAAAGTGCCTAGCTATAGATTTTGAGCCTTAGCTCTGCCGGAACCTAGAGAAACCTAGTACACCTACACATTTTTCAAAACTAAACACCCAGGGGAATCCAGGATGGGGTGACTTGTGTGACTCTCATCAGGTTCTCTTTCCCAGAATCCCTTGCAAATAACAAACTTTGTAAAACAAACACACATTTTCCTCACATTTCTGTGATGGAAAGTTCTGGAATCTGTGTGGATCCACAAAATTCCACAGACCCCGCTCTTCCCGAAGTCTTCCAATAAAAATGATACCTTACTTGTGTGGATAGGCCTTTTGTCCGCGACAGTAACGCCCCAAAATGCAACGTTGACACACCACAATTTTACAGTGAAAACTGACCCTTTCTTGGCAAAGTACTTAGCTGTAGATTTTGAACCCTAACTCTGCCGGCACCTGGCAAACCGAAATTGTGGGTACCCATACTAGCATGTGAATTATAGGACATTTTTCAAAGTGATTCCTTTTTTACACATTGTCTTAGATTTGGAAGGCAGAAATGCATCAAAAGTCAATAGTTAATAATAGTTGCTCTACAATTATGCGTTCCCCCAAATCTCTCAATAAAAAGGGTACCTCACAGGTGTGGGTAGGCCTATTGCCTGCGACAGGAAACTGACAAAAAACGCAATGTGGACTTTCTACATTTTTAAAGTGAAAACGGACCTTTTTTTTGCAAAGTGCCTAGCTATAGATTTTGAGCCTTAGGTCTGCCAGAACCTAGAAAAACTTAGTATACCTATACATTTTTTGGAAACTAGCCACCCTGAGGAATGCAGGCTGGGGTGACTTGTGTGGCTCTCACCAGGTACTCTTACCCAGAAACCCTTGCAAACCCCAAACTTTGTAAAACAAACACATTTTCCTCACATTTCTGTGATGGAAAGTTCTGGAATCTGTGTGGATCCACAAAATTCCACCCACCCGCATTTCCCAAAGTTTACCAATAAAACAGATGCCTCACTTGTGTGAGTAGGCCTAGTGCCCGCAACAGGAAATGGCGTAAAAAGCAACATAGACACACCACATTTTTACAGTACAAACTGACCCTTTTCTTGCAAAGTGCCTAGCTGTGGATTTTGAACTTCAGCTCCGCCAGCACCTAGGGATCTGTGAGAAGTTGGCCTGGTATATGCTGTCCACTAATTAAAGTGGGTACCTTGCTCCAGTCCAAATGACCCTTATGGTGTATGATAACCATTAGAAAGCTATGCTAGTGGTAGCTGTGGAGAGCAGCCTTCAGGCTTAAACTTGAAGGAATGTAAAGAAGCTTGCTTTACCAGAATATCACCTTTAGTAATAATTAAATGAAAGGAGAACCACACAGTAGTTATAAAAATATGTATTTATTAGTATAACACTCTCTAGTATCCTCTACATGAGGATACAGCACAAAGCACACAATACTTTAGCACAGAAATGACAGAAAGTAGCAATAATACACAGTGGACCCAGAGGGGGACCAAACCATATACTAAAATAGTGGTATAAGAACCATGACTCAAGTCAAGACAAAGTCTAGAGCACGTAGAATCGCTGGGACCCAAAGGAACCACCCCAGTTGAGTAGATAGGGAGAGTGCTTAATTTGTAAAATATTAAGTGCAGGTGCTCAAATTTTTTAAAGAGGCCACACCCACACTCCACTGACTCCACCCACTTCCTCTATTGGCTCCACTCACCCACACCCAGCACTAGTATTGCTGATCGTGCCATAACAAGGGTTAGACCAAAATCTCCAGGTTGAAAGGTCAGGAAATGGGCCATGTGCATCGCCATAAGGATGCACGACAGGGCAGTCTATACCCTGTACTGTGTACCTGTGGCTGAGGGTCAGTCACTAGCCGCGTGTCATCAAAGCGCAGATGGGCCAAGCTGTAGCACAGCAAGGTCCTGAGGAGGTACCTGTCACTCACAGGGGTGTAAATCTGAAAAAGCCACACATCCACCAAGAGAGGTGGAAGACTGAGCACCACACAACCATGACATCTCAACTCCACATCCCTGGCCCACAGGAAGCCAATCACAGCCCCAATAGCGCCTGTATACACAGGTTGTCAGGATCTGACTTGCAGAACCCCTGCAGGTGCCCAGCAGTGGGTAGAGAGCCATGCGAAGGACAGAGCTCTTGTCTGGAGTGCACTGCTGGCAGGGAGCGGACCTGGGTAAACTCTGAAATTAAACCTTTGCTGTTCCTTTCTGATGATGCTTATTCTGGAGAGTCACTTATTCACACCTGACTACCCCACCCATTCTCCCTAGCTGCAACCGGATCAGACCCTCCAAAAAAGAGGCATCAATCAATGCAATGCACTTGCAGGAATGCAGGCTCGCAGTCGCAATATCCGATCATAACGTGATGTCATGCCACACCCCGAGCGTACCTGGAGAAAACAGTACCTGGAATTGCATAGGGTCCTCTTTAGGCAAGTTTTGGCACGCTACAAGACTAAGATCAAGCAGGCTAAAGCCAGCTTCCTAGAATGCTCCCTGCTGGCAGCGGCTAATAAATCTCAGGCCTTATTCAAGATCGTAAAGGACCTGGCCCACCCCGGATGTACCAAAAACACCATTCCGGCCTCACAAGAGCTTTGCGATCAGCTTGCTCTAGCCTTTGAGGAGAAGATTACCGGCATTCTAAACAATCTCCCTTCTTCAATCGGGAGTACTTCACATGATCCCATCTCGCCTGAGAGTGAGAAGGAGCGCACTACCTCTGCAGAGCTAAGCACGTTCCCGATACCATTGTTTGAGGACTTTTGTTCGTTGGCCGACGGGGTGACCTCTGGTTCTCCTTTGGACCCTCTACCACCCAGATTCTGGAAACTCTGTCGTGATGAGCTTTTTCCACCACTGTTTCTGACATGCTGTCAGTCGCTCACCACGGCACGGGTACCAGACTGTTGGAAATTGGCGGTGGTTTCTCCACTGCTAAAAAGGAGAACCTGGATCCCACATGTCCAGCCAATTTCAGGCCCATCTCCCTCTTGCCATTTCCTATTAAGATCTTAGAGAAACTTGCCACAAAACATCTATCCAACTTTCTCGAGCAGAATGATTGTTTGGATGTGGCTCAGTTCGGGTTTCGACCGGCACACGGGACAGAGTCAGCTTTGGTATCCGTTCTTGACGATCTTCGGACGCGGGTCGACATGGGTCAGGCAACCTTTCTAGTGTTGCTTGACATGTCGTCCGCGTTCGATACGGTTAACCATGTGACTCTGATCAGGAGACTGTCCGAGGTGGGGGTGTCAGGGTCGGCTCTCGAATGGGTGATATCTTACCTCGAGCAAAGACATCAGGTAGTTGCACTACCACCCTACCAATCTAACATCAAGAGGGTAGGTCAGGGTGTTCCCCAGGGCTCGGCCATCAGCCCCATTCTCTTCAATTTGTACCTCCGGCCGTTAATCACACTGATCAAGTCCTTCGGCATCACGGTCACCAACTACGCTGATGACACCCAGCTTATCTTCTCGTTTGAGGGTAAGGGGGGTGTCACAGGAGGTGTTCCATCGTTGCATGAGGGCCACGGCTGTTTGGTTAGGGAATAACTCCCTTCAATTCAATTGCTCGAAAACAGAGGTTCTACATTGCTCCTTGGATCGGGCTCCTAGACCCCTTCCCCACGGTTTTTGGCCGCCTGACTTTGGGGGTGTAAACCTGCCGGCTGATTCCGTTCGGAATCTGGGGGTGATGTTCAGCTCCGATCTACAACTGGGCTCCGCAGTAAATAAGACTGTGGCTACGTGCATGGGCCTACTGGGATCCTTGAGAAAGATCTTACCGTTACTCCCAGCACCGGTAAGACCAGAAGTAGTGCGGAGCATTATCCTTAGTCGTCTGGACTATTGCAACGCACTGCTTCTGGGGGCTCCAACTACCGTGCTTGGGAAACTTCAGCGGATTCAGAATTGTGCCGCGAAGTTGGCGCTTTCAAGGCGCCGCTCGGACTCCTCCACTAAGGCACTCAGGGACCTTCATTGGCTCCCAATTTTCCAACGGGTGAATTTCAAGGCTCTGTGTATTGTCTTTAAAGCTTTGCATCATCAAGGCCCGGTCCCTTTACAAGATCTGTTCTCCTGGTATACCCCCGTAAGATCTCTTCGGTCGGCGTCGGCCTTCTTGGTGGTGGTACCCAGGTTTCGGAGGACCAGGATGGGAGGTCGCTCCTTTAGGACAGCCGCGGCGCAACTGTGGAACTCCTTACCATTGAGCCTCAGGAGCGTGGAAACCCTTCCCATCTTTAAAAAGGAGCTAAAAACTTACCTGTTCCCTAGGACAATGTAGTATGTGTAGAAGCTGGTAAAATCTCGCTCTGTGTCAGAAACAGTCGTAGCGCCAGGATGCCCGGTGGGTGACAGTGATAGCGCTTTATAAGAACGCCTATACATACATACATACATACCCATGAGAGGCCATGCAAAATGGAACAACAGGTCTGCTACTGCAACCTGTGTAAACTGGTGCTTGCACGTCTTACTTTGGATATAGGTTCACTAGATCTATAGGTCACTACACCTAAAACTTTTAAGTAACCCCTATAGCAGGCCTTATCAATCCTGAAGGCAGGGTGCTGGGTTTTACATTAGGGTGCCCCTGCAGCCTTCAGAGACCATTCTCACGGGTTGTGACTCAGCCGGACATATAGGTAGAGGTGCTTTATAACCTCGCCGTAAATGCTATCTCAAAAACGGCGGCATAGAAATATATTGTGTTTGGTATATGTAACCGGGGTATACAGCCCCCCGATCAATCCAGTGACTCCATCCCCCCTTCTGGGGACTCATGCCCTGACCCCCCCTCTTGTCTCCTCAGCAGGACAGTTGGATGCACCCCGAGGGACAGCGGTATGTACAAGAGGAAGAACAAGATGACGGCGGCCCCTTTAACTGGCAGGCTCTAGGAGAATGGGCGGAGACTGCACTGTCCTCAAGAACCGCCGGAGAAACCGAACAGGTGTACTTGTTCACCTGAGGCGTGGTAGGAGAGAGCGGAGCAGAGGCGAGTGAGGAGTTGACGGAGAGAGCAGAGGACGGAGTGGCAGAGGAGTGCGGAAGACCCGGAACACCATTGTAGTGTAGTTCCTATAGTCCCAATAGGCTCTGCGCATTGGAATAATATAAACAGCAGTGTAGACGTAGGACTGAGGTCAACTAGGTCTCTACGGACTATATTAGACTTAATTAGTTTTGCCAGCTAGCTCAGAGGTCACTAGAAACTTTCTCGAATAAACAAGGAGGAGTTTAACTTCCCTGGATAGACAAGAAGGGATTAGCTTCTGACAACCATAAAACATGACAACTTTGCTCCCTCAGAATAAGAGTGTATCTCTAGAGTCGTGTGAAAACAATAGACAGCCGTTTTACTCGGTCAGTCGTGCATACTTAGTTTCACCAGAGTGCAGAGAATAGAGAGACGGGCGTTTTCAATAAAAGGTGTTATTTATTGAACAGTCTTCTTTCTCATGCAGGAGAAATGAATTGCCACAATTGCAATACTTATAGTAAAGTAAAGTGCGTACAGTAAAAGGAGTAATATGAAATAATACTGTAAAAGCATTGATATGGTTTCTTAGCCATATGATACTTTAAAATGGATAAAATATATACATACATATATACATTGACTAACGTACTCAACTGGTGCTTCTAAATACGCCTACCCCGGTGTACCTGACCTAAGCCTAATACGTGGGAAGGAGTAAGTAAGTAGCAGTTTAAGTTAAGTTGGTTTTGCCAAGAATCTGAGTCAAGAATTCTCTTTAAGGGTTTAGTCAGCTCCGTACCTGGGTAATAGAAAGCAGGAGGTCTGGTATCTCTCTCTCAGGACTCGATATACCAGCAACCAGCAAGGGCGGCTGAGAACACCGGAGCTGGATTTCTCGGCAGGAGAAAATACAGCGTCTCTCTCAGTGCGTCAAAAGGGAGGGGCGGCGTCCGTGGGCTCTCGCATCAGCTGGGCTCTCGGGCAAGTAGATAGCCGCTCTGCTCCAAACCACTGTGTGTTTGCTTAAGGCAACGTTGGTATATTTATACCTAAAAGGTGCCGGGTTTGACGTAAGGTTGGACATAAGAGGTCAATAAAGATGTCACTAAGAACTGGCCGTTCTTACAGTGCTCACAGGAGTTCTAGGACAAATCAAAACAAAAGCATGGGGAATTCCCAGGTTGCTGGAGGTTTGTTTTGTTTAAAGAACTCTTTGTACTCTCTAGGAGTCTGGGGAAGTAGCCTTGCTTAATTTGGACTACATGGGCTACGACTAAATATGGATATGATTCTTATGCCTTTATAAGGATATTATTTATTATAACCGCATAAGGGCATAAATCAGGAATATTGAATTAGGGTCCTAGATAGAAATACAACACCATCGACGGAGGAGACGAGGACGAGAGAAGACCCGTTGGCGGCGCGGGAGCCAGGAGGCCATCGGCAACACAAGCCGCCCAGCCGCACGCCAGGAGGTGTGTGGCTCACCGAGGTACGGAGCCGTATAGCGGGCTGGGTTGGGAAAAAGGTTGGGTCCGTGACGTGACCTCCTACCCCTGGTTATCCCCAGTACTCCCTATTTCCCTCACCCGACGTGATAACTTGTGCACAAGTGGAATCCCTCACTCCCTCCCCTTGCACGTTTGTAAAGAGACCCGCAAGGACTGACCTATTTCCTCTCTTGCCTTTCTCCTACACGGCTCGAGGCTACCAGACATCACCACGGAACCGGCCGAGCCCATCGCCTGGAGAAGTCCCGGACGCCTCCCGAGGAAGGAAGACAGCGCCCGAAGGAGAAGTCGACGGGAACGGAGTCGGTCACCACGACGGACCCCCTTACGAAAATCTTGCACTGACTACCTGTTTGCCAAAATAAACCTGGTGATCACAAAAACCCGTATCTTGCCTTTTTCTACGCAACCCGCTACAGTATCAAACACCTTGGAATCATACCTCGGGGTATGATTCCACCCTTCTGAAGCGAACTTCGTAGGTTCATTGATCTATGTAGTGCCTTCCTTCTCAACTCGGACAGCACAAAATGGATGCTGCCGACCAGAGAGTAACATTTCTGCCCTCTTGCTGCTGAGCCATGCTCGAGCAGAGGAAGGCAGCACAATAGGCATACTGTCACAGGGAGGTGTGACAACCACCGACACGGATTTAGTGTTTTGGGGCTGGGTGGGTGCACTCTGAAAGTGTCTGGAAGTCTGCACATGGGGCACATTTGGTGTCCCTGTGCATAGTCCAGCTCAAACCAGTTCTGGGAGCAGTGGCTCCTGCTCTGGCATCAAACTGGACAAAGGACATGTGAGTAACCTCCCCTCTGTCCTGCCCTTCCCCTAGTAGGGTCCCATGGATCTGTCCTACTGTCTCCTGTGGGTACAAAGGGGCTTGCCTGACTGTAGCTCTTTAGATTTTACGTGGACAAGATTCCACAAGAAGAAAACACTGACCTTCGACTGTCTGGACACACTGGACTTTGACTGGGCCCAACTGCTTCCCCCTCTCCGTCCAAATCTTTGTCTGTGCCCTTGCTCCATACAGGCTCTGTGCAGGACCAGTGGTGCAATAAGGACAACTGAAGAATCTCCCTTGGGGGTGAAGGAGTCACTCCCCTGCATTCACAGGCACCTCAACGCAACTTACCTGTCTGCTGCTCCTGAGCTCCTGTGGACTCTGAAGACTCTAGCAACACAGGAGGTGTCTTACAAAGGTCCCTGAGGTTGTCTGCCCTCTCATCAAGTTTGAGGCCAGTAACCCTCTTGGGGACTGCATAAACCGAACCCCTGTGCACCGCGTCTATTATCAATTGAATATGCTTGTTGACTATTCCCGAGCTTGTACATTGGACTCTGTGTAGTCCTGACCCTGAGCAGTATGTGCATCAAAGAACTCTGACCTCCATGCACCGAGTGCTCCGTGGGCTGGAACTTTGTAATCTTGATCGAATTCCCCTTGCGATTCCTGGTCATTTGGCCTGTGGCTCCTCCTGAGGGTCATCTTGATTTCTGTTGGGCTTTCCTGGATGCTTCAGATGTGCCCTGACTCCCCCTTGCTTGGAGAGTCCCCTGGACCTTGCTGGTCCACACCATAACCAGCTTGACCTTCCTTTGTGGGTTGCTTCTGCCAAAGTTTGTTGGTGCTCCAGCTGCACACCGACCCCTCAGCACTCGACATCCTTCGTGGGAAAGCTCGCTTCTGGCTCCTGGTCATCGTCAACATCTCCTGGTCCTCGAGGCTGCAGAGACAAGCATCCCTTCTTCGCACCTGAAGCACCCGACATCGGTGACTATGGTCACTCTGAAGTGACCCAGACTTTATCTCCTCTGCTTTCAGATTCCTTCCTTGCAGTATCCAGGCTTGGATTCCACTGGACCCTTTTCACCTTCACGGCAGCAGCACAACCCGAGTTGTGGTTGTTATACCACTATTTGAGTATATGGTTTGGTCTCCACCTGGAGCCAACTGTGTATTGTGCTACTTACAACTGTTCTATTGATCTCGTATTGTATGCTTTGTGTTCTATCCTCGGGTAGAGGATACTAGAGAGTGTTATATTATTAAATACATATTTTTATATAACTACTGTGTGCTTCTCCTTTCATTTAATTAGGAGGTTATATTCTGGTAAAACAAGCTGCTTTGCATTCCTTCAAGATTAAGCCTGAAGCTGCTCTCCACAGCTACCACTAGGATAGTTTTCTAAAGGTTATCTTTGACCTCATACATCATAAGGGTTGTTTGGACCGGTACAAGGTGCCTACTTTAATTAGTGGACAGCAAAGACCAGGCCAACTTCTCACACATCCCAAGCTTCAAATCGGGTAAACTGTGAGAAAAAGTGGTGGTGAATGTTCAAGGCAACAGCAAACCAACCCTTTCCCTTCCAGCCTCCTGAGAAATTCCAACGGTATGCAGCTACAAATGACTTCAAACAGAAACAGCGCTAATTCATCCCTTTGCCAAACGATGAAAATGTGCGTGGGAGAGAGATTGTGGTATTTCATTTATTGGGCCAAAACACAAATATAGCGTGCATTGTTTACATTCTGATGTTTTAATTAGTTTCAAGCTCAAAAGAACAATTTTTCAATGTGAAACTACCCCCTTTTTTTTTTTTTAAAGTCAATCTTATTTTAACTCCATCAGTCGCCATGAGCCCTTGAGCCTGGACGTTCTCCAAGCAGCTTGCCTAAAGAGTGTAGTATTCATTTAATGTTGCCTTGTGTTGGTAGGGAAGCAGTTCAGATGGAAACTGCCTCATGAAAAGTGGCACAGTCTGGACCTTTGAGATGAATGCACAAATGTAAAATATCTGTGAGTGTTCACACACAAGGCCTGTCTGATGATCATTCAACTGCGTGATTTACATCTAAGGGTACTACAAGAATGGAGATGCTATAGCCAGGGATCCTACAGTGGACCAATTTGGGCTAGAAACAAGAACACAGATAACCTTTAGGACCTTCTGTCCATATGTGTGTCACTGGGTTCTGCCCGAAACTTGTACAGCAGTAAGTGCTGTAACCTGCCCTTTTTCATTTGCAGATTCTACAAAAGGAAAAACTTGCCAGTTTACATATGCGGAAAAGCACTTGCACTTGCACTGGCAATTTACTCTGGTAACCCATAAATTGGGAGGTCAGGTGTGGCAGAGTAAAGGGGTAGTTGAGTCACGAGGCGCTGAGCTTGAAGAAGCAGAGTTGACAGTTAACTTATACATTTATTTGCTGTGAAGAAATTGGTGAAGAGGACACACAATAGTAAATCTGTACCAGATTACGTAATATCGACTTGTTGGAGTACTATCTACTGCTCTCTTACCTGTGACCTGCAGTCTCCTTGGCACTGGCTCCATTAGATCGCTGGCAAATAATTTGTTTTGGTGGACCCCTGGCCCAGGCAAAGAGAATCAGCTTGCAATGCAAACGACAAGTCAAAAGGAATAAATTATTGCCTGCTTCTGCTGGGTTTTCATTTCAGTGCGTGCAAGTTGTTAACAGAAAGTAACTACGCACTTTTTAATGACTTTGACGATGTTGCATTAAGTTTATTGCAGAGACCGTAACATTCCTGGACCCAGTCTGCCTTTCCCACAGCTAACCTGTCAGCCCGCACTCAGCCCGCACCCAACTGTAATAATTAACCAATGCGAAAGAAAATGCTTCTTGAAAGGCAGGTGTGCACTAGGTAGATAGGTAGGTAGAAAAAGCTTTATTCGAGTTATACACTCATAAAAGCAAACACATATAAATTGCATACATTTCTTAAAAACATCAAACGTTCTATCACAATTAATTTGTAGTTAAAAATACATAATACACAAGCATAAAAATTGTTTATCAATTGAAGCTAAAATAAGCTTTTTCATAATATGCGGAAACTAAATGCATGTTACAATAAAGAAACCTCCGCGTTACGGACCATTCCCGAGTTTATGCAATAAAAACTCATACCATACGTGTTAACCGCATTTTAAAGTTAAAATTCATATATATCTCCTAATTGCTGTCTGCAAGAAGAAGTCATACATGGGAAAATGGGAAAATGTAGAATTCAGAACACATTAGTGGATAGAGCCCACCTCCTTAAGGACCATGCCCACCCTAGGTATTTGGCAGTTCCGAGTACGATGGACATTTCAGTGGAGGAGCAAATAATTCTCAGCCCCTCAACACCACTTAGGACACCGAGGTTCCTGCAAACTGGAGCTAACCAGGATTTCCTTGGATTTACATAAGCCACACACGAAAAAAGAAAATGTGCGATGCTTTCATTGGGGGCCCCACATGACGGACAACACGCACTACCACCAGTTTTCCACCTGGACGTCATACACCTCAGGGGGAGAGAGCCTGCCCTTAACTGGAAAAATAATTTCCTATCTGTTGGAACAGTTATACAGTCCCAATACTTTTCTAAGGATGGTTTTTGTTTAATTTCCAAGAATCTACCCCCCATGGATTCCGAGGTTACGCTCCTCCAAAGTTTTTGATCAATGTGGTTCCAATATAGTTCTTTAATACTGGATTTACTAGGGAATACTTCCCCGAGGGGGTTTTCCCACAATTTGGAGAGCCCAAGCTCTGCAAGGACATCCCTTAGCATTTTTAACCATATAATTTTATGGAAAACATCTTGTTTGGCTAATGCTAAGAACCCCTCAGCGTAGTGTCTTATTTCCACCGTAGTCCATAGCCGTCTCCAATAAAGGATAGGCCTCAGACGGGCACGGTCACTAAGCGATCTTCTACCTAAATCTAAACCAAGCGGTATCAGTGGGGTACTTTGAGGGAGACTAGTTATCCCTCTCACAAACCTGTTCTCAGATCTTTGGAGGGTAGTAAGACTCTCAAAGCCCCAGACTTCAGCCCCGTAAAGGGTTGCGCCCAGGGCTTTTGCGTCATAAACCATGAGAACAGGTTTTATAGGCCTGGTTTTGGATTTTACTTGCTCGACCCTGAGTGCTCCAGAAATCTGCTGGTGTTTCAACACCGCCTTCTCTATGTGTCTTGACCAACCGAGTTTACTTGATATCTCGACCCCAAGGTATGTAAAAACATCTACCAACTCTAGATTGATATTGTTCAAAAATACATTAGGTCGGGATTGACGCTTTTGCCCAAAGGCCATCAACTTGGTTTTATTTACATTGACCTCGAGACCCCGTTCTTTACAAAATGAGTCAAAAATGTTCAAGGCTCGCTGGAGACCCGACGGGGTTTTAGACACGATCAAAGTGTCGTCAGCGAACATCAGAATTGGAACTCTGATGCCCGCTAACGAAGGTGCATCAACCATTGCGTCCAATATCCTGTCTACGATGCCATTAATGAACAGGGAGAACAGCAGGGGTGCCATAGCACATCCCTGCCGGACCCCCCGCTCAACTGGAAAGGTGTGCACTACTGATATCACTAACGTGATGCTGTCATCATGCCTGGACCTGGGTGGGCCATCCTGCAGGAAGGAGGACAACACAGGTCACAGGACAGGGAGGTACATTTCTTTTTTAATAGTTATTGGGCTCATCTCACTGGGGAGAAAGATTCAATAGCCCCGGCCCTGTTAAAAAAGTGCTGGTGCTAAGCACCTGAAAGCTCTGGTGCAAATTAAGCACTGGCAGTGGATATATTGCTGCAAACAGCCAGCAGCTTTCACGCCCAACTACCCATATACCATACACTGGCACAAATGCAGCGTATGGGACTGATGCCGGAAGCATGTTGTGTGTGATGCCTGGCACCTCAGGTCTTGTTCCTACAGCTTGCCTGGGATTGCCCATGGCTGGTGGACTATTGGGAGAAAGTACATCATGCTCTGCAACAGATCCAAGGTCACCCAGTACCACAAACCCCATTGGTATGGCTCTGCCTCTTGGGATATGTGAAAGACCTCCCAGCTGACAGTTGCCACCTTTTGGCAATGCTCCTGGCAAAGCACTGAGTAACTGTTCACCAGAGAAGAACACCTGAACCCAAGGTTAAGTCATAGCTACAAGATGTGGCCTACTGTTAGGAACAACTGGCAACTTATTGGGAACAAATTACACTGACATTCTGCCCCAAAGATATCTGGGAACCGCTGCGATTGAACCTGCACCTACAGGACTCTCCTCCTCGACCGCTTGCGGAGGCAAGTTCTCCCTGGGACGCACGCACCATAAAAATCTACACTGGTGGCAACCATTTAAATGTATGTTGCATCATTGTGGACTTCATGACTCCCCCTTCTGAAAAAGTTTGAACTTGTAGCCTTCAACAAACCCTTACATTTGGATCCAGCTGGAAACCACTGATGTCTATCTTTGCTCAATGGATTTAATGATTTTGCACTGTCCGTTTTCCAGTTTTTTCAGCATGGGAATCCTCTCTCCCCCCCTCTTCCTTCTCTTCCTTCCCCCTTCTCCTCCCTCCCCATTGATGTTGCTGTCGTTTTCAATGTTCACTGCTACTAAGGCAACAGCTTATGTGATGTTAATTACAATAAATGCTAATAAACATAATATACAAAAACAATTTGATGCGAAAAATCCTGGCTGTAACAAAAATGTACCCGTGTAACATGTGAAACTCTTATAAGAATGCACCTCCTTGTTGCTGCTGCAGGGTCCCTCAACTACCCAGCAAGTTCTGGATAGGCCACTGGAAGAATACGGGCCATTAGGGGGGTCAGGGTGTGGCACACATGCTTTCCAAATTGGGAGGACTGCCCCAGCCGGACTTCGGCTGACTTTGGGGTCCAGCTTTGTTGGTCCTTCAATCAATCAATCAATCAGCAGAATTTGTATAGCGCGCCACTCACCCGTTAGGGTCTCAAGGCGCTGAGGGGGGGGGGGGGGTTGCTACTGCTTGAACAGCCAGGTCCTGAAGGAGAGATGGTCCAGGGTCAGCCGTAGGTGAGTGGGGAGAGAGTTCCATGTCTTGGCTGCCAGGTAGGAGAAGGATCTTCCTCCGATGGTGGATTTGCGGATACGTGGGACGGTGGCGAGGGCGAGGCTGGCGGATCGGAGCTGGCGGGTGGGTGTGTAGAATGTGAGGCGGCTGTTGAGGTACTTGGGGCCCGTGTCGTGTCGTGGAGGGCCTTGTGTGCGTGGGTGAGGAGTCTGAACGTGATCCTCTTGTTGACGGGGAGCCAGTGCAGGTCTTTCAGGTGGGCAGAGATGTGGCTGTGGCGAGGGATGTCCAGGATGAGACATGCTGAGGCGTTCTGAATGCGCTGGAGTCTTTTCTGGAGTTTGGCTGTGGTTCCAGCATAGAGGGTGTTCCCGTAGTCCAGACAGCTGGTGACGAGGGCCTGGGTGATCGTCTTCCTGGTTTCGGTGGGGATCCATCGGAAGAGCTTTCGGAGCATGCGCAGGGTGTTGAACCAGGATGACAAGATGGCGTTGACTTGCTTGGTCATCGTGAGGGAGGAGTCCAGGATAAAGCCCAGGTTGCGTGCGTGGTCCGTCGGCTTGGGTGCGGTGTCCAGGACAGGGAGCCACCAGGAGTCGTCCCAGGCGGAGGGAGATGGTCCGAGGATGAGGACTTCCATCTTGTCTGAGTTCAGTTTCAGACGGCTGATCTTCATCCATTCCGCGACGTCTTTCATTCCTTCCTGGAGGTTGGCTTTGGCGGTGGCGGGGTCGTTGGTGAGGGAGAGGATCAGCTGGGTGTCGTCGGCGTAGGAGATGATGTTGAGGTTGTTTTGGCGTGCGATGGCTGCGAGAGGGCTCATGTAGACGTTGAAGAGGGTGGGGCTGAGTGAGGAACCTTGCGGAACGCCGCTGATGACTTCGGTGGCTGTGGATCGGAATGGGGGAGGCGAACTCTGGGTTCTTCCGTCGAGGAACGAGATGATCCACTCCAGGGCCGCTCCTTGGATTCCGGTGTTGCTGAGGCGCTCTATCAGGGTGCGGTGGCATACGATGTCGAAGGCTGCTGAGAGGTCCAGAAGGATGAGGGCAGCTGTTTCCCCGTTGTCGAGCAGGGACCTGATGCCGTCGGTGGCTGCGATGAGGGCGGTCTCGGTGCTGTGGTTTGCTCGGAACCCGGATTGAGAGGAGTCGAGGAATCCGTTGGTCTCGAGGAAGGTGGAGAGTTGTCTGTTGACGGTCTTCTCGATGACTTTGGCTGGAAAGGGGAGGAGTGAGATGGGGCGGAAGTTCTTCAGGTCCGTGGGGTCCGCGGTGGGTTTCTTCAGGAGGGCGTTCAACTCGGCATGTTTCCAACTCTCCGGGAAGGTGGCGGATGCGAAGGAGCTGGTGATGATGTTCCGGAGTTGGGGTGCGATGATGGAGTCAGCTTTGTTGAAAATGTGGTCCGGGCAGGGGTCGGTGGGGGAGCCGGAGTGGATGGTGTTCATCAGGCGGGTGGTGTCTTCGGTGCTGACCGGGGTCCAGTTGCAGAGGGTGGTGGTGGGGGGCATTGGTTCGGTGGTTGGGTGCGTGGTCTGTGCGCCGAAGCTGTTGTGTATGTCGGCGATCTTGCAGTGGAAGAACGAGGCGAGTGAGTCGCAGAGGTCTTGCGAGGGTGTGATGTCGTTGTTGCAGGCGCTGGGGTTGGATAGCTCTTTAACGATGCTGAAGAGCTCCTTGCTGTTGTGGGTGTTGTTGTCCTGTCGTTCTTTGAATGTTGTCTTCTTGGTGGTGCGGATCAGGTGGTGGTGTTTGCGGATGGCGTTCTTGAGGGTGGTCATGTTTTCTGTTGTCTGGTCACGGCGCCAGGCTTTCTCGAGGGTGCGGCAGGTTTTCTTGGAGTTTTTTAGTTCGTTGATAAACCAGGAGGCTTTCCTGCTGTTGGGTCTGCTGGGAGGATTCTTCAGTGGTGCGAGTTCGTCGGCGCAGTTGATGAGCCACTGTGTGAGGTTGCGGGCTGCTTCGTTGGGGTCCGTCGTGTTGGTGGGCGGGTTCTGGCTGAGGGCAGTGGTGAGCTGGTTGGTGGTGATCTTGCTTCAGCTTCTGCGGGGAACCTGTTGCGGGTGGTGGTGGGTCGTGGTTCTCCTGAAGTTGAAGTGGACGCAGCTGTGGTCTGTCCAGTGTAGTCCGGTTGAGTGGCTGAAGGAGATGTGCTTGCTGGAGGAGAAGATGGGGTCGAGCGTGTGGCCGGCGTAGTGGGTGGGGGTGCTCACCAGTTGTTCGAGTCCGAGGTTGGCGAGGTTATCCAGCAGGGTGGTGGTGTTGCAGTCCTTGTTGTTCTCCAGGTGGAAGTTGAGGTCTCCTAGGAGGATGTAGTCTGTGGAGGTGAAGGCGTGCGGACTGACGAAGTCAGCGATGGCTTCGCTGAATTGTGTGCGCGGTCCTGGGGGTCTGTAGATGAGGGTGCCTCAGAGGGTGGTTTTGGGGTCGGTGTGTATCTGGAAGTGAAGGTGCTCGCCGGTGGTGAGGGTGTCATCGGAGTTGGTCGTGATGTGGATGGTGCTTCTGTGGACGATGGCAATGCCTCCTCCGGTTTGGTTGCCGCGGTCCTTCCGGATTATCTTGTAGTCGTCCGGGATGGCTATGGCGATGTTGGGGGCTGAGGAGGCTTCATCCATGTTTCTGTGAGGAAGGCAACGTCTGGTGAAGTTGTGTCAAGGAGGTTCCAGAGTTCGACGGTGTGCCTGTGGACGGAGCGGGTGTTGAGCAGGATGCACTTGAGGTGGTTGTTGCTGGTGCTCGGCTTGGCGGGTGCGGTGCAGTTTCGGAGGCAGGTGAATTGGCAGGCTGGGCAGGTGAAGGGTCCGTGGGTGTGTTTCGGGGTGGCCCGGTAGCAGGCGCGGTTCCGGCCGGCATTGAGTGCGTGGAGGGTGGCGGCGGCGTAAGTTCGTCGGGTGCGCTGGCGACATCGAGGGCCAGGTGTTCTGGCGCTAGGCGCGGTCCCGGCGCGGACGGGCGTAGGCGGGCTTGCCTTTGGCGTGCCTTCGGTGCGCAATCGGCACGTCCGCTGCGCGTCCGCCGTGCGGCCTCCATATAAGAGGCTGAGGGAGGGAGGAGCAGATGGGAGGCGGGAGCGGGGTGGCGAATGGGAACGGCGGGGGGGCGGGCCGCAGGGAGCAGCGGCGGGAAGCAGAGGGCGAGGCGAGAAGCGGGAGGGCACAGAGGCAAAGGGGGAACGAGGGGGAGAACGAATAAAACAAACATTTACAAGGCAAAGGGGAATGAGGGAAAACGACGAATTAACCAGCACAAGTTACACGTTTACAAGGTTACAAAAAAGGAAAAAGGAAAAAACAAAAGAGTTACAACACCACAGGTCTCGCAGAAGGGCGGTCAGAGCGCAGCAGCACAGCACGTGGGGACAACGCGGTGGCTAGGGCGGCGACCTACCTGGTGACAGGGTCAAGGGTTGCTCCCTTTACCACCGTGCGGTCTCCATATGAGGGGCTGAGGGAGGGAGGAGCAGCTGGGAGGCGGGAGCGGGGTGGCGAATGGGAACGGCGGGGGGGCGGGGCCGCAGGGAGCAGCAGCGCGAAGCAGAGGGCGAGGCGGGAAGCAGGAGGGCACAGAGGCAAAGGGGGAAAGAGGGGGAGAATGAATAAAACACAAATTTACAAGGCAAAGGGGAATGGGGGGAAAACGACGAATTAACCAGCACAGGTTACAAGTTTACAAGGTTACAAAAAGGAAAGAGGAAAAAACGAAAGAGTTACAACAACACAGGTCTCGCAGAAGGACGTTCAGAGCGCAGCAGCACAGCACGGGGGACCACGCGGTGGCTAGGGGGGCGACCTACCTAATGACACCTCTTGCGTCAATGGACGCTGCCCTGCTAGCAGACCCCCAGGGTCTGCATCTTCCTAGAGATGGCCTTCTAAATGTCCTGCTTCTGATGGGCGTTGACCTGTGCGGATACAAGAAATAAAAGAAAACACAATGGGTGTGTGACTTTTTGTTTGTCTGTATTGATGTAACACAAAATGTCTACTTCTATCAGCGCATGACTCATAAGTTAGCATACAGCACATCTATTTTCACATGCTGACCAAAACAAATACCTTAACACACACTTTTGTAGGCACCTGTCATGGCCTAAACTCACTAATCTAGGCCAGTGACATCATCTAGCCCAGGGGGCCCCTCCATATTCTGTGATGTGACTTCCTTCTGATCAATGGAAAAGATTGTGAACTACTGAAGGCTAAACATAAATACTTATGGCACAGTGAATAAGTGAATACTGGGCACTGTTAATAAGGGGCCTGCAGTTGGGACATGGCACACCTTGAAATGTGAGCAAAAAAAAAGAAGTGTTAGCTCAAGGAGTTAGATAACTCTCCCTTTCAACAGTCATCCATTTAAAAGCATTCAGGGGCAATTTTTTAAGAACATTTCAAAATTTGAAATGACAAAGATATATGTTTAGGACAGATAGATCTCAGTGCTTTAGTTGTTTGTCCATGTGACTCAGCCCCACCCTGGCCCATTATTCTGACTGAGCACTGCTAACTGTCATACCTTGCCTGATGATCATTATGTCAAATGAACACAGCCTTCCCTCAACTTGTACATGACAAAATGACCTAGTTCCCATCTAAGAAATGAACTCAAGGCTGTGTGTAACTCTGAAGGGGTCTGGGAGCTACTGGTACCTCCCATACAACTGTTTGGGGAGCCCTGATCTAAGCTGAGTGATTCATCGGGCGATACACATAGCTAAAATCATTTTCATTTGGTCTGTAGAGAAACCATTTTTAGGTCTCGCCTGGCGTAGCAGCGTGAAGCGCTGTCGCCAGCGAGACTATTTGTCGTTGTGTTGCTGTCCAAGTGGCACAGACCGGTGCACGAGCAGATTCCGGTCTGTGGACGCGCTTCTGAGACACGCTTGTTTCTCTGCACTCCGCCCGCTCCTCCTGGTCAAGTACGTGCACGCGACCTCAGCCAATGCGTAGGTGGGCGGGTCGGTGGGAGGGGCCTGGGAGCTCTCGCTGCCTGTGCCTGTGCACAGCATCAGCAGCGCGAGCCCGGCTGCTTCTCACGTCACCATCAGCGGCGGCAGCAGGCGCGAGCTCCCCTGTGCTTGTTCGTATTAATATCACCACATTAATTAGTTCAGAATATCCTGGCACCCAGAATGTTTTGATCTTCAAATATCAGGACATATTTTCTATGCCACTGAACTTTTTATTTGGACCATTCCCTCATCAACACTTTGAGAGAAAGCCAATGCGGTTCCCTCTTCTCAAATCGCGCGCAGGATGCCCCTTTAAACTTAAGTCATACGAGTGTGGCCCAAAAACGTTCTGCCTTACCTACCACAAAAGCACACAAAAAGAAAAACGTATCGACATACAGGTTTAAACCCACACACTGGGTTATACCCACACACTGGGTTATACCCACAAACTGTGTTATACATAAGGGAGTTCTTGGAGGGGCGTGCAGTCTTTTAGCACCCCCTTTCTCGGTTTCCTACTCTCTAAAGCAGCTAACTCCCCAAAAATATTCTGAGCAGTACAGAGGTAAAGTTAGGGAGATGGATAAATCTAAGTCACATTTCTAACCAGCAACTCTGGCCTGGGTTATTTCGTTTGACAAGGCTGTGCCTGTAAAAGAGTGTTAAAAATATGAGAGGAATTTTTTCGAGATGCACCATAGGAAATCGCTCGCTCTTCCTCGTACCTTCCACGGGGCTGCAAGTGCTGCGGTGGTCTGGCTAAGATTACCAGAGCGGTCGAGGTCACCCACAAATTAAGCTTCGAGCAACGGGGTACCAATTTCACATTAACTGTAAGCATATGTGTTTGTACAACTGGCTTAGAGCATAGACGCAAGACTACAAAAGTCAACGTTCACATACGCCAGTAACTAAAATCCAAATCAGCAACATAACGAGCAAGGGTTCTCACCTGCAGGCTTTCCTTTAGTTGTGATATAAGCAGCCAGTACCTTTGCACAGGGTCGAAATCTTGAAGCTGCTGCGGTTGCTGAATAGAGCCCATGGGACCAGAGAATAGGTGCTGTTGTGCCCCCGGGGGTGCAGGACCTCCACTGGGACCTGGTGCTACGTTCATCATCTGAGCATTCATCTGCATCATCTGTCCCTGCATCTGCTGCGACGCCATCTCTGAGTACTCGTCGTATCCTGTCGCAACAAAGAAGCGTGCATTTCGATTGGCTGTGCGCCCTTAATATACGGCATCACACTGCGCTCTGATAGATTATCTCTCTGTCAGACGACTTTCAGAAGAAGAGTTGCACCTATTTGCAACAGCAATGCGAATGAGTGTGTTAATGTAATAAATCATTGTAAGTTATTATGTATTAAATAAGCATACCAGCTATTGAAAAATAAATTGATCTAAAACTCACAATAACATTCAAAATTACACTTGTCCGTAGTTATTACCAACCTAGGTGCCAAGTTTTCGCCTCTTATGTTTGACATTTTGAGGTTTTCAGTATGGTTATGTGTGAAATTTTGGTGCAACTGAATGTGTTAAAATGTAATTAATCATTGTAAGTTATTATATTTGTAAATAAGTATACCAGATATTAAAAAATAAATTGACCTAAAACTCACAATAACATTCCAAATTACACTTGTCCGTAGTTATTAACAACCTAGGTGTCAAGTTTCAGGCTGCTTATGTTTGACATTTTGAGGTTTTCAGTATGGTTATGTGTGGTGTTTTATCAGTGGTCAAAGTGCATTAAAAACAAGCATTGGCAAAGCCAACAGTTTTCGAAATGACTTTGTTTTTTTCTTTCGGTCGAGCCAGGGCAGCGCATGCGCTGCTCAGCGAGTCATGCTATTTTGAGGTAGGGACTTGGAGCTCTGCCCATATTTTTAATTGGCTTGTGTCATTGTCAACTGCAAACTGTGGCTAATCATAGTTCCAAAGGCTTAGCAGGCCCTCCTTAGTACCACCTTGTCTCATTTTTTAACCTCCCATGGCGACACCCCCTGTTACATTTGTTGTTACTCTGTAGGCTTTAATTATAGCTTCCAAGAACTATTTTCTCAAATAGCTTTGTCCTGCTTGCTGTTGCAGGGAGGACACGCTCTCTCCCAACACTTTTTAAACAAAATTATAGGACACATTTGCAATATAAATGACAATGCCTTTAATTTAACAGGTTGTAAAACAAAACAAAAATAAAAGGCACTGTCAATCACAATGCCAATGCTCAAACTCTCATTACTGCGAGACCTATTGCATTGCAAATGCTTGTTATGTATAGTTGTAAAGAGTATTTATTGTGTTTACTCGTTTCCATGATGTGAATCATCAACATATAACATATCATTCAAACATATTCATATATCTCAACATACGCACCAATTTGAATGTAGGGCTTTAAAAACACAATACTTACTAATATTGCTGTTTTTTACATTTGTACACTGCTTAGAAATCCCCAACATTATTGTCCTCTGTAAGGAACAAAATATATTACACTTCACATCACCAACTTCACTTCACTCAGGAACTCATAGGGACATTGCAGCCTCAGTTAATGAAAAAAACTAGTTGGACAGATTCACATACAAATTTCAGACATGTATCTCTTCCTCTGGTGAGCCCTAGAGCTGGCCATACAGGGAGATGACCTCCTTTATCAGTTACTCTAGCTCCTCTGGTGAGAAGGTAGGGGCCCTCACATCTCTTTAAACTGGCATGGTTTCTCCCAGAAGTGGCAAACAAATGCAAAAGTCGAGGAGGTCTTGATGGCAGCAGTGTTAGGAGGCAAGTGAGCCCTTTTTAGGTCTTGCTAGAGTCAGCGTGCATGCGCTGCTCTTGCGAGAAATTTTGTAAGGGGCTTTTTAAAATGCTACCAAGGCCGGTGACCAGCTTGCTAGCACGCGCACAAGCATGCACGATGTGCACAGCTGCTATTTGCCACGCGCCAGCCTGATTTCACTTTCGCTGTGTGTGCGCGCGCGCCATCACTTACAGAGCCGCCAACAGTTGTTTACCTTGCTCTCCACCTCCCCGGCTTTCTCTTTCTTCTCCGCCCCCACCCTCTTCCGACTGGATACCTCAGCAACCCCAACTTTGTTTCTCCTGGCATACAAGTGCTAGTACATCCTGTTTTCTCAGTTATTATTAAATATTTGCAGCCATCGTCCACACACACCGCGTCACGTCACCACATTTCTCTCGGCCGTAGGGCTGCACAGTTGGTGATTAAAATGTCCCAGTAAGTGTGCGGGCGCCTATTTTTATTGAGCTATAGACCCTGAGATAAGATTTTAGGAAGCACTGTCTAATTCCATTTATTCTGCTTAATATTCTCTTCCCTTAAAATGATTTTCGAAAGTGTGTCATAATACTCTGTGAGCTGCATCTGAAGAATTAATGCTAGTGATGCTCCTTATTTTCCTTTCGTGAATTTTTTCACTAGTCCCGCCTTAGTCCCTCCTTTTCTACTCTTGTCACCTCCGATAAGGCATGCCTCTGTTACATGGAATGTTTCTCTGTCTGTTTTATTTACAATTTGGGAGCTCTATTTTGTTAATCACTTTTTCGTACATGCTGTTGCAGGCACCATAGCTATGGATTTCCCCGACTGCATTTTAAGAGCGCTGCTTTTCAGCATGTTGGTTTTCCTTTCTGCCCCCTCATTGTTGCAGTGCACATCACTGTTTCCCCTTCGCATACTCTCCCCGGCTTCCCTCAGCAACACTTCCCACACCAAACTGTGCATATGTCTGACCGCATTTTAAGAGCACTGCTTTTCGGCATGTTTTTAACTTTATTGTATGCTGTAAATTCTGTAGCCAACTCTCGTTTCCTGTAAAGTGGTCCAACGTCCTTGGCCATGTTCGCGATACTGGAAACTGTTTAAATAAATGAATACATTTGGAATCGCATAGGTTTTTAGTTGAGTTTCTGCCTGGCGCAGCAGCGGGCATACTGAACCACAACGCAGCCAGGCCAACAGAGGAAGGACGCAGTGTGCTTTGGTAATTTGTGCATTTTATTTATTGGCAAAGCGCGGACATGAAGAAAGAGCCTTTGTACAAAGGTGCACAGTGTCAGAAGGCAAGATAACTTTTCTTCCGAGGTCACAATCTCCTATACTAACGTCAAATAGCGACTAGTGGTTTTTGAGTTATAAACGCTGCTGATAATACACATATGCTTTATGGCAGGATGGCACTCTTCCTGCTTCTCCCTTCTCTTCTTTCACTCACCGTGTTTTCTTGTCTTTGACTCTCTACCTGTGCTATTTCTGTCTCTTTCACCTCTTTTGTCTATATCTATCAATGTCTTCATCACTGCCTTTGTCTCTCTACGTTTTTCCTTCTATCCAAGTTTCTTCCATTCTTTTTATTCAGATTTCACCCTCACAGACAGTTTTATCTGTTTGTCTGCTATTCTTTCTCTCTATCCCCTTTTCTCTCTGTTTTTCTGTTTGTCTGTTTCTGTCACAGTATGTCTTTTTATTAAACGTTTCCGTGCCTTTCTGTCTAACTGTATCTTTTTAATCATTTCCTTTGTCTGTCTCTAACTACTGTGCATTCTTGCCTTTTCTTTTTGTCTCTTTCTCACTACCTTTCATTCTACTCTTCTATTTATCTCTCTGCCTTCTACTCTTGCATTGCCAGTCATTTTCTCTTTTTTTCTGTGGATCGGTTTTTCCTCAATTTTTTTGCCAGACCCTGTATCATGCTCTCCAACTGTGTTTTAACCTTTCTTTACTTTTCAGCATATTTTGTCTTGGTCTGCTTCTCTTGGATTTTTATTTGCCCCTCTAGTATCTGTCTCTCTCTGTGTCGTTCTTTGTTTATATCTGGAATTCTCTATATGAGCCTCTCTACTGTTCCTCACTTATTCGTAAATCATTTCATTCTGTTGTAGAAAGTGTTTTTTTTAGTTATAGCATTCAGTGTTGTCCAAAAGCTTACTCCAGCAAGCACTAGGGACGTATCCCATAAAATGAGCAGTGAGACTGCTAAATTAAGAAGAAATGTCTATCACAGTGTTTGGGTGACTGTTGTCTTAAGTAGTTATGAATCCTAATTTTCCACCATAAACAGTGGTAAATTGTTGCTTATTACAAGAACTTTAAAGGCATGTACCTCTTTTGGCCGAAAAAGTGGAAGCAGTAACAGACACAGCTAAAGAAAACGGAGTGTATCACAATGGCACAGAAAAAGTGAAAAAAACACGAACGAACAGGTTCAACAACACTGTCAAAACAGACTGCAATACAACAACTAACAACTGCACCACAAAACAACAACACATTGCAATAATGCAACAAAAACTCAGCAGCACAAAAACACAATAGAACACACTATAAACATGCATTGGCATGGCCAATAGGTCTTGCATTTGGAACCTTATAAGTATTTAGTTATGCTGCACAATGTCTTTGGTGCAACAACATCAACTGTTGCGTGGCTAAACACTTATAAGGTCCTAAAGACAAGACCTATTGGCTATGCCAATGCTTGTTCCAATTGCAGTATATATGTACGCAATCGTGAGCAGATATGGACACAGCCATTGGCATCGCACTTTATCCTCACCAACGTAAGCCTATGGCTGTGTCTGTCATGGAGTGTACTGCCCACTCTGTGATCAACTTTTGTCACACCAGTCTGATTCCAAATGTCCTATCAGTGAGGTCAGGTACCTACAATTTTAAAAGTTCACAATTGTGTGTGTGTGTGTGTGTGTGTGTGTGTGTGTGTGTGTGTGTGTGACTGTTAAGTGTGTCACCACCACTCAAAATGGTTTGTTTACATATTCAAACTTCGATGGAGACTTTTTTTTTAATAATCATTTATTTGTAATGCGTTACTGTGCTGAAATGCAATATTTGCACTGTGTTCTTTACACTTCTGTTGACAGTATCTTTGGAAGAATTCTTTTTTTTAAATGTGTAAATTATACATTTGAAATTTATTAGTTATACATTTTTTATTTTAAATTTATTTTAGGCTATACATGTCATAATAAAGGACAACATGTGTGATTAAAAGATGTAGTAAAACCATTAAATTTTGTAGAACTACATGACTTTAGAGTTAATTATCAAATATGTATCTGTGAAAAATGTAAAACAATGTTCAAAGGTATTTCAAATACAGATATATGAACCCTGGGAGAGTGAGGAGACAACAGCCTCAGGTGCATCGCCCATTTCCAGACCTGTCTTCCATGGAAGAAAGAGATATAATCAAGAAGTTCAGATTGAATAGTCAAACTATACTGGATTTATGTCATGAATAAGCCCGGGCGGGTAACTCCGCTCCGCCAGCAGAGTTTCCAGAATTTTGCCTACTCCGTGGCGGAGCGGAGCTAGCCGCCCCCTCCACCCTCCCAAAGTAATTATAATGCTTCATTTTAGGACACTAGGATCCCTCCAACACACTGTGGCAGTATCTGGGGGAATGTCACAACCAACTTTCAGTGGCGTGCTACAAAAAGTTATATATTCAATGATGAGACAGATCAATAGCTTCATCCAGTTTCCACAGCAGCAGGATTATCCAATATGAAGGGGGAATTTTACAGTTTAGGTCACCTAACACGTGCGGTTGTAGCAATCGATGGCACACATATTGAAATAGTGCCACCACACGCCAGAGAACAGGTCTACTGGAATCGGAAACATTTCCATTCAATCAACGTGCAAGTTGTCTACTTACCGGATTTTTATTCGATTTGTAAATCACAAGCATCTGTGCACATTTCCCCGGCTCTGCCCATGATTCCTTTGTACTACGGAGTAGCTCCATACCCCTGCAAATGTCACAACTTGGACCTGAGGGGGCCTGGTTTGTTAATCAGTACAATCTTTCATGACATTGGGGAATTTCCAGTTGAATAATCTAAAAATATGTTACATTTTTGGCGCTTTTTTTGTCTTTCATCTTTGAGACTCAGCGTATTCCAACCGTCCATGGTTGTTGGCACCGCTGAGGAATCCATTTTAATGACGCCCATGGAAGAACACGGGGGCCAGTGGAGCAGGACTTTGGACTCCTAAAGGCTAGATTTCATTGCCTGGACAAACCTGGTGGATCCCCCCCTCTACTCACCTTAAAAGGTGTGTCACATGACTGTGGCCTTCTGCAGGCTCCACAACATCGCCCTGCAATGGAACACCCCTTACATCGTATAGGATGGAGACCAGAAAGAGCCACGGGTGAGGATCGTTAAATGCCAAATGAAGATGATAGTGATGAAGAGGAAGAAGTTGACTTACGTCAAGAAGTCATTGCCACCTTCTTCTCATAAGTATATCCTTACATATTATCATTAGGCCTGGCGGTGCTCACGGAGTTGGACTCCGTGGAATTCCACGGAGTTACCAAAAAACTCAGTGGAATTAGGCTAATAATCTGTAACCCAGTGGAGGCCTCATTGCAGATCGTCCCATTCATAATTGGAGGGCCACAAACGCCCATTATTACTTCCCTCCCTCTAGAAAAGCAGGCACACTCACCCCATGAGATGCACCGGTCTCTGCACTGCCCAGTTCTTGGAAGGGTAAGCAGAGGCCTCTGTGAACTGAACTGGTTCACCCCGATCACGCACAGCAACACGGGGGGGAGAAGGCAGGGCTGGAAATAGGAGATGGACACTCCTGCTGTGGCCTGTCTGTCGTTTATTTCTGATGGTTCTCCTGCCAAGTTTAGTTGGTAGCATATTCATTTATTTCTATCCTGTCCTCGTCGTCACTTCAATCTCTCCCTATGTAATCTGAGAAAAGACACAAGGAGTTGCATCAGCCCAAGAGTGTACAGGTTAGTAAATGAATATGTACTGATTGAGAATGTGTGCTGCATTTCAAAGACAGGAATTTCCCAGTATTACTGATGCCAAGGGGGTGGCCTCTGGCGTCAATCCTCCTCTAATCCGACAGTTCTGGCCTGATGGGGAGCTCGGGAACCTTTTGCTCTTAGAAGAATATTCTGTATTACAGAATCTGCGGGCCCTGTGCTCCAGCCCTTAACTTCTCTCCGGGAGCCAACAAATCATGTCTCTTATTGTATGAGCCCCCTGGAATCATACAAATAGCATGTCTAGTTAGTGTACATCAGTCTCATGTGTCTCAATGCATTTTATATGTGACGCTTAGAGCGCAATGCCATGAGATAGAAAAACACGGGGCAACTGATTTGTATGTCTTTACAGAGAGAGCGAGTATTGTTGGTACTTCTGGCACTAATTAAAATAATAAATAAACTGAGCATGGGTGGTAAGCTTGGCTAAGGCCATCGGTGGAGTTTTTTGCTAGACTCTACCCTCAAAATGCAGCACGGAGTGGGCAAAACTCTGTGTACTCTGCCGGCGGACCTTCTACAGTGACATGTTGCTGGCTATCTTGCTGTCTTGATTGTGACACATCTGTGTAAAAGATATTGATGTAGTTTGATATCATGTTAATTTGTTTTTGATTAAACATTTTATTAGGCATTTCAATTAAATAGAAAATACAGTAAACAAATGTATGGGAAAGACAAGAAGTAAAGGACATTACATCAAATTCAGTTATTACGTCTCCGTCCAACTTGAGAGTGAAATATTCCTGTTGTTGAGGTGGTATGAGCTACAGTATAGTGTAGGTCATAGAGAGAAGTATAATTGTCTGATTGGGAGGTTTGGAACATTGGATTTAATATGCCTGTAGACAGGAGGTGATTTACTTCTCGTTGAGAAAGAGAAATAAGAGAAGAAAGAGAGAGGCCTGAGAAGAGGGGGCAAAGAGAGAGAGGAAAGTGGGGGTATCTAGATAGGGGGGGCTGTTTGAGGCAGAGTGGGGATATCCCATAACTTGACCAAGGTGGTTTGTGAGGTGGGTTTTATTTGAATGTGAGTGTCTAGTGGGGCCCAAAGTAGTCTTGACGTATCATGATAAAAATGTTAGTTGAGGATGATGTTGTCCTTGCTTCTCGGGGGATCACTGACATAACCTCGACAGACCGAATATCGACTGGACAAAATATCGGTGACAAATTATCGACTACAAAAATATCGATTCCCTATACTTAAACAAGAAAACACAAAAATATCGAAACCACAATATCGATAAAAATACACATCGACTACAACATTATGGACCAACAATATTATCGCATTTAAAAACATCGACTATCACATCTTAACATGAAACATAGCCAAAATATCGAAAACCAAAATATAGAATACAAATATATCGTCATTTAAAGATTATTGGCTTTACAAAATACTTAAATAATGCACTTTATAATTAAAAATAAATATTATACTCATCACAAATAACCATAAACTCTTTCATATAATATATAAAACATACTATAAATATTGCAAACATTTAAAATTAAACATTTACATCAAACAAACATTTTAAAACACATAAACAACTTTGCTAATAATAAAACATTTCTTACAGCAGATTATAAATATTCGTGCACTTTAAATAAATAAAAATGGCATTACCTATATAAAAAAAATGCATTACACATAAAAAAAAATAGTAATTGGCGTCACCCATATAAGGAAACCAATTAGCATAACATTTAAAAAAATTCAAATGCACAAATAGGAACAAGCTATCAAAAGAAAACTGTTTGACTTCAACAGAAAACCAGCTACACCTATCTAAAGTAAGTACTACTACCGTAATATACATCAAAAACCTAACTCTCAATCCTCACACCTGTATTTAAAAAACAAATACCTAAAACATGTCTTTTATTTCTACTCTATTTTCTACAGAGAAAATTAAAATACAGAAGGCCTAGACAACATCTGTACTTCAAACAAAAAAGATAAAAAGTAAGTATATAATTTAAAACATGACTTAAAACCTTAATCGATAGGTAACAAAGTACAAACTAGCTACCAGAGCACAACCAAAAAAACATAAATACTTTAAAAAGATTGTAACACATTTTCTCAATCTCCACAGGTACAAAAGAAATACACTGAAAATAACAGTTTGAAGAAAATCAACACCTGAAAAGAACAGTTTGAAGAAAAGCATCACCTGAAATCAACATATAAATATACAGGTAAATAATAAATGTGGTAAACTGTGTTATTAGAATACAACTTTCATTATTTAATTACTTTCCTAATATTTTAATTTTAATTTCTCCTAGCACCAAAAGACAAGCATGACTGAAGGAGCAAAATGTATTTATTCTCAAAAAGGGAAAATGCATCTTTGTTATATGGGATATGTTTACAGTCGAGAGAAACAGAAAGATATGAAAGTTTTTTGGAAGTGTACAAAATACTATTCTAGCAAATGTTATGGTAGAGCTATAACTCAGGAAACCACTGTAACTTATACTACGGAACATAATCACCCACCCAATATAACTGAAATAAAGATTAGAGAAATGCTTGATTCCCTCAAAGAAGCTAGTACTAGTACTGATCAACCAACAACTGCTATTTTGAAACATCATTTAAGTGTACTGCCCCAACATGCTTCTAGCCAACTACCATCTATAGAATCCCTTAAAAGAACTGTAGCTAGACAAAAAAGAGCTACATCAAGTACTCCTCCCACACCTACAACTTTTGAAGTGCAAATTCCCCCTGAACTCTCTGTAACTCACAGTAAAGAACAATTTATACTATATGACAACAAGTCAAAAGATAAAAGAGTTATACTGTTGGCCACAGCAAACAACATGACTAAACTTAGCCAATGGCAAACTTGGATGATGGACGGTACTTTTTCTGTTTGTCCTAAACCTTTTTACCAATTGTACACTATCCACGGTCATTTTCAAAATGCTAATATTCCATTCCTATATGCCCTCCTACCAAACAACCAGCAATCTACCTATCAAGAAATACTAACCCAAGTCAAAGAACATACTAACGGCTATTTTCCACAAAGAATAATCATTGACTTTGAAAAAGCAATGATAAACAGCATCCTTAAAACATACCCACACACAGCAATACAAGGTTGCTATTATCATTTCAATCAATGTATATGGCGACATCTACAAAAATCTACATCTTGGGGCGATTCCGATTCGGGAAAAAAAACGTCCGTACGATTTGTATCCAGAGCCCTCTCCATACGAATCGTACCCGTCCGTCCGAGTCCCGTAGTACGATCCGTATTCCATGAATCCGTCCGATTCGTCGCGATCCTTACGTATTGCAAGGCTGAAACCGTGTACCGTACGACTCGTACACATGCCGTACGACTCGTACACATGCCGTACGACCCGACGAGTACGATCCGGACCGGGGTATGAGGACACAATTCGTACCGTCCATGTCAGGTAAGGGCGAGTGTACGGAAAAGCACACAAACACATACACACCGTACGGTCCATACCCCTCATGATCGCAGTGGTACGCACCGTACTCCTGCGATCATGGGATGTACGAGCCGTACCCCATGTACGATGGGTGTACAAGCCGTACCCCATGTACGATGGGTGTACGAGCCGTACCCCATGTACGATGGGTGTACCCATCGCACATGGGGTATGGCTCATACACCCATCGTACATGGGGTACGGCTCGTACACCAATCGTACATGGGGTATGGCTCGTACACCCATCGTACATGGGGTACGGCTCGTACACCCATTGTACATGGGGTACGGCTCGTACACCCATCGTACATGGGGTACGGCTCATACACCCCATGATCGCAGGAGTATGGTGCATACCCCTGCGATCATGGGAGGGACGCACCGTACCCGGGGGGGCCGTTCCGTACCTGTTTCGGTGCGAACCCTGCTTTTACGGCTGTTTTCAGCTCCCGTAGAAAAAGGGTTGTACGGTGCGTACCCGACACGTATCGTACTTGCTGGGTAGTAAAAACCAGCCACGAACCGTACAGATGTCGCGTACAGCGGGTTCCGAGGGAGAATCGTACGGAGATTAGAGTTGTACGGTCTCTGTACGACTCGTACGGAGTACGGCTCCTGGTACGAATCATACTTCGTCGTACGTACGGGGGACGTTGCAGGGTACGATTCGTACGGGAAAAACGCTCCGAACGGCTATTCGGAGCGGTTTTTCCCGAATCGGAATCGGCCCCTAAGTGTCCAATATGCCACAGATAGCACCTTTGCTTATCAAATCAAAAAACAAATTGCCCTAGCCTATGTGCCTATGACAGATGTTGCTGAACACTATAACTTATTAATAGACAGCCCCTACTATAAAAGAAACGAAGAAAGACTAAGCCCTATGCTTGACTACTTCGAAGATACATGGGTAGGAAGGCTACACCGATCTGGCCATAGAAGACAACCGAAATATCAAATAGCCTGGTGGAATGTCTACCTTAGCACACTAAATAAGGAAGCTAAAACAAACAATGCAGTTGAAGGATGGCATAATGCCTTCCAATCAACTACAGGCAGAGGGACACCTACCCTTCACAAATTAATACAATCCTTACAAAAAGAGCAGAGTTACCAAGAGCTCCGAATGGAGCAATCAGTAACCCTGATTGGACCTAAATTAACCAAAGAAACTAAAAAAATGTATAACACACTCCAAAGCCAAGTTACCCTCTATCCAACTAGCAAAGGACTGGAATATCTCTCAATGATAGCTAAAACTATTCTATAAAATATAACATAACTATACATGCAACATTAGCCACTTTTAAATATAACAATTCCTTCCTTTGTCATATCTAACAATTTGTAATTAAATTATCAAATATATTGTAAAAACATATTAAATGTATTATGATAATATATTTACAAAATTTTACTTATAACATAACAATATAACAAATTAAAACAGTTTTCCCACCCAAAAACATTTTTTTAAATACTTACATTTCCGTTGCAGCTTGAAAAGTAATCCAAAGTCAAACTGTCCATACCAAAGCGTTCAAAATGTCCATACAATCCAAGGAAGCCCAAAAAAAATGGAAAAATACAAGCAAATCCACAGCGACTCCTCTCCAATGTAATCCACAGAATGTACCCTTCAAAACCTGAAAATAGTAATTTAAATTAATAAACACTCCTGAAAAACCCGAAAAACAAAGTATGTGTGTAAAAATAAGAGTTTATATTACTCGTCACACAACTTTAAAAAAAAACGGACCTCCTCCAAAACATTAAAACGCGACGATAACCTGAAAAATAGAAAAATACATACCCACCCACACAAAAACACCCATACATATATAAAAACACACATTTATACTCTAAACATATCCATTTACAAACATTTAAACATATTAGCATACCTCACTCACCTACAACTAGAACGCGGTAAAAAGCAAATATCGTACACTCTACCTAACACCTAAAACACATTCTAGTATCGATAATACTATCTAAATAAACCTATACACACCACACATACACTTAAAATAACTTCATCTCTATTTTTCAACACTTTAAAATTAAAAACCATGAGGTCCATTAAGATGTCGGGCGGATTGTCTCCGCCAGGCTGGCGGTGGCCACCGCCGGCCTGGCGGAGGCAATCCACCCAACATCGCAAGCCCAAATGCCCCCCACCATATTAGGATGGCGGGGGGATGGCGGCGGTGAAAAAAACACCGCCCGCCTGTTTTCCGCCCCGGTCGCCTGCGACCGCGGCGGAAAGGGAATAATATGGTGGCGGTGTCCAATGGACACCGCCTGCCATATTACGATGCTGAGGGAAAGGTGCTTTTCCGCGACGGCAATGCCGCCACGGAAAGGCAGGCGGTGTTTGCTGCGGAGTCCCCCTGCAGGCCCCCCTGGTGTAGGCAGAGGTGGGGGAGGACAGGGGGGTACCTTTGGTACCACCCACATTTGCATATGCAAAGCGGCAGGCACCGCGCGGTGCCTGCCGCTTTGCATATGCAAATGCGAAAAAGCATTTTTAGCATTATGCCGGGGCAGAGTGCACCGCCCACCACAATGCTAAAACTACAGGATGTGCCCGCCACTGTGGTGGGCACATCCTAATTACCCCCACGGGACCCCCGCCCTTATGGCGGGCGGTCCCGTTCTCCGATAGGGTGGCGGGCGGACAATGTCCGCCCGTCATCCTAATGGGGCCCCTAGTCTTACATTATATGTAATTAATGATGAATATTTTTTTTAATATTTCTAAAATATCCTTTACTTTCAAACATTTTTGCACTGTTATTTAACTAACTGTTAAAAAGAAAATATTATTTATATGTACACTTTGTAATTAATTTATATGTTAAAATTACTTCTATATGTAACCTTGTGTTAAACATTATGTTTATAAATATGTTATTATTTTGAAAGTTACCTATGTATTTAAATATTTTTTTGTTTATTTACCTATGTAAAAATAAATATTATTAATATTTTCAATATTAATTTTATTAATTTCTAAATTAAACTATTACCATTTTGTAACCCACAAAAATGTTACTATTGTAAAAACTTTATAAAAATTTATCTATCAATGTTCTCTACTTTAAAAGATGAAAAAATGTATGTACAACAAATATAATAATTATTTTCAACATGTTCATAATTAAAATAATTCTAATTTGTATGTGATTCAAATAATTGTTATTAAATAAAATGTACAGTATGTAATTATTTTTGTTATTAAAAATTACAGTTAAAATATATGTGAATAAACATAAACATTATTTAAATGCAAGTTATCATTTTTTTTATAAATGTATATATTGTCTTGCTATATTTTTTGCGATAATAAACACTATTAACTTATTAATTTATACTGCAAATAAAAAATTCTCCTCTGCTTCCCATTTGTTTTTCCACCTTAATAAACTGTTTTTCAATTGTTCCATTTAACCCTGTGTGTGTATACTTTTTTAATATTCAAAATAAATATTAATTAAATATACATTTTAATAATTTAAGGAAAAAAATAATTTCATAATTATTAGAATTTATGTATCAATTTTTACTACACTAACAATAATTATAATTACTACTATAGTGTTTATATTTTGATAAAAATTATTATTATAGTATTCTACCAACAAAAAATTATTTTTCTACAAATAAACCCATAAAATGTACTATTCCCACTCCACCAAGTATAAAGTCAAGGAAGGTGCTGGACATTAAACCCACATAAATTACTATTCTCACTCCACCAAGTATAAACTCAGGGAAGGTGCTGGACACTAAACACATATAAATTACTATTCCCACACCACCAAGTATAAAGTCAGGGAAGGTGCTGGACACTAAACCTATATAACTTACTATTCCCACTCCACCAAGTATAAACTCAGGGAAGGTGCTGGACAATAAACCCATATAAATTACTATTCCCACTCCCCCAAGTATAAACTCAGGGAAGGTGCTGGACACTAAACACATATAAATTACTATTCCCACACCACCAAGTCTAAAGTCATGGAAGGTGCTGGACACTAAACCCATACAGCTTACTATTCCCACTCCACCAAGTGTAAACTCAGGAAAGGTGTTGGACACTTTAACCATATAATTTACTATTCCCACTCCACCAAGTATAAAGTCAGGGAAGGTGCTGGACAATAAAACCATACAAATTACTATTCCCACTCCACCAAGTATAAACTCAGGAAAGTTGTTGTACCCTATAACCATATAAATTACTATTCCCACTGCACCAAGTATAAAGTCAGGGAAGGTGCTGGACACTAAACCCATATAAATTACTATTCCCACTCCACCAAGTATAAACTCAGGGAAGGTGCTGGACATTCAACCCATATAAATTACTATTCCCACACCACCAAGTATAAACTCAGGTAAGTTGCTGGACATTATAACCATATAAATTACTATTCCCACTCCACCAAGTATAAACTCAGGGAAGGTGCAGGACATTCAACCCATATACATTACTATTCCCACTCCACCAAGTATAAACTCAGGGAAGGTGCTGGACACTAAACACATATAAATTACTATTCCCACTCCACCAAGTATAAACTCAGGGAAGGTGCTGGACACTAAACACATATAAATTACTATTCCCACACCACCAAGTATAAAGTCAGGGAAGGTGCTGGACACTAAACCCATATTACTTACTATTCCCACTCCACCAAGTATAAACTCAGGGAAGGTGCTGGACAATAAACCCTTATAAATTACTATTCCCACTCCACGAAGTATAAACTAAGGGAAGGTGCTGGACACTAAATACATATAAATTACTATTCCCACACCACCAAGTATAAACTCAGGAAAGGTGCTGGACACTATAACCATATAAATTACTATTCCCACTCCACCAAGTATAAAGTCAGGGAAGGTGCTGGACAATAAACCCATACAAATTACTATTCCCACTCCACCAAGTATAAACTCAGGGAAGGTGCTGGACAATACACCCATATAAATTACTATTCCCACTCCACCAAGTATAAACTCAGGAAAGGTGCTGGACACTATAACCATATCATTTACTATTCCCACTCCACCAAGTATAAAGTCAAGGAAGGTGCTGGACACTAAAACCATATAAATTACTATTCCCATTCCACCAAGTATAAAGTCGGGGAAGGTGTTGGACAATAAAACCATATAAATTAGTATTCCCACTCCACCAACTATAAACTCAGGGTAGGTGCTGGACATTCACCCCATATAAATTACTATTCCAACTCCATCAAATATAAACTCAGGGAAGGTGCTGGACACTAAACACATATAAATTACTATTCCCACTCCACCAAGTATAAACTCAGGGAAGGTGCTGGACACTAAACACATATCAATTACTATTCCCACACCACCAAGTATAAAGTCAGGGAAGGTGCTGGACACTAAACCCATATAACTTACTATTCCCACTCCACCAAGTATAAACTCAGGGAAGGTGCTGGACCATAAACCTAAATAAATTACTATTCCCACTCTACCAAGTATAAACTCAGGGAAGGTGCTGGACACTAAACACATATAAATTACTATTCCCACACCACCAAGTATAAACTCAGGAAAGGTGCTGGACACTATAACCATATAAATTACTATTCCCACTCCACCAAGTATAAAGTCAGTGAAGGTGCTGGACAATAAAACCATACAAATTACTATTCCCACTCCACCAAGTATAAACTCGGGAAAGTTGCTGGACACTATAACCATATAAATTACTATTCCCACTCCACCAAGTATAAACTCAGGGAAGGTACTGGACACTAAACACATATAAATTACTATTCCCACTCCACCAAGTATAAACTCAGGGATGGTGCTGGACACTAAAAACATATAAATTACTATTCCCACACCACCAAGCATAAAGTCAGGGAAGGTGCTGGACACTAAACCTATATAACTTACTATTCCCACTCCACCAAGTATAAACTCAGGGAAGGTGCTGGACAATAAACCAATATAAAGTACTATTCCCAATCCACCAAGTATAAACTCAGGGAAGGTGCTGGACACTAAACACATATAAATTACTATTCCTACACCACCAAGTATAAACTCAGGAAAGGTGCTGGACACTATAACCATATAAATTACTATTCCCACTCCACCAAGTATAAAGTCAGGGAAGGTGCTGGACACTAAACCCATATAACTTACTATTCCCACTCTACCAAGTATAAACTCAGGGAAGGTGCTGGACAATAAACCCATATAAATTACTATTCCCACTCCACCAAGTATAAACTCAGGGAAGGTGCTGGACACTAAACACATATAAATTACTATTCCCACACCACCAAGTATAAACTCAGGAAAGGTGCTGGACAATATAACCATATAAATTACTATTCCCACTCCACCAAGTATAAAGTCAGGGAAGGTGCTGGACACTAAACCCATATAACTTACTATTCCCACTCCACCAAGTATAAACTCAGGGAAGGTGCTGGACAATAAACCCATATAAATTACTATTCCCACTCCACCAAGTATAAACTAAGGGAAGGTGCTGGATACTAAACACATATAAATTACTATTCCCACACCACCAAGTATAAACTCAGGAAAGGTGCTGGACACTATAACCATATAAATTACTATTCCCACTCCACCAAGTATAAAGTTAGGGAAGGTGCTGGACAATAAACCAATACAAATTACTATTCCCACTCCACCAAGTATAAACTCAGGGAAGGTGCTGGACAATACACCCATATAAATTACTATTCCCACTCCACCAAGTATAAACTCAGGAAAGGTGCTGGACACTATAACCATATAATTTACTATTCCCACTCCACCAAGTATAAAGTCAAGGAAGGTGCTGGACACTAAAACCATATAAATTACTATTCCCACTCCACCAAGTATAAACTCAGGGAATGTGCTGGACATTCAACCCATATAAATTACTATTTTCACTCCACCAAGTATAAACTCAGGGAAGGCGCTAGACAAGAAACCCATATAAATTACTAATCCCACTCCACCAAGTATAAACTCAGGGAAGGTGCTGGACAATATACCCATATAAATTACTATTCCCACTCCGCCAAGTATAAACTCAGGGAAGGTGCTGGACAATATACCCATATAAATTACTATTCCCACTCCACGAAGTATAAAGTCAGTTAAGGTGCTGGAAACTAAACACATATAAATTACTATTCCCACACCACCAAATATAAACTCAAGGAAGATACTGGACATTCAAACCATTAAAAATATTATTCCCAATGCACTAAATATTTGTTTGGAGGTGCTGAACATTAAAGAAATGTAATACATTTTTTGGTTATAGATTAATTCATTTCTTAATATAATATATTTTTTGTACCACACTATTTACATACAATACCAAAAACAAATTCTAAAATTTTTCATTTTAATACCAAATTAAATAAGAAAAAAATAACTACATTATTTTTTATAAATTATATTATTTTGTAAACAAATATTAAAAATTATCTAAATTTTTTAGCAAACTTTAAATCATTTTTTTTAATTTTCAAAATTAAAATTTAAAATGTTTAACAAACAATCCCACCCTATTCCACTAAAACAATAAAAAGCAATATTAATCCAAATATTCCATACACAAATTTAAAATTTTAAATACATTTTTTTAAAATACATTTCAAAATGTACTTCCATACACAATTTTAAATTGTAAATTTATTTTAAATTTAAAATTGAAATAAATGTGCATATTTATTTTAAAATCTTTAAAAAAAAGTATTTTAAATAAATTAGCAAATGTATTTTAGAATATTAAAAAGAAAATTCACATTTCAATTTTTTTCCGAAATTTATAAAAAAATTTACATTAAATATCAAATTTAAAAATTATAAAGTTTATTAAACAATCCCACCATATTCCACTATATCACCAAAAAGCAATATTAATCCAAATAATCCATACACAAATTTAAAGTTTTTAATATTTTTTTATTTTTATTTAGACATTTTAAAATGTACTTCCGTACACAATTTTAAATTGTATTTTTTTTTATTTAAATTGAAATAAATTAGCATTTTTAACAAAAATATTTAAATAAAAAATTACATTGAAATAAATTTGCAAATGTATTAAAAAAAAATTTTTTACAAAAATTCAAATTTCTAAATATTATAAATTTTAAAATTTAAAAATATTTTTTTTATACACTTCCCACCCTATTCCCCTAAAAACCCACAACCCGCTCCTAAAACATAAATTTTTTCATAATTTTCCTAAATTTTTAAATTTTACCAAAAATGTGAATATATATATTAAAACACCTCCCACCCTATTCCCCTAAAACCCACAACCCGCTCCTAAAAAATATTATACATTTTTAACTATACTTGGTTTTTTTCCTTACATTTTTTTATAATATTGGCTATATTTTACAAAATTTTCAATTCCACCATATTTATTTAATATATATTTTAAAACACTTCCCACCCTATTCCCCTAAAAACCCACAACCCGCTCCTAAAAATTATTATACATTTTTAACTATATTTTTAAAATATTTACTAAAATATTTATATATTTTATAATACAAAAATAACTAAATTAAAAATATATTTTAACAACAAAATTACTATTGCAACATTATAAACAGTCTACATTTGAAGATTCGATATTATGACAGTCGATATTATAACATTGGATATTATAACAGTCGATATTCTGACAGTCTATATTTTAACTTTTGATATTTTTCACTAATGCAAAAAAACGATATTTTTTACAGTCGATATAAATTACTCGATATTTTCAACTTCGATATTTTAAAAAAAACATAGAAATCGATAAAAATGACATCGATATTACTTATCTCAATATTACTGCCATCTCAATATTCTGGAGTCGATATTCTGTCCACTCGAAAATAAAAACTCGATATTTTGACTGCACACCCGTCTCTGGAAGCAAACCCAAGCCCACCAAATGTAGTATGAAATAGATTTGATATCTTTCCTTTCGCAAATATTTTTTTACACTAGTGTGAGTAACAGGTGGAATAGTAGTAGCTCCGTTGTGTTTAGTGGTGGGTGATCGGGGGAGACCCAGGGGCCTAAGGAGATTAACACTGGATACAGCGATACCTTGCAGTGGAAGATGTCATTGATAGTTTTGTTAATGTGTTCCCAGTATGACTGGAGTAAGGGACAATAAAAGATCATGTGATCAAGATTGCCCAATTCTAGGAGTAGTTCCAAAAAATGTCTGAGTTAAGACCTAGTTTGCAGAGCTTAGCTGGAGTCCACAAATTTCTGTATAGTAACCAATATTTGCACTGGCGTATAATGAGAGATATCTTAAACATGGTGGTATGTTTCCAAATTAGTGACTAGCTATTATCAGTAGGTGGGAGTAACGTTCCCTAAAGCAGGTGTCTGATCACTTCTTTTGATATTTATGAATAGGGTAGAAGCTGATTCTAGGAGAATCGTGTATATTTTTGATGCTTGGTTGAGTATGGACCGAGAGTGAGGCAAGTTTCTTAAGGATACTCAGAAGTTGAGGGTTTTTAAAATGCTAGTTGTGGTTAATTGCTTTTTTGAGTTTTAGGAAGTTATATTGATGTTGATTACATCCTTGATGCATAGAATATTTTAGAGGACCAGGGGGGCCAGTGTAGGGCTTGACAGTACATTTTTATCAATGGGTTGTGCCAGATAGATGCGAATGAAGAATGTTTGATTCAATCGAGCAAATCTTGCCCACGTATTTTACAGAAGTTTTAAACTAAATAACTTTAGTTGAATCTATTTCTCTCTTTTCTGACTGCTTTAATTGTGACATTTTCTAAAGAATAAACAATGTACATAGGTTGCTACACATATTTAGATAGTTTCACAACAACTTCCATAATGCATTAGTGATTGCCAATCTAGGGAAGTGACATAGTCAATTTAAAGTGTGACCTTGAGTAGTAGATAGAGAATTTGATGTATCAACATTGGAAACACCCACAACACTCTCAGGCTGAATTTCTCCCTCAATGAGAGTTTCCTTGGAATTTGGTCGTGGCTGCTGAGATGGTCCTCCACCTGTACTTCCCCGTCAAGTGAGTTGCAACCTTTTCTTTAGTTCGCTGTCTTAACATGTTTTACAAATGTCATGAATGGTACGCTAAGTACCACCAATGTAGTTCATCTTGTCCAAGATGTCTTTACACATTTTTGCTTTTTGGGATTCTGGCACACTGAAGAAACTTTTCCCTGACAGCTTCTCATTATGGGGCACACACTGCTCACTTAGGACCTCTACCTCCTTCTCAGAAAATATAATTTTGCGTTTCCTGCCACCAAGTTCTCTGTCAACTTCTTCCAGTTACTTGGTGCCTCTTCTTTTCACTCCAAAATATCTTTCTGCCACCACACAATCTCTTGTCACTCACTGCTTTCCTCTGACTTACAGAACACTGGAAGAGGATGTGTTTATTGACTCTCATTGTGAGGTCATCATTCTGCAATCAAAAAGCTACTTGTCCTATTTGCGATTTCCTAATAACGATTCGCTAGTTTGAGATTCCTATTATGAAATCTCTAAATAGCAAATGCGGACGGAAAAGATTCACATATAGGGAAAGACAACCATTTGTACATTCCAAATAGCAATTTCCAAATAAAAATTTGGATTTAATCTCTATTTGTAAATTGCTTACCTGAACATACGTACATTTGGCCCCTTGTCAGCAAGCAAGACCTAAAAATTGAGCTTGAGCAAATCTTCATTTTAAGAGGAAAACATTCCTAGTGTAACCAATCCTGAGGAGTCCCAGACCTTATACATCATAAATGTACCTCACAGGTGTTCAGGCAAACAGAAGAACATAAACAGCTTAGGGTCAAAGTACAAAGCTTTTTTGCAGTCGCAAACGGCCTAGTTAGCAGAATAGGGCATTTTGCTACCGCAAAAAAGATTTTTACAATGTACAAAAGGGAAATTGCAATTGGGTAACTTGTTACTGAATTGCAATTTGCGTTTGCTACCAAATACCGATTCAGTGTTTGGAAATGGTATATTTTAATGTTTTGTGACACAATTCCGGTTGTTAAACAGTAATACTTTACCGCCCTATTTGCAAACGGGGAGGGGTCCCTTGGTGACCCCTTTCTCTTTGAAAATATCAAAAAAATATATTTTTTAAGAGAGCAGGCCTACCCCTAAAATACAAAACTGCAAATTTTCTTTTTTTCTTTTTAAATGCAACCTGTTTTCCTTAAGGAAAGCTGGATGAATTAAAAAAAATAGCTGTATTAAAACACAATCACAGACATTGTGGTCTTCTGAACGCAGCTGGTCACCATCCCTTTAGATGGCTCCAATTCCAAATAGGGCCCAGATTGCGACCAACCTCATTTAAATGCTTAGGGTAGGTCTATTTGCGACCCACTAGGAATCACCACTCAGAAGACTCTCATACATTATGATTACCGAAATCCTAACTGCGATTCAGAGAGAATAGCAATTAGGCAATCGGTATTTCTAATGTTTGTACATCTGGCCCCTAGTTTTTTGATAACGCTTAAAGAAAGTAGCGTAGAATCCAAGTCTACATCAGAATACATAACGGTTTGTTGAATAACATTAACAAAATCCATTCTGTTTAAACGTCGGGGAAAGCAGTGATTAAAAAACGTAGTTACTTTCATGTATGCATTTTTCCATTGAAAGAATATATTAACTACACACTGTTCCACGAATGGAAATAGCTGGAGTAGAGCATGAAACGAGTTTTTGAGAATACTTCAGGGGAAAATTGTATAAAAGTGACTGACTCGTCCAGTAATTGAGAAGTGAATTATCCGCCTACATCTAAGCTGCAAATATTTAGAGCGAAGAATGATAAAAGCTGGAAGCACACAATAATGCTCTCGAGGCCGTTTACCTTAGAATTGTCCGAAAATACCAGTTCTTGGCAACCGTACTATATAATCAAGTAAAGCTATTTGCAAGCAAATTACAAGCGTTTCAAGTAGTATACCCGGAACTTAGACAGCATTTTAAACAGGTTCACTGTTTAAACCTTTGAAGAATATCAAGCTTTCAAAAATGACATAACCTCAACAATCTCAAACGTGCTGTTGTAAGTTAAATACTGATAAGAATGTGATTTTGATAAGGTTTGATTCTATGGTACAATAGTTGACAAGTGGCATTTTTGAGCAACCTTACTAAAGCACATCTAGGCCATTTTGCTAACATTTTTAACATTTCCAGGATATTCTTATATGTTGAGTGACCTGACTTCAAGGGTTCATTGTATGTCCCTATCTTCAATTAAGTCAAGTCACACATCCAGCTATGTTAATTGCTTAAAAGATATCCAGCACAAGAAGAGCAAATTATTTCTGCTTCTGTAAGCGATAAGTTAGAGTGACCTGAAAGGTGGTAAAGGTGAGAGAATAAATATTGACAAAGCCCATAGTTCATAATTTTGTACAAGTGGTGTGGTGTGCAATTAACCATTGTTGGTTTTGTATGTTTTAATTCATGAACACACCAACACCCATTCACATTAGAAAACACAAAAGCAGCAAGCATTGACATTGATATTTGCTACCAAATGCAAAGAAAGGCATCAACCAATTTTCAGATTATTTAATTATAATAACGTTTTAGCACTAAATACTACAAGCCTGTGGTTTTGTTGCATTATCAATAGTAGGTGTTATTATTACCTTTTATATTGTCCCAAATCTATCCCCCACTTCATAAAGTTGAGCCTGCCTCACCAGGATTTGACTTCAATCCTTCTAAAACCCCAAGGGGAACATTTATCAAGCGTTCACACAGCGCAACGCAGGAAGCCACCTTGCTGCACTGCGTGAAAGGGAGAGGCCAGGAAGGCGCTATTTTCAACATTATATGGTGAATTCCTGCAATTTCCCTGCACTGGTGCACAATGTGCTGCCTAGCGCCAATGCAGGCACCCTTGTGCCATTGTGCTAGGGTGCCTGTGTTACAGCAGGATTGTTTTTGCTAAATGAGAGGCACCTTCCTACATAAAAACAATCCTCAGAGACATTTTTCTCTTTCTATCTGCCAGATTCATCAAGCTTAATTGCGCTTGCAATGGGCCAGATTCTGAGATTCTGGCCCTTTGCGAGTGCAATTTTTGCCTTTGGGATTCATCATCCCAAATGCCAAATTCGCTAATAAAGAATTCGCACATTTGCGAGGAATTGCAATTAAGGAATCTCTATTTGAGATTCCTTAAATGTAATTCATCAACCATTTTAAAATTGCGAAATCGGAATTTTGGGCCGCTATTTACCGCGAGGTCAAACCTTGTGGTAAATAGTGAAAACTTAGTAAAAAGCACTTAAATGCATTTTTCTAAGTTGCATGTTACACACACACATGTCCTTTGGACATGTATGTGCACAACACCAATGTAGATTACATTTCAGGGGTGCTACAGGGTGTCCTTTGGACACCCCTGGCACCCTTGAAATTGCTTCCTTATTTGCGATTAGCTAATTGCTAATCGCAAATAAGGAATAACTCCCCATTCATTCCTATGGGCCTTCAGGCCCATAGGAATGAATGGGGAGTTATTCTTTATTTGCGATTAGCAATTTGCTAATCGCAAATAAGGAATGTGTAGGAATCGCAATTTATTTAGCAATTCCTACATGAATCCCGTTTTGCAAGTCCTTAATAGCGATTCCTTATGAATCGCTATTAAAGACTCGCAAAACGGACCTTTCATGAATCTGGCAGTATGTGTGCTGCAATATGTTTGTACCACGTTCACAGCACTCGATAGATTAAATATCCTCCTCGTACAAATATATTAAAATACACCACACAAAACCAAAAAGTGATCAGCACTTAGGGACAGATGTACAAAGCTTTTTTGCGTTTGTAAACAGCCCTCTTTGCAAAATCAGTTTGTTTACGTTTGCAAAAATGCTTTTTTGTATGTACCAAGCCAAAACTGACTTTTTTGAGAATCGCAGATTGGGTGTGGTTGCCAATTGCGACTTGCAATTCGAGAGGGGCCCCTTCCAAATTTCGATTAGCACTTGTATGTACAAATGTTTTGCCACCGAAATACGATGGCAAAACATTTTCATTTTACCACCAGCTCGAAGTGGTAAGCCAGTCGCAAAAGGGAATGGGTCCCATTGGGACTTTTCCCCATTTGAGAATGAAAAAAAAAAAATTTTAAGAGTAGGTAGCGATCCCACGGACCACTATCTACTTTTAAAAATGAAAGAGAAACCTTTTCATTTTTGTTCTTTGAAACACATCCCATATTCCTCTAAGAAAAGCAGACTTCATTAAAATAAAAAAGATTGCTTTATTTCAAATCAATCACAGACATGGGGGTCTGCTCACCTCAGCAGACCATCATCTCTGTAATTTAGGAGATTCCCAATGGGCTGCAAACTGAAACACCTCATTAATATCCATGAGGTAGGTATTTTTGTGACCTACTGGGAATCGCAGAAAGTGTAAAACATGTTAGTGTTTGTGATTACCAAAAAGCAAATCACATAAATTCACAATTTGGTCATTGTAAACACTAAGCTTCATACATCTGGCCCTAAATTTCAGACAAGTTAACCCATTCTGTGCGTCGGATGGCCAGGAGCCGTGCAAGACCACAGTGCTCATGTGCGTCGGACGGCTCCCAGCTGTCCACGCACATGGCACAGGAAATCCCTCTGGTGCGGGCCCCAGAGGGATTTATTTTCTGTTCTAATTGTTTCTCTGAAAAGACAATCAGCGTGCACGTCACGCTGACATAATTCCAGAGAAACCGAAACTGAATTGAGCCAATCGGCTTGATTCGGTTTCACTGCCTCTGTGCTCAGGGGGCTCTCTCAGCACACTGAGCACCACAACAGACAGGAGAGGTATCATTGGAAAGGAAATACTCTCCCCTTTCCGTTGGTATCCCTCCCTGCTTGAGGATAGCTACAGGCGGGCGATCCCCAAGCAGGGATCCAGCCACTAGACACCAGGGAGGCAGGAACGGCCCTTTGCTCCCCTCAATGTTTGACCAAAAATGCTGTCTTTCTGCCCCTCTGAATGGCAGATGGAGGAAATAGCCCCCGATTTGGCCCGGGGGGAGGCAGAAAGCACACTAGGCACCAGGGATTTTTTTTCCATGTATATACGGGTGGGTGCAGCCCAAAACGGGCATTCCAATGCCACCACCCTCCCCCCAAAAACATTACACAGTCTTTCTGCACCCCCTCCCCCATAGGAGTCGGATGGGGCTCATAGCCCCTGATCTGCCCCTGGGGGTGCAGAAAGCCCACTTGGCACCAGAGATTGTTTTTTTATACGTAGGGGAGGTGGCTGCCTGAATGGGGAATGCCAATGCCCTGACCCCCAAACAATTGCCATAGTCTTTCTGCCTCCACCAGGAGGCATATGGGGAATATAGCCCCTGATCTGTCCCACCAGGGGTAGGAAACCCACTAGACATCAGGGATTATGTTGTTTTTTTAAACATAGGGACGGGGCTGCCCAGAATGGGCATGCAATGCCCCCACCCCCCAAAATATTTGACACAGTATATCTGCCCCCCGGGAGGCAGATGGGGCAATAGTCCTTTATCTGCCACATAGGGGGCAGAAAGCCCACTTGGCACCAGGGAATATCTTTTTTATTATACGTGTGGGTAGGGGTGCCCAGAAAGGGCATGTCAATGCCCCCACACCCCCAAAAAATTGGCCTCAGTCTTTCAGCCTCCCCCGGGAGGCAGATGGGGGGCAATAGCACCTCGTCTGTCTCCCCGGGGAGGAGGATGGAAAGCCTATTAGGCAACACAGATTATGTTGTTTATTTTTAATATGTAGGGGTGGAGGCTGCCCAGAATGAGCATGCTAATGCCCCCACTCCCAAAGAAGTCTCTCTGCCCCCGGAAGACAGATCGGGCCTCCCCACAAAAGTGAGGTATCATTTTTAGTGGGAGACTTTGAGGAATGCTAGATGTGTGAAAGTGTGTATACCTATGCAGATTCTAGAACTTTTCATCACAGAAATGTGAGGAAAGTGTGTTTTTTTGACCAGGTTTGAGGTTTGCAAAAGATTATGGGTAACAGAACCCAGTGGGAGCCACATAAGTCTCCCCATCATAAATTCCCCTGGGTGTCTAGTTTTAAAAAATGTATAGGTTTGCTAGGTTTCCCTCTGTGCCGGCTGAGATAGGGTTCAAAATCCACAGCTAGGGACATTTCAAAAAAGGGTCAGTTTTCAATGGAAAAATGTGATGTGCCACTATTGTGTTTTGGACCGTTTCCTGTCGCGGGCACTAGACCTACCCACACAAGTGTGGTACCATTTTTGTTGGGAGACTTAAGGAAACACAGAATAGTAGAACAAGTGTTATTACCAATTGACTTTCTTTGCATTTCTGCCTTCCAAATGTAAGACAATTTGTAAAAAAAAAAGTAATTTTAAAAAATGACCTCTAATTCACATGCTTGTATCGGTACCCACAATTTTGGAAATGCGCAAATAACCCCTACTTCTAAACTCTATATTTTGTTCCCATTTCAGAAATATATAGGCTTCCTTGGTACCTATTTTTCATTCCTCAAAATTTACCAAATGAATTGCTATATACCCGGTACACAATGAAAAAACATTGCAAGATGCGCTCAGTTATTGGCTCTGGGTTCCTCAGGTTCTTAGTAAAAGTACAAGTCCTATATATCCCCACAATCAGAAGGGTACAGCAGATGTAGCGGTTCATTGCTTTAAAAAATCTGTCATAATTTACAAGTGAAAACGTTGACACAAATGGCTGTTGTTTTCAACTCAATGTCAATATTATTTATTTTCAACTGTTACGTTCTATAAAAAAACGTGAAAGATCTACACAGATGACCCCTTGCTGAATTCATAACGTTGTCTACTTTTCAGAAATGTATAACTTTCTGGGACCCATTACTGCTTTCAGACGCATTTCTACCACTAACTGGAAAGAGGTTGAAAGCACAAAACAGCAAAAAATAGGCCATGTCCTAGTAAAAAGCAAAAACTGTTGAAAATGTTGGTTTTCTGGCAAACGTCTGCCTGTCCCTGAAAGCTAAGAAGATTTCAGCACCATAAACCAATTGTTGATTCTATTTGCAGGGGAAAAACCAGTTGCTTTATTCCGCAGCACATTTTTCCTATTTTTTCAACAAACAAAAAGAATTAGCTGTATTGTGCTAATATCTGGGTCCCGTCCAGGGGACTCCACAAACCCTGGGTACCTTTAGAATCCTCAGGTAGTTGGAAAACAAGGATGCATATTTGACATGGATACCTTATGTGGACAAATATTTACAGGGGCCTAAGCACAAACTACTCCAAATGCCAACAAAAGGCTTAGCACAGGGTGCGAAAATACCTAGCTGCGTAGGGGTTAACATGAAGGAAAAATATTGGTTATGCCATGTTATAAACAATTTTTTCAATGCATATAAATGTAACTGTAAGTATGTGGCTTGACTTGTGGAATTCAAGTGAAGACAATCATCAGTTTTTCAGAACAGGATACACTCAAAGTTACTGTTTGGTAAGTAACAGCTCACAGCAGGGTACTGGTTCAGTTCCCAGTGTTTGTTTATGTTTTCTTCATAGATTATATAAACAAACATGCACAGAGAGACAGACAACACATGTTTCATCTTTTGGACTGATGGGATTTCTTTAAAGCAAGCAAAAAGAGACTGGGCTAGATCACAAAATATTTTGACGACATATTTTATGTCCATGATGTTAAGTTAAGGAAGAACTTGGTCTAAATATGTTTTAGCACGGTATTATGAAAACAGCATTCTGGAGGTAGTAATGTCTGACATATACATTGTGCACATTTGTGTTGTGGCATTTTCTTAAGGTTGTGACTATTTTAATTACTGGGAAACCAATCTTGTTGTCATGAGTTGCACAAACCTTCTTTGTCTGGTTTTTTTGGCTTTCTGTTTGATCCAAAAGCAGAAGAGACGGAATAGGCGTGATACAGAGGTCAGCCACAGTGAGGCAGAGATCAATGGCAGGCAGCTTCCAGCGGTGTTGGACGGTAATATAGCATGCTACAACGCATGCAATCACATTGCGTTCCTTAACAACGCGGTTGTTACAACGACCGTTTTGTTATAATGCAATGCCATTACAACGCAAGTCATTACATCGACTTGCAGTAGATGGCGCTCTAACATTCAGAATAGTACAATTTACTATTCCAACTCCAGTCTACACAACAGTATGGAAGGTGTTGGAATAGTAAATTGTGCTATTCCTTATATTAGAGTGCCATCTACTGCAAGTCGATGGAATGACTTGTGTAGTAATGGCTTCTCGTTCTAACAACGTGTTTGTTGTAACGACCGCATTGTAAAGGTATCGCGGTCTATGACCACATTGTGAAAGTTGTTTCCCTTCAAACGGCGATGCGAATGCCGTGGCTGCCGTGGCTGGGTTCTTTGACTGACTGGCTGGAGGAATCAGAGGAGGAGAGAGAGCCGGCGGCCCATTACTGCCACCAATACCACATTCATCCCTGTGGCTTGTTTATGTGGCCCCTACCCCCAGATCCTAATCCCACTTCCAGCCTTAGCACCACTCCATCCAGCTGCCAGTGGCCTACACTTATTGTCTGCACCTAAAGCCTACACCCACCACTTCCCTGCCTAACCTGCCCCAAGCCTACTTCTTTGAAAACATGCAGGAATATGGTAGCATCTGGAAACGGAAGTAGCGCACAGCAGGCTGCGACTCACAATTTGCAGATATGAGGATTCGAGGTGAGTGCCCAGCCCCCTATCAGCACATGCCACCATTATGGCTTCTGAGCTAGGGGAAGGGAGTGGGTGCATACTAGTGACTTGCAGCCCGCTCCACCCTCGGGGAACAGTTGCACTGCTTTGTTGTCAGGGAGCCAGATACTCTTCCCCATTAGAGGCGAGAGCGCCCAAGCATCCATGAGCTGACACTATCAGAGGATGGACATTTTGCAGCTGGTAGTTAGTCAGCAGATAAGCTTCTCTCACAGAATTCCTTCCTTACCAAGGCTTACTAAGGAATGAGCATGGGTGCAATATCCTACAAACCCAATGAGGTCAGGGAAGGTCAGGGGTAATTTCAAGCAGGATTTCCAGGAAGAAATGTATGGTACAACCCTCCCAAACAGTGTTTCTCATTAATATCATGAAGAACGTCTTGGATCCTACAGGAAAGGAATAGACACAGGACCTACATGCTGCTTAGAGGCCAATGCCAGGCAAGAGCACCTCGACCAGCAAATTTCAGAGGACATTCAGGCAACATCAAATTACATCTCCCACCTGACAACCCATGAATGGGAGCATATGGTATCTTCAGAAACACAGGGAACATCCCTCACATGCAGTATACTATGTATTAAACCTAAACCAGAGAGAAAGGAGGATCCGCAGACAAATAGCGCCTGGTCATCTTTATTAAACATAATGCAGCTATCAGTGGATACTCTACAATATCAGTTGTGTAAAATGGGCGCACCGAATTCACTGCTTAACACACTTGTTGTCTTTGTTGCTGGCATAGATAGGAAATGGGATGATTTATCCATCTAATGGCTGATCATTAAATGAGCCAATTCTGAAGTGCAACTACCACAACCACACTGCTCTTGTGTCCCAGTCCTGGGCAAGCTATTCCCCCCTACCTGCCATGCAGAGTGATCTATTAATGGACATAAAACAAAACACTAACCCATCAATCAGCGCGTAGACTTTGAACTCTAACCTGGAATCCCAGGAGCCAACAGAAACGTTGATGCACAACTCTCCAAATGAGGGAAGATCAGACCAAAAAATTCATGCTGCAATCATGCAAACGCCCAATCCCCAACAGGAGATCCAAATTTCCACTCAAGCACACAGGAGAACATCCTGGCTGGTACTAACACAATCTTGCCAAACATCCCTTAGGCTTCAGGGCAATATGTTAAGGCTCAAGTTTTATGTAAGCAATGGTGGAAAGGCCGGGATAAAATAAATGATACAAGCAATCAGCTTGTAGCATAACCCATTTTAGTGCAGTAGCAAGGGATCATGTAGCAAAACCTAAATAACACGTCTTAGCACAAAGGGAAAATCCGTACAACAAGAGATCTGAGGAAGGTTGCCCTGAACATCAAGATGAAAATAACAGAGAACCACTAAGTGAGTCGAGCCACAGCAAAACAATGCAAAGTATGCTACAAACTCTGATGGCTTGAGCGAAAAGATTAGAATCCCAACAGACGCAAGCAGGTTACTGCCAAGAGGAGAGTTACATTAGCCAGGTGGCGTACAGAGCATAATGGCAGGGGCTACACCCACAACTAAAGAGCCCCTAAGCACCCTACCGGGAGGCAAATTCTTAGGAACCATTCAACCACCAATGTGGCCTGACATAGAAAATGAAAGGTCCCATTCAAAATATGAGCAAAACCTTGCAAAAGTCTCAAAACCCAATGCACTGATAGAAAATCGCCTAGTACCATGGATTACTTGTTTCAGCTGTGAGACACTTTCTCCCCCAGAGGACACAAGCCCAGAACAACCCAAGGTGATCATCAGAGCGTGCCAACAGTTCCATCAGACACAAATATGATAACGTTCCTACCTGTTAACAAATCCAAAGGTAAATGTGACACTTTGAACAGAGGTAATAACTTACGACTACTAGCTTGGATCCCCAGTTTGGAAACTTTGAGGTCAACAGACCTGTCTTCAATATAATTCATTGTGATAGAAAACCCCTCAGAAAACGAAGCAACTGAGACAGCCTGGAGAACAGATGACATTGCTCAGAAGGTATTAAATGAGTGACTAGCTTTCTTTAAATGGGGATTAACACTGAGGCCATTCTATGAACCAGGGAACCCTCTTCCCTTATTAGCCTTGGACCTACCAAGCTTGGGCGCTCATCCATCCGTTGCCACATACTCAGGCCTCAAGGGAGCTCTGGGGAAATTGCCACCATCAAGAGCTTGTCCCAGTGTTCTGAAATGGACGCAGAAGCACACACTCAGGGCTGTAGAACCAGACTTGAGGTGGCTTGTGTGATCAATAAATTGCACTTCATGCAATCTATGACAAAACTGGGATAGTTACAGAATGACAAATGGAATGCTCCATTCCATACATTTGTGCACATGGAATATCTGACCCAGAAGTTTTAGCGTACCTGCAAATCTTTGTCATCATTCTCTTATTGGAGACGTAGCTTGAAGACTCTTTCCAAATACAGGGGTTTATACATTTCTCTGTGCGGTCCTACAAATAAGTGAAATATGGTCATCCGAGGGTGGCCTACTAATATATATATTTGCAACAAGCATAGAAACATGTAGGGCCTTACACTCACACTCACTGGCTATAAACACAATTGGAATTATAAACAACTGTCAGGAAGTTAAAACTCAGGTGGCAATCATCAATATTTAAATACATTCTAAAAGAAGGTGAAAGGCATCTAGATTGTTGGCAGAGGAAATCTTAAGGTTCTAGCTACAAGAACAAATTACAAACCTTGTGATCTCAGGCAACTTAAAACTTTACCTTTAGGGATCCTCCCCTGAAGATGTACTCACATCAGCACAATTCTCTTACTTGGACATACCAGCTCAAGGCAGAAATGGAACTAGCAAACTAAGAAAAATTGGAACTCTGCTTCTAGGTGACCTAGAGCACTTAGACCTATGTGCACCCAATGGACGCTTCCCGGGGGATATTAACCTGCAGCTTGGTATCATTCAAACTCTGCCAGCTCCATAATAGATTACACCTTTGTCAGCCTGTCACTAACATCTCATGTATCTTCCTTTCAGCTTGACAAGAAGAGGGGCAGTGACCACCTCCCTCAAGAGGTGATTTTCCAAGGAGCCACTAGAAAAATCAGATGGTCAATGGAAGTTCTTGGCCCAACATTTACTATTGACAACAAAAGGATCAAATATTCCCCTTCAGCCATAAGTGGTATGCCGGATTCATCGGAGGCATTACTACATTAAAACTTGGGTGAAACTTCTTTTTTGATTTCAAATAATTTTTATTGGCATAATTGGGTATACAACACAAAAAGGAGAAGTAAAAAGAAGAAAAATACAGGTAGTCATTATACATTTTAAGCTCACTTAGTATGAGTGTAAATAGGCATAACCATTAACATATATATTGACAAATAAAATGAGTGTAGACATAGTTAATAGTATGTTCCTCTGTTCTATCATTGGTGGAAGGGATGACATGAACGTTCAACAAATACATAAGTGCAGCTTCTAGTATTGATTGTCTACTGAATACTCATTGCATGCTGACCAAATCCTCTTATACCTGAAATATAAAACTTCCAGGGTGAGTGATAAACCCCTGTATTTTAAACCAAAAAAGAAGGAATTAATTCCCATGGGTCGCTACAATGGCCGTAGGATGTGTATAGAAAGGGAATGAGTTATTACTCAAGAAGATTGGTGTCTGGTGTACTGAGATTGGGTGTGATTAGATAGGTGTCTTAGAGGGCCTTCATGGTGGTTTGAAGGTAAGGGAGGAAGCGTCCAAAGTGCCCCACATTTTCCTACAAGGAAATCTCAGGGAATTAGTTGGTGTTCTATATTGTCAGCACCCCTTAGAAAGACTAGTTCTTCTTGCCATGATTTGTAGGCAATCTGTTTGAAGTTTTTCCAGTTTCTCAATAATATTTTGCACGCTAGAGTGAACATTAGGTCTAGGAGGTCACGGTCATTGTCGTTTTTAATTTGGGGGTCTAGGAAACCTAGGATTACATATTAGATGTCTCTGGCTGGTTTAATATGTAGGTTGGTCAGACCACTTTTATTGTGGAACTCAATTTGGAAAAGAAAAGAAACCGTTTTTACTAAATCAATTATTTTAGATTATCTTTATTTGCATGATGCACTAAAAATTCCATGGCTGCTATATATAAATTCCTCTTTAGAAAATCTGTACAAAATATCGGCATGTTTGAGATATAAAATATATTGTCCCATGCAAAGAAGGAGATCAGAGACTCCTATTTACAATACAGGTTGTATTTGAGATCAAACGCTGAGAGAAATAAATCTGCTGTTGCTTGGTACATATCGTATAACTTAGATGATGGTGCCAATAACTCTTTGTCAAATGTGTCCTATGCCCAGCACCGTTTTGTATGGCTAAGATTGAGATGCGGCATTGTTCATCACCTTGTATCATTTCCAAAAATGAGGACTCATCCGTCTGATGAGGCACCATGTCGTGTTGTTTTGTAACTTTTATAAGAATTTTAGATGTTTTTTATCTTAAACTGTTGTTTGTTACCAGCAACATTAGGTCACTTAAAATAGCAATGAAATTTGTGGTGACACTAGGTGAGCCCTTGATATGTTACATTATTGCCCTGCTCATTTTGAAATCAATTAATGAGAGGAAAAATATCCGTATAGAGTAGAAAAGAATTGAATTGATTTTACTATCTCTGTTGGTGCTTTTTCTTTAAATGATAATAATACAATACCAATTCCGAAGCCTTTTAATTGTATGAATGTATCCTGATATAAGAAATTGAACAATTGTAATAACTGTGATTGTATCTGTTTTAAAATTGTCTTTTAAATCTAATATGACTGTACTTTTATGGCTACCTTTTTTGATAGTTGAATAACGATTTGAACTTAACTGAATATGTAAGTTATGCATAATGAAATCAAAGATCTTATCCCAGAAGGATTGCAAGAGAGGAGAGTAGAATAACATATGTGGTAAGTTTCCTTCAGTGAATTGCAATTCCAGCACTGGGGAGATTGAGTGAGGTTAAGTTTGTGTAACTTTGCCGGTGTCCAATATGACCTAATGATAATCATATATTTCATCTGTGAGAGCGATGGAGAGATATTATTCCTAAATGGAGACATGAGAATGTGTTTCCAGTCCCACACGATACAATCAGTATTAGTTTCACTTTCCCATTTCCTTTCATTAACTTTGTGTCATTTACCTGGCTTAGACATGATTAGTTTATGTATTTTAGACACTATGTGGACCGCTATAGCTAGTTCATTCAGTTTGATGGGAGGAGAAGGGGTTATCGGTTTTATGGGTTGTTTAGAGATCTGGGCTTTAAGCTTCAAAAATGTATATAGCTCTATGTTATTCATGTTATATTCTAGTTGCAGTGTAGCAAAGGACTTAGGGGTGATATCATCATACAATCTTTTATCATATTGATACCTTTCTATGATCAATCCTCCCAATACTTTGGGATTTTATCTATACTCAGACTAGGATTATTCTAAAGTGCCGCCAAGTTGTATTTGTCTATCCTGGCATCAGAGTAAGCTTCTAAGCGCATGAGAGCTTGCTTAGTGTTATGAATAACATTTTTTGAGTGTGGAGGGATTGATGAGGTCATAGTCATAATGGGTAGTAGCAGGATGCCTTTAATCAGATTTGCCTCAACTTCCACCCACGGGGGTGGTACAGTGTATTTTCTGTAAACCAGGCTGCTCCTTGTCTGCAGAGGAAAGCAGTTTGGTAGTTTCTAAAATTGGGTAGACCAACTCCCCCTTTGGATTTGCAAAGTTTCCATTTTAACAAAGATTTCCTAGGCTTCTTTCCCTGCCATAAAAAGTTGTTGAAGGCTTTGTCAATTTTCTTTATAAAGTCTTCTGAAAGGGTCATAGGAAGCATACTGATAAGGTAGTTAACAATAGGTGTAATCATCATCTTTATCATCTCTACCCTACCCCACCACAATAAAAACTTTGGCGACCAACTATTGAGTAGATCAGAGACTTTCGTGAATGTGGTTTCTTCATTCACTTCTAGTGTGTAGATAAGGTCATTGGTGAATAGTAGACCTAGATATTTAATTGGAACTGGTTGCCATGCTAGGCCCAAGTCTCCCAAGATGTCTTTGCCCCTAGAGAATTAAGGAGCTTGACCGCAGTCTTCTCTCTATTGAGTGTGTAGCCGGAGACCATGGCAAAATCATGTATCTCTCTCATTAGGGTGGGAATAGCAGACGTAGCTTCCTTCAACTTAGGCAGCAACTTTGAATATTGAGCTGCCGAATTCCACGCCAGGTATGTCCATGTTTACTCATAGGTGCTGGAGGAATGGTTCTATGGCTAACAGGAACAGTGACAGGAAAAGGGGGAATCCTTGTCTGGTACCTTCTCAGAGTCTGAATGATGATGAAACAGCGCCCCCCACTCTAACCTTTGCTTTGGGTTCATGGTACAGTAGCATATTCATTTGAATTAGTGGGTCTCCGAAGTTGAATCTTTCTAAGGTCATTCGTAGGTATACCCAACACACCATGTCAAATACCTTTCCTGCGTCTAAGGTAATGGCTACAGTCGGTGAGTCGATCAACGTAGCTTTCTCAATTGCGTGGCAGAACATTGTAGTATTGTCACTAGAGAACCTTTGTCTTAGGAAGCCTACATGCAAAGGGGGTATAAGAATGGCAACATATTGTTGTACACGCAGGGACAGGATCGTTGCATATATTTTGCAGTTGAGATTAATTAGCGAAATTGGTCTGTTGTTTTTAGTGAGGAGTGGATCTTTACCTTCTTTGGGTGAAACTTCTGATCAACCACTGCAACCATCCAGTCCCCGGGGGAAAAACCAGATTGGCAAACAAGGAAACACTAAAAACAGCCATCAACTGTTACGCATTGAGGGCAGCTTTCTTACCAATTGCCTCTCCTCAACCAAGAGTAGGCCCGCCTACGAGTATCCTTCTGATATGCACTCAATCAATCAGAAATCAGATAAAAAATGGCAGATGTGATGAGGCCCCTGTCCCTCAGGCCCTCTTTATGCTTGATTCAGTTTATTGGGCAGAAAATCTTGCAACCATTTTCAATCAAGTCTATACAGAAGGAACAATGGAAAGGGTCCATAATACCTCCTATCTTGAAGGGGGGGGAGAACATTGACCGAAAGCTACTGCCTTGTACCACTTATCAGACACAAACGGTCACATGCATCATTGCACCCGTTAGCGATTCCTAAATTGCAAAAATTAAGGAATCGCAATTTAGAAATCGCAAACTGCAATGCATGAACAATTCGCATTTATTTTTGTGATTCTGTATTTTTCCCTAATTGCGATTCACAATTTGCGAATCGCAATTAAGGAAAACCCTTCCCATTGATTCCTATGGGCCAAAAGGTCCATAGGAATGAATGGAAAGGCATTCACATTTTGCGAATTTCAAATTGCAATTCGCAAAATGTGAATGCAATTTCAAGGGTGCAGGGGGGGTCCAAAGAACCCCTCCCTGCACCCCTGAAATGTAACTTTAAATGCAATTTACACACACACATGCCCCAAGGGCATGTGTGTGTGTAAATTAAAACTTTCAAAAATGCAATTTGTGCATATTTGAAAGTTTTCAGTAAATTAGCATGAAGTTCAACTGCATGCTAATTTACCACTTCCAAATTGCGAATTCGCAATTAAAAAATGATCATGCATTGCATTTAAGAAATCTGAAATTGCGATTTCTTAAATGCAATCGCAATTTTAGAAATCGCAACCTGGTTGCGATTCCTAAAATGGCGAAATGCATGATGCTTCCAAATTAGTCAATTGCATTCGCAAACGGCCGAAAATTGCGATTCGCACCGTTTGCGAATGCAATTGACTTTGATGCATGTGGGCAAAAGTCAAATATTTTGCAGGCACACTTCTCGAGGAACTATCAACCTGGGCTTCAGCGAATGTCATCATACCACTCAATCAAACATGCTTCTCAAAATTAACTGGAACTACAACTAATATAATGGCCCTATCACTTTTGATTGATGTAGCAAAAAAAACAAGTCAGCTACTGCACTTGTGCTTCATTGACTACAGATCAGCTTTTGACCACATTGATCGGAGGAAACTATGGCAGAAGTTGGCAACTTGAAACTTTCCACCTGCCCTTCTAAACCTGTATCAATTTTTCTACACATGGACACATGGGTACAGATCAGGCTGGGCACTGGATCTCATCTCTCCAGACACATTCCAACTACCAAATACTGAAGTAGGCTTAACACCAAAGGTAAACATCAATGACTCACATGCCCCCAAACTAGGTAGCAAGGTACTTTACAGCCTTTTGTACGCTGATAACCTGGTTCTAATAAGCCATTCCCAGGTAGGGCTGCTGAACCTACACAACATCGTGCTGGAATATTCCACAGAAAATGGCCTAGCTATTAATCTAAAAAATACAAAAATCATGTCATTCAACAGCGCAAGGAGAAGGCCCTAGAGCTGGTACTTGGACAAGAAGCGGTTTGACCTGGTAAAAGAATATAAGTACCTTGAAGTCATCCTAAAAATAAATGCGTCACTCGTCCCACAGAAAGAGGCCATGAAAAGTAAATCAAATGTACTGGCTATTGCCTTTAAAAATCTAAAGAATAAATTATCTGGCCCAACTATGAGGCAACCCTGAAGAGCTCACACATGGCTAGTTTCGAACATATACAGATCCACCTTTTCGCAATCATACTTCCATGCAGGGTATAGCAACAATGTTAAAGAGAAGTTTTTAAAATTCTGTTTTTGCATACTTCCATTGCAACCACGCCTACCTCTGTGGCGGAGGAACACAGGTTTTGCCAATTCTAATGTGTACTTGCAAAGAACTAATGAGTGATCGGAAACTATTTCCAAAAGTAATTTTTAATCAAAGAGGAATTTGCACACGAAGGCAGGCCATGCAGGAGTGCTTTGCCCCTGTAAACCCGCAGCTGAACTTCTGCCTAGTGAAGTTCCTCAAAAAAATCGAAGGGAGAATGGTGACACTACCTTCACTGCTGAGGCCGGCTGGTCCCTCTTAACTTCTTCAGCTCCTCCTGTCTTACAGGTACATGGCCAACTTTTTAATTTAATTTAATTAAATATTGATGTCTCTAGCACCCAAGATTGTTTTTAACAGGTACTTGCCTGGTGGAGCTACATTTATCCTCTATTTTTATGGTTGTCGCACATGGATTAATCACTGTTTTACTCACTTGGGTTTCTTTAGATGACTCAGAGTCAGCGAATTTCCGTCCCATCTCACTCCTCCCTTTGACAGCCAAGATCACCGTATCCCACGTCAATTCCATACTTACCAACTATATCAACACTAATAACCTCCTTGACCCCTCTCGGAATGGTTTCCGTCCACAATACAGTACGGAATCTGCCCTTCTGGTGGTCACGGAACACCTGCGGCTCTCACTGTATTTGGGAGGAATCTCTGCCTTGATCCTATTGGACTTAAGCGCTGCATTTGATAGTGTCCCACCAGATTCTTTTGCAGTGCTTGAGGACATTGGCATCTGTGGCCCGGGCTTGGGGTGGCTCTCTTTGTTTCTCTCAGAGAGATCCTTTCTAGTGATTGCCCCCCTTCTGCTCTCAGGCACACATTGTGCACCAAGGGGTCCTGTAGGGCTTTGCTCTGAGCCTGACCCTATTTAACATCTATATTAGACCCTTGGCAGCTGTGGCAAAGCAGAGGGGTTTGACTGTGGTTTCTTACACGGATGATACACAGTTAGTGATTGCGCTATCCGATAACCCACCACGGGATGTCACCTAAATTCAAAGAGGATTTAACAGCGGTTGTAGACTGGATGACATCAAAGTGCCTCCAACTAAATGCCACTAAATCGGAAATCTTGCTGGTGGGGAAAAACACTAATTTGTGGAGCGAGCAATGGTGGCCTTCTATCTTAGGCTCCCTGCCTGCACCCAAATAAACGGTTAAAAACATGGGCGTTTGGATTGATACAGCACTTACCTTCCAGCCTCAAACCAAGGCGGTGGGACAAGTCTTTTTTGGGCTCCTTCGCCGTCTCAAACCTTTGTTGGATTTCTTTGATGCTAATACTGGACAGGTTATTTTTCAGTCCACTATACTATCTAGGTTGGATTACGCTAGCGCTCTGTACCTAGGGGTTAACAGAGCAGAGATACAGTGCCTCCAAAGAATACAGAACGCGGACGTCCGACTACTGTTTGGGCTTCCCAGGACCTGTCACACTTTGGAGTTTATCAACAGACTTTATTGGCTCCCAGTGGAGAAGTGTATCCTTTTTAAAGCTCTGTGGATTGCCATTTGAATTTTAAATGCTCATTACCCTGAAATCCTAGCAGATCTTCTTGTACCCTACACCCCCACTTGTCTTTTGCATTCTTTGAACCAGCACATAGCATCTGTCCCTCAGGTTAAGAGAGCCAGAGCTGGAGGACGCTTCTTCCGAGCTCTGGCCCCCAAACTCTGGAACTCCCTCCCGATGAGTATCAGAAGCATTCAAAATCATGCTGCATCCCGCAAGGCCATAAAAACTCATCTTTTTCCTAAATAATCGTTTGCAGCGTTTTTGGCTCTGTCACCTATTTTGTCTGAGCTCAGCGCTGGGATGCCCCTTGGCTGGGGCAGCCATGCACTCTATAAATAGTATAACATAACATAACATATATCTCCTGGCCCTCAAGACTTGGCACAAATCAATTACGCACTTAGCGGAGTTGGGGAACTCATAACAACTGACACAGTTCGCTAGGATTGCAGACTCCGGACTCCTTCTTTTATAAGGACTTTATCTGCTGGTCAAGAAAGTTAACTTTATTCTAAGATTTTGCACATTCCCTTTCCTGATACCCTTGCAAGCACTTTGCACACCCTTTCCCGCGATTTCGCGCACTGTGGGAAACGAATCAAACTACAAGGAGGGCAGATAAGGCTGGAAAATACCACCTTATAGACATCTTTTTCTGGCAAACAAGGACGTAATCTCTTTGAATAGGTAGCTATAGCACATCCCACATTTCCCCACGGATGTATGACGTTACAACGCACACTTTTACAACGCATACCTTTACAACGCATTTTTTACAACGCAACATCCATTACAACGCATTCCATTACAACGCATGCCATTACAACGAAATTTTAAAAACTACATTTACAACGCACTCCATTACAATGCATAATACCTTTACAACGGATACCGTTACAACGCATAACATTACATTGCATGTTTGGTAAGTATTGGATAGTGTAGGGGTAAAAATTACTATTCTAACTCCAGGGGGTGCAACAGTAGGGTAAGTGTTGGATAGTGTAAGGGTAAAAATTACTATTCTAACTCCATGGGGTGCAACAGTAGGGTAAGTGTTGGATAGTGTAGGGGTAAAAATTACTATTCTAACTCCAGGGGGTGCAACAGTAGGGTAAGTGTTGGATGGTAATGTTATGCGTTGTAATGGTATGCGTTGTAATGATTGAGTTGTAATGACATGCGTTGTAGTGGTGTGCGTTGTAGTGTCATGCGTTGTAATGGTTGCGTTGTAAAAGTTTCATTGTAATGGTAGTGTGTTGTAAAAGTTGCGTTGTAAAGGTTGTTTCCCTTCCCCCACCCACTTACCCCTGTGACCTTGCACATTTCTGCTCAATGGTTGGTTGTAGAAATGAGTAGCTGTAGCATGGCCCTTGTGGGAACAGTTAGGTGAAGTGCATGAGGTCTGGTCACGTTGCTGATAAAGGGATGCAGCTCGTCTGCATTCAGTACGGCCATAGAGACTCCTGTCATAAGCCCAGTGCTGGGTGATGTGGGGCCTGTTTTGTGTGGTTAAGCATGAAATGCTCTTAGAATAATAATTCACAGCGCCCATCTCAAAGACAGTTTGGCAACTGTACATCCAATTAAAACTACCTAACAAAGCACTTCAGGATGACTGGCCCATTCAACTCTAATTGCAACAGGAGCATGGATTTGTGTCCACAGACTATTAATTACAGCTGAATGTTGCACGGAGGGGAGCACGTGACTGCCTATTACTCTACTTGTATAGCACGGCCATACTGCTGCTCTCATCTACCTGACCACTCGGTTTGCCAGTCAGTTTGATTTGTATTATTTTAGTATGCAATGCACCAAACAGCTTTATAATATTTTTGCAATGCTGTAGTTATGCTATGCCCATACAGCTCAGAAGACTTAGTCATGTTATTATTAAATGTCGTGAAGAAAAATGAAGGCTAGTTTTCCCAGGGCATTCATGTTTTAAATTAAGCCCAGCTCGGCTTCTCCTGCAGTAAGGATGTGGCCTGCTTAAAGTACTCTTGTGGGAGTATGTCAGTGCAGGGAAGGTGAGGTGCTCACCAAGTCATTTGCCGCATGAGGCTGAAATTTAATTAAAAAGGGAAGCCGTCTGGGGAAATCTGGGCACAGACATTAATAGTCATTACTTCTGAATGGTTGAAAGGTCCTTCCGCCTTGTTCTGCCAATTAGGAAATATGAATATTGCAAATATGTGGATAACACGGAGAAAATATTCGATTTTTTTCTCATCGTTAATATTGAAGTTGTGCTTTTTCGTTTACTGGGCTTTTGATCACAACTCTTCGCTGCGCAAAAAAGGGATACTAATAATTAAGTTATGAGTGAAGTAAGTAGAACACTACAAAATCAAGAAGTATTATAAGAGGACAGTGAGATGTTTGGTGGAGTAAGAGTACAAACAATAAATAAGAGCTCTGTACTAAACACCATCCAGGAGGCAAGTTGCCCCCCCACCCTGCTTCCAAATAACTGCGTCCATATTAACCCTCGAAGCACACCACTGACAACGTGCTTTGGTGCCTTAAAAGGTCACAGTTTATTCAACATAACATGTCTATACATTTTGCAAAATTCATGGTCATACCAATTGCTCTCTTAATGTCAATGTTAACAAAATTCATTGTCTTTGCAATCATTTTTGTCGCTGTACTGACCCAGCCTCCTCAATTTTCAGGGAAGGGAGGGGCCCCTTGTCTGGGCCTCTGATTTACGGGTCTAGGCTTCAACTTGCTACCGACTTCGAGGTTGTCCATCAGGACCTGCCCGGGCTGCAAGTACCGTCCCGCTTGCCCTGAACCCTTTCATGGGCCCTCCCTGCTCCCAGGGGTCCCTGCCGTGTGGCATCCCAAGGACCTTGCTTGAGCATCTACTCTATTCTTTCTGAGGCTGAGTCCTTTCATTTCGCTCCCCCGGTACCCCTGCCGTGAGGCATCCCAAGCGTCCTGCAAGAGCATCACTTCTACTCTTTCATGGCGGCACGCCGCCCTTGGCTCCCTCAGTGCCCCTGCCGTGAGGCATCACAGGGACCCTGTGTGAGCCTTCCATCTACCTTTTAGTAATTTCTCTCTTTTTGTAATGTTTGTTGAGCACTGCTATGTATCAGGCTCCACTCACCAAACTTTTCTTTTGCTTTCCAAAAAACACCTCCTAAACTGGAAGTTTTTTTTGAAAATGTAACAATAAATGGCTCTGAAATCATTGGAGTTTACTCCGAAGCTGTCCAAACATAAGGGTCATTTTTCTATTTGAGACATCCAGAGTTACCCTGCGAGGCCCGAACAGTGCCCTACATTTTAATTTAGGCCCTAGTTCACTAAGAACAGAGATAGGACTTTGAATTTCAGAGTCTAGTTTTATTTCATTCCCAAGACTGCCTTGAGTATATGTAACATTAGGAGGATTTATTTGTGAATTCTGTTCCTTCTTCTTCTCCTCTTTCAGTAAGACAAGACCATAAAACAGCTAGTTTGTACCTTTGTTTATTTTCATTTTTTTATTGCAAGGAAAATATACAGGTTGCTCCCATTGTATAAATATTGGAACAATGGATGCAGGCTACAGAACTAATGTCGTATTGGAAATCAGTAAAAAAAAAAATATTATTCATGCCAAAATGTATAATATCTAATGTTACACTAAACTTTAAAGTAAATTAAATTAACATTTTAACTTAGTTTACACAGTCTAAGTGTTATTACTATTACCAATACTACTACTAATAATAATAACTATAATATTACTATTATTATCAGTAGTATTAAAAATTGACAAAGCCAAGTTTGTTAAAAATTAAATGCAAAAGAATTGTAATTGAGGATGGGTAATTTCACTTGTAAAATATTTCCAAAAATGTGATTAAACAAAATGTATTTATATATTTAAATGAATCTACAAATTCCTAAAAATATAAATTTAGGAGGTACTGTTTTTCTATCTCTCTCTTTACGCAGTCCTAGGTTAATATGAATTGTTTAAAGTTTACGTTTCTATCAATCATTCAATTAATTGTATTTATTTTTTAATAAAAAATAAAGTTGAACACATTTTCCTGTATTATACTACAGTGAGCTCTCCATCCAGATGGCAGAGACCTCCACAAACATTTGGAAAGTAACTGATAGTAACTCAGTGTTAGGAGTCTCTAACCCTCATTTGAGTACGCAAATTCCGTGGCCGGAGTCTTCACTCCCTCATTTGAGGGGTTGAAGACTCTAAATTTAGTGGTAGGAGACTCCAAACCGCCATTTGAGGGGGCAGAGTCTCCAAAGTCTACGTCCACCTAGACGTAATTCTACACTCGCAAAGTGTAGTGGAGAGTTACACCTAGGTGTAGGACTAGATCAGCACATGAGCAGTTCTCCACGTGCAAATGCACCTTTGTAAGTCGGGCCCTACATCTGAGAACACTGCTTGAACCACACCATCATACCCGCTTGCTATTAGAGTGTACTTTTGTTTTTGTAAGTGTTCTGGTGTTCATTATCAATTAGTGATTCGATTAAAGTATAGTACTTATAGGCACGTTTTATCACTGTACTGTGTTGCTTTACTGTTTTATTGTGTTTTGTATGCTTGTTAATATTGAATTTCCTTCCACACTGTTAAATATATTTATATTGTGAGATAATATAACAGTAATGGGTTCTCAGAACCCTGACTAGACAGTCACGTCTATTGCAAGCGGAATTATTGTGTGTACTGTACTTCCACATCTCATTGACCCAAAGAATCAAGGAAGCTCAGAAGGACGGCTTTTCATTGCAGAGCGCGTATTTTGACCTCTAGAGAGTTGTCTGCACCAGAACTCCCACCTTTGATATTGCCTAGTTGTGCCAGAAAGGTGATGAACGGAGTGCTGATGCTGAAACCTTTCAACCACTAACCCCCAGTCAAGTGATCTTGGTTGAATCCATCTTTCGTTTGCTCACCATGCCACCCCACGTTGTATCCAGCCATATGCAAATCAGTCTTGACCCTGCTCCGCATAGGAAAAGTCCAGCTTGACCTGCCAGGCCAGGTCCTCCCTGGCCTGACTGATTAGGGGTGATACCCTGAAACCGGTCCCAGGATGCTTGTTTCTGGTCCAGAGAGGCCTGGCCTGGCAGTTTGGGCAGGACTGTTCCCATTGGGAGCAGGGTCAAGACTGATTTGCATATGGCTGGGTCCAAAATGGTGTTGTGTGGTGAGCAAAAAACACAACGGATTAAGCTCAGATTTGTGACTGGGGGTGAATGTTGGATTTGTTCAGCATTCCGTCCATCATGTGTTCTTTCTTGCTTTTCCCGAAAAAGACTGACACTAAAATTCCCTGGGAGGATAAAATAGAGTTTACTGTGGTGTGGTTCTCATCTGAAAGCACCAGACCTGTTCAGCTCTTAGACCATGCAATGGTGTCAGGGAGAGCCCATTATTGGCATAAGTTGCATAATGCTGTATGCTACTTACTTAGTAGTGTGCATGTTTCGGTAATGTAGCATTGTGGCACTCTAACTGTTCGGACCGGGTACATGAGGACGCAGGCGGACAACTAGAGCAAAATTTCGGGGGGGGGGTCTGGGGGGGCTGAAAAATATTTCAGTGGAGGCTAATTCTTCCAACCACAGACAGAGCGGCTGTAAGAATGGGCGAACACACAACAAAAGCCTCATTTACAATTAATGGTCTTTTAAAGACCTGTTAAGTACTCGGGTGCGGCTGCAATTAGATGCACGCCAGCCCGCGAAGACGTGTCAGCCCGGGCTGACACACACGACGGGAGGGGGGGGCTTAAGACCCGTGAGGCCAATGGGTGTTGCGCGCCTGTGAGGACGTTCATGCTTGGTTGCAGTAGTGCGTCGTTGTGGCATGACCTATGTGGGAACAGTTACTGGTGTAACAATAGCCCTAGCAGCCCACGCGATGCGGGGGGTGGGTGGGGGAGTTCGAGTTTCAGGGGCTGCCTACAGCCTGTGCACAGGCGGCCTGAGAGCTCCTGGCTGGGTCGGGAGCTTCGGATGCCTCCTCCCTCTACCTTGCAGGGGGCGGGCCATAAGTTGTTAGGCCACTGCGAAAAGTTAGGTCAAATGCGTGAGGTCTGGTCACGTTGCTGAGAAAGGGATGCAGCTCGTCGGCATTCAGTACGTAGTGACTCCTGGTATAAGCCCAGTGCTGGGGCATGTGGGGCCTGTTTTGTCTGGTTAAGCATGAAAATGCTCTTAGAATAATAATTCACTGCGCCCATCTCAAAGACAGTTTGGCAACTGTAAATCCAATTAAAGCTACCTAACAAAGCACTTCAGGATGACTGGCCCATTCAACTCTAATTGCAACAGGAGCATGGATTTGTATCCAAAGACTATTAATTACAGCTGAATGTTGCACGGAGGGGAGCACGTGACTGCTTATTTGTCTACTTGTATAGCACGAGCATAATGCTGCTCTCATCTACCTCACCACTTGGTTTGGCTTTACCAGTCAGTTTGATTTGTATTATTTTAGTATGGAATGCACCAAACAGCTTAAAAAAATTATGCAGTGCTGTAGTTATGCTATGCCCATACAAATCAGAAGACTTAGTTATTTTGTGTATATATGTGAAGAAAATGTGAGGCTAGTTTTCCACGGGCATACATGCTTTAAATTAATCCCAGCTCGGCAGTAAGGATGTGGTCTGCTTAAAGTACTCTTGTGGGAGTGTGTCAGTGCAGGGGAGGTGAGGTGTTCACCAAGTCATTTACCACATGAAGCTGAAATGTAATTAGAAAGAGAAGCCGTCTGGGGAAATCGGTGCCCAGAAATCAGTAGTCATTCCTTCTGAATGGATGAAAGGTCCTTCCGCCTTGTTCTGCCAATTAGAAAACATGAATATTGCAAATATGTTGATAACACAGAGAAAATATTCGATGTTTTAGCATCATTAATATGGAAGTTGTACTTTTTTGTATAGCGGACTTTTTATCAAAACTCTTCACTGCACAAACAAGCATTTGCAATGCAAAAGGTCTGGCATTTACGCGAGTTTGAGCTATTGGCATTGTAAATTACAATGCCTTTTATTTATTTTTTCGTATTGAAAACATAAATAAAAGTCATTCAGGTAGATTCATCAAACATTTTTGCGAGCGCAAACGGTGCGAATCACAAAATTCGGCTGTTTGCGCCCGCAAAAATGGCATTTGGAATTCATCAATGTTTCATGAACTCGCAATTTGAAAAATCGCAAATATTTGCGATTTCTCAAACTGCGATCGCATTTAAGGAATCTCAACTAGAGATTCCTTAAATGCAATTCATGAAACATTTAAAAATTGCGAATTCGCAAATTGTGGCCGCTATTTACCGCGAATTCAAACCTCGTGGTAAATAGCGGAAACTTTGAAAAATGCACTTAAGTGCATTTTTCTAAGTTGTATGTTACACACACACATGTCCCAAGGACATGTGTGTGCGTAACACCAGCATCCAATGTCATTTCAGGGGTGCAACAGGGTGTCCATTGGACACCCCTGCACCCTTGAAATCGCAAAATCAAAATGCGAATCGCTAATAGCGATTCGCACATTGATATGTGTTCCCATTCAAATGCCCATAGGAATGAATGGGGAGTTATTCCTTATTTGCGATTAGCAATTAGCTAATCGCAAATAAGAAAGCTGTAGGAATTGCAATAAATATTGCGATTCCTACATGAATCCCGTTTTGCGAGTCTGTAATAGCGATTCCTTATTATTCGCTATTACAGACTCGCATAACATGCCGATGATGAATCTGGCTGATTGTCATTTATAATGCCAATAGCTTAAACTTGCGTAAATGTGAGACCTATTGCATTGAAATGCTTATTCCTTTTGCCATTGTTTCCTCTTTCTCTTCCTCCTCTTTTCCTCCTTTTGTGTTTATCTAGCTCTTGCTCAAAGTTTCATGAGGAAAAGTAATTGCCAATCTCCACTGGCGTAACGTAAATTGAGGGGACTCCCCTGCAAGGTACATGGAGGGGCCCCCTCTGAACTCAATCAAGGGCTCTCCGGCCAGAGTACTGTGCTGAGGGGCCCTCTGGAGTTTGGGCCCCCCGCACCGTGGGGGATACGGGGGCCTGTGTTACATCACTGCCAATTCCCCAGAAACTTGAGTGCCGGTGGGCCCCACTTGCAACCTTGGGCTCTAATTAAGCACTATTTACTGTTTGTTTGTTCCAGGTCATACACCCCGCACCGTGGGGTATAAGAGGGCCTGTGTTACGCCACTGCCAATTACCCAAACACTTGAGTGCCAGTGGGCCCCACTTGCAACCTCCAGCTCAAATTAAGCACTATTTACTGTGTGTTTGTTCCAGGTCATACAAAAAACAATAGTTATATCATCATTTACCTGATGGGCATAAACTTCTTACGCCTATGGATTTATGCAAACAAAGGCTTGTAAGGATACAAGCCCAAAATCCACATGCAACGGTTTGCGTGAATGACAAAGTCTAGCAGTCAAAAGTTTAAACCCAGAGGCCACTCTTGTGCAAAATAGTACTCAATCATTAACTTTTGAGAATAAAATGCATTGGTGACAGCTACATGTCAAAACAAGTGATCCACAGGCATTGTTGAACTAAATTTGGTTAGAATACCTGCCAATTTAGTCCTAAATCGCAAGCATGTTCCCTACTTAAACACACAGGGAACAATTCTCAGAGTTTTCTGAATAACCAAGATAAAGTTAGATGCACAATAATCTGTGAGCGAAAATTCGGAGATCCTGACTCTCAAGAGAATCCTGACTTAAAGAATCAGATGGAGCGCAGCATGGTGAATAACCTATATTGAATTTGAGGCATACTAGTAGAACATGCATTTTCAAATGGATGGCTAAGGGGGAATTAGGAGGCAAATCATACCCACAAAATCTTAACTTTGTCGCTATTCACACGTTGCTGATGATTTTCAAACACAATTCAAGCACGTAAAGTTATTGCCAGCAAAGCCTGCCATATGTGAGTAAAGTGAGTGTGAACAACAAACACATGTCCCCAGGTTCCATGAAGTATAGTAAAAAGAGGTCTTTACACAAGGAAAAATATTCTTCCACTGGAAAAAGGGGAAAACGTTGAGGTATATACAAAGGTAAATTGGAAGATTTTCTGCTGGTAGAAAAAATGTCACTTTAAGCCTTATATATAAATTCTCTACAGATTTCCATTTGTAGCCCAGCCTTTTGTTTTTACTTCAGTTGAATCAGCTGAAAACTAAATACAAAAATTGAGTCTAAGAGTTGTAGGTTTCTGCATGTTTGTGTGATTCTTTGTGAAGCAGGTGCAATATGTACCTATGTGAGAGAAAGAGTCTGTTAGAAGGTACCCAACTGGGATCCAGTTTCCTTTATGAGTGTAAGGGCGAAAATATCAACAGCATTAGGTGAGGAAAAGAAGGAAAAGGACAATTGGTGATTTATCCAAATGAGGAAAATCACTGTTGATATGACTTGATTGTAGGGATCATCAGCTATAGTGCCTTGCAACAACACTGAGGGGACATGCACATTTTTCTTGAAGACAAGAATAAAACTTTGCCACTCACACAAACATTCTTTGCAGTCGAACATGCTCCGTGCGCTCAATAGGTGTACTTACGGGTGGCATGAACATTTTCCAAGGCTGCTTTAAGCTCTTACTCCACTATGGCATGGAACATCTCAAGCAACTGGGCCTTATCTACTACAGTGTTCAAATTTACCACATGTTTTGCTTGCCATGTATATTTCTGTACATAACTGCTCTAGCCATGGGCATCAAGTTCTATGGGGCTCTGGGGCATGAGCCCCAGTAATGTTCTCAGGTTAGGGGAATCATGCTAGTTGGGACAAGGTCTGAGCAATCCCTTTGTTCTACTCGCTGCTCTTGAAGAAAGGAAGCTCTGTAATCAAAACACCTTTGTTAAGGAAGACTGAAGAGAATTAATCAGTGTATTAGTGACAGTTGGGAAGGGGTGGTACTTCTTTACGAGGAGCTACTAGGGCAGAGAGCTGAAGGGAAAGTGTGACAGGAAGCAGGAGCAGTATATGAGCAGATGGGGTGGTGTGGGAGCAAAGTGACACTGTGTGAGGGGAAGAGACAGGTAGCAGAAAATAGTGTGTGAGTAGAAGGTAGTGTGCCAGCAAAAAGTGCTATGTGCAAATAAAATAAACAAAAGGTTGGGGGGAGATGATAATGTGTGGGCAGAAGAGGCAGCAAGCATATTGTGTAGTGTGTGAACTAATGGGATGTAAGATCAGAAGGGGTAAGAGTCAGAGGGGTAATGTGAGACCAGAAGGGGCAGGAAGCAGAAGGACTATGTGTGAGCAGAATGGGCAGGGAGTTTGATGAAAAAGGGTACCGTGAAGACAGTGGGCAGAGCGCAGCGATGCTGTGTGTAAACAGAGGGGGCAGTGCATGAGCAATGGAGGCAGTGTACATGTAGATGGAACAACGAGAAGATTTAACAGTGTGAGCAGGGGGTATTGTATGAGCAGGAGGGTCAAGGAGCAGAGTGGCAGTGTGAGAGCAAAAGAGGCTGTGTGGGCGCAGAAGGGGCAGTGAGTGAGCAAAAAGGGCAGAGTATTTGCAAAATGTCAAGTGTGAGCAAAGGAGGTAGTGTGTGGACAGAACTTAGGGGTGGGGACAGGATGGGGTGGCGTGTAAGCAGAAGAGAGAGGGAGCCGAGAGCACTGGTGCCCTAACAACAAACGTTTCGTGAATGTGGTTGCTATGGTTGTAGCTTTGCTATTTCTCCCCCATCCTCTTGGAAAGCTCCTGGCTCAAAAGATGGGACTGATCTATAGGGCAATATGGCAGTGCCAGAAGGGCTGGTCTGACAGGTCACAGTTTTTGGCTGTGATTGGGCCTATTTTAGGGGCTGTTATGTTGGTTTTACTTGAATTCCATGAAATTGGATGGTAGAGGCAAGATGGCAACCATGAGCGCGGCCGAGTGAGTTGACTCTCGCCCTGAGCTACTCTTCCCCCCACTTATCTGCTATTACTACGTCTTGACGGTGAGGGCTGCTCATTTGGAGGTGCTCCTGGGATGCTGTGGAGACTCTCGCTGGGACGCCACGAACCGCGAGTGGCATTTCACACCAGGCAATTTCTTTACCTGAGGTTGCTGCTTTGATCAGTTGCGGCCGCAGCCACAGAGCACACGCGTGGCCCCAATGCTGCTGAACCCTACGAGAGGGGCAAGAGCCAGCCGCGGGACAGGCACAGGAAAAGAAACTAAAGCCGTGACATGGGCTGCGGGGGCTGGAGGAGAGCTACTAAAGACCAGCTCCTCTGTGCGGGCCGGAAAACGATACCGGAAATTTTTTAAGTGCAGACGGCCAAGAAGATGAAGGCAACAATGGCTCAGGCAGATGCTGCTGCTGGCAGTGTGAGCCCCCTGCTGGACATATACGTAATACAACAGACCACTGCATCTGAAACACTCGGTGGCATGGAGGTAGCAATCTGAGCAAAGTGGAGTCTATAATTAAAGATGGGGCAGACACTGCTGAGCTTGGGTCTGGAAGCGCTGCTGGCGGAATCGTGCATGGTGGAGCTCTTGGGGAGGTTGTATTGGTCAGCCCCCGTATGGAGAAACAGGAACCAGCAACTACTAAGAGATGAAAAGAGGCTGCAGGAAGAACCCCTAAGAGGAAGAAAGGAAAAGGGAAAGTAGATGGTGCAGCTGGGATAAGGGTGGATCAAGATGGTAACGTTGATATCCAGGGCTCCTTGAAAGAGGTGGATTCTGGGGGTATGTTTTTCTCAATGTCAGACCACTTGAATTCGTCAAGTGATGAGAGCTTGGGTGTTATGAAAGATTGGACAGGAGAAGAACTCACTCAGAGCGATGGCAGTGATGTAAGTAATACTCACCCGGAGGAGGAGGTCACTGGAGGCGCTGGAGGCAGCCCCTTAACTAGGCCTCTAACTGTTCGAAAGCAGAAAGATGGGTGAAATACATCTTTGACAGAATCTAAAGGTGCTGCGGGCTCACTGGTATGGGATTATTCCTTTTCACCCAAGATTTGAAGTGATGATAATATAGCTGTTGACAATCCATTGGCTGGGGGAGTGGAAAGCACAGAGGAAATGTCGCTCTCTAATATTTATAAAAGCATTATGGCACATAGGGTAGAGAAGTGGGCAGAGAGTCTAAGGACACAAGGTGCATTTAGAAAATTACAGAACTCCATCCGGAGAGTAGCTAAACCTTGCACAGAATTTGCAACAAGGATTGGGGAAGCAAAAACTAGGCTCTCTACACTGGAAGACAAACTCATTGCCCAAAGGGCTCTTACGGACTCTTTAAAATCACAGAAAGGTGACATTGCCTGGAAATTAATGGATATGGAGAACCGACTAAGAAGGAATAATTTGAGGGTCTTGGGTATCCCTGAGGGGGCAGAGGAAACGGATGTGCAAAAATGTATTGTGGAGCTCTTTACAGAGGCATTCCCCGAGTTCACACAATGGAACTGGAATATAGAGGTGCAAAGGGTGCATAGATTTCCCTTCAAGCAGCAAAACAGAACTGGACATTTTTTTTTTTAAATTTTTTTAACTTTATTTATAGTTTATTGGAAGTAACACATGTAGATATTACATTGATAATTCAATAAGCAGTCAGTAGTTTGTAAATGATCTAGTCACAATCAATGATACATATAGTTCCAGCAATACATCAATATACATAAGAAAGTACACCATTTCTCTCTCCGTCAGCACATGTCATGGACCCAGTATTGCATGGCACATACCCTGATCTATATGTCTTGTATATAAACCCCTGAAAGGGAACCCAAACATGAGAGTGAAGGGGGAGTGTGGGGGTCCCTTGTTTCATGAGTTACTCAGTACTGTTTGGTCACCATTGTCCGGGTGTTCCAGCAAGTATGTTCGAAGTGGGTCCCATTTATCCCTTGGACAAGAAGCTGTCGGGAGTAGTACATATAGCCATGTCTGAACTTGGGTGGCAGAGTGGGCTAAAGAACGGTGATGGATTCAACCCAGATCTTGTGACTGGGTGTGAGTGTTTGATTGGTTCAGATGCTCCATCCATCACAACCCCCTTTTGTACTGCGTCGGGAGTAGTTCAGCATAGAGGCTGGTCTGATTCTGCCATGATATCATATCTCCAAACCATTCCTTAAATTTAGGAGCCAGTCCCTGACCCCATCTACATGCTACCCGTCTTTTTGACAACATGAGTCCAAAGGACACAAACTTGCGGTGTTTTGTTGTATAGCCCAGCAGCGCCATCAAAGGAGTTCGCGGAAGCGGCACAGAGACCATGTGACTTAGTGCAATAAAAAACATACTCCAGTACTCATAGACACCTGGACAAAACCAAGCTAGATGGAGAAAATCAGCGGTTTCAGCCCTGCATCTATCACATCTGCACCATGATCCACAGCCCAAATTTGTATAATTTTAGTGGGGTGTAGTAGCTGCGTTGAAAAAATTTGTAGTGAGTAATGCGTAGTCGGCTATTTGAGGAAATGTGTTCAGTTTGTTTGCAGCAAAAAGACCACTGCGTGTCAGTGATAGGGTGTTCCAGGTCGGCTGACCACTTTTCCCAGGCTGCCCATGGAGGGGTATACAGCGTCTGTATACATAACACGGTACAGTGCAGAGACCAGATGCAAAGCTGTGGGTGTGCGTAATACGTGATGCAATGGAGCAAGTGGCTCAGGCTCTGCCAGGTATTCTGACGAACAGTCTCTCAACCTATGCCGTAAGCAAGTGTATAAAAAAGTTTCCATTTTGGTGGACGGGGGTCCTTAAAGTGCTGGTGTAAGGTGCGGAAAGTACCATTTAAATATAAGTCGCCCCAAGTACAGATATTGTGGATCCGGGCTATGTTCCTAAAAATTCCCTCCTTCAGCAAGGGCATCTGCAAGTGATACACTAAAGGAAGCAGTGGTGAATAAATACAGGATGCCTGCACTCTATTAGCTATGTTGTGCCAAGCTCCGAGTGTACATTCCACAGAGGTGGGATGTGGTTCTCGGGCCTTGAATGTTGACAGCATGACCCCTTCCAACGGGATAGGGTGTGCATGCCATTGTTCAGTCCCTACATGGGGTGTGTACCGAGGGGGATTAAACCAAAAATGGGCAAAGTGTGCCTGGGCGCATAAGTAATATAATTCGAAGTTGGGTATGTCAAATCCCCCCAGCGCATACGGATGCACCATTGTGTCCCATTTTATCCTGGGTTGTTTTCCTCCCCATACCAGCCTGATCAGTTCAGCGCGGAGACTGGAAAAAAATGTCTTCCTGGGTCATATGGGGTATTTAAGAACAAATATAAAAATTTAGGAAATATTACCATTTTTATTAGGGAGATGCGTCCGGCCATGGACAGCGGAAGTGCAATCCAATGGGTTACGCATCAGGCAAAATGCTCCATTGTGCGCCCATAATTCTGCCTCATCAGCTCCTCCCGTTCAGAGCACTGTGCCACTGCCAATCAGTGCCACAGTGCAAGTGCTCCCTGTATAAAGTGTATACATTAATTGGTTTCCATGATTGGCTTATTTGGTTTACTGTCAGACCCCAGTAAAGTGCACCAGGAGTGCCAGGGCTTGTAAATACAAATGCTGCTGGTGGGCTTGCAGCACTGGTTGTGCCACCCACAGAATCGGCCTGGTAAGATATGTCTAAGGTCTGCCATTGCAGAACCTACGTGCAGTCTGGTACTGTCATGCTGACCGGACAAGGGCACCCGCTTGCCAGTCCCTAAACCTTCCCTTAACTTCATATTAGTCACCCCTATGGTAAGTCCAAGGGCAGGGTGCATTGTAAGTATAAGGTAGGACAAGCCCTGATGTGTGTGGCATGTCCTAATAGTGAATTACAGCCATTTTCGTTTTTCACTATTGTAAGGCTACCTGTTCTCATAGGCCAGAATGGGCTGTTGGAATTGTTACACTCTATGATCCCAACAGACTCAGGGACCACGGTAGAAATTCAATTTTAGTATGCTTGAACTCAGAATAATAAAATACATCTTTTAGTAAAGTTTATTTTAATATCCTGTGTTTGCAAATACCACTTTTAGAAAGATGGTTTTGCTTGCCTCACCATTTCAGCCCGCCTCTGCTCTGATGTGTATCTGCTGTCTGGTTTCTGTGTGTGACAGGGCTGGGGAATTCCAGGAGACAGGCTGGGGCTGACAGGTGGTGAATAGAGAGATTACACCAGGATGGGTGGGGGGAGAGCCCCTTGACTCTGAATAGGGCTGTGCTCTGCCACCTCAATACTGGCTCCGCCGCCTGGGGAGCGTCTGATGTCTCTGCCCTGCACCTTGTGAAGCGAGAAGGGAAGGGGAAGACTGTCAACAGAGTACTCCTGGACGGTACTTGTCACCACAATGCTGGCTCGACCTCCTGCGGAGCGTCTGATGTCCCTGCCCTGCACACTGAAAGAAGAAGCCAGAGTCTGCAAAACAAAGTGCTCAAGGACTGAACTGGATTAGGCAAAGGCCCCCCTGGCATGAAAGAACAAAGGATTGTGGGGATAAAAGTAGGAACCCTGCTCCTAAGAAATCAGATCCTGCTTTGAACCAAGGAGAAACCTCTGCCTGAGGAGAAGGAACCGGGAAATCTGAAGGAGGAAGACTGTCCCTGTCCTGGGGGATTGGCCTGGAGTGGTTGCCTTGCTGCCAAAGGAGAGGAAGAACCTACAAAGACTTGCTACTTTCCAAAGACTTGCTATTTTATAAAAAAGACTTGTTCTTCAAAACATTGGGCTCTTCTCCTGCCTTCGCTAAAGAGCTGCTGGACGGCCTGTGTCCGTGCCCGCTAAAACCGTCGCCGAGTGCGCCTCGCCCCCCCCTTGCCGCCTGGAAGCCCGTACCGCTGCTGCCCTACACCGTGTGTCTCCGCTGATCTTGAAGCGGGAGTTCTCACCGTACGTAATTGGGCCGCTCCGCACCGTGCTCCACTTCCCCCCTTGCTTGAGCCGCACCGCCACTGCATTCAGCCCCCATGGACTACGGAAACGCTTCGCCCAGCAAGGTACGGTTCGTACGATCGTAGTGTACTAAAACCGCACCGCGCTGACATCCTCCGAGGCCGTGCCGCACTGCCAGAGCCGCCCAGTACATTGCGTACGGGCCGCTAAGTGCTGTGCTGTCCGCCTCGAAGAAAGCCTCTTCCCATCCAAGTATGGCTCGTACGCTGTAAGCACACCGGACCGCAACGCCCTCCTAAGCTCCTGAAGCCATCCCGCCCAGTATGTCTCGTACTGCTTGTGGAAGTGCCGGACTGCCCGCTCCAGAAACCGAAGGTATGGCTCGAACGCCGCACCACGTCACAAACTCCGCTGAGACCCGGAATGCCCGCATCAAATCTCTGTGACCCCCCCGCTCTATGCCGCACTCAGAAACACCACCCCGAGCCGGGACCACAGCGTAGAGGGGCCGCCCACTCTCCCAGGCTGCTCCACGACCCACACGCCGCCTACGAGCCGGACTCTCCCCAAAAGGTACTGTTTTCACACCCCGCACCTACATTGCGCACGCTTCGGGCCGGACAGGCCCCAACGATTGTGCTTGCCTTTTCTTTGACACTGTTCATTTTCCCGGCGGAGTTGGACAGAATGCGCAACGCGCACTAAAGAAGAAGATGCGCTTGTTTAAAGAACCTTTTTGACTAAACAGTATTGTGGCCTCATTAGTAACGTTATTATGGTCTTGTGATAAGCCTGCTTTAAGTATAAATATAAAGTACCTATTTTTATATAAAAACACGCCTAGTGTCCATTTGTGGTGTATTCGTGGGTTACTGTAAGTGATCATAAATGCTTAACCAATAACGGTCTGAGGACTAGCCTTGTCTGCTCGTGCCACGCAACCTAGAGGGTGAGCAGGGGTTATTTTAAAGAGTAAGTCCTTTGCCCTGACTAGAGGAGAGGGTCCCTGCTTGTCACAAGTACTTACTTGTGCCAACCAGAGACCCCCAAATCTAACATTGGAGGCAGCGATGAGGATTTAAAATTTGCATTTATGATTTATGTACAGTGATTGTTGAAAAACCACATAGTGAGTTCAGACCAATAACGCAACCGCATACTTGTTGATTTTTGTTTTTCTGGGAGATCTCCATTTTTTTAAAGAAGTCATGCCTGGTTCACTCAATGGAGGAAGGGCAGCCTCTGTAATCTCTGTCATTGAAGGAATTGACTTGGAAGAGGAAAACTTAAAGAGCTATTCCTTAGACCAGCTGAAGGGCTTCTGCCTCAAGTTTGGAGTTTCCCCATCTGAATGTAGAAACAAGACCCAATACCAAAAGGCGCTGAGGGCCTGGATTGAGTCAAGAGCACCTGAGAATAGAGTGGAAATTGAACCACCAGGAAGCATCCATGATTTTGGCAGAGTCCTGTCGCCAGAGGAGTTGGCAGACAGGACGGCAACCAGGGCACAGGAAATGGAGATGGCAAAACTTAATGGACAAATGGCAATGGAAAGCCAAAGGTTGGCAATGGAAGAGAAAAAGATCCAATTGGAACATGAAATGAAATTGAGGGAGCTGGAGCTGAAAGCTAAAAGTTTAGAAACTACTCCCTCTGGTGGCAGAGCATCGCCAGTGCAGGTAGAGTCAAGGGTGTACATGCCAAAGGATATGGTGAAATAATATTTTAAAAATTATGACATAGGGCAGTGGTTCAAGGCCTATGAGGTAGCCATGTCTTCCCACCGGGTCCCTGAGAGAGATTAGGGAGCGGGGTTGTGGGGGCGGGACACACTGCTAGATTTACATTCTGAAGTTTATAATTCGTACCTACACATGAAGGAAGCTTTGATGACCAGGTATGGGTTAACTCCTGAATTGTACAATCAGAGGTTATGGGGTTGTACAAAGATTCCTGGGAGTACCTATGTTGAATATGTGACATTTATCTGCAGAGCACTGGATGGTTGGGTGAAGGGTAGCAAAGTGAATGATTTCCATGGTCTCTTTGATTTAATTGCATGGGAGCACTTGTCTAATAATTGTTTTCCTGAGCTACGCCAGCACCTGATTGATAGCAAGCTGACTAACCCTAGGAAGCTTGCTGAGGAGGCGGACCGCTGGGTCAGCACCAGGGTCCACAAGGGTCAAGTGGGAGGCTTCGCCAAAGGTGGGCAGGGTCCCCAGCAGAAGAGTGGGGGGGACAAGGGTAAACAGAGGGAGTTTCAGAAGAGGCCACAAAGTAGTCCCCAAGGGAAACAAGGGAAAGGTTCTCAGCCTCACCCACCCTAGAAACAGACCGGGGCCCTGACAGGTACCCCTGTTCAAAGAGGGCCCCCAAAGTGTTAGAAGGTGAACTGGGTCATTTTGCCAATGATCTCAAGTGTCGCTTGTTTTGTAAACCAGCACCCACTGGTGCTCCGCCCGGCAAATAGCCAGTGTAGCCTTTGGGGAAGAGGTGGAAGTCCAAGGTGGGTGGGATCCAGTTCAGATGACCCTAGTCTCTTTAGTAGACAATGAGATGGTCCCTGAGAACCAACTGCCCCCCCCAATACTCAGAAGTATGGGCAGTGGGTGACCATCAATGGCCAAAGGGTGGAGGTTCTTAGAGATACAGGAGCCAGTGTGACTGCTGTCAAGCAGCACCTGGTGTCTCAAGAGCAGGTGATCCCCCATGCATTCTGCCATGTTGTCAATGCTGACAACACAGAGAGTCGTTTTTCTATGGCTCAGGTTCCCTTTGAGTGGGAGGGGGTCTCTGGTACTCTTCAAGTAGCTGTGAGAACTGCCATGCCTGTGGACTGCTTGCTAGGGAACGACTTGGAAACTTCACCTTGGGAGAAGGTAGAGAAAAAGACTCACCTCCGAATGGTGGGTCTGCCTGACTGGACGTGCCCGACCACCCGGTCAATGGCAGCCATTAGGGGTGCTCAAGAGGTCCTGGAGCCTGAGGGAGAGGCCCAGGAAAGGGCCTTAGAGAGAAGGTGCAGGAGGCGCGGGAAACCGGCCCCTTAAGTTTCCACGGCCCAGGAGGAAGCAGACCTTGAGGGTGATGCCCTGGAGCCTACCAGGGACAGATCGCTGAACTGGGGGGCCTGCCTGAGCTGATCCATTGGCCGCAAAAAGGAGGCCCCTCCAGGGAGGAACTCTGCAGGGAGCAGAAAGAATGCCCTTCTCTCGTGGATCTGCGGCAGCAGGTTGCAGATCAGGCTAGTGGTGATCAGTAAGCATGGGCGGATTTTGCGGATTGGCAATCCGCGAACTTGCGTATTTACGGATTTGCAATCCGCGAAGATCCGCGAACTCTAGCGGATTTGCGGATTTTTCCGTTTTTTGTGTTGGCGCGTGTTCGCGCCGATTTTGGGACAAGTTCGCAATTGCGAACTTACTTTTCGGCTTGCAACGGCCGCGACTATGTTGTTTCTACGTCTGGTTTATCATCACAGGTTCACAGCACCCTCTGTTTCACCACTGCCACCCTCTGGGACACCCATGCCACCCTCTAGTACATCCTCACTGGCACCTATTAGGTTTATTTATCACTGTAGATTATGGTGGTTGAAAAAAGCAAGCACACCTGCCCTTCTTCAACTGCCATCAATTAATTTGTGTTTCATTAATGTGTCAGTAATTTTGAAAGTTCCAGTCTGGCTGGCACCTGCTTCCTTCCTTATCTGTAATTTGCTTTTTGTTGCAGTGAAATTTATTTTTCACAGGACCTTTATGGTGCTATTCTATGAGCCTGCTGTTTGGGTCATAGCAGGGTCATAGAATAGTTGCAAACTCTGGAGGGGCCCATCAGGAAGCACTACCTTGAATGTTACTAATGTTAAGTTTGAACTTTTGCACCTGCTCATTGCTTTCAGTTTAGCTAAAATCGTTTTTTCTGCAATTTCGCGCGTTTTTTGGGGCGCGAATCCGTGCGAGATCGATTTCGGAAGCCGCGAATACGTGCGAATACAAAATTGTTTTTGTTGCGACGTGTATGTTCGCGTGATCTTGCGCGTGTTCACGAGGCGCTTCTAGCTATACGTTTGCCAAGTTACCCTATCGGTCGTACACGGGCGCGGCCATCTTGTTGGCGTGACGTAATTCCGTTTCCGCCCGCTATGTGTAATCTCGCAAAGTGTGCTGCTCGCTAGTACAATTTCGCGCGTACTCGCAAGGAAAATCTCGCGCGAACTTACCCACGCGGTCGTGAACGGGCGCGGCCATCTTGTTTCTCATTCATTGCTATGGTTCTGGGCATGCTTTCTCTATCCTCTCTCAATCTCTGCCATCCTTTGCTTGTTTGAAGTTTTTTTGATCTAATTTTACTTATTATCTAACCCTCTATTTTTCTAGCTCTATATTTTTGTGTTTTCTGCAGCTTTTAGTTACTTTTAAACTACTTTTTTAAACTCTTTTCTTTTCTTCTTCACTATTCTATTTCTTCTTTATCATTTAAGTTTATTTCTGCCCAGACCATGGTAAAGGGAGCCGGGAAGCACCCTGAGAAGGGGAAGGGTCCCGCACCCCGTGCCCGGCTCCCGTGCGGGCGTTTAAGGGGGGAGCAAGTGGTCCCGAGGGAGATCTTCAGCGCGGAGGAAGTGGCGGCACTGATCTTCCACGTCCAGCGCCGCCTCCCCAAGACGATCCTGGGAGGCGGCAAGATCGCGACCGGCTATGGCATCCGGGAGCGTCGCAAGCGGTGGGAGAAGGTGTGCCGGGCCATGTACAAGATCTCTGGGGTCCGGCGCACATATAACCAGGCCACCCACCGCTGGACCGATGTCATGGACCGGGAGCGGGACTTGCTGGACGCGCTCGGCGTAGAGGTCCCCGGGCTTGGTGAGTAGTAGTAGTAGTACATTTACTACTCTGTTTTATCCTGCTCTGTTATTTGCAAATCTTTGTTCTTTACCAAGAGCAATAATGCTGCCGATTACATTGAGGTAAATTATATTTCAAAATCTTCTATGCATTTCAGGTGCACTGCTCTCCTTCTCAGTAGCCTTGCTTGCTACTATGCTTCTTTGTTTTGTATGTTGTGTTCAGAAGCATTTCATTGGCCTGAGAAATTATGTATGAGTGTACTGTAAAGAAAAGAACTGCGTAATGCTAGACAGTAAGGGTCATATTTTCAATTACCGGCGCATCCCTGCAAAGTAGCAGGGATGCGGCAGTAATTGTGTGCCATGCCACCACCACCCATTGGCCCAAAACGTCACAGAAGCCTTACGCATCTGTGCCGTAAAGGCAGCGCATTGCTGGAGTTGCGTGCCAACGATGGCGCAGCTCCAGCAATGCTCTGGGGTACCCTATCTCCCCAATGCTGCATCAAGCCGTACGTCGGCTTCAAGCGCGCAGGGTTTGAGTCATGCATCATTGTCCTAAAAGTGACTGATTGACATCTTGTAGATTTCCCTCAGCCACTTTTAGGATTCGTTCCTGCGCAGGTACGCCCTCCCTTGCGCCGGAACGCCCCCTGATGGCGCAGGGCTTTACAACGTGATGCATCGCCCATATGCCCATATGTGTTTTTTTTTTTAATATATACGCCGCACCAACACCATGGCGAGTCTTTTGTTCTGCCGCTGCGTCAGAAAAGGCACGCAACAATGGAGGAAAATCAGCCGCAACTTCCGCAAGGGACTTATAAATCAGCCCCAACAGACTGAAGTCCAGTCCTTCCTTTAGACAGTCACATGGCTATAAGAAGAAATAGTGGCGTGGTGGCGGGTGGATTGATAGTTTGAGTATTCACTGATCTGCAAGCAGGATGGACTTTGTCTGTCACGTGTTGCGCACTGCTGCCTGCAGTGCCAGGCCTAGGCAAACCTCTTTAGTAGTCTGTTTATTGAGTTACATAGGAACTTTCTAAGTCAACGTTCCGCAAATCAGGCAATACGAATAACGTAGTATACCACATGAGATAGATCCCGTGGAATAGTTGTCTATCTATTTGCTATTTTTCCAAAATATGTTGTTATTGTTCTTTTGAAATGTTTGATTTGGTTGAAAAATCTCATCCATGTTTTCTGGTTTTTCTTTCTTTCATGTTGTACATCAGATCCCCCCAAGGGCAAGAGGACACAGGAGGAGGGTGCTGAGGATGCAGGCCAGGATCGGGCAGGCGAGGGCTCCTTTGCTGGCCCCAGTAAGTTTACATTTTAATAAACAGTACCTATTTTTTCCTAGCGTTCCTCATTCGATTTTTTCTAAATCGTCTTTGATCTTCTTGTAGACTGGATATAAATTCTTATCCTGCCTCGAATATGACTCCCTGTGGTATTACTAGACTATTCTTATTAGTCTGTCTGTGTAGCTAACTAAGATTGGACATTTGGCAATTCCATTGGACTCCCATTATATTCAGCAATACCTCTATGCACTGTCTCCTTACTGACTAGATAGTGTGGCAGAGTCATTCAGCTCCCGAAGTCACCGATTATAGATCCCCAATGATCTCTAGATTATCGTACGCAGGACAAGAGAGTAGTACGGAGTCACAGCACAGTCAAGAAGTGTCAGAGGCACTCATGCTTGCAAAAATTCCAAAACCTTTAGCTCATCCACTCTAGTCTAGAGGAACAAAAACCACAGAGTCTATTTAAGTTTAAAAGCTTTATTAAAAGTAAACACATTTATTAAAATCTACTTTGTCATAAAACTATTTAACTGTAAACGGAAAAGTGGTTAGTGCTGACGATTAATTGGACACATTTCTTGTGGTCGAGCCGAACTCTCACCTAGTTTGAACTTGATCCTGGTCGTGTTCTTAGGACTCAGGAGTCAAGCTTCTGTCTGTTAGGAGAAAAAGTGGTGCGTGTTAAAAATCAAAAGCAAGCATTCATCAGTTGTGCATAAAAGTGCAGCAAGACAACAGCCTTCCCTGGAAAATGGGACATTTTTACTATGGAGTAGACAGTCACAAATTATTACATTGTATTCTGTTTTTTTAACATTTCTCCTAGACCAAATATTATATAGTAGTGAGTGGTGTATTCTAACATTCTTAAATGTACTTTGTAGGTGTAACATCTGGTGACGGGGCCAGCGCGGAGGTGGCTGTGTTGGACCAGGACTCGGAGGCCTCTGGGGAGGAGGCGGCGGTAGAAGAGCTGGCGGCCGTTCCTGTGGGGGATCAAACGGTGGTGGCGGAAACAGGTAAGCTATATATTCCTTACTTATTGAGATTGAAGACTGCATAGTGTGCTTTCTGCACGGGTGTATTACAATTACAAATCAACCAGGTAGTAGCCTCCTCGAAATGTACTTCGACTTAGCTGTGAAGTTTTTGGTGAGAAGAATCCCAATAAGTTCTTAGACGAACGTGATGGATGGGATGAACGAAAAGCGAAAGAAGGGTGTAAGTAAGTGGGACGCGAACTTGTATGATGGCTGGCAAAGAAGAACGATATGTGTTTGCTTGGACCCAGAGGTGGCTGGGAAGGAAAGAATATGGTATGGTGCATGGCTGGGTCAATGATGAAGCAAGGATGGGTGGAAGGACAGCAGCCTGGGTGGGTGAAACAGAAACTGTATGTGTGCGTATACTTTGACTGAATGGATGCCTGGAGCATGGTATTCTCTGACTCTTAGATAGCACATGTGTATCTAGAGAGAGTAGATGGTCGCCAGGTGAAGTAAGTGTTACCTTGAAGAGCATGTACCACCGCACCCGCACGTCCGTCCCAGTGCAGGGAAGGCAAGGAAAAGAAATTGTAAATGTGTCCAATACTACCATGAATAGTAGCAGTACTTTGTATTGCGTTTGCATTCACAGCATATATCTGGTTATTACGGTGGACACTCCGTACCTCTCTTAATAACTTTAGTTTACTTGTAGTACGTCATTCATGTGTGGGTGTATCACTGTTCACTCAATATTAAGCAAAGCACCTAAAGTCATCTCATCTGTCATTAAATACGTCCCATGTGAAGTGATAGATAATCAAATTAGTTAGCTTCTTCAGTTTCCTTTTCTAGTACTCATTTGCACTGTAGGGTGAAAGGTAAATTAATTAAGCAGTAGCCCTTGTAACAGAGTATTCTCAGTGCCACCCGTAATAGAAAAGTAATAGCTTCACCACCTGCATGTACTGGACCGGTACAGTAACGCAAGTCTGTCTCACTCATCATGGTGTGCAACTTTTTTTCTCTGGTGCAACTTCACTGTGCTGTGTCCATGTCATTCTGCCGGCTTGCATAAGATAACGTACCCATTTCCCTAAACAAGAGAGAAGAAGAAGAATAAGACTGGTGTACTGTCATAGTCGACTGTAATGGAAGTCCATAGTGGTCGTAGAATTAGTTCATTAAACTACCACTACTGTTAGAGCAAGGATGCAGAAGTGGGAGGTTACATAGATACTGTCCTCAATAGTTATGTACTGTGCTTTCAATTTGCTACTTGTACTCTGTGACCCAACTTTCGGCTCAATCACTTTGTGTTATTAATAAGGAGCATTGGTTACAGACTATGTCTTTCTTTCTTCATATAGTTGCTCCTTCCAAATCAACAACAAGGAGGGAGCAGGCTAGATTGGCCCGGCAACGGAGGCTGGAGGCCACAGTCGCCGAGTATCGGCGGCTGGTGGCCCTGGAGGAGGAGGAGGACACGCAGTCGAGCGGGGCAACATCCTCGACTGTGACCACTGCATCCTCCTCCGTGACTAAGCCAGCGGGACCGAGCCGGGCTAAGAAAGACGACCGCCACCGCCAAGCAACCGAAATACCAGCTGCCCCCCACAGGAGCTGCAAGGAACGCCAACGCCGCCTACGAGTCCGCATGTCCAACCTGGAGCAGGAGGTCCTGAGGTATAAGAACTTGGTTAAGGGCCTCCGCTCCGAGCTTGCCACCCTCCGCAAGGAGTATGATGCCCATGCCGCATCATGCACCAGCACCAGCACCCTCCAGTAGTGGAGTGTCCCTTGCCCTTTTTTTATAGACTTTTGGGGGGTGGGATTTGGGAGTTGGGATCGTTTTGGGACGTTTCAGAGACAATCGTTGGGGTTAGGGTGGGTGAGGGAGATTATTTTGTTAGGGCTAAATAAATATATTTTTCAACTTTATCTGACCATACCTGTTTTTTACTGCTTTTCAGTCTGGTGGGTGGGGGGCGGGGGTGTAACAGTAACTTTGTTTTCCTGAACAGTCGTAGGACTTTAGTAGTACAACCGTCAATCTCTTGTCTACTCCGAAATAATACTCCATTATACTACCTCCCACCAAACGCTTATCTTACCTGTAATTTGTGTTAGAAATTAGGGCTAGGCCCAGGGCTGGCTCCAGGTGAAATGGGGATTAACGTTGTCAATCCTGGGCGGGTGACATTTCCTCATTGCGGTGGTACTAGTGGTGTGACACAGTGGCAGTTGCATGCCTATGGAAAAAAAGAAAACGAAACCTTGTTTGTCCTCCTTACTGTAGCATTACAACGGTTACGGTACGATCGAGAAAATAGCAGGTGACAGTACACTAGAACAGTGCCATAATGTAGCCTAACAAATGGTAAAGTATTTGCTTGCAAGTATAACTAGTACTTGCGTTGAATTTATTTGACATTGGCTACTACTACTAGAAGATATAGTACTGAAGCTGAGTAAGTCTAGAAGATATCCTCGTATTCCTTCACCAGCCTGTTGCTGCTATGACCTTATCCTCCCCAGCAAGTGTGTGGAATTATTGATGTCATTTTAGTCAGACATCAAGCAAAACAACACAGCCCGGGGGAAGAGGGTTAGGGTTTGTAAAATGAATGGGAATGGGGGTTTCTTTTTGGGTAGGTTTTGTTGAGAGAAGAAAAAAAAAGCAGAGCATGGACAAACAATAATTGAAGATACAGAGTTTACAGACAATCTTTGGTTACAAACTAAAGGTAAGCACATGCAGTCACACTCATAGAATAAAAGACAACAATGGATACTGTATCTGTATTGCGTATGTTGTTGGAGTTGTCCTGTTGAAATTGGTAAGTAAGTTGCATGCAGCAAACAATTCCTCTTATTGGCGGCACTCCTCCATTCCAGCTGACGCTTCGTCCATCAATGTGGTGACCACTGACAGAAGAGACACCCTGTCCACTGCCTGCCTGGCGGATGTTGACTGAAACCCGGCCTGTAATTATTGAACGGAAAACAGGAAGTGCTATTACAATACCACTGATAAATAAATAAAAGGTATGTACGCTGTGTGGTTCAAAAAGTGACACTTTGATTTCCCTAATAGACAGTACAATATTTTTGAAATTGCGTGCTCTGTCTGAGTCACCTTTTTAAGGATCAATAAGTATGGCCAAAATATTATAGCGGATCTTTCCCCTCAAGGTGGGTGTACTACTGTGTTTTAGAACAAAATTTGACCTTCCCAGCAATGCTCCCACCAAGACCCTTACTAAAGCCAGTCGCAAAAATGTAGAAGAACCCCAATCATATCTCCAAAAACGATGCCTAGCAGAAAAATGGTTACAAAACGTACTTTGAAAGTAACAGTAGGCCCAAATACAGACCGTGGATTGTATTCAAACCACTTGCAAGCAAGCAAAAGTATCCATAGCCAGCATCGCTCCAACAGTGCTCTACAACAACAGAACCGCGTTGCAATAGAACCCCCCTAAACACATGCAATCCTGCTGCTAGGGCTAACCCTAACGAACCCTAACTTACAAAAAGTGCCAAAACTGGTGTTTCCTTATGGATTTTGTCCAACAAACTTCTAGCCGGTATTAGACCTTCCCAGGAATGCCCCAGGCAAGACCCGCCAACCCACCCGCAAAAAAACACCCGACACAACACCCCCAAACAGCGAAAAAGCTAAATCTCATACTTACAATGTCTCTCGGCCTTCGGTCCAAACGCGGCGCTGTGCAGCTAGGTCGTCATCATCATCAATCATCATAACTCCTGTTTTCCACCACGGATTTCCTGAAAAGCAAATGCAATCAAGATTAGACTGTCGCAGCAGTGCTTCGACAGAGACCCCGGCCGCAACCCACCCACGAACAGCAGGAAGCCCCCCAAAACGCTACATTGAGCAAGATGTCTGAAGAAATGGCAAAAAAAAGGCTGTTTCTTATGGATTTTGTCCAAAACACTTCTATCCGGTATTAGACCTTCCCAGGAATGCCCCAGGCAAGACCCGCCAACCCACCCGCAAAAAACCACCCGACAACACCCCCAAACAGCGAAAAAGCTAAATCTCATACTTACAATATCTCTCGGCCTTCGTTCCAAATGCGGCGCTGTTCAGCTAGGTCATCATCATCAATCATCATAACTCCTGTTTTCCACCACGGATTTCCTGAAAAGCAAATGCAATCAAGATTAGACTGTCGCAGCAGTGCTTCGACAGACACCAAAAATTACACACAAACCCCCGGAACCCCGCCAAAGAGCACCTCAAAGGCAAGCAAGTCAGCAAAAACGGCAAGAAATTTCCACCTCATATTTGGTCCAAAACACTTTTGTCCATTATTAGAGCTTCACAGCAATGGGCCCAAATCCGTCAACTCACCCGCAAAGAAGTACAACACCCCCACAAGTGCTGAGTCTTTCTTCATTGTGCGTAATCCAGCACTCTGCTTGGAGGGAAATCGCAGTCTGGAGGAGGAGGATAGAGGAGCATGTTCTTCAGAACTTGTGAACCTGAGGAATGTAGACTGCGGCACCTTCAAATCAATAAGCAAACAAGTGAAGACAGTTCTGATGATGGTCTTGTTTTTGGGATTAGGTGATTAAAGTTTGAATTAAATTAACTGTGCAAAACAAAGAAAGAGAGACACAAAGCACACAGGAATAAAAGTGAATAAGGACGAAAAAGAAAGTTCTTGATTGATTGTCTCATTTTCAGGGCTCGGTGTCAGGGAATAAGAACAAGATTTCGTCATCATACTCTGCGAATTCAGGCTGGATGAGGTCAGTGGCACCGAACAGAGAAAAAATCCCCTCATCTACGTTGCTGTCCTCCTCGTCTTCATGCGGCGTGCTTTCTCGTACTTTGTAATCTGGTGGTATGAGGTGCTGATTCATCTTGATCATTGTCAGCCGCTCCACATTTTTGGGCGAGAGGCGGCTCCGTTTGGGAGTTACAATGCCACCAGCAGCACTGAAAACATGTTCAGAAGACACACTTGCGAGTGGGCAAGACAAATAGTTTATAGCCAGGTTGAAGAGCTGTGGCCACAATTGTTTTTTGCCATGCCAATACTGCAATGGCTCATCATTAAGGAAGACCTCTGTTGAGTCATTCAGATAGTCCTGCACCATCGACTCAAGGTCATCAACTGTTCCTCCACTTTGCTTACTTTTTGCTCTGCCTGTGACATTTTTTCGAGAACCATACCCCATCAAACTTAGCCAATCCTCCTCCCCAGCCACTGTTAGTGTTGTCATTGTGTGTGGTGCAGATGATCCAGTTGCCGGTGTCTTTAACGGCTGAGAGGTCACTTGTGCCCCAGCCACAGGTGCAGAAGTGGATTCTTGTGACTGCGGATGGCCTGCTGATGCTGATGCTGATGTACTGGCTTCTCCTTCAATAACCTGCCGTTCTTTTTCAAACCTCTTGGCTGACCAGGCTAACCAATGTTTGTACTTTTGAACATCTGCATCAGCGAAAGGAAAGAATGCGTTGTCTGCCAGCGCCTTTTTGTAGCGTGGATCCAGAATAGTAGCACAAATGTAATGCTGATCTGAGTTGATGTTTTGAAGACGTTCATCACCACGTAGGCGATGTAATAATTTCTCAGACAAAATGAAATGTTTTTTTTTTTTTTCATCTTTTTCAAACTCAGAAGAAACCGCCATCAGTTGGTGCTCCAGTATGCACAACAATGGGATAGCTTTTCCCAAATTACAGTCCTCCTGGCTGACTGCACGCGTGAAGAACTCAAAAGGACGAAGCATGTCTGTCAGGCTTTTAACTATGTCCCATTGCGCCTTACTCATCCGCAGGTCCTCCTTCTGAGATGTAGCCTCTGTCAAGAAATAGTGATCGAGTACCGTATACTGCTCATACAGACGCTCAAGCATGTAGAAGGTTGAGTTCCAACGTGTTGCCACCTCCTGGATGAGTGCTTTCACTGGCATTCCACGTTGAAGTAGCAGTCTCCGCAGATGCTTCCGGGCCTTAAAAGAATGGCTGAAATGGTTGCACATTTTGCGGCAGGTGGCCATTACCTCGAACGCTGGACTCTCTTTATCACTCAAGAATTTTTGAACTACCAGGTTGATACAGTGCGCCAAACACGGCACTCTAACATGGTCACCAATGAACATGGCCTTAACTACATTGGCGCCATTATCCGTGGAAACATAACCAATCTTGCGTTTTAGGGGGGATAGCATTGTCAAGACCTTTTTGTCAAACTCTTCCAAAAGGTTTTCTGCTGTGTGACTTTTCTCCAAGCCAAACATGGCTAGTGTTGCATGTTTCCGAGCAGCTTTGAAAACTTGGTCCGGGTCAACACCTGCGTTTAGCTTTGCTTTAACACCTGAAAAAGAGACCCAGTGTGCAGTGATGCACATGTAATCATCGCCTGGGCCACTGGTCCACATGTCTGTTGTCAGATGTATTGTGTGAACAGCACTCTTCTGCAAAGCTGCCCCAATCGCCTGCAGCACATCTTCATGTAGTGCTGGAACCGCAACTCTGGCAAAATAGAACCGGCTCGGAACCTTCCATTTAGGGCAGAGCGTTGCAACTAATTCAAGAAAACCTACCGCTTCTACAAAAGAAAAAGGTAGAAGGTCCACAGCTAGCATTTTAGCCAGCTTAGCGTTATACAGACGCGTCAGTGGGTGGTTGCGTTCATATGGCACGTCTGAAGTAAGCATTGTTCTAATGTTGCCCTGGACCAAGCATTTACGGGCTGATAATGACTTCGTTGACCCAATTTTGCTCGCTGGTGAACTTTTGTGCGTTGGTGTCTCACTCGCTCCAACACTCTTAGTGTGCCTCACATTGGGTGTGCTGCTGACAGGGGTACTGGGTGTAAGGGAAGTGTTTGACACGTCTTCTTCCTGCTCGTCATCATCAGATGAAACATCAACGTTTCCTTGATTTTGGCCTTTCTTGATCGCAGCTAGGTGCGCAAACCATTTGACAGCGTGCTTTCTCTCAAGATGACCACTCTGGCCGCCGGTACCATAGTTGGTACCTGACTTACCACGACTAACTGCAAGCTTACAAAGGGTACAAATGGCAAACTTTGGATTTTTGGGACAAACAGTAAAGAAGTCCCAAACTGGGGACTTGAAGTGTCTGTGGGACCTGGAGGAGGCGGCGATACTGGTGGTGGTGGTCATGAAGCTAATGCCAGATGAAGTGGAGGATATGGATTGCCCAACTTTTGTACGTTTTCCACTTTCACCGCCACTAATTAAGGTCGAGGTTGACGGAGGTCTCTTCTTGCCAGAAAGAAATATGGAAGCGGGACGAGTTGGTGTACTACTTAACTCCAATGATTGTGGTGTTTCCACTGCCTCCTCATCGACAACATCATCATCATCATCACGCGCAGCAGCTCTTCGGGCTAGGGTCAAAATGTCTGTTTGCTGCATGCCCGCTGGGGCTGCAGTGACCTTTATGATGACTGGGTCGTCGTTGGCAGAGTCTTCATCAGCAGCAGTATCCGCCACTTCTTGTTGAGCCTCATCACACTCCATAACTCTGAGACTTTGGACGAGCTTCCTTTTACGCTTAAGTACCTTTGTTGGATCATGGTGTGCCTCACTCTCAGACGGCTGTGGTGCTGGTTCCCAAGTTTGATCCGTATCATCAGAAGGAGGTGTGCTTGAAGAGGATGTAGACACCACCCTTGATCTCTTCCTTGCTAGGGTTGTGGAAGACAATGAAGGATCATCAGGAGGAGTGGCTTCCTCAAATGATACCTCGCCTTGATTGTCGATTTCCTGATGTGCCCCTACTTCGGGAGGAACAACTATTGTGGCCACTTGTGACCCTCCATGCACCTCTGCTTGCGCATCTCCTTGCGCTGCCTCTCCTTCCACATGTACTTGGGCTTGTACTTGCACATGTGATTGTTGTTGCGGCTGTGGTTGTTCAACACTCGTCAGATGAGCTACAACAACCTGTGTTGATTGAGGGACATTGCTGCTGCTTTCTTGCGATGAGCCAACATCACTGGTCGATGGTGATTGAAGAACTATACTGGCTGCCTCTGCAGCACTCAAGGGCTTGGACTTAAGTTGGCGTGGTGGTGGTGGTGGCACTGAGCCCAATGGAGCGGGGGGGGGTGCTGCCAGCTTGGTCCCCAGCAGATCCCGCTGCTGCTGCTGCAGGCATACTTTTTTTTTTACTCCCAAAAAAAGGGGCGGGCGGCACACCAGTCTCCTTGGTAACTTGCTTCTTCTGCTCCTTACTGGCACCTTTCTTGCTAGAGGAGCTACGGGTTACTTTTTTTGGGGCCATCCTCTTCAGAGCAGGTCAGCAGGCAGCAGTTGCACGAGTTGCAGAGGGTTCTGTGTCCAGACGTGACGTCGCGTGACGTTATGCTGCACACACCGCTGCAGGACTTCTTCCTGGCACTGGTGGTTCTCTTGAGTCTTCTTGTGCACCTAAAAGCAATGGAAGACAGAGGAACATCAGTTCAGTTATACACCCCAAAAATTCGACAAAACACAGAAAAATGAGCACAATCCCATGCCATCCTTGATGTTTACATTGAAGACACCCCACAGAAAGACTACGGACATGCAAGTATGCAACACTCACTACCCCTGGGCATAATGGATGAAAAGTAGGCAAAATAAGTGCAGGCCTCAGACACTGCCTCTCCTCAAAATGGCCCCTTACACCCCAGGCACATGTTGCCTGTACCAGCCAGCACTCAAGATGGCCACCACCACCACCCACATGGCCAGTCCACATCAACAGTACACCCCCAAAAAACAGAAAAACAGCCAGAAATCACCACAATCCAACGCCATCCATGATGTTTACATTAAAGAGAGTGAGACCACACCACAGGCACACTCAGTCCATGCACCACCCACCACCCCTGGGCAAAAGGCCACACCAGCAGCCCCCCAAAAACGACAAAAAACAATAAAATAAGCCCAATCCCAGCCCATCCATGGCCTCAATTATGTTTAAATTCAAGAAGACACCCCACAGAAAGACTAGGCCCATGCAACACTCACCACCCCTGGGCAAAGGGCCCCACCAGCAGGCCCAAAAAAACGACAAAAAACAATAAAATCAGCACAATCCCAGCCCATCCATGGCCTCAATGGTGTTTAAATTCAAGAAGACACCCCTCAGAAACACTAGGCCCATGCAACACTCACTACCCCTGGGCATAATGGATGAAAAGTAGGCAAAATAAGTGCAGGCCTCAGACACTGCCTCTCCTCAAAATGGCCCCTTACACCCCAGGCACATGTTGCCTGTACCAGCCAGCACTCAAGATGGCCACCACCACCACCCACATGGCCAGTCCACATCAACAGTACACCCCCAAAAAACAGAAAAACAGCCAGAAATCACCACAATCCAACGCCATCCATGATGTTTACATTAAAGAGAGTGAGACCACACCACAGGCACACTCAGTCCATGCACCACCCACCACCCCTGGGCAAAAGGCCACACCAGCAGCCCCCCAAAAACGACAAAAAACAATAAAATAAGCCCAATCCCAGCCCATCCATGGCCTCAATTATGTTTAAATTCAAGAAGACACCCCACAGAAAGACTAGGCCCATGCAACACTCACCACCCCTGGGCAAAGGGCCCCACCAGCAGGCCCAAAAAAACGACAAAAAACAATAAAATCAGCACAATCCCAGCCCATCCATGGCCTCAATGGTGTTTACATTCAAGAAGACACCCCTCAGAAACACTAGGCCCATGCAACACTCACTACCCCTGGGCATAATGGATGAAAAGTAGGCAAAATAAGTGCAGGCCTCAGACACTGCCTCTCCTCAAAATGGCCCCTTCTTACACCCCAAGCACATGTTGCCTGTAGCAGCCAGCACTCAAGATGGCCACCACCACCACCCACATGACCAGTCCACATCAACAGTACACCCCCAAAAAACAGAAAAACAGCCAGAAATCACCACAATCCAATGCCATCCATGATGTTTACATTAAAGAGAGTGAGACCACACCACAGGCACACTCAGTCCATGCACCACCACCCCTGGGCAAAAGGCCACACCAGCAGCCCCCCAAAAACGACAAAAAACAATAAAATAAGCACAATCCCAGCCCATCCATGGCCTCTATTATGTTTAAATTCAAGAAGACACCCCACAGAAAGACTAGGCCCATGCAACACTCACCACCCCTGGGCAAAGGGCCCCACCAGCAGGCCCAAAAAAACGACAAAAAACAATAAAATCAGCACAATCCCAGCCCATCCATGGCCTCAATGGTGTTTAAATTCAAGAAGACACCCCTCAGAAACACACTAGGCCCATGCAACACTCACTACCCCTGGGCATAATGGATGAAAAGTAGGCAAAATAAGTGCAGGCCTCAGACACTGCCTCTCCTCAAAATGGCCCCTTACACCCCAAGCACATGTTGCCTGTAGCAGCCAGCACTCAAGATGGCCACCACCACCACCCACATGACCAGTCCACATCAACAGTACACCCCCAAAAAACAGAAAAACAGCCAGAAATCACCACAATCCAATGCCATCCATGATGTTTACATTAAAGAGAGTGAGACCACACCACAGGCACACTCAGTCCATGCACCACCCACCACCCCTGGGCAAAAGGCCACACCAGCAGCCCCCCAAAAACGACAAAAAACAATAAAATAAGCACAATCCCAGCCCATCCATGGCCTCTATTATGTTTAAATTCAAGAAGACACCCCACAGAAAGACTAGGCCCATGCAACACTCACCACCCCTGGGCAAAGGGCCCCACCAGCAGGCCCAAAAAAACGACAAAAACAATAAAATCAGCACAATCCCAGCCCATCCATGGCCTCAATGGTGTTTAAATTCAAGAAGACACCCCTCAGAAACACTAGGCCCATGCAACACTCACTACCCCTGGGCATAATGGATGAAAAGTAGGCAAAATAAGTGCAGGCCTCAGACACTGCCTCTCCTCAAAATGGCCCCTTACACCCCAGGCACATGTTGCCTGTACCAGCCAGCACTCAAGATGGCCACCACCACCACCCACATGGCCAGTCCACATCAACAGTACACCCCCAAAAAACAGAAAAACAGCCAGAAATCACCACAATCCAATGCCATCCATGATGTTTACATTAAAGAGAGTGAGACCACACCACAGGCACACTCAGTCCATGCACCACCACCCCTGGGCAAAAGGCCACACCAGCAGCCCCCCAAAAACGACAAAAAACAATAAAATAAGCACAATCCCAGCCCATCCATGGCCTCAATTATGTTTAAATTTAAGAAGACACCCCACAGAAAGACTAGGCCCATGCAACACTCACCACCCCTGGGCAAAGGGCCCCACCAGCAGGCCCAAAAAAAGGACAAAAATCAGCACAATCCCAGCCCATCCATGGCCTAAATGGTGTTTAAATTCAACAAAACAGTTGTATCATGCACCCCTAACCAACCCTGGTCCTACTGGATACTGTGGCTACCCACAATATAATTTATTTAATGTTCTGAAAAAGTTCCAAAATTTTACTTGCAGCAACTGTAATGCCCCAAACAAACTTACTTGTGAAAGTTGATTTCTAATCCAAAAGTGATCCAAAGACAGTCAAAAAGGCCTCAAATCCAAATATCCAGCAGCACCCACAAAAAGTAATCCTTCCAGCTCCAGATCCAAATGAAAGTGACCAGGAGATGGACAAAGCACTGGGAGGAGCCTGCTGGACAGGAACAGGAAGTTGGAGACTGTGGGGCACTTCCTTCCTCCCCCCCCCCCCCAAAATGGACTCCTTGCAAAAAAAAGGCCATGCAAATGTCAACCTGAGGAGTGATTCTGATAAAAATCATAATTTTCTGAAGGTTTATCCTGTTTGCTGGTGATTTTCTTGTGCGAAATTGCAAAATCTCTATTTCGCAAGTGCGAGATTGTTCCTTTCCGCCGCAACTACGTGTTCGCAATTGCGAACTCTCGCGAGGTGTGCTGTGCAAGGTGGCAAGCCGCGAGTACGTATTCGCGGGCGCCAAACTCCCGCGGGAACACGCAGCAAGATCTAAAATGGCGCGTCACTCGCAAAGAAAAACAACTCGGCAAACGCTAAATGACGGAAAGTGAACGCCGTGCACCACGCCGCGCGCCGCAACCAAGCAAAAAATCCGCCGCGAGCGGATTCACGGATTTTCGACAAATTCGCGAGCGTTCGCGGATTGCGGATTTGCCGAAAATCCGAAAAATCCGCGAGCGGAGCGGATTTTACGCCCATGCTTAGTGATCAGTCCGGTACACATTTCATTTATTGGGAGAATGACCTCCTGTATTCAGAGCCTAAGGTTGCTGAACCTGGGTCAGCCTCTGCGCTGGTGGTACCCCAGAAGTGCAGAGCCTTCATACTGGGGCTGGCTCATGATGTGCAATTAGCAGGGCATTTGGGGCAGGACAAGACCTATGAAAGGCTTGTCACCCACCTTTATTGGCCTCAAATGCACAGGAGCTCAGATGCTCACTGTAGGACCTGCCAGACTTGCCAGGCAAGTGGTAAGAGTGGGAGGAAGCAAAAGGCTCCTCTCCAGCCATTCCCTGTAGTCAGTACCCCATTCCAGCGAATGGGAATTGACATTGTGGGGCCACTGGACCCCAGGACAGCCATGGGCAACAGGTTTATCCTGGTCCTGGTGGACCATGCCACCCGGTACCCTGAAGCCATCCCTTTGAGGACAGTGACGGCCCCCGTGGTGGGACGGGCACTGATGGGAATTTTCTCCAGAGTGGAATTCCCTCTGGAGGTGGTGTCTGACAGGGGCACCAATTTCATATCCAAGTATATGAAATCCCTTTGGCAAGAGTGTGGTGTAACTTACAAATTCACCACACCCTACCACCCCCAAGGAAATGGATTGGTTGAGAGAGTCAACCGCACTTCAAAAGGCATGATTATGGGTCTTGAGGAACCCATGAGGCGTAAGTGGGACGTCCTCTTACCATGCCTTCTTTTTGCTTACCGTGAGGTGCCACAGAAGTCTCTAGGGTTCAGTCCCTTTGAGCTCCTGTATGGCCACCAGATCAGAGGACCTCTAAGTCTGGTCAAAGAAGGCTGGGAGCAATCTCCCAGGAAACCTCCCCAGAATGTATATAGCTACATGCTGGCCTTTAGGAACCAAACTAGGCGTTTCAGGAATTTTTTGCTGAGGCAAATCTGGAAGCCAGCCAGGAGGAAATGAAGCGGTGGTATGACCAGAATGCCACTCTGGTAGAGCTTCAACCTGGACAGAAGGTGTGGGTCTTGGCCCCCGTGGAGCCTTGTGCGCTCCAGGATAAGTGGACAGGCCCCTTTGAGGTTGTGGAGCGCAAGAGTCCTGTCACCTATTTGGTGGACTGGCAGTCTCCCAGGAACCCCTTGAGGGTCCTGCATGTCAACCGCTTTAATCCCCACTTGGAGAGGTCCGAAGTGGGCATGCTCTTGGCAACAGATGATGTAATGGAGGAGGAGACTGAGCTTCCTCCTGACCTCCTGGTAGCCAGAGAGCAAGATGGGTCAGTGGATGGAGTTAAGCTCTCACCCACCCTGACCCCTGAACAACAGAATGACTGCCGCCAGTTGCTGGGACAGTTCTCTGACCTGTTTTCCCTGGTTCCTAGTATCACTGATTGGTGAGTCCATGATGTGAATACAGGAGACAGTTTACCTATGAAGCACAAGGCTTACATGGTGACTGACAGGGTCAGGACCTGCATCAAAGAGGAGGTCTCAAAGATGCTTGCTCTTGGGGTGATTGAGTCCTCCAGCAGTCCTTGGGCAAGCCCAGTGGTCTTGGTCCCGAAGGCTGCAGCGCTGGGTGCCACACCTGAATTCCGGTTCTGTGTGGACTACCGAGGACTCAATTCAGTCACCAAGACTGACGTGCACCCCATCCCCAGAGCTGATGAGCTCATTGATCGGTTAGGGACTGCACGGTACCTCAGCACCTTTGATTTAACGTCTGGGTACTGGCAGATCACCTTGACTGATGGGGCCAAAGAGAGGTCAGCATTCTCCACACCAGATGGGCATTTCCAGTTCTGGGTTATGCAATTTGGGATGAAGAATGCCCCTGCCACCTTCCAGAGGTTGGTCAACCAGGTGTTGGTTGGGATGGAGGAATTCAGTACCGCCTACCTGGATGACATAGCAGTGTTCAGTGTCACATGGGAAGAACATCTGCGCCACCTCTGGGAAGTGTTGATGGCCCTGCGCAAGGCAGGCCTCATGATCAAGGCAAGTAAGTGCCAGATCGGGCAGAGTTCTGTGGTGTACTTCGGACACCAAGTTGGGAGTGGCCAGGTGGCACCCCTACAACCCAAGATTAACACCATCCTGGCTTGGGAACCCCCCAAAACCCAGACAGAGGTGAGGGCCTTCCTAGGACTCACTGGGTACTACAGGAGGTTTGTCAAGGGGTATGGCAACATTATTGCACCTTGACAGAGCTGACTTCCAAGAAGCAGCCAAGGAAAGTGATCTGGACTGACACCTGTCAGAAAGCTTTTGACACCCTGAAAACTGCCATATGCATGGCGCCCGTGCTCCTGGCCCCCGACTTCTCCAAAGAGTTCCTTGTGCAAACAGACGCTTCAGAGCATGGTGTAGGGGCTGATCTCTCACAGATGACTGAGGAGGGCTGGGACCAACCTGTAGCCTTCATCAGTAGGATGTTACTTCCCCGGGAACAAAGGTGGAGTGCAATTGAGCGTAAGGCATTTGCTGTGGTCTGGGCATTGAAGAAGCTAAGACCCTACTTGTTTGGGTCTCACTTCCGGGTTCAGACAGACCACAGGCCCCTCATATGGTTGATGCAGATGAGGGGTGAGAATCCTAAGTTGTTGAGGTGGTCCATTTCCCTACAGGGGATAGATTTCACGGTGGAACATCGCCCCAGTACAGATCACGCCAATGCTGATGGTCTGTCCAGATTTTTCCACCTTAGTGATGAGAACTCCCTAGGGGAAGGGTAGTTCTCCCCATATTTCAGCTGGAGGGGACACGTGTTAGACCTGGCACCTTGGCGTGAGTCTCCCTTCCACTTTTTACAGCTGTGCCTCATGTGGTTTGCTGGTGTTAGCTGCTCAGAGCACTGTGCCACTGCCAATCAGTGCCACAGTGCAAGTGCTCCCTGTATAAAGTGTATACAATAATTGGTTTCCATGATTGGCTTATTTGGTTTACTGTCAGACCCCAATAAAGTGCACCAGGAGTGCCAGGGCTTGTAAAAACAAATGCTGCTGGTGGGCTTGCAGCACTGGTTGTGCCACCCACAGAAGCGGCCTGGTAAGATATGTCTAAGGTCTGCCATTGCAGAACCTGCGTGCAGTCTGGTACTGTCATGCTGACTGGACAAGGGCACCCCCTTGCCAGTTCCTAAACGTTCCCTTAACTTCATATTAGTCACCCCTATGGTAGGCCCAAGGGCAGGGTGCATTGTAAGTATAAGGTAGGATATGCCCTGATGTGTGTGGCATGTCCTAATAGTAAATTACAGCCATTTTCGTTTTTCACTATTGTAAGGCTACCTGTTCACATAGGCCAGAATGGGCTGTTGGAATTGTTACACTCTATGATCCCAACAGACTCAGGGAACATGGTAGAAATTCGAGTTTAGTATGCCTGAATAATAAAATACATATTTTAGTAAAGTGTATTTTAATATCCTGTGTTTGCAAATACCACTTTTAGAAGGATGGTATTTGCTTGCCTCACCATTTCAGCCCGCCTCTGCTTTGATGTGTATCTGCTGTCTGGTTTCTGTGTGTTACAGGGCTGGGGAATTCCAGGAGACAGGCTGGGGCTGACAGGTGGTGAATAGAAAGATTATACCAGGATGGGTGGGGGGAGTGCCCCTTGACTTTGAATAGGGCTGTGCTCTGCCACCTCAATGTTGGCTCCCACCCCTGGGGAGCGTATGATGTCTCTGCCCTGCACCTTGTGAAGAGAGAAGGGAAGACTGTCAACAGAGTACTCCTTGACGGTACTTGTCACCACAATGCTGGCTCCACCTCCTGCGGAGCATCTGATGTTCCTGCCCTGCACACTGAAAGAAGAAGCCAGAGTCTGCAAAACAATATGCTCAAGGACTGAACTGGATTAGGCAAAGCCCCCCTGGCCTGAAAGAACAAAGGATTTTGGGTGTAAAAATAGGAGCCCTGCTCCTGAGAAATCAGATCCTGCTTTGAACCAAGAAGAAACCTCTACCTGAGGAGAAGGAACCGGGAAAGCTGAAGGAGGAAGACTGTCCCTGTCCTGGGGGATTGGCCTGCAGTGGTTGCCTTGCTGCCAAAGGAGAGGAAGAACCTACAAAGCCTTGCTACTTTCCAAAGACTTGCTATTTTCTAAAAAGACTTGTGCTTCAAAACGATCTCCAAGGGCTTTGAAGCGAGCTTGCCCCCTGAACTGAGCCCCAGGAACATTGGGCTCTTCTCCTGCCTTCGCTAAAGAGCTGCTGGACTGCCTGTCTCTGTGCCCACTGAAACCGTCACCAAGTGCGCTTCGCCCCCCCCTTACTGCCTGGAAGCCCGTGCCGCTGCTGCGCTGCACAGTGTGTCTCCGTTGATCTTTAAGAGGGAGTTCGCACCATACGTAATTGGGCTGCTCCGCACCGTGCTCCACTTCCCCCCTTGCTTGAGCTGCACCGCCACTGTATTCCACCCCCATGGACTTCGGAAACGCTTCGCCCGGCGAGGTACGGTTCGTACGATCGAAGTATACTAAAATCGCACCGCGCTGACATCCTCCAAGGCCGCGCCGCACTGCCAGAGCCGCCCAAGAACGTTGCGTACGGGCCGCTAAGTGCGCGCTGTCCGCCTCGAAGAAAGCCTCTTCTTAGCCAAGTACGGCTCATACGCTGTAAGCGCACCGGACCGCACCACCCTCCTAAGCTCCTGAAGCCGTGCCGCCCAGTACGTCTCGTACTGCTTGTTGAAGTGCCGGACTGCCCGCTCCAGAAACCGAAGGTACGGCTTGAACACCGCACCACGTCACAAACTCCGCTGAGACCCAGACCACCCGCATCAATTCCCTGTGACCCCCACGCTCTACGCCGTGCTCAGAAATGCCGTCCCGAGCCAGGACCACAGCGTAGAGGGGCCGCCCACTCTCCCAGGCTGTTCCACGACCCACACGGCGCCTATGAGCCGGACTCTCCCCAAAAGGTACTGTTTTCACACCCCGCACCTACAGTGCGCACGCTTCGGGCCGGACGGGCCCCAACGATTGTGCCTGCCTTTTCTTTGACACTGTTCATTTTCCCGGGGGAGTCGGACAGAACGTGCAACGTGCACTAAAGAAGAAGATACGCTTGTTTAAAGGACCTTTTTGACTAAACAGTATTGTGGCCTCATTAGTAACGTAATTGTGGTCTTGTGATAAGCCTGCTTAAAGTATATATATAAAGTACCTATTTTTATATAAAACACGCCTGGTGTCCATTTGTGGTGTATTCATGGGTTACTGTATGTGATCATAAATGCTTAACCAATAACGCTCTGGGGATTAGCCTTGTCTGCTCGCGCCACGCAACCTAGAGGGTGAGCAGGGATTATTTTAAAGAGTAAGTCGCTTGCCCTCACTAGAGGAGAGGGTCCCTGCTTGTCACAAGTACTTACCTGTGCCAACCAGAGACCCCCAAATCTAACAATCGGCATATAACAATATGAGAACCGGACGTAAAAAGCATTGCAATCCCGTTTCAGAATGATGATGCCTGATTTTGGCTGCCAGTGGTTCCATTGTGAGAGCAAACAACAGGGGGGACAACGGACACCCCTGGCGACTGCCTCTCGAGAGTGCAATCGGGGATGAGAATAGTCCATTTATCTGGACTGTTGCCATCGGTGCAGTGTATAAGAACTTAATATAAGTCATAAAGCTGTGGGGGATCCCCATGCACTGTAGTGTAGTGAAGAGATAGCTCCATTTCACCGAGTCAAAGGCTTTCATGGCATCTAAGAAGACCACCACTAGAGCCAATTTGGGGTCCACATTTTGAAGTATAGAAAATAATGTCGTTAAATTATGAGCAGTGGCCCTACCCGGGATGAAACCGGCCTTGTCTGGTAAGACCAGTTTCTCCATCAGGAGCTTAAGTTGGTTAGCGATTAGTTTAGCAAGTATCTTGGAATCTGTGTTTATTAGCGAAAGGGGGCGATATGATTCACATCAATCAGCCGGTTTGCCTGGCTTTAGGAGTGAGATAATGAGTGCTTCCCTCATCGACTTCGAATTTCCTGAGCTTCCAAAAACACTTCTTTTAAGACCGGGAGGAGCTGGTTAATGTGTAGTTTGTAAAAAAAATTGGGGATACCGTCGGGGCTGGGAGCTTTTCCTGATGACATCTGCATGATGACTTCACGAAGCTCATCATCTTCAAATGGTGCTTCCAGAAACTCCCGCTATCCATCCCCCAACCATCCCAGTGCTATGTCTTCAAGGTAATGCAATAAATCCGGGGGGGAGGGTGTGACGCAAAGTATATAAATCTACATAGTACTCAGTGAAAGCATGGAGAATATCCCTGCTATCTCTATGTCTCCTCCCGGCTCCCCCTATAATTTCCAACACATAGTTAGAGAACCGGGCAGGTCTTATTTCCGATGACAGTGCTTTAACCTGTCTTTCACCCTTGCCATATCACCTGGCTTTGAAATATTTACTTTTAAATTTGGCCTTCCGGTCAGCTGTTTCTGTGTACTCAGTTATTTTCTCACGCAGGAGAGCCCGTCTGTCACCCGATGTCCCGCCCACATCCTTTGTTCCAGTGTCTCAATGTCAGTTTCTAGAACATGTAGTGTATGCCGCAAATCCCGCAACACCCCAAAGCTCTTGGACATACATGGACCTCGTATGGTCACTTGGAATGCTTCCCATACGGTATGTGCATATTGACCCGAGCCCTTATTTCTGGTGAAGAAGTCAGTTATCTCCCCGCCAATCTCAGTCTGGAAAACCTCATCTAATTGCGCTTCCGGCACAAGCCTCCAGCATTGTGGCATTGTGATCAAGCTGGGTGGCTCGATCATCAGGCACAAGGGGCATGATCTGAGTGCGTCCGAGCCATATGCTCAACTGAGTGTATCCATGCACCCACCCCTCTAGAGCAGATCCATTAGTCTAATCGCGACCAGCTCTGGTGCTCCACCATATAGAAGGTACCTTCGCTGGCGGTCGGGTCGGCGTATCGCCAAGTGTCTAACAACCTGTGATCTAAAAATAATTGGGAGAGAGTATCTTGTATGTTTTTGTAGTGCTGTGGGAGGGGTTTGGACCTATTGAGTGCAGGGCGTAGTGCAAAATTGAAATCCCCTCCCCATATGATGTGAGTGGAGCCTACCTTGATTATCTGTCCCCATAAAGTGGTGAAGAAATTTGGGGTATCCGTATTCGGCCCACAGCAGCAGGCGAGAGTAACCGATTGGGTGCCCAATGTACCCCAGAGTAAACAACTACGTCCCAAGGGTCACTGTAAGAACCTCCCATTATAAAGGGTGTGCCTCTTTTAATCAGTATAAGTGTACCCCACGAGTACGTGGAGTATGACGATAAAACCCGTGCAGTGGCCCATTTGCTGCCAAAACATGGTTCGCGGCGGGGGTCCATGTGTGTTTCTTGTAGCATCGCTATCTGAATGTTACGCCTATCCAGTTACGGCAATATTTGTCGTCGTTTGTGGGGTCCCCCAAACCTCTCACGTTCCATGTATTCATTTTTATTCGTGCAGATTCAGAGCGCGTTGAAATTATGGCCTTCGTGGACAATAAATGGTGTGTTACGGTGTTGCTGGTATTGTTGTGTTTTGTCAGTGCAACTTGTTCACAGGATATAGACATTTCAAACAAGACTCCCAAATACAAGAACAAGTCTTAACAACCCCATCCCCACGCTTCTCTCCCCCCTCAGACCATTGCAATTCAACATTTCGGCGAGTATCCGATTCCCCACCCACCCCCTCCCACATCAGCACCCCAATCGTGCCGGTACAAAATTTCCCTCCCAGTTTCCTAACAACCAAAACTATAGTTTGCCGGCCAGCCAATGGCCTCGTAGTCTCACTAGTAAGACAGACCTAGATAATGGAATAAAAATGAACCAGTAGTAGGGATCTCCCTTTTAGGGGGGCGCCAGTGAGCAACAAATATCCTTTCCACAAACCAGCTCCACTGTAGTGCATTACCCGCAGTCTCCGATGGGGGAAAAAAAGGGAAGCAGGTCGGGAAGAGGGCTCAGCGCTGATTTTAACCATTCAAACACTACCTAATGTGAGGCAGCATACAAGGATTGCAGCCTTGCGGGGCCTCTCAGAAACTTCTGTAACATAATAGAAAAACCCCAGAAAGCCCAACCGGCCACTTAGCTGTTCGCAGTGTTCGCTCCGTTAGTTCAATACGGCAAAGGCAGGCAAGGGGGTGGTGGTTCCTGCAACTGCACAGTGGGGATACGGGGTGCCCAGAGCACAATATTCCGGCAGAATCTCCCAGTGTCTTTTCCCGCTCAGTGTGCTACATCCTCCCCCCTTACTCCTGATAGGTGCTGCAGTTCGCAAAAGGATTAGTCCGATGTCGGAGATGACAATCTGGATAAAGGATTTTGCCACGGCGATCTCCTCTGCGTAACTTTTAAGAAGTCTTCAGCTTGTTGTGGGGTAGCGCAGATGATTTGCTTGCCATTATGTGAGATCCAAAGTCTTGTGGGGCACATCAGGGCGTACTCAATCTGAGCCTTCCGTAGATTGAGCGTCCTTGGTAAAAATGTCCGTCTTGCCTCTTGCTTCGCTATTGTAAATACGGATAAATAGTGTATTGATTTCCCTCAAAACACAGGTTGTTTTGGTCACAGGCTTTCTGGAGGGCCACATCTTGATCCCGATACTTCAATAGTCAGACTATTATGGGTCTCGGGGGGAGTCGGGGACCCAAGGAGCGGTGTGCCCTTTCCACCATCACATGTGTCGAGAAGGATTCTGCTCTGAAAGTGGTAGTCAGCATTCGTTCTACAAAGTCCTCCATAAGGCCTGTGTTGGTACTCTCCGGTATTCCAAGAATGCGTATATTGTTGCGGCGGCTTCTAGCTTTCAAATCCTCATTCTTGGCTGCTATTATCTTTAGAAGTTTGTCCTTTTGCGATACTTGTTTCTGCATCTGGGATGTTGCATCCTCAGTGTCCGATATTCGCCGCTCCACTTCTTTTATCTGCCCATCATGCTTATCCTCCACCTTTACTATGAAGTCCAATCTAGTATTCATGGTGTCCATTTTCCCAGACAGGTCACCAAGACTTTGTTTCATAGCAAGGAGTAGAGTTTTTACATCATCCTCCGGGGTCGGCGAGGGAGTGTGGGATTGTTTCGCACTGGTGGATTCGGAATCTGCTGAGGTGGATCTGGTGAAGGTTTTTTGTTCTCAAACGAGAGGCGAGAATGCCGGCCATCAGGCTTCCCCATCTCGTTGGATATTGCCCGGGTCTCCACCCTGTTGCTTCTGCCAGCAGGTGTCGCACGCCTCCTGCCCGCCGCTTCTGCTCGTCACTGGCTTTATGCTGTGCACTCCATTTGCTTATTAAAGTACTGTTCTGCGATGCCGTCTTGTTCGATCTTCACCACAGTGTGCACTTCTTTGTGAGCGCTACAGTAATAGCGTTATCTTCCCAAGTGGGGGGGCCGAATTATTTATTATGCCCTGCCCGAGCTGTGAGTGCTGGTCTCAATCTGGGACCTCTTCTGCTAGGCCCTCTGCAAGCTTGCATGGATGGTCCTCCGGGGCTTTACATACAGCATTGCTCAATTCAAGTGTGCGAGGGGGCTCCACCCACCATCCGGTCCTGAAAAGTTAAGTGTTATCACCGGTATGTGCCTCGCCAGTAACCTTGATAGCAGGACTGCTCTTCCGATGTGAGCCAAGCCCGCTGCGTTGCCTCCCAAGCGCCCCAAGGAAGGGTATCACAGTGGATGTTTCCACCACGTCACGGGCCTTCAATTATCTCGCCGTACGCAAGTAGCGCGGCATCAGAGTTGATGGATTACACTGCTGCCTCAACTCTATCAGTGGGCATACCCATGCAACCGTGTCAGTGCAACCTAAGGGGGGTCAGTACCATTTAGCTCGTTGAAGCTGCTGCACTGCGTTTGCACCAGTCGCGGTTCTCACTGATGCCTCCCACTGATCAATATTTGTTAGCCAGGCTGCTCTCAGTACAAGATGCGTCCTCTATGCGGCATGGGATTTTCAGACCCCTCCTGTCCCGCCCGTTGTGCAAATCGCAGGTGGCTGAAGAAAAAGTGGCGCCATTGCTCCCTGTTTGCAGCTCGTTTTGACGTGGTGGCTTTGTTTTCGCTTTGGACCCTCTGTGTCCCCAGCACCTCGTCCCCCGTTGCTCCGTTTACATTTGAGCCTTGCAGATTACAGTTCCACCCTCCTCAAATTACGCCGGGTGCAGCCAGAGCAATCAGCGCCTCGCATGAGCCTTCCTTCCAAGTAGGATCCCCAGGGTGCCAGTAGCGTAGCGCGCCGCTCTAGAGAACCAGAGCCAAACTGCCTCAGTCCCCTGTCAGTACTCACTGGCTCCGATCACGGCATTTCTTCACGGATTAGCATAAGACTCAATCCTTGAAAGCAGCACCCCACTGGTAATCAGGTCCATCGTTTTCAAGAAGAGTTTGTAATTGTAGTGAAGGAGAAATGTAGGATTTTATGCGCCCAGCCGCCAGAGCCTCACAGGTGTACGGCCATGAAGCTATTTATGACCTAGCACGACCAGGCAGAAAAGGGAATGGAAAGGCGACTGAATTTTTTGTTAGGCTTGATTTTTGTCAAGCGACAGTAGAGTAGAGGTGGCATTTGTGGCAATTAATGCCAATGTCTCAGGCCAAAGCCGCACAGGTGTTTCTGCTTATTCCGGCTGACTTGAAAGTAATCTGTAAAGGTCGAACACAATTCTTCACTTTTGAAATTCTCGCCAAGGAGTATTTACACTCAATATAGAATGTAAACCTGTCAGGCCGGAACATGTAATGAAATGGTTTATTTTTGCTGTTTAGTTATGTTATGTTATGTTAATTGTTTTATTAAGCGCGTCTGTTACCCTTGGGTGTCCTGGCGCTATCTGCTATCCTGAGAAGGGGAGAGATTAAGAATGAGACTAGAACAACCAAGTTTTGGGCATTCTCCTAAATGGTAACAAATCCGTACAGTTCCTCAGGTAAAAAGGAAGCTAGTTCCACAACTTTTCAGCACCTACCACAAAGCTTTTCCCACCCCAGCGAGCTTTTTTCACTGGTGGGACTCTCACCAATTTTTGAGCTGATGAGCGTAAGGGCCTAGCTGGTTGATACCATTGTAGATGATCCTGTAGATAGCGTGGTCCCTGATTCTGGAGTGACTTAAAACCGAGACACAAGGATTTAAAATATACTCGCTGCCTCACTGGCAGCCAATGGAGTCTGCGGATTTCACTAGAGATCGGAGAGAATTTTGGTATGCCAGATATCAGTCTAGCAGCAGTGTTCTGCAGCATCTGGAGTCTATGCAACAACCTCTCTTGAATGTTTAAATAGAGGCTGTTGCAATAGTCCAGTCGTGACATGATCAATGCCGTAACCACCGCCTGCCGACTCTCCTTGGGCAGAAAAGGAAGAATTTTCTTAGTGGTCCTGAGGGTGAACATAGTCGATGACACAATGGCATTGACCTGCCTTTTCATATCCAATCTATCATCCAAGTACACTCCCAGATTTTTCACTGTGTAGAGGGTGAAGGCAGGGGTCCCAGGGAGTCAGGCCAATTTTCAGGGGTCCAGAGGTTAACATCATTCCCAAATAAAATGACCTCAGTCTTGCCTGAGTTTAATTTAAGGCAATTACTGGACATCCAGGATCCAACCTCTTCCATACAATCATGTAGCTTGTGGCTCACAGTCCCTTCAGATCCTGGAAGAAGTGATACCACTATCTGCGTATCGTCCGCATAGGAAGTAAGATGGAAACCAAAAGATCTAATCAATGGAGCCAAAGATGATACGTATACATTAAATAAAGTGGGACTTAAAGATGTTCCCTAAGGGACCCCACAAGGAAGTTGGAAGGGGGCAGAGCAGAACTCACCCAGGGCCACTATCTGCTGACGATCGGTAAGGAAAGACTTTAATATCTTCCAGGCGGCATTCTGTACTCCACAGGCTGACAAACGGTCCATCAAAAGAGCATGATGGACCGTGTCAAACGCTGCGGAGAATTCCAGCATAATCATTGCTACTTTACCATCCTGATCCAAAGTTTTCCTAATCTCGTTGGTAGATTTTAAGAGGGCGATTTATGTGCTATGGCCCTCCCAGAAGCCATATTGGGTACAATCAAGTACCTCAGCATCCTGAAGATATCTGCTCAAGTGACTATTGATCCATTTTTCCAACATTTTGGCCGGGAAACGGAGGCGAGAGATAGGTCTAAAATTGCGAACATCTTTTGAGTCTAAATTTGATTTTTTTAGCAAAGGAATCAAAGAGGCAATTTTCCAGTGGGCAGGGAACCTGCCTACTTCCATTGCCATATTAAAAAGAGGGGTAAGAGCTGCAACAAAGATTTGAGGGATCAATTTGGCTATTTTAATAGGACAAGGGTCGTAAGGAGATCCTGATTTCATATTTTGCAGAAGTTTGGCGGTGTCTGTATTAGCTAAAAGAGGGAATTCAGTCAATGAATTCTGAGTTTGGGGGCCAATGTGTCTGTCAATACCAAGATCATATGAGAGTCCATTATTAGCACTGTTGAAGGTTGAAAAAATATCTTCCACTTTGTCTAGAAAATAGCTGGCAATTTTATCACATAGTTACTGGCTCTCTACCACTTGTGACGTTTGTGGGTTGGCCAGTTTACAGACAATCTTATATAATTCTTTTGCCGAGTTTTCTGCTAGTTCAATTTGATTAGCAAAGTATTCTTGCTTGGTCGTGAGCAATAATTGCTTATAGACCCGAATGCTTTCTTTATGTTTGATTTTATCCTCAGCTCTATATCCCTTCCACCATTCTCGTTCAGAATGCTTACAAATACATTTCTGAGCTTTTAAATTAGTAGTGTACCAGGGGCCAGAGGGATGGATCCTTCTTGGATAAAAATGTTTTTTAGGAGCAAGTTTATCACATGCGTCATTACCCCAAGCATTAAATCTGGTAATGGCATCATCCACCTCTCCAACTAAAGAGGGCAGGGTAGATTCCAGGAGGTCTCAAATATCTTTGCCTTCAATCCCTTTCCAAGCTCGTATATATCTGGGCTTAATTGAGGCTTTGTTCTGCTTCTGTTTGTCTAGGCAGATAATCTCAAATAGAATGGCCGCATGATCGGACCATACTACAGGCCGCACCTCTAGGACGGATAACTGTGTGTAATTTGAAAAAATCCCATCCAGCGTGTGTCTAGCCGTGTCGATAGCCCCTTTAACTAATTGCATTAGATCCAATCCATTCATAAAATCTAATAATTGCAAAGTGTCTGAGTCTGCAGTATCTTCCAAATGGAAGTTAAAATCGCCTATTATGGAAAAAGATCTATCACTTATACCTTCCTCCATTAGATTGCTGACTAGGTCAATAAACGACTTCCTCACTCCTGGGGGCCTGTACAGCAGGATCCCTCTAAAAATTCTCTTTATGTGGGAGAAAGAGGGAGAAGCTCAAGGCTTCACACCCCCCATTTGTAATTGTTTTGAAAATAGCTTTAATGGAATCATGATAAATGACTGCCAACCCCCCTCCTTTCTTGCCCTGCCTATTCACAGTATGACATAGGAAGCCTGGCGGTGATGCCTCTACTATGTCTGGTCCTGAGGCTCCGTCCGTCCAGGCTTCAGTGATAAATGCCACTTTAACTCCCAGATCTTCTATCAGGGTGGCGGATTCGGTACTATGTTTAACTAGTGACCGAGCGTTGAGGAGGAGTCCTTTTAGGCTCTGTGTATTATTCCTCAAAGCACCGGCCTCCTCCGATAGCCATTTAATTACTTTACTAAATAGGGGTACCGGGAGGTTATTATTACAATGAGGACAGAACGTCGGAGTTTCAGTTAGTCCTTCATATAGGGAGAGGCAGGGACAGTCTAGGCTCCTGCCTGAATTGTTTAGTTGGACCAGCCTACTTCTTGAGTAGGTAAGTATTGGTTGATTACCTGATACAAAATTGGCAGGGGTCTTGGCACTCGGCACGGGCCGGGCGCGGATGGGCGCAGACGGGCTTGCCTTTGGCGCGCCGATCGGCGCGCCCGCTGCGCGTTTAAGCCATAATTCTTTTAAGGGTTTCCGGTCCAGCACCTAGAGCGCTGCCTACTGAGAATCCCCAAGATGGCGGCCCCGCTATGCCTGGAACAAAAAGACCGTGACCGGCAGTGCCATCAATTCCATCGTCACCGGTCAGTCTGATCGCCCGCCCAAATGGTAAGCCCTCAATTCCCAGCAAAGTTTAAAAATATTAAAATAGCAGCAGAAACATAAATGTACCGGTATTTATAGAGCGCACAGCTACTTCCCTGAGGTAGTGTCCCGGCGCTGTCCGTATACCGCTTAGGAACCCTTCCTGGTTTTCCCTGTGAGTGTCCACTCCTGGCCACCCCAAGGGTGAAACCAGGCATCCCAGCGCTTTTGGGGCCGTTGTGGAGATTAAGCAAGCTATTGCCCAGAGTCGCAGAGTGGGACCCATGATAAGAATAGGCACCGAGGCGAGAATGATCAGGTCCGAGGAAATTGAGCCCAAGACCCGCCAAGGCGGGTATTGAACCCTGGTCCCGGGCCAGACCTCTGCATCAGGGTCTGCCGCTCTAAGCATTAGAGCCACACTTCTCCATAAAGTGCAGTGTGTCGTTTTTAGTTAAAATCTCCCAGCTGTGCCTCAGGAGTGTAGCAGAGACTGCGCGCTTACATCCAGCCTCTTTTAAGGGTTTCCGGTCCAGCAACTAGAGCGCTGCCTCCCGAGAATCCCCAAGATGGCGGCCCGCTATGCCTGGAACAAAAAGACCGTGACCGGCAGTGCCCTCAATTCCACCGTCACCGGTCAGTCTGCCCGCCCAAATGGTAAGCCCTCAATTCCCAGCAAAGTTTAAAAATATTAAAATAGCAGCAGAAACATGAAGTGCAGCGTGTCGTTTTTAGTTAAAATCTCCCGGCTGTGCCTCAGGAGTGTAGCAGATATACAGTTTGGTCTTTGATGAAATGGTGGGAGTAGCTATGAGGGGAGACATTGTCATCTTTCTATCATTAGGGACCTTGAGTCCGTATGCCTTATTTTGTGGGGGGGTCTTAAGTGTGGGGGTCTTGTGGGTGGAGAGGGGATGTGGGGGGAGGAGGCTGGGGAGCACAGGATGGGGGTTTGGTGGGCTCGGAGAGAAAAGAAAAAAGGAGGCCATGGTGGAGACGTGAGAAGCAATGTTTACTAAAAATGGACATGTCTAATCAGGAGCAGTATGTCGTGAGAAGATGGAGGGTAGGATGGTGACAAGAAGACTACTGGTATGCACATTTAATGAGACTGGTTTAAATGATAGGGTTAAAAGACAAAGAGTTGCACAGGAATTGAGAAGCTTCTCTCCAGATGTAGTGTGCCTTCAGGAAACACGTGTCCCATGGGAGAACCAAAGAGTCTTGGCTGAGTTGGGATATACGGTAATAGTCTGTACGGAACACTTCAACTAGGGGTGTGGCTAAAATCTTATATACGACTGGTCGGACGGGTTCTGGCAGATAAATTGGCCGGTGGGCTATATAGAGAATGTGCTCTGGGAGAATGGAAATTTGTCATTTGCTCGGTGTATGGGTCAAATATGGACGGGGCACCAATTTTAGAATTGCTTAATATTGAGCTAGCATCATGGGTAACTCCATTGATACTCTAAGGAGATTTTAATATACATCTACCTGGACCAGAATCGCAAAGTTATAAGGGAGTTTATCAGGGGAGGAAACCTATATTTTTTAAGGCTTTACAGCAGCTAGTACTAGAGCATGGGCTAGAAGATCTATGGTTTATAAATAGACATCCTGATCCAGGATTTACATATTTATCCTGCCCCCATAAGAAATGGGTGAGACTAGACTACTTCTTTATCTCCAGTCTGCCATGGCTAGAATTCGAATATTTCCTAGACTTACTTCGGATCACAGCCCTGTGGTGATGGTCTTACCAATTCAAAGCTTATTCAGGCCACAGAGAGCTTCACTTTTGATCGGAAATTATTGGCAGACGAGATGTTTGTGCTCCATAAGAGGGATTGGATTAGGAATTTTTTCGAGATAAACAGGAATACGGCTTCGCCCGCTGTTGTATGGGACACACTGAAAGCAGGGCTCAGGAGGGAATTACTGAGCTTCTTTATATACAAGCAAAAACAGCAAAATATCCTTTACCAGGACCTTTATGATGAGCTCAGGCGAGCCAAATGTGGCCTAACACAATGTATAATTCACAAGACATCAAGTTCTGTGGTGCAAGGTAATGTAGCTTGCTGTAAGGTGAAGATTAACCTATTATGGTCCAAAGAAATTGCTTGCAAATATTTAACCTCTAGGAGAGAAGGCTGTGAATTCAGGGAGACAGCTGGGAGATGCCTAGCTGAACGAATTAGAAACAGGGAGATTGAACGTGGCATTGTGGAAATAGAATATTCGGCTGCGAAATTACATGACAGACCTACAGACATTTTAGCACCTCTAAGATCTTTTTATGAAGATTTATATGCAGGGGAGGATAGACCAGATGACAATGCAGCTCTATGCTTACCACGAAATGGATTTAACCAGACTCTGAGCAGGGAAGATACGGCAGAATTAGAGATGCCTATAACTCAGGAGGAGATTAAGGCCCAGATGTAGGTAAAAAATATTTACCGATTCTTAATTACCGAATTTTACCGATTCGGTAATTAAGAATCGGTAAATATGAAGGGTGGACATGTAGGTCCATCCAGATGTGTATTTTACCGATTCGCTAAAAATCGGTATTTACCGAATCGGTAAATACCGACCGGTAATGCTCCATTCATTCCTATGGGCTTTGAAGCCCATAGGAATGAATGGGGCATTACCGGTCGGTATTTACCGAATCGGTAAATACCGATTTTGACAAGGGTGCAGGGGGTGTCACTTTGACACCCTCTAGCACCCCCAAAAAAGGGTCGGGGGCCATATGGCAGGCATACCCGCCCTAAGGGCAGGTCTGCCTGTCATATGGCACAGGTGTGCATGCACACATGTGCATGCACACCTGAATCGGTATTTCACCATCAAATTGAATTTGATGGTAAAATACCGATTTCTTAGGCCTTGTGGGACTCATAAGAGTCCCACCTACATATCAATTTTACCGAATCTGTAAAAATACCGGTCGGTAAATTTACCGACCGGTATATTTACAGAATCGGTAAAATTACAGATCGGTAAACTTACCGAGCGGTAAATTTACCGATTCTGCCCCCTACATGTCAAAATCCTTTTACCGGTCGGTAACGGCCGAATTCGGCCGTTACCGACCGGTAAAACCCTACCTACATCTGGCCCTAAGAGTGCCATTAATGCACTAGCAATGGGTAGACCAGCTGGCCCTGATGCGCTACCGTTAGAATTTTATAAGGTCTTTTTCCCTGAAATTAAAAACAGAAATGTTGACACTCTTTAAAGTTGCTGAACAAGGACAGGCCCCAGCATAATGGGATACAGCTAACATCATTATTTTTAAGAAAAAGGGCAAACCACCAACTCTTCCTGGCTCTTATTGGCCTATTTCCCTTTTAAATTGTGACTGTAAGATTTATGCCAAAGTTCTTGCAGAACAACTATCTCAAGTAATAACTCCTCTGGTTTCAATACGCCAGCATGGCTTTATCCGGGGAGGAGGCACGGTCAATCATGTCAGTCGGGTGGTGACCATGTTTGATAAAACAAAAGTCCATCAGGCTCCACTTGGACTGATACTTCTTGATGCTGAGAAGGCATTTGACCGTGTCTCGTGGGAGGTTTTATGGGCAGTTATGGGCCGCTTAGGGTTTGGGTGCGTGTTTATTAATGCCATCAAAGCAATGTATAGGGTCCCAGTCGCTCGGATATGTGTGATGGGGATGGAATCTGAACCTGTTTTCATAACACGTGGAACTCGGCAAGGCTGCCCATGTTCACCTTCTATAATTTCCACTTCATATTAATCCACTGCTGGTTCTAATAGAACAGAATATGGTTATACAACATATACAGATTCAGCAGGAAACATATAAAGTCCTGGCGTATGTGGACGATGTGGCAATTGTCACTCCAACACCTGCCATAGCCATGCCCGAGATAGAACGGTTAGTAGCCTCATTTGGATCAATTTCAGGGTACAAATAGAACACTGGCAAATGGCAGATTATATGTACAAAGGAGGCTGTCTTTAATGATCCGAGAGTTGTCCAGGAGGCAGTCTATTTAGGTATTAAAATTAAAGCATCACTAGATGAGTTAGTTACTCCAAACTGGGACCCATTATTAGCTGGAATTGAGAAAGAACTGGTGAGAATAGAGTGTCTCCATCTCTCACTCGTAGGACGCTGTAACGTACTGAAGATGAATATCTTGCCTAAGGTGCTGTATTTTTTCAGATAAGACCCGTTAGAGATGACCAGAATACAGCTGCAAAAGTTACTATCCATTTGTGGAAGGTTTATAAGGGGTCAGAAACAAGCTCGGAGACCTTTGAAGACTCTTTCCCAATCCCGAGGAGAGTGGACAGCCCCTAACTTTGTGTTTTACTATTATGCATCTCTTCTTCAGAATATGAACATTTTAGTAACGAGAGAAAAGGGGAACAACTCAGCTGATGCTCCCTCTATTTTCTATATGCTGTTATGGACCGACGCTGAGAGGTGGTTTTTAAAGGTAATCGAGCCCAACTACTACAAAAAGACAGGGTTGAAGGTATTAGGAACAGCCTTTAAAATCTGGAAGCAGGTTCGCAAGTCTTTGAAATTTGGGAACATTTATTATTACCATTTTCTGGGATACAATCATGGGTAGGGGGAAATTAAAAGGGATTTCGACTATTGGCAATTTTTTTGTTAAGGGCAAGTTACATTCTTTTGCTCAGTTGAAGGAAAGGTATGGGTTGTCAAATAGAGATTTTTTTTAAATATCTTCAGCTACGAGATTATCTAGATAAGAAAAAAATGCTGCTGGCTGATATAGAGAAAATGGATATGATTGCAGTTACTAAAACTAGATAGAAAATAGGATGTCTCTATGGGAACCTGGTTGAATTACAAGGGCATGATCTGAAAGAGCAGGATAAGAAATGGAATGTGAGGTTGGGGCAGGGTGAGGGTCTGATACAGAGATTGATTTGCATTGCAGGGGAAATACTGATTTCCTCAAGTCTCAGGTCCTAGCATTACAAAACCATCTTCAATTTGTATCATACATCCCTCAAGATGCTAAAGTGGGGTGGTGCTAATGACGATAAATGCTTTTGGTGTGGAAACGAGGCAAATGGCAGCCTCCGTGTTTTTTATGCATGTACCAAATTGCACCCCCTTCTTTTGGGGATAGAGAATTTTTTAACCTCCATAACTGGGGTAGAAATCAAGCTAACCCTGATATTCATGCTGTCAGGCTTGGCAGAGGAACCATTGGATAGTCATGGCACTCCAAAGGATGGGTATATTATTGTTATGGCTACTGCTGTAGCACTGCTTCGCATCACGTCAGCATGGCTGCAGAAGGAACCACCCTCTTTTAAAATGTGGAAGGCGAGGTTCTTAGCATTTTTCAATTTGGAGCACAATCTGTATTCCCTTAAGAGTTCTCAGAGAAGGAACGTGGGGTTAAAGGTATGGGGAGCCATAGCAGACTATGTGAATCATGAAAGTGGAAATCAATGATTTATATACTCTTTGTGTCAATAGTATTTATGGATATCTATCATACCTGTTAGTCTCTGATTGCACAGTCTATTTATTTACTTACTCTTTTTTGTACTATTGTACGGCTCTGCTTATAAACCATTGTTCTTGGGGGTTGTTTGTTTTAATATGTAATATTGCTTTGTAATATTATGTATGTATTATGTATATATGTAAATAATACATTTCAGTCTGTCTCACGTGTAAGCTATAAGTGACATTATTTATTGCCTCACGCTGATATCATGGCCTAATAAAATAATTTTTAAAAAAAGAGAATTCCCTGAAATTAACATATCACCTACAAAACACATCTTTATAAGTTCAAGTCCAGTCCAGGCAATCCTGCTGTGTGGGATTTACTGGAGGTAGAAGGAGGGGTATTTGGCCCTCAAGGGCGCCCTTGGGGGCCAAATACCCCTCTTTCTGTAATCTCCAATATGTCCCACAACGCAGGACTTCAAAGAGGTCTTCAAAGGCCAAGCCCTGTTTCTCCACCACTCTGCCAACGTAGCTTATGGCGCGCTACTGGTTGGGGGATGAAGTTCACTTTACTCCTGAGGGACCTTGGGGGCAAAGGAGTCCTCCTTGTACCTCTTGTAAGTCCTGCACAGTGGGATTCCTGAGAGCCCCCTTTCTCTACCACTCTGCTAACCAGGTGCGACCCGGGCAGGTAAGCGCGGTGAGGCGGGGTGGGGGAGTCGACAAACAACGATGAGGGAAACTTAAATAAAAAAGAAAAACACTTACCTTGCGCTCGGCGATGCGGTGAGCACAAGGTAAGTGGTTTTCATTTTTTTAAGTTTCCCTCGGCTTTGTCGTCGACTCCCCCCACTCCATCCCACCGCTCCTACCTGCGCAGGCCGTTCCTGCTGAGGACGTGACTACTAGTTTAAAAAAACATAGAAATTCACATTAAAAAACCAAGGTTACATGGACGTTATAGTTAGGAATTAGCATTTAAAAAACTTAGAAACTTACAAAAAAAACAAAGGTTACAGGGACGTTAAAGTTAGGAAATGGAATACAAAAGCCTAAGAAATTCACTGAAAAAAACAAAGGTTACAGAGACATTATAGTTAGGCTCAGTTTTTACTCGTCGGGGTCCGGTTCAGAGGTTAAGCTAGGTGCTTAGCGGGTGGCGAGCGTTGAGGGCGGTGTGCCAGGTACGCTCCTACCCCCCTCCCGAGACCCATGGTGCAGCTAGCGCCATAACCTAAAGTGCAGAAACACTCCTAAATTAGGAGTTTTTTTAGGAACGGGCTATTTGCTCTTCCTCCCCCCTTTTCTTTTGCACTTCACTACACTTTTTACTTTTTCACTTTCACGTCCCCAGGTTAGGGTGGACGATTAGAGAGTCCATACAGCCAGGGTTTACACTAGTCCTGATGAATGCCTAGGTAAATTAACACCACTGTAAAAGGCTGAAACATGTTGACTGACTTAATGTAATTTCTGAATTAAACCAAACCATTACCTTTGGCTGTAAATTCAGACACATAGGAACTTTTTAACCGTGTCTTAGGGATCTACCAATAAAAAAAACAAATTTTTGTTTTGAGATACTCTATAGGCACTTTTATCTTTATACCTCACTGCACGCCCACTCACACAACCAGCTCCGCAGTCTTCTGGCGTCGTAGCACACCAAAGAGGCACTCAGCCTCTTTGGTGGGGCCCTATGATGAAGCATGACACTGACTAGGTCGGTGTGTGAGGGCTTTCTTATCTACCCAAATTGGGTTTGATATTCCTTCTTGCATCGCTCCGTCTCTGTGGCTTCTGAGACACATTTAACCTCTCTTCTTTTGTTTATATCAGTTTTTACTCATACAAAGCCAGATAAATTCAGCAGTTATAGTTAGATGGGCTAACTATAACTCTCACCCCTGCAATGCACTGCTTATGACCTCACATATTACATTACTCATGTGATGGCCAGTGACATCACTCATGACATCTCAAATAACATTACTGATGACATCATCCAGTGACTGTGAGTGTTTTAAAAACTTTTTTTATTGGTGGGTGAGTGCAAACACTGCTTCACAATGAAAAATGCTCTTGCATCCATGAAGTGGAGCTGAATTGCTTTTGGGCAGAGGGAGCTGCATGTTTCCGCTTGGCCCCTTCCCTTTAACTTAAAAAATCAAATGATTGGGCCCTGGGGGATGGGCCACCCGGGGGTTGAAATCAGACTAGGGAGACTAGGTCATGTGGCCCCCCCACTTAAAATAAAATAAATTTTTCTTAAAAGAAATGGCCGTGCCTCAGGGGATGGGAACGCCGGGCCAAAAATGGCCTGGGGGTAGAAGGCCGTGCAGCGCCCCTCCCTATTTAATTTATTTGTTTTTAAAATGGGTCAGGCCCTGGGGAACGGAGTCACTGGGGCCCAAACATGTGAAAGGGAAGGGGGGAGCGATCACACAGGCCCCCTTCCTAAAATACAAAAAAAGGAGCCGGCAACTCATCGGAGGCCCGCCCCCTTTCTCCATTACTCTGCAAACACACCTCCTTGTGCGTTCTTGGTTGGGGGCTGATGTCTCCTTTGCTGCTGAGGGTCCTTAGGGGCCAACTAACCCACCAGTTACCACCAGTAAGCTCCACATAGTGGGATTGCTGATGAGGGGGTCAGAGGCTACACCCCTTTTTACACCACACTGCAAATGAGCCTCTTGAAGCACTGCTGGTGGGGCGATGGGGTTCCCTTGTGTCCAGAGGACCTCAGGACTAAATTGGACTTCATATCCCAAGCAGCAGTGCGCCGGGAGGCACGTTTGCAGAGTGGTGGAGAAAGGGGCAGTGCCTCTGACCACCTCTAAGCAATCCAGCTAAGTGGGGGTACTGGAGATAACAGGAGGGCTAGTTGGCCCCTAGGGACCCTCAAGCGGCAAGGAGACTTCATTACCCAAATAGTAGTGTGCTAAGAGGTGCGTTTGCAGAGTGGTGGAGATAGGGGCGTGGCCTGCGACCACCTCTTAGCAATCACACTGTGTTGCAGGTCTGAGATTATTACTTTGCCCTTACCTACAATGTAATTTTTTAACCCAAAATCTCTTATTGCCCTGAAAATTAAGTAAGCAAATGTCTGCTGACACTGTGGTGTTACTCGATATTGTCAAAGAAAATCTCCTCAAATGCAAAATAATGTATAAATAGGTTTATTAACAAAAGAAAACAGTAAACCACAGAATCAACAGGTCAGAACATTCCCCAGCGTGGTTAAATGAAGCACACATTTCTATAAAAGTGCTTGCTGTTTCAAATATAGTCAAGTGATTAATTCTTAAACACCTACAAGCTGATGCCTGGGCTGAAATCATACAAACAAGTGAAGCAATCAATACATTAAAAATAAAATCAGCTGAGGAAGCTAGTCTTTGTTTTCCCACCTAGGCAGCCAATAGGTGAGTACAGCTCATCCTCAGGCTCTTCCTGTTGGCAGAGACAGACACTGCCTGTTGTCAATGTAAGTCTGGCCAAGACAACATGTATGAAGCAAGTTATGGGTACACTAATGCAAGGATTTATATTTCAAAATATAATCAGCAACATCAAAAGCCAGAGGAGGTTTTCCTTCTACAAATCATTGTAATCAAGAATTGTAGTCTCTTTGTTTACATTCAGCTGAACAAGGATTCAACTTTTTGGGTAGATTTGGGGGCGGGCATTGATGACACGAAGTCGTTTCCTAACCATAAGGACTTATTGTCAGCAAACATTCCCAAAGAACAAAAGATTCATGCTGTACTGCGCCTGGTCTTATGTTGACAAAAATAAACAAAAACCCTTATTTGCACTAATGCAGGGAACAGTGATAGTTTTTCAATAACAACTGTAGTGTAGAATTAAAGTGACTCGATTTTGGCAATATGGCATTAACCTACAATTAAAGGACGCACATACAAATGTCCTAAAATGTGCTCAAGTTGCTTCTTCTATGGCAGGTTCTCCTATGTTTTGGAGTGCTAGGTTACCCGTACTCTTATGCTGTTGGTAATCATTCAATGTATTTAAGTGATTTGATTAGGCATTACTGCATTTTTCAAAATCCGGGGTAATGGACAATGGTAGAACGATGTGTAATCCAATTACCACACATATCTATTGTTTCCTCCGCATCCTGAATTAGGTTATCTATATTGGGATCGCTTTGGATGAAAACCTTGATATAAAGACATTGAAAATATATCTGTGCTTTTGGTAGACAGAATTGGATGAATATGTAGCAAGAGTATAGCCTAGAGTAGATTATTAATCTTGAAAATAAATATAAACAATATTTCAATGTGTAATATAAATGTAAAGTTATTTAAATTAATTATTATTAACCTCAACTAATAACAAAAAATTTCACTGCACATTAATTCGGCAAATTAAATGTGTATTGCATAATTACTTAATTTACACAAGTAAATGTAATTTATACATCATGTTTAAACAATGATTGAACAAAATCCCACCCTCAATAACATTTTAACTTTTAATTAACATTAGTACATTTAGTTAAACATAATGTTCTTAATTAAAATGATGTATTTTATTATTAGAAGTTTACAAATATATCTAAAAACACACACAAACCCACTGACTGTCAGAGGGTCGGGCTCGCAGGCGGGCGTCACCTCCATATATTCCAAATGAAACACACTATCTTAAGCCAGGAGCCCACCAACCGGTTCCTAGGCAAATTTCTTTAATGCAGAGTCACACTGGTACATTACGGGGCATATTCTCAATGATTTATCGCTGAGTTATCGGCACTTTAATGCAGCCAAAGTGGCGATAAACTTATCACCCCGTTCACAAGCTGGTGCTAAAAGCCCATATCACCAGTTAACCTGCGACAGCAGCCGCAAAAAACATTGCCACAGATGAGCCCAGCAACTATTGCTAATAAGATGCAGAGTAGGCGTGCCCGTGCAAAAATCCGTGACAACACCACACCGCAACATTCACAACGACCAGCCAGACCGGCGATAAGAACCTAAAATGGGCAATAAGGCACGTTAGCAGCAGGAAATTAACACCTGCTCTGACCTGGTGTGACGACAACCTGCAACATAAAAGGGAGCCCAGCCCAGGGCCACACCTGAAGAACAACAGATGCCATGGAGCTACTGATCATGCAGCTCGGAGCACCAACAGGGCCACAACACCCACAGCCACTATCACCAGGTCCTCCACCGCCCCCCCCCCCCGCCCCCCTGGACCACCACAGAGGCAGCCGTACCAGGCAGGACACAGCATCGTCGCAGGCTGCACACCCGCTCAGCTCTGGTGCCACTACCTCCATCAGCCACAAATCTTCTCCACATACCATTCCAACATCGTGTGTTAGAGATCCAGGAGGAGCTGGCTGGACAGTGGTTGAACCGCACTGACCGCTGCCTCTGGCCTACACTGCAGTCAACTAGGTCACACATTTGGAACTGAGTCTTGATTTCTTCATGGCAGAGTTCATGTCACAGTACGCAAGGAGAGGAGTAAGAGGAAGACGCGGTTCAGTCCAGAGGAGAAAAGGATCTCCGTTACGGAGGTGATGGAACACTACCAACAACTGCACTGATTTTTTTCCTTCTTTTTTTATGTTTAAAGACCTTTATTGTACAGAATGTGGTTTACACAGCACATAGCCTACAACCCTTGTGGGCCGGCCGCGTAAAGCGCGAATCACATGAAATATTGGCGGGATAACACAGCCGTGTAGCCGACAACCCTGGGGTCCGGCGGCGTGATGGAGCAGTAAGGAAAGAGAGATAAATCGTACATATCATACATTGTATATCACAATGAAGAAGCAGGTCTGTGTTTTTTATTGTTTTTGTGGTGTGATAATGGTTCTCTGGCATCGGAAACATGCTATCAGTAGTTCGTGTTCATAAGTAATTATAGTGAATAACCATGACAGTAATTGACAGCGAGAACAGGAGTAAGAAAAGCTAGAGCTCAGTCGCATGTGATGCCGCTCTAACTGTGGTAAATAAAATATTACCCTGGCAGAATTTCTAGGCATTAACAAAGTATCATGCATCAAATGAGAGACAGGATCCGTGGTGTCCAAGTTAAATGGGCTTTATTCCAATAACTCGAGTCAAAGGGAGAATATGTTCCATCACCACTGAGGTTCAGGAAGAGTAATCTAACATTTAATAACAATGAACAGAATATATACATTTTACTCCTTGTACACAGGGCGGAGCGCTCCAGGCAGAGCAAGAAAGAAAGAGATAAGAACATGTGGGTGTACACTTTGATGAGTCATAGGTAGGTGATAGGTAGGTGTCATAGGTGGGTGGGTACTTAGAGGAGGAGTTTGGATAGCTAGCTGGAACTATGCCCTAATTGTGCAACTATGAGCATGACGTGCAATTGACGTGTAACTGGGAGGAAGCTGACTTTCAACCTAGTAGAGAGATCTCTTGTGTCAAGGCGACCAGCACAGCTAGTACAACTGATATCTAGAGTCAGGGGATGTATTATCTGAAGCAAAGGTTGCTCGTCACTAAATGACAGAAAGGGCATATTTATTCGTTCGTTGCATGAGCTTTCTATGGATGCAAGCACTGTAATCCACTTAAACAGAGACAGAATGGCTGGGCCCTATCTATGCAGATGGGTTCTGTGTACCTTCTTCACCAGACTGAAATGTGATTCTGTAAAGCAGACAGATAACTGTTATTCATAATACTGTCTTGGCAGGCCTCTTGCTGGGCTTCTTGCGGCTTTCAGTGTGTCAGGAGTCATGAAATGCAAATACATGGGCCTTATGCTACCTTAACGTTTGGGAGACTTTGATGACTGGCATTTCTAATGCAGGACATGATTGCAGGGGCCTAGTGATTCAGGCCACTACGAGGAAGTGCATGGGTGACATGCACATGACATGTAACATAGGGTACACGTAGGGGACATCTTGGTCAGGCAAAATTTCATTTTCCACATTCCCTCCTTGTCCCCTACTTAACCCTTTAGGATACATCTATATTCATGAGACCGTATAGTTCATCATACAGAATCATTTGTTCATCTTTAACTCTTTGTTTACGTGGATGGGGAATACAGGCAGTAGCACACAAACCGCAAATGGCCGGGCCACACTGCAGACAGAGACAGCAACCAAATACCATAAGTAGGGCCATTCCTAGGAAGGACATGACCTTCCATCCCCATGCCGATATTACACCCCAGAACCAACTGGACCAAGTCCATGTGCCTGGGTCTTGATGTATGGCATGAGCAATTTTGTGGAGTCTTGTTATCGCTGCGTACACGGATGGCGCGTTATTTGGGATGAAAACGCAACAACTAGATCGGATGACTCTACAAGCTCCGCCCCTATCCGCCAAGATGACGTCTAGAACGAGGCGGTTTTGAAGAACGACAAGTCTAATAGCAGACTGTTCCTGGGTCAAGTTCGCCAGGGCAGATGCAGTTACATTCACTACTGCTTCCAGGGTTCTTGTTAATTTGCGTATCAGCTTACTATTTTGGACGGGGCCAACGAAGAAAAAGAAACCTTTGTTGAAATCTGTATATTGCTCCCAAGTTGTTTCAGTCTGATCGATCCCTGCGGAATCTGTCTCTCTCTTTTGTCTAACATGTTCTAGTCGTGAATCTCTATGATAATTTGATGGGGCTAGAAAAACGGGTGGCAATAAGAATGCTATATAACAAGTCCCACCCCAGTCTAAGGGCAGATGTACATAGGCTGTCTGACCGCAAATGAAATAGGTATGGCATGATGTTTTGAAAGAAGAAAGTCCTTTATCATTAAATTCCACTACAGTGTTACACTCGCTGTGTCCCATAAGTACTGAGCCTTTCTTACTAACACATAAATCACCTTTAGCTGGCAGGACTGATATAAACGGTGGACCTGTGTTTTGCTTGGGCTGAACATTTAACATTATAAAATTAACGGATGCATTTCCCTGTTCGTACTCTTCATTCTCTAAATCGGTTCCCTTTCTTTGGGGAAATCCGTCTTTGTCTGGAAAGCATGCTTCATTCATTACTTTATTCAGGTTTCCATATATCCAGCCACCTGGATAAGCTATGTACCTTCTATCTATTGAGGTCATTAGAGCAAACCATGCATCACATGAACCATTGTGTGAGAACGGTAATGGGTAGAAGGGCAAGACTCCCTTCGTTTTCTGGTAAGGGGGCAGTTGGCCACATACCCAGCAATCAGTTGCATTGCTGGTCTGGTGAGAATGGTGTAACATACGAATGAAAGTATTGTTACGTAGTGCTAGTCGATATGATAATTCATGAGGTGGCAGGTCACTGAATGTATGCTCTGCGGTGCTATTACTGGAAGAATGTATATGTGAGGAAACGGGAAAGAAAACATGTAGCAATAAACTGATACCAATTATAACAATGCACAGAATAAAAAGAATGATCAAGGTAACTATACATCTACTGCGTAATATCTTGCAGTATTTTTCCTTCTTATCTCTCTTCTTGCTATTCTCATATGTGATCTTATACATGTCAGAAATCAAGTCTAACCGATTCACCACCGGGTGGGCTTAAACAATTAAACTACGTCTGACTTACTAGATCGCAACTTAAACCTATACTCCTGCTGTGGAGTCTTTTCTAGCAAAGGTCAGTGTTCTTTATAAAAGTTCCAAAGTTCCAAAGTTCCAAATAGTCCAAAGTATCTTTTGTAGTGATGAAGGTGAGTTCGGCCTTTACGTCCTTCCACCAACTTCGGCGTCTTCCAACGTGGCTCAAGGGGACTTGAACGATCAGAATTCCGGATGCATACAAAATTCTCGGGGACAATGGCGTGTTCCTTGACCTGGGTGTTGTCAGGGAAGGCAGCAGCAACCTGTGAACAACAAGAGAGTAGTGCAGAAATCAAGGAAGCCAGGTAATCTGTCAGCATGTTACTGTCAACATCAGGTATTTTTTTTTTTTAGGCATAGGCGTACCCCACATATTTGGCGGTCTACCGAAAACTACTTCTTAAGGAGATAGGCCTGTTCTGGAATGAGCTACCATACGCATGTAAAAGAGGGCAACCGGCAAGGCCACCATCCAATCCACGCCTTTTTCTGTACAGATCTCAGCAACTTTTGTCTTAATTGTCTGATTATGTCTTTCTACAAGGCCTGCTGCTTCTGGGTGTCGTACACAATGGAACTTCTATCCTAACAGAAGTGACACTTGTTTCATTAATTCAGAGGAGAATGGCTGACTGTTATCTGAATAGATCACACGAGGTAATCCATACCTAGAGAAGTACTCACGCACCAATTGCCTGGCTGTTGTCACAGCAGTGTAATCTGGAACTGGATACGCTTCTGTCCATCTAGATAGTGCACACACAACTACTAAGACATACTTGTAACCTCTACATCTGTCCATTTGGATATAATCCGTCTGGAGGACCTCAAAAGGGTGGTCAGGAGGATGAAATCCGCCTTGTTCCACCGGAATGCCTTTACCTGGATTGAACTGACAACAGATCATACATGTTCGTACTTTCTGCTTCGCTGCTGCACGCATGTGCTTGTTAAACCAAATGTTCTGTAAGCTGTCTAGCATTGCCTTCTCTCCCAAGTGTGCTGGACTATGTGCTGTGTTTATGATTATTTGTACCATAGAATCTGAAAGAGACCATGTACTTTTTCCCTTAGTCATCCAACCTTGGTTAGTCTGGACCCCTCCTTGTTCAGTCCATTTCTTTATCTCATCTGTAGTGGCATGTGTCTGTATGTCGAGTACATCTTGAGTGGGATCCCTGACTGTCATACATGTTGTCAATAATGGTACCTCTGTCTTTGTCGTGTCTGTTGGTGTCTGGGCTGTCAGTTTAGCTGTTCGGTCTGCCAGGTCATTACTCTGGGAAATGGTGTCTGTAACTTTGGTGTGAGCTTTGCACTTCAGGATAGAAATGGCTGTAGGTAAATGTATGGCCTCTAACAGGGCCTGAATAAGCTGGCCGTGCTGAATCTTGGTCCCATCGGAGGTCAAAAAACCTCTCTCTTGCCACAGGACCCCAAAATCATGAACTACGCCATAGGCATATTGTGAGTCAGTATAAATGTTCACTTTCAAGTGCTTAGCTCTTATGCAGGCTTGCGTCAGAGCGATGAGCTCTGCTGCTTGTGCTGACAGTGTGTCTATTTTTTCTTGCAGGATTCAGAATGTTACAACGTCTGATCTCTATGTGTGGCTGAAATAATGTCAGTTCATATCCTGTCAGTCTCGCTACAGTCAAATGTCAAAATAAATAAAAATAAAAAAGCATAAAATGTTTACTGTGACATGGAGTCGCTAAAACTGGCGGGTGACATAATGCTCTTTTTAATTCCTCAAATGCCAAGGTGTGTTCTTGTGTCCTAGGGAGTACAGTCAGAGTGGCTGCCTCCTGTGTAGTTAACTGTATGAGTGGTTGGCTAGATATGCATACTGGGGAATCCATTGCCTACAGTAAGAAGTGAGGCCAATAAAGGCACGTACTTCCTTTTGTGTCTTGGGCTGTGAAAGGTTAGTAATGACCTGTATGTGATCTTGTGTTAGCTGTCCACCCTCCTTGGAAAGCAAGTGTCCTTGCACACCACTTGCTTTTCACAGAATTGCATTGGGGCCTTGTGCCCCTTGTCAGCCAGAAAATGTAGAACCGTCAGTGATGCAGTTTCGCACTCTTTGTCTGATCGTGCTGTAACCAGGATGTCGTCTACGTACTGTATCAGTCCTGTGTTGGCAGGCATGTGAATACTGTCTAGCCGTTTCTTTAGTGTCTGACTGTAAATGCTAGGGCTCACTGTCATCAATCTAGCAAAAATGAATTATATAAAAAATAAAAAAAATAAAAAAATGAATTCTCAATTCAAAAGCACAATTTTTATTTTGGGGAAACCTCTTTCCAAAAGCTCTATAGTCTACAAAAAAATCCTACTCTAAATCTCGGGAATAGTATGACCATACTACCTACAATATGTTCTCTAAATGTATTTGAATAAAATCCAAATTATTCTAGCATAGACAGATGGGCTGGAACCTCGCTACTCCTCACCTCTATTAGAAGCAGCCCCTCCCTCTAGAAAGATGTTCGCGCTCGGAGTTTTGAATCAACTCCAAGCCGGCTTCACTGTGATCTAAAATTGAATGACTGCCAGATGCTGGACCCATCTGCAAGAGCAAAACTCCTGCCAAGTATGCTGTTTACACTACTGAGGGAAAAACTTATTCATTTGCAAGCGTGACTTATCTGAAGTCAATGAAGCTTTTAGTGTTGACTGTAAGGAAGAACAATTTTTTTGTACACAAGTCAGAGGGGCTGGGGAGGTAACTTCGCTACGAACTCACTCCTTGCTCACCTACCCCTCCCCTCAGAGCCAGGAGCTGGCTCAGTGTCAAGCATAACAAATAGGAGACAAGCCTCTCACTCGTCTCTTCTTCCCTAAAATTGGGTCGCTGCCAACGCTGAGCTCATTGAAAGAGCCAAGCGTCTGCCAAGTTTCTTAAGGAGTGAGCTGCAAGCCTCCTCCCTCCACATTCGAAGGAAGCTAGTGTAAGTCGGAGCAGTAGCCCTCCCTTTACATAAACATTTCTCTGCGGCTCAACACGGAGGCTCTGAGAGCTGAGAACAGCTGCCAAGTTACTGAAGACAGAGCTCGGTCTCGTCCGCGGAAAAGAATTGGAGTATGGCCAATAATAACAAGACAGGCACGGCAAGAGGGAAAAACCCTCCCTTTACATAAACATATACTGGAAGCCAGGACCGTCAAGGTCAAAAAACACATTCTCTGTAATTCAAAACATATCTGTACCCAGGCCAGAACCATTATTCTCTAATTTCACTGATGCCAATGTAAAACGTGGTAAAAAGCATTCTAAAATCAGTAATTAATAAGGACATATTTCCTGTAACTAAGTGACATGCTAGCACTTTAAAATAATTCTGTAGTGCTACTTAAAAGCTCCACTTTCTAGTAAACACTTTTGTCTAACTAATTCAGCTAGAAGGCAAGACATTTGAAACATGGGCATTTGTTTAGCAGGCAAATTAACACACAAATATGGGACAATGTGCTTCTGCACACAAGGCTATGCATTTTGCATTTGAGAAAAAGAAACGAATTATCATGGACTGTTGGGTTGGGACTGTTCTCTGCATACATCAATTGAAGTGTCTCCACTAAATGTTTATCTGTAACCATCTGTGTAAGCATTGCAGCCTAACTGACCTCTGAATCAGACATAATAAATCCTATTTTCCAAGTCTTGTTTAATGAACACTGCTTTTACCGTGCAAGATTATACCTTTCTATCAGCAGCCTGTCAAAGTACATAGGTGAGCCTTGAAACTAAATGCAAATTAAACTAATGTAGGGGACACATAGCAATGCATTAAGGAGGGTAGTGTATTATAGCTATCAAAAAGGGCCACGTTCATTAATTTACAAATAGCCACTTTCCTAAGTGAGTGGGATAACTGTCACACGCTATTCTAAAGGGCAGCTTGCATTGGGAAAAATATTCTGTAGAAACATTCCTATTTAAAAAAAAACACACGGTTGCAGTACACTAATTAAAAGCACATTCTCTAATGGGTCTATTCTATAATTTCTTCTCAACCGTGAAAAACATTAAAGCACTCTCCGTGTAAAAACCCTTATCTCAATAAGACTGGTTTATTTACAACTACCGACCTCTGAGCCAAACACATTAAATCAAGTGTTCCAAGGCAAACCCTTTACAAATACACTTCTTTACTCTCCATGCAAGTTTTTACCATTCAATCTGCAAGCTGACAAAGCACATAGGCAGACCCAGAATGAAAAGTCAAAGAAACCTTTATCTCAATTTTCAGAACTACGCCCATTGGATAACATGGCAAATCGCACCTCCACACAAAACATGCTTTTTCCACCACTTACACAGCTCAGATCCTTTTCAAATTTTGCATTACAGTAGTCCAAGCTATTCCCTAAATCCTCACCAAAAAGCAACCAAATCCCTCCACTGGAACGGGTACGAATTTCCGCTCAAAAACACGCCCCCCGCAAACACCAAAAACGCCAAAATCCCTCAACACTTTGTTAAACAGCATGTTAAAACAAATACTGCCTACTCAGTACAAGATATTAACTCTTTGGCAGCTGAAGCACAATCATTCCCCAATGACTGCAGTACATGGGAAAGTCATGAACTCATCTCTCCACGTTATCACATAACACGTACGCACATCTTCAAAACATTTTCTCTAAGCACTTGAAAGAGATCCAGCTCTCTCCTGACTAACGTAATGATAACAAGCTCTGCACAAAACATAACCACATGGCGCTATTCACAAGCCATATTGACAAGAAACTCAACAAGTCACGAAAATGACACGCTATTCACAAGGCAAATTTACAAGGCGCTATTTACAAGGAACTCCACAGTAAACTTATAGCTCCAACTCTAACTCTAGCTAGTTCTTCTGAGAGGACGTTATTCTTTTTCTTTGGCTTTTTCCTCTGCTAGTTTATTTCTCTCTACTTTGTTGAATTCTTTCTCTGTTCTCCTATGTGACTCTTTGCGCCATAAACTCAATAGCGTCTTTCTGAGAGGGTCTTGACTTCTTTTATACATATCATGACCAGGTGTATCTCTTGGCGGGATGTTAACTGACTCTTCTAGTATACCTTTCCTGGTCCCTATCTGACGTAATTGTGAGAACAATACACAAAAAATAGACTGTAACAATCAACAATCATTCATGCAAGAAACATTATAACACTAAAACAGACACAGTCTAACCTGATACATGGAATAAAACATGTACTCGAAAACAATAAACTTTGTGCACTGGAATACAGTACAACCATACCGGTCCCAAAAAATGAGACACGTCTTTACCGGGCCCACGTTTAACCGTGGACCCGTCTTGACCGTTCTCATTTAAAATGAGCCCGTCTTGAAACTTGATGCATTCCCCATAGTGGTACTCACCGGGAAGCAGAACTTGAAACTTGAAGGCCTCGGAAACTTGACTTGACTACGCTTGCGCCTTGGAACAGGTGGACCTCTGGAGACCTCGGACCTTGCTCTCTCACGGGCTGGGCTCTGGTTGAGATGATCCGCGTTCCTCACCGCCTCGCATGGATGCCTGGTCGCAGTCCGTCCTCCTCCTGGGCCTGAGGGAGTAGCGGGAAATCCCGATGGCGTGCGCACTTTGAAGTCCGTCACGGCTGTAGAAGGGGGCAAAGACTAGACCCACAACTCCGGCGAGTGAGGAAAGGGATATGTCCCTGTAAGGGCGCCAAATTATGTGGTAAATAAAATATTACCCTGGCAGAATTTCTAGGCATTAACAAAGTATCATGCATCAAATGAGAGACAGGATCCGTGGTGTCCAAGTTAAATGGGCTTTATTCCAATAACTCGAGTCAAAGGGAGAATACGTTCCATCACCACTGAGGTTCAGGAACAGTAATCTAACATTTAATAACAATGAACAGAATATATACATTTTACTCCTTGTACATAGGGCGGAGCGCTCCAGGCAGAGCAAGAAAGAAAGAGATAAGAACATGTGGGTGTACACTTTGATGAGTCATAGGTAGGTGATAGGTAGGTGTCATAGGTGGGTGGGTACTTAGAGGAGGAGTTTGGATAGCTAGCTGGAACTATGCCCTAATTGTGCAACTTTGAGCATGACGTGCAATTGACGTGTAACTGGGAGGAAGCTGACTTTCAACCTAGTAGAGAGATCTCTTGTGTCAAGGCGACCAGCACAGCTAGTACAACTGATATCTAGAGTCAGGGGATGTATTATCTGAAGCAAAGGTTGCTCGTCACTAAATGACAGAAAGGGCATATTTATTCGTTCATTGCATGAGCTTTCTATGGATGCAAGCACTGTAATCCACTTAAACAGAGACAGAATGGCTGGGCCCTATCTATGCAGATGGGTTCTGTGTACCTTCTTCACCAGACTGAAATGTGATTCTGTAAAGCAGACAGATAACTGTTATTCATAATACTGTCTTGGCAGGCCTCTTGCTGGGCTTCTTGCAGCTTTCAGTGTGTCAGGAGTCATGAAATGCAAATGCATGGGCCTTATGCTACCTTAACGTTTGGGAGACTTTGATGACTGGCATTTCTAATGCAGGACATGATTGCAGGGGCCTAGTGATTCAGGCCACTACGAGGAAGTGCATGGGTGACATGCACATGACATGTAACATAGGGTACACGTAGGGGACATCTTGGTCAGGCAAAATTTCATTTTCCACATAACGTGAATAGGTAGGTGGTGGTATAGCGCACCGAGTCAAAGGAGTAGTCTCATTTAGCGGCGGTGTCAGGAAGAGACCGCCATAGCCCTAGCTGGTGTGTCTGTTGTCTCTATGTGTGCGTTGTCCTCCAATATCGGTTTTGTTGGTGTGGAGGTCGGGAGCAATAATCACTACACAGAACTGTCTGTCCGCCTCCGGGTGTCATGTTTCCCGGTCATATCCCCCAGGTCATGTGTATGGGAGTTTGTGGCATGTGGTTGGAAAGTGATTATTAAGTGCCAATAGGAACATGATTACCAATATCACATGCGCAACATGTACAGTGTCTCGCCAACAAAGAGAGAGAGGTCCCGGTCGTGAAACATGACCAGCGTTTAAACAAAAACGGGAACTATATCAGGGGGAGGTAGGAGGAGGAGGACAACGGAAGGGTGAAGGCGTCCGTTTGCGCGTAAAGAAGGAAGGAGGGTTGCAGCTATAGATGAGGTTCGATAATATGGGATCGAGATAAGGCGAGAGAGCAATGGGGCACGGGGGGTCAGTGCAGGAGCGCATAGGTGATGTCTCTCGAGTGTGGCAATCACAACAACCACACTCAAGGCGCGGGACCAGGTCTTGTCGTGTGGGAGAAGGGAAAAGGGTAAAAACTACTTGACCGTGTCAAGCGGGCTAAGAATCGCTAGCAACCTGTAGCGTGAGGGGGCTGTGGGTGTGGCTCTCCTCATACGCACTTGTCGCGGCCTCTATACAAAGGCACAAGTCTTTGGCATGGGTCTAGTCACAAAAGGGGGGGGGCAGTTGGCGCACGGATGCTCCGCAGTGCCCCGTGTCAATGGGTTGGTCCAGGTGCAGGCCTCTTCAGGTGATACCATGTTCCAAACTTGCCTGCTGAAATGACTTAAGGACGTCATCCCAGAGCTGCGCAATGGGGAATTTCCTGAGTCCCGCCGTTTCCTCTCGGTGTAGCACTGTGCTTTCCGCCCGTGCCCAATTGGTAAAGGACGTGTACCAATGCTGGGTATGTGGTGGTGCACTGGCCTTCCATCGTTTGGTCAGGAGATGTTTGGCCGTGATCAATCCCAGGTCCCAGAAACTGGTCGGCACCTTGTTCAATTTGGTGCGTTTATAGAGCCCCAGGATGCAGGCTTCCCACGTTTGCGGCACGTTTTTGTTAGTGCATCGCGTGAGCAGTGTCGTGATCTTGTCCCAGTATGGCTGGATGGCGGGGCACAGCCAGAGCATATGTAAGAGGTCCGCTCCAACTAGGGAACAGCGCTGACAGGCAGTGTCGGTGGCTGAGAAATACTTGTTAATTTTATCGGGTGTTAGATAAGCTCGGTGCAATATATAAAATTGTATGACCTTGAAACGGGGATTGCATGGGACATTAGTCGGCCCAACCAGCACCATCGCCCATTCTTTATCAGTCCAATCTCTCCCTCTATCCGCCGCCCACTTTTCTCTCAGCTATAGGGTGGAGGTTTGCGTATCGGTCAGTAGGGCCTGCGCCAACCAGTGTACAATGTGGGAACCATTGCCCATAATATGTAAGTATTGTATGAAGTGGCGCATTGGCAACTCCTCAGATATGTCACCCCAAGCAGCGGTCAGTGTGCGTATGAGGAACACATGCAATAGGAATTGCCCAGCTGGGAGGTCTGTGCTAGTCGTGAGGCCAGCAAAAGGAAGTAGGGCTCCGTCTGTATAAAGGTCCCCCAGGGTTTCCACGCCCGCCCGTGACCAACTCTCCAGCACAACCTCCGTCAGCACCCCAGCCACCCTGGGAGTGCCCAGCAGGGGGAGTATCGGGGCATACGGCGTCGTCGTTCGGGTGAGCCGCAGACATCGTAGGAAGCATCTGCGCGCCACTGCTAAGTGCAATTGGGAAGGGCGGGGGGCCCGAGTCAGTGGATGAAACAAGGTGTATACATGCGTCTGGGTCCAGGTGGTGGCGTCCGTGGCAGTGTCTCCCAAGTTGTTGCCGCATAGCCATCCCGACACCCATTGCAGCTGCGCCGCCAAATACTACAGCTCCATGTTGGGGACCCCAGGCCTCCCGATTCAGTGGGCATATATAGCTTCGTCAGCACCACACGGGCCGGCCTGTGTTCCAGATAAGACCACGAAGCAAGACTTGTAGGTCGCGAAAAACTTTGGTGGGGACATAGGACGGGATGTTGGCAAAATTATACAATAGCCGCGGTAGGACTATCATTTTTGTCAGCGCCACTCGGCTGGGCACGTTCAGGGGCAAAGTCTTCCAAAAGCCTATCTGAGCATGAATAGAGGCAATCGCTCACATCAGATTCCCCTCCAGCACGTCCAAGGGGTTCCGGTATATGTGAATTCCCAAATATCAGAATGTAATGGAGTACCACTGCAGCCTCTCGCCGTCGAGGTGGATATCGCTCTCAGGCGTATCCGGGCTAAAGGAGTAGGCTCCTGACTTGGACCAGTTGACTCTTAATCCCGACATATCTTCGAAGGTCTGGAATATGTCAGTGAGAGATCTCGGGACATTGGTCAAATCCCTGACATATAGGAGGAGGCGTCCGCGTAAAGCGAGAACACATGGACACCGTCCGCCATCGGGATTCCCCACTCGTCCCCCTGTGTCCGGAGGATCGTGGCTAGGGGTTCCATGGCTCAGGAAAACAGCAGTGGTGATAGGGGGCAGCCCTGTCTAGTGCCCCTCCGCACTCGGATAGCGTCAGAAAGCAGTTTGCCTATGCGCACACAGACCGTGGGCCCGTGGTACAGCAAGTCAACCATGTCCTCATAGCCACCTCCCAGGTCGTATTTCTCCATTACTGCCCTCAGATACGGCCATTCTACAGAATCAAACGCCTTTTCGAGGTCCAACACCAGACACCCCGCTCGTGGCCAGTGGCGGGTGGCGTATTCTTGTATATGGAACAGGCGGCGAATGTTATAAGAGGTGTGGCGTGTTGGAACAAAGCCGTTCTGGTTGTGGTGCACTAGAGTTGGGACCAAGGGGGTAGCTGCTGGGCCAGGGTAGAGGCGAGTATTTTATAATATTTTATATGAGCGTGGGAGGAAGGGAGGAGTCTTCCGCGGCCGCAGCATACATCTTCAGCAGCTCAGGAATGAAGATGTCCGAGCCGGCCTTGAAAAATTCGTCCGGTAACCTGTCCGGGCCAGGGGATTTACCGTTGGACAGGTTGAAGATGGCGGCGCGAAGTTCCTCAGGCGCGAGCGATGCCCTGAGTTCGTCCCGCTGTGTGTCAGTCAGGTGTGGCAGTGGTAATGGAGAGAGGTAGTCCGCTATGTCTGGATGCGGGACGCGGAGCCGGGAGCTATATAAGGCTCCGTAGTGGGCTGTAAATGCTTCGTGTATGTGGCGCTGTGTGTAGAGCAGCCCCCTCCCATCTACTTGTATCGCCGACACCGGGGCCGTGCGATCCTCCTGCGTTATCAGCCAGGCCAGTAGCTTGCCAGGCTTGTCGCCTAGGTGGTGCGTGCGCGCTGAGTGGGCAGCATAATTAAGGTTGCGTAGGCGTTCTAGGAGGCGCGTATGTTCCGCCTGTGCTGCCATCAGGGGGTCGCTAGCGCCATCGACCGCATCTTGTACTCGACTGAGCAGGTCGGCTTCCAGCCTCGTTAAGTCACCCTCCAGCTGTCTCTGCATGTGTCCCTGTGTACCCAAGCAGTGCCCTCGAATCACAGCTTTAAAGGCGTCCCATTCAATCTGGGGGGAGGACGCCGTATCAGAATTATCCTCAAAATATTGCGCGATTTGCGTGAGAAGGGAGTCGCGGAAAGCCGCATCTAACAAGAGGGCCGGTTGGAGTTGCCAAGTAGGGATGGGCGGGTGCGGACGCTCCCATGCAATGGCTAGGACGTGTGGGTTACAGTCTGAGTGAGTGCGGCCCATGTAGCGCGTGTCTGCAACAAGGGGGAGGAGGTCAGCGGATACCAAAAATCTATCTAAGCACACATGCAGATCGTGTGCGCCTGAATAATAGGAATACATCCTTGTCGCAGGGTTGTTTGCCCACCATGCATCGTGTAGGTCCCATTGTGCGGCCCAGCCAATCAGCGCTTTCATGGCGCCGTGTGCCGGCGTACCATCTTGAGGTGGGGAGGAGCGGTCCAGTGTCGCGGCAAAGATACAATTATAGTCGCCCCCAGGATCCACGGGACACCATGCCAAGTAGCCAATGTCGTCGAGAGTCGGGCGAAGAAACCGCCCTGGTCATTGTTCGGGGAGGATAAGGAGGCCAGTACTATCTGTTGCCCATCCAGTCTGCCCTGGGCCACTATGTATGTACCATCAGGATCTATATGGGTGCTTGAGGCCGCCCAAGGGGTCCCAGGACGGACCCACAGGAGCGTTTCACGGGCAAAGGAGGAGTACTCTGTGGCGTAAAGTTGCCCACGCCACCTGCGGTGTAATGCGCGCACTTCCGTTCTGTTCAGATGCGTTTCTTGTAACAGTGCTATATTTATCTTATGGCGTTTTAAATAAGAGTAGATCTGGTACCTTCGTGCCGGTGTGTGCATGCCCTTGACGTTCCAGGTACATATCTCGATTTCAGCCATGGTCGCCGTCTATGTAAGTCCTATTCTCACCATCTGACCCCGGTCCCCTAAGTGGAGCTCTCCCCAGACCCCCCAACCCCATCCCCGCCTCTAGTCCAATCATAGCTGCAAACACATTAGGTAGTGACCCACGCAGGTGCAAAGGGGTGGGGGAAACAGGGAACACAAAGAGCTTAAAAAAGGTAATAAAATAGAATATGCCAAAAGGTCGGCTGCCCAACATGAAGCCGTCCAAACACTCAAGTGAGCTAAAGAAACTATATAGTTCTAGGGGGTGCTAAGTGAATGGCACAAAAAGAGGCTAGGTAACAATATTGTCCACAGAGGGGGTATCGTCCCACCCCGGGCCGAGAAAGAAAGGCCTTATCCGGCAGGCAGCACCGGGCACCAGCTCGCCCAATGGTGTGGGAAAATGTCTGTCCGATGCCAAAGGGTGAAGGGAAAGTTCGTGTGGGGGTTCTCACCTCCGGTAGAGCTGAACCGTAGGTCGCTAGGGTACATGTGACCACGGCAAAGGGAGAATCGCCGCGGCGACATAAAGCAAGTGTGTGCGAAGTCTGCAAAATGTTACTCACTGCGTCCCGTCGCCGCCTTTCCGCTCGGAGCAAGAGGGTCCCCACGCCTGTCGTCGCTGAATACCGCTCATCTCAAGGCAAGCGAGAACAGTGCAGGCATGGCAATGTTGGCCATGCGCCGTGGGGGGGAGCTCCGGTCCACTCCTCAGACGAGAAGGTCCGCTGTCATTAGGGGCAGAGGACGGCGCCGGGGAGCCGCTGATTTCCATAACTTTGCGCAATGCGTCTTGCTGCTCCTGCAAGATCAGGTCCACTGATGGGGAGCGGGTCACCGTATCTTGCGTGTGGGAAGTGTGGATGATCTGCGCCCATGGCGCCAACTCGATCCCTGTGTGCGCGACATCGTGGTGTTTCCCTGTGCTTTCCGAGGCGCCTCAGCCACCCCGCCATCCAGCCAGGCTTCAATCTCCTCAGGGCTAGTGAAGAAGTGTGTTTTGTCTTGTGCTACCACTCTTAATTTTATGAACAAAAAGGGGATAGGTCCATAAACACGTGGTGGGGGCTAGACCCTTTATAGAATATGTAACACAAATTGCCCGAACCACAAAATCTCCACAAGCTTATTGAGAGGGAAAAGATCAATTTATTATGATCACCCTCGACACTTTACTTAGTGTCAATGTTTTTTTATCTTTTTAAATTTATGACAATCTATATGACAGACAACAACAATACATTAAATATTTACACAGCTATAAATACTTTGTACATACATGAAAAACAAATTCTTTACACATTACCAAAAAGAAAATTTCTTGCATCAAACATTACAAAAAACTAAGACTACATCACAAACAACATTAGAACAAACATTACATTCAAAAAATGAGAAAAATATAGAAAAAACCAATCCAAGGGGGAATTATAAGCAAATGAATGGCTCTTAAACAAATCAATACTGGACCAGCCGGTCCTAGTATCGTGGAGATGACATTTTATTCCACCCTATGAAAGTGCCGACGCGTTTCGAGATCAGGCACAATGTCGCTGATCTCTCATCAGGGCTGTTTTATTCTTTGTATCTGCAAGATTCAAAGAAAATATTTTACTCATCACTTCTGAAAACCAAACTTCTTTTAAGGCAATGGGCTGAGAAAGAAAATTGCTACATGCCAAACTTGTTTGTAAGTAGACCAGGGCATTAAGGCGTAAAAGGATTTCAAACCAATTATTTTGAACGTGGCCAGGCAGGACTCCCTACAAGAAATTTGGGAAGTTTTTGTACGTTAGTAAATCAAACCAACTTGTGGTTTCATTACTAAAGCATAACCTAGTACTACTTAAAGCATACCTTGATATTGTCGACTGCCGCCAACAGGCGTACTTATCTGTAGTCTACCACCATGCGGATAAGCTCCTAAAACAATAGTGAAAATTGTTTTAGTGATAGGGCTGATGATTACAGTGTTCGCATAGTGCATGCATTATTAAAATACCAGAATGGGCAGGAGTCATTTCGCCTACCTTAATGATGTATTTCTGTTCCCTTTTGCGTTTTTGTCAGTTTTTGACACATTTTTGAAAATGTGCTCTCAATTGGCCGTCCTGTGTCAGTGAAAAAACGAAAAAACGAGTATGAGCGCTTGTAGCTAAAAATCTAAGTATTCAAACCGATTCTGAGCGTTAAATGGACCAAAAGCATGTCCTGGCAATTACCTGCTCGAAGATAACAGCACGCCGCTGGTGCGATCAAAATTTTTTCACAAGAAATGGCCGCGCAGGCACTTCCTGTATTTAAAGCCCACCTCCAAAAGAGGGCATGATGGGACTTGTAGTGTCCTCAAACTTACGCAACAAGTCAATTATATTTATTATGTGAAGCGCATATAAAGTCAGGGCGCGCCGATTGCGTAGTGTCATTTTCAAAGATTAGCTGTATGAAACCTATTTTGTAACTATTTTAGTTACGCGCTGGGTTTGAGGTAAAAAACTCAAAACTTTATTAACAACTCGTATATAAACACTAATGTTGAAACCGGCCAATTCATTTGAACGCTGATTTAGATCGCATATATGTCACAAGTACGGCGAGCACATTAAGGGTCATTATTGTAATAATCACATGTTGTGTGCACCCTAAACTTCATAACAGAGCATGTGGGGAGTCCGTAGGTGACCCTGCACCCATTTTTAAGATTGCATGTGTCTACCTGCCAGGCAGTTGCCACGCTTATTTTTTATACGCAAGATATGTTAATAAAAAGAGGACATAAGGCTACAGATTAAGGCCAGGGATGTCTAACAGATACCAGTCCGCTATACTGTCTATTTCAATTATATGTGGGCTATCTCGGACAAGCTGTTAAGACCTGTTTGAGTGCTATTGTATTTCAAAATGAGATAAGCCTCTTTCTGCAGTAAGGCACGCTCAATGTCATGGCATTTTGTCATTGAATTCACAGTGAACAGCACTGACCATTTAAAGTCATGTTCATTATGGCCTTTATCACAGAAGTGTTCAACCAGCGGAGCGGTCATTATTTTTTTCTTTATGCGTGATCGATGCTGGCTGGTTCTTTGGTTAACTTGTTGGCTGGTCTTGCCTATGTAAATTAGTGGGCACGGGCAAAGCTAACAACCCATTCAGAGATCGAATTTTACAGTGATATCGCTACATTGATGACGTCTGGCTCCTGGCAGGGGAGCCAGGCGGAGCTAATGTCTTTCCATGGGTGGCTCAATTCAAGACACAAGAACATCAAATTCTCAATAGAAAACAGCATTAGTCGTATGACGTTTTTGGATGTTGAAGTGAGATGCGAGGACGAACGATTGGTCACATCGCTCCATAAAAAGGCGACTGATAGGAACACCATTCTGCACCACAGAAGCGCCCAACCTAAAGGCCAATCTGCCCTATGGGCAATTGCTTAGAATTAGGCGTAATTGTTCGGATGTTTCTGATTATGAAAGACATGCAAGATCTTTTTGTCATGACATACAAGACAGGGGCTACCCTAAGAAGCTCCTTAAGCACTCATTCAAACGTGCTAGATATACGCCGAGAGAATGCTTGCGCCCACCGATGAACAAAATGGTGTGTGTCACAACGTTCTGTCCCGACACCCACAAGTTACGCCAAGCTGTTTTGAAGAATTGGCATCTATTAGAAGGTTTGAATTGCCCATTTCCTAAGCCTATCTTCGCTTACAGAAAAAATCAAAGTATTGGTGAACAATTGATTAGAGCTGATATTGCCATTCCAAAACCTAAAAGTGACCTTTTGTCACAATGGAACCTAAAGCCCGTGGAAGGACGTCACAGGTGCGGCAATTCTGTTGCTTGTTCTACAACAATTGAGGGCAATGAATTTGTCCATCAGGGCACTAAGTGGAGACATACAGAATTCTCCAACTGTAAAACGAAAAATGACGTTTACGGAATACTTTGCCCGTGCCCACTAATTTACATAGGCAAGACCAGGCAAGACCAGCCAACAAGTTAACCAAAGAATCAGCCAGCATCGATCACGCATAAAGAAAAAAATAATGACCGCTCCGCTGGTTGAACACTTCTGTGATAAAGGCCATAATGAACATGAATTTAAATGGTCAGTGCTATTCACTGTGAATTCAATGACAAAATGCCATGACATTGAGCGTGCCTTACTGCAGAAAGAGGCTTATCTCATTTTGAAATACAATAGCACTCAAACAGGTCTTAACAGCTTGTCCGAGATAGCCAACATATAATTGAAATAGACAGTATAGCGGACTGGTATCTGTTAGACATCCCTGGCCTTAATCTGTAGCCTTATGTCCTCTTTTTATTAACATATCTTGCGTATAAAAAATAAGCGTGGCAACTGCCTGGCAGGTAGACACATGCAATCTTAAAAATGGGTGCAGTGTCACCTACGGACTCCCCTCATGCTCTGTTATGAAGTTTAGGGTGCACAGAACATGTGATTACAATAATGACCCTTAATGTGCTCGCCGTACTTGTGACATATATGCGATCTAAATCAGCGTTCAAATGAATTGGCCGGTTTCAACATTAGTGTTTATATACGAGTTGTTAATAACGTTTTGAGTTTTTTACCTCAAACCCAGCGCGTAACTAAAATAGTTACAAAATAGGTTTCATACAGCTATTCTTTGAAAGTGACACTACGCAATAGGCGCACCCTGACTTTATATGCGCTTCACATAATAAATATAATTGACTTGTTGCGTAAGTTTGAGGACACTACAAGTCCCATCATGCCCTCTTTTGGAGGTGGGCTTTAAATACAGGAAGTGCCTGCGCGGCCATTTCTTGTGGGAAAACTTTGATCGCACCAGCGGCGTGCTGTTATCTTCGAGCAGGTAATTGCCAGGACATGCTTTTGGTCCATTTAATGCTCAGAATCTGTTTGAATACTTAGATTTTTAGCTACAAGCGCTCACACTCATTTTTTCGTTTTTTCACTGACGCAGGATGGCCAATTGAGAGCACATTTTCAAACATTTGTCAAAAACTGACAAAAACTCAAAAGGGAACAGAAATACATCATTAAGGTAGGCAAAATGACTCCTGCCCATTCTGGTATTTTAATAATGCATGCACTATGCGAACACTGTAATCATCAGCCCTATCACTAAAACAATTTTCACTATTGTTTTAGGAGCTTATCCGCATGGTGGTAGACTACAGATAAGTACGCCTGTTGGCGGCAGTCGACAATATCAAGGTATGCTTTAAGTAGTACTAGGTTACGCTTTAGTAATGAAACCACGAGTTGGTTTGATTTACTAATGTACAAAAACTTCCCAAATTTCTTGTAGGGAGTCCTGCCTGGCCACGTTCAAAATAATTGGTTTGAAATCCTTTTACGCTTTAATGCCCTGCTCTACTTACAAACAAGTTTGGTATGTAGCAATTTTCTTTCTCAGCCCATTGCCTTAAAAGAAGTTTGGTTTTGAGAAATGATGAGTAAAATATTTACTTTGCATCTTGCAGATACAAAGAATAAAACAGCCCTGATGAGAGATCAGCGACATTGTGCGTGATCTCGAAACGCGTCAGCACTTTCATAGGGTGGAATAAAATGTCATCTCCACGATACTAGGACCGGCTGGTCCAGTATTAATTTGTTTAAGAGCCATTCATTTGCTTATAATTCCCCCTTGGATATTTTTTTTCTAAATTATTCTCATTTTTTTAATGTAATGTTTGTTCTAATGTTGTTTGGGATGTATTCTTAGTTGTTGTAATGTTTAATGCAAGAAATTTTCTTTTTGGTAATGTGTAAAGAATTTGGTTTTTCATGTATGTACAAAGTATTTATAGCTGTGTAAATATTTAATGTATTATTGTTTTCTGTCATATAGCTTGTCATAACTTTAAAAAGATAAAAAACATAGACACTAAGTAAAGTGTCGAGGGTGATCATAATAAATTGATCTTTTCCCTCTCAATAAGCTTGTGGAGATTTTGTGGTTCGGGCAATTTGTGTTACATACCACTCTTAATTTGGCGGGGGAAAGTAGTGAATACTTGAGACTCGCCTGTCGCAGCCGCCGCTTCACTGCCAGGAAGGAATGTCTCTGTCTTTGCACCTGTACGGTATAGTCGGGGGAAAACATCACTGTGGTGTTATCAATCCGGACTTCGCCGAGCTTCCTAGATTCACGTAGAATCGTGTCGCGGTCCCTGTAGTTGAGGACGCGAAGGATCAGTGGCCTGGGGTTGGAGCCAGTAGGGAGGGGCCTCGTGGGTATGCGGTGCGCACGTTCCACCACGAAGTGTGGCAATAGTGTGTCCTCCAGTAGTAGGTCTCTCAGCCAGACCTCCACTCATCGTGTGGGGTCCATCCCTTCCCATTTCTCTGGTACGCCAACCAGTCTGATGTTATTCCTTCGCGCCCGCCCCTCCGCATCCTCAGCGCGTTCTTCCAAAAATTCTACCCTGTTGAGGAGGTCTCATATGTGCTTGTCCGCTTGGCTCACCTTGGGTTCCAGTGTCGCCACCGCTCCCTCCAAGGTTGTGGTGCGGTCTTGCAGTTTCTTGTGGTCGGCCTTGAGGTGGGGCAGGTCTATTGCCACGCCGTCGATTTTAGTTTCCAGGAAGGTGCGAGTTTGTTGGAGGGATTCTTCCAGGCGTTCCATGACAGCCAGTCCATTGTCCAGTTTCGACGTGACATGGTCAGCATCCATCTTGGGCGTCGACTTGACCAGTTTCCCTTTCATCGATGCGCCTCCGGTTCCAGTGCGCGTCTTCACCCCCCGCAGACATGGGCCAGGCAGTGCCTGAGTGTGACCTCTGCGCTCGAGAGGGGTCGTCTCAGAGTGTGGTGTGCAGCACCAGTTGATGATTAGTCAAGCCTCCAGGAGGTCAGCGCCACTGGGGACAGGCCGGGCGTGTGGTGGTGCCAGTTAGAGCGTCAACAGGCAATTCTCGCAGCTCCGTTCTGCGGGACCGGAGCTAGCGTTGGTGTCCTCTTGGGAAGGTACGGAATGGTAGGGCAGGTGAGAAGTGTGCACAGCAGGGGCGCAGGCGCCTCAATATGTTGCCTTGCCGTCTGGTGCACGCTGTCCGTCCCCGCCAGTGTAGCACTCTCAGGGGAGCGAGTGTCCAGTCGGAGGTACGCAGCGCCCAGGGGGCCCGCCGCACCTCATCAGCTCTCCCCGTGATCCGCGGTCACTGCCGAAAGGCGATGGTTGCAGGGGAGTACTAGTCGCCAGGGGGGTTTCTCGCCAGTGGTCAATTATAGAGAGCCCTTCTCTCCAAGCCGAGATATGGTCCAGGACCGGGCATGTCCTGGTGAGCCACGGGCATTCGTCGTCTCCCAATAGTCTATCCCCAAGAGCCCCGGTACCTCAAGTCTCAAGGGTCCGCACCCGCTGGTCGCTGCCCAGCGGGGTGCCACTCCAAACGTGTGGTGGTTCAGCCCCCAGGGGCCATCAGCGCATCAGCATGGCTCGGGGGCAAGCAGGTGTCCTCCTTTCGCCGCAGGCCCTGCTGGTGTGTTGGAAGCAGTGGTTTGTGCTTCGGTGCGCCCAGCCACATGTGCAGCCCAGCCGTCGGTGCAAGATTCCAGTGCAGCCCACCGGGCCCACTGTGCCTGCACCCCCCCTCAGAGCGCGGCGTCCCGCTGTCATCATCTGGCGTATGGAGCTGCCTCGCCGCCCCAGCGCTGTGGAAATTCCTCACAGCGCCGGGCCCGGCAGGTGCGTAGTGTCACAGGGAATTTGCCGCAATAACACAGTTCTGGGGGGGCGGGGGGAGCCACCCGGCCCGCCTCCACAGACGCCGTGGGTTCCAGCAGGGTGCCGTGTAGGCCGCAACTCGAGGCCTGGTATTCTAATTGAGGCAGTGACCTCACGTAGTCAGGCACTCTGGGGTAGTGATGTGCAAGGCGGCTGTAGACCCCCAGGTGGTGCGTCTCCCTCCTGTTGCAGGCCTTGCTGGTGTGCCGGAAGCGGTGGACTGCACTCCGGCGTGTCCGGGCACACTTACAGTGCAGCCGACGGTGTAGGATCTCAGCACGGCTCACCTCGCGTCTCCGTGTTTGCAGCTACCACAGGACCCGGCACCATCCGGAGCATGGATCCGCCTCGCCGCACCAGCGCCACGCCAGTTTCTCACGGCGGCATGGTCCGGTAGGGGTGCAGCGTTGCAGGGGGGCCCGCCTCAACAATACAGTTCTGGGGGTGGGGGGAGCCACCCGATCTTCCTCTGCAGTCGCTGTGGGTCCCAGCAGGGCGTCGTGTAGGCTGAAAATCCAGGCCTAGCAATCTGGTCGAGGCCACGGACTTGCGTAGGTGGGCACTCCGGGACAGCGACGTCTGGGGTGGCCGCAGTCCCCCAGGCAGTGTCAGCGCGGAGCCAAACAGGCGATCAGCCCCAAAATCGGATGGTGGGTGGGTGTTATCTCTGGTTCCGCCCGCAGTTTCAGCCTGAACAGGATATTTGGGACGGAGAATCGGCCCGGGGAAGGGGAGCTCGGATCGGAGCTCTACCCTACCACGTCTGCCTCCATTGCGTGCCAAGCCACGCCCCCCAACAACTGCACTGATGTCACTAACTCTGCATCGCAAGTCAACAGCACGTGGCTGTGGGCCACTGCTGACAGCTGCCTCCTGCCTTCACTGCGGTTGAGAAGGTCACACATTTGGAACTGAGCCTTGATTTATTTATGGCAGAGTTTATATCACTGTACAGGCCTCATCGCAGAGTGCGTACCCTTTCAGCCCCGGTGCCACTAACTCTGTGCCACGGAAGTCATGGACACTCTCTGGTTGAACTTTGTTGGCTGCGTCTGAGTCTATGGCCTGGGGGTTGTCTTCATCATCATGTAGCTGACACGGACAGGGTGGTAAAAAGGAGTCTGTAGCATTTGACTCCTCCATTTCCTGTTTCTGCCCTCTGCATCATGCCCTGGAAGGATACCTTCCACTGTCCCCGTCACACTCTGCGACATTCTCCTTGGACATCAACGAGGACCTGCTCAGCTCTCGTGGCCCTACCTGAGTGCACCGCAAGTCACCGTCCCGTGGTGGTGTACCTGTGCATTCGGGGCCACTAACTCTGAGCAGCTCAAGTCATAAACCCTTGTTGTTTGAACTTTGAATTTATAATTGTCTGATCACTGTTGTAGTTGTTGCCTGCACCAACTAACCCCTGAGTGGTGGCTTACACTACCCAACACCCATCCAGCACAGGCGTCACTGTACATGTGACCCTGCTCGCAGGCAGGTCGCTCCCCACACTGCTGCACGGTTCTGCCTGGATTGTTTTTTCTTAAGCTTGTATTTTTCCCCTGTGCCTAACTTGCTTTCTTGCCCAGACTTGTTTTTATTCCCCTGTGCCTAACTTGCTTTCTTGCCCAGAGTTGTTTTTATTCCCCTGTGCATGTACTTGCTTTTTTGCCCAGACTTGTTTTTATTCCCCTGTGCCTAACTTGCTTTCTTGCCCAGACTTGTTTTTATTCCCCTGTGCCTGTATTTGCTTTCTTGCCCAGACTTGTTTTTATTCCCATGCCTGTACCTGCTTTCTTGCCCAGACTTGTTTTTATTCCCCTGTGCCTAACTTGCTTTCTTGCCCAGACTTGTTTTTATTCCCCTGTGACTGGACTTGCTTTCTTGCTCAGACTTGTTTTTATTCCTCTGTGCCTATACTTGTTTTCTTGCCTAAACTTGTTTTTCCTTCATGTGCCCAGTTATCCCGCGGCCCCTGCCTGTTTTTCCCGCAGCTGCGTCCCTGCGGCCCCACCCCCCTGCAATCCCATTCACCGCCCCGCTCCCACCTCCCAGCTGCTCCTCCCTCCCACATCCCCTCATATGGAGGCCGCACAGCAGCCGTGCAGTGGGCGCGCCTATGGCAAGCCCGTCTGCGCCCGTCCACTCCTGGACCGCGCCCAGCACCAGAACCCCTGGACCCCGCGAACGCCACGATTCCCGACACCGCTACGATGCCAGAACCCTCCATGCACTCAACACCAAACGATCACACACCTGCTTCCTTGACGCCCCGAAGCGCACCCTTGGAGCTTTCACCTGCTGGAACTGCAGCTTCACAAGAATCTGACCCACCAAGCTGCCAACCAGGAAAGAACCCAACCATCTCAGATGCATCCTTCTCACTACCCGTTCCGCCCGCAAACACGCCGTTGAACTCTGGGACCTACTCGACTCAACCTCCCCAGACGTTGCCTTCCTAACGGAGACCTGACTGAACCCCGCCTCGGCACCCGACATAGCCATAGCCGTCCCGGAAGGCTACAAGATCACCCGCAGGGACCGCACCAACAGAGCAGGAATCACCATCGTCCACAGGAACACTCTCAGAGTCTCGACCAACACCGCCGAACACCTGCACTTCCAGATCCACACCGAACCCAACACCACCCTCAGAGGAACCCTCATCTACAGACCCCTGGACCCTTTAGCGGAAATCCAGACGCCGTGGGGCTATCTTTTGCTGTTTTGCCCCCCGCCTTACCGGCAACCAGTGGCGGCTGGTGAAGGTTGAGAGTGGTGGGGCTGTGCTGGGTGCGAGGTGGGGTTTTGGGGTTTACTTTAGGGAGACAGCATTTTTTGGGAGGCTGGTCACAATTTCCTGTCGTACTAAATTAAATACTGTGCCAAATTATGGAATTCATTACAGATGACCTACTTCACACAAACAAACACATCAACACACAGTTACATTATTTTAAAATTCAGAAAGAATAAAAGTTTTCATTGTTTCATCTATATATCCAACAAAGAGCAAGGCTAATCAATCAATTATGGGGGACCATTTTTTTTAATGCTTACACAGCCAATGTTTGTTTTGTGTGATTTAAAACTGTAAGCCACACAAAGAGTTATTTCCTACCCCCAAGGTCGAGAAGGCTACAAGAATAACACAAACAAATCAAGAGTAGCCTGGAGTCACCAGCATGCTAAGGACAGGTTCCCGAAGCAAGATGTTCGAGGAATGCTAGCATTTTTAAATTCAAGCATCACAATGGCATGTGCAGTACTGTAGCCAGGCCGCACAGCACACTAACCTTCCATCTAATTGTACTGCACTTATGGCAAGGGCTGCAGACAGGCACATGCAATTGCTGCTGGGCCTGACACTTCATCATGAATAGTGAGGCATATGCGATGGAGCCTACATAACTCAGTGTTCTGCCTACAGAATGCTTGGTCATTGGTCAACAACTGTTTTGCAAGCGGATTTACAGCCAGACATATGCACATGTAGCCGGTTTTCACTGTTCTCCGCATTTTTTCAATTTCAGGCTGACAGAAATATGCAGCCACCATCCAGTGAAAATAAAAGAAAGATATACATTGCACCGGAGTCTAAAGAGAGCCAGCGCGCAAAGTGTTCAATTTTCACCCTTCTGTGTAACACCATTTTGGTGCTTCCCTGCCAAAGCAACTAATGCCACCTCAGTGTGACAAAGTAAGGTAACAGTCAGTATGGGTTGCATTAATTAAGCATGCAACAACTTGAGTACACTTGCACAAGTCATTCCGACCCATGCCTGGGATCATTTTCCCTCATGGCCAGAAACAGGTAATGTCTGAAGGCATCTTTCACAACCTCTGACATTTCAAATAAATAAAGCTCATCCACTTGACATAAACAAAAATTGTATCGGACACTTCGTGCACCAATTATCGGCCAAAAATTCTGTAAAGGAAGCCATACACTTCAAGTGTGTTACTGGCTTTACAGAATGTAATTAGTGAATTCAGCATGAAGGTGCCTGGATACTAACTAAACTTTTTTTTTTTTGCTTACCGAGTTGCTTGCTTGGAGCTACGCCGTGGCCCACTCACAGGGTTTGGGACTGCTCTAGGGAACTATCAGGCCTGTCACTGCTGCTCAGATAATGAGGCCACACAAGGACCTGAATTTAACAGCAGCGCGGGAAGCAAACAATTCGAGTGTGCGCAGTTTGTCTTCAAAAGTCAAGATGACAAACTGCGCAGACTCGAATTTTTGGCTTCCCACTGGTCTACAGCCTTTACCCCACCCTTTCCCTACTAGTCACAGGACAGGACCAACCCTCCTGTGACGAGTTGGGAAAGGGTGGGGTGATCCTTCTCTCCACTCTTTGACTGACGTGAGGGATAAGAAATAACGGGCTTAAGTGTAAAACGCCCGGGTTTTTTTTTAACCTCACGTCCTCAGGGGGTGGAGACTGGTCCTTTGGGCTATGTGCTTGCTAAGCATTTTACCTCACAACCCTCAGGGCGTGAGCTCGTCAGCCCAGCAAATACATCACCTCAGAGACAACAGGTTTATAAATCATTACTGGCAGGCAATGCATCACTTCATTGTTAAGAGAGTCTCTCTGAGACTAACAACGTAAAAAGAGCCCCGACCTCAAAGGTCAAGAAAGATGTGTGAGCGCATTTTTTTAAAATCATAAATACAAGATTTGTTTGTTGACTGGGGGTGAAAGTGAAGGGGGCGGAGCCCCGACGCCCAAGCACAGAAACCGCCACTGCCGGCAACTGCTCGCCGCTCCCGCTCCGCGGGAGCAGCTTCGTGGGAGGACCCACCAACGTTGTTGACTGCTTGGCTGCCGCGTTTGCCGCGAGTGTCGACCAGCTGTGGGGCTGAGTGAGGCTGCAGGGGAGTAGCGCGGCAGGGACTCACTATCCCAGGAGTCCCTGCTCGACCATACAACATCCGGTCAGCGCCCCCCTGCGTGCCCCACCCACAACCGCCCTCCATCAATAAAATCAAGCGAGAGCCCGTCTTGCGGGACGCAAGCGGGACGCCGGGCGAAGCCCGGGCAAAGGGCGGGCCCTCTGTGGCCCTCAGGGGCCCGAGGTGGACGGGACGGGCCACCCCCTTAACATCTTCAAACAGGTCACCCCGTAAAAAAGGTAACCCACGTTTTTTATATTTGGCGGATAGCCATATACTAAATATACAAGGATGACTAAAACCCAGAAAACTCCTATGACAACTAGATCTAAAACGAGTTTAAAATCCGTGAGCACACCACTACCCACCATAACTGTTATTGATCTTATGCTGCAAAAAACTATCAGCGTAGTGGCGGATGCTATCCAGGATACAGAGAGACGTCTCTCCCTGACACCAGATATGTGCTTTCCAAACCTTTCTATGCATACCACTGACAACACACATAATCAGGACGCCTCAAATAATTCTCAAGACTCATTATTGATGCAGTCCTTCACTGACTTTCCAGGATCCCATATTAAGGATAACACGTCGAAAACCCTGTTTACATGCCCTGCAGGGAACGCCATGGACAGTAGCCCGCTGGAGCCGATTAGCCTTGGAAGTAACATATCCTGTCTGCACACATCATTTTTAGACCCAGAAGTCCAAATAGTGGAGAGTCATACTCCCACTACTCAATTGGAATCGTTGACAATTCACGAGCCAACAAATAAAATTCAGTGTCAAAAGAAACAACGAAAAACAAAACATCTAACGAAAAAAATGAATCGCCCATTGGGAAAACAGAAACATTCTATTAAAGATATGTGGCAGAGACAGGGTAAAGCCTCCGCAACCCCTACAACTGGGCTTCTGACTATATCTACTCAAGCTCCAGATATATCTCGATCTGAAAAGGACAATAATGAGAGTGTTTTGGATAAAGACTGGATGAGGCAAATAGTTCAGTCATCTACAATGAATATACCTTCTCTGAATGACATAGAAATTATGATTAAAACTCTTTTACAGCCTATTAGCAATCGAATGGTCAATATTGAAAAGGCCTTAGGAAAATTCGAGAGAGCACAAAATGAAGTATCCTCTAGCATCCTTAAACGATTAAATTTCCCCAATACAACCTCTACGTTTGTTCCAGCAAGTACAACACTCAAAGATAACAACACTAAAACTGTAAGAACCACCAGTGTTACAGCAAATAGTACTAACAAACTGACAGTGCCTCAACAACAGGGACTTTTAACCACAAATCTCCCAGTAACGACTACACAAGTAGTGTCTAATTTACCGCAGCCATTAGCTACGTCTGCAGTTAACACTCAAATCATGCAGGCATGTGATGAAACTGATGATAGTGAGTGGGCTGCGGAGGGCTACTCTCAGGAAACTGGATTAGCAAATGTGGAGTCACTGAAGATTCCTATTCCTTTACCAGCAGATATCCCCATTATGACACCAGGGGCAACCCAGCCTAAACCGATGATAGCAAAAAGACCTATCCACGTGAATCTCCCACCTGAATCAAATGCATTTACAATAGTTATGATTGGGGTCCCCAAACTAGCTGACAATAGGGGGGAGACCTATGTGGAATTAAAAAATAAGGTCATGCAATGGCTAACTACACACAGGCCACTTCCCCCTTATATAACTGGGTCCATCTCCCATGTGAAGAGAGTGGATTGGGTGGGTTCAAGATTTAAATCAACGGAGGGAGACTGCATAGTAGTCAACTTCAAAGATAGACGAGTGGCAAAACTTATTGTTAACTGGCAGAGTCCTTCGACAAATAGCTTGATCCGCACCATGGGCTTAAGTTATTTCTACCCCCACAATAAAAACGGGCCAAGTAAAAACCAAAAATCTTACCAGGGCTTCGATGGGCCCCCGGAGCCTCAAGCCCATTTTCAACCCTGGGCACCCATTATGACTTATAATCAGGGGTCAACGCTAGATTGGGATCAGCAAAGACAGGCATACTCTTGGGAAGGTAGGTCACGTAACCATCCTCCTCAAGTAATGCATGCGATAAGGGAACATCCACAACACACATACGAACGAGATTATATTTATCCTCATCTGTCCCAAAACCACTTTGAGATTCCAACTTCAAATAGATATGATGCCCTGTACTCCTACGATTATCTGGACGAGGTGGACTGACTGACACCTGTTCTGTCCCCTAATATTTTACCAGACCTGTCAATCCGTAAGGAACAAAACAACATAACAAGAACTGTTAGTCCAACTAGCACCCTAGCCCTTTCTAGAATGGCACCAGCTACCAATATAATAGTCCCCGTAACTTCGCCCCCTGAGAAATCTTTTTTACAATCTGTAACCACTTTCTCTACTCCTGAACTGGGCAGCTCTTCCTCTACTATAGTCCAAAACTTGCCACCCCGCATTAGAAACCAATCAACAGTTGCAACAAGTCAACACAAACAAAACCTGTACTTATTACCTAACAAGACTCAAGAGCCACCGATTATCCATGATGAACTTAAATTCATAAAAATTCTGTCGTGGAATATAGCAGGACTGGCAGCAAAAATAAACGATCAGAAGTGGACGGAGTTTGCCAGAAAATTTGCTATATTGTGTTTCCAGGAAACGTGGCTTACAGAGAACAATGTCTTTATTGAGGGGTTCCAGAGCTTCTTTGTCCCAGCTATTCCATCGCCCAGTGGCAGAGCAAAGGGGTGCTTGGCAATATTTATTAGCCTCTCCCTTATTTCTCAGGTCAAGACTAAGCAGCTGGATAACAGGAACATCCAGATCCTGGAAATCAGAAAGGGCAAAAAAGCTTTAACCCTGGTTAATTTCTACAATTCAGTAACATCATCAGGTGATTGCAATATTCTTAAGCATCACAACTACCTGCGAGACAATCTGGTAAAATCACCTCGGAATAAAATAATCACTGGTGATTTTAACGCACATATTTGTGGAAATCCGACTAAGATAACCTTGGACTCTCTGGGATGTGGGAACAGATTGGGCCTTCATTTCGTGCATTGCCCGCGTGGAACCAAAATGAATAATTTAATAGACGACTTGAACTTGACTGTGGCAATGTCAATGAAAGACGACTCATTCATCTTTGAAGTACCAACCTATAAAGGCTCTGAACACGGTTCTTTCATAGACCATATACTCCTCTCTGTTGATCTAACAAATTCAGCCCTAAATTTCAAGATACATGAAAGCATCTTCAGTGATCACAACCCAATCTCAGTGGAACTAGGCGAGGGTTTGTTCGAACTACGGAAAAATTCCAAAGATACGGGTGCTTTAAAATTGATCAACAGTAATCGCCGCCTGAAATGGTCTAGGATAAACACTGAATCTCTGTATAAGTCCGTTGAAATGAGCTGTGAACAGGAACTTATTCGTTGTGTCTCTGAGTCCACACCTCCTGAATCTATTCTATCTGATTTTGATGTGGTAGTCCAAAGGATTGATCAACTGCTAACTGCTCCAACAAAAGGCCCAACTGATTACCAGCCAAGATGGTTTGATCACGCTTGTTCAGTAGCCGGCCGAAATTTGAAAATGGCTCTCAAGGCAAAGCCAAGGGACCCTGTATGTATTAAAACCTTGCGCTCCGAATATAAATCAACCTTGGCATCCCGTAAAAAGGTCATAAAAACAGATATCTGGGAGTCCTTGCTAGACCCATCAACTCTGGGAAACAGCTCTAAGTTCTGGAGCATAATCAATAAGCCGATGTTCGATGACCCTAATGCTGTCAGCCTTGGAACTATTATACCTGAGAATGAATGGGTCTCACATTTTAGCCAAATCTTTAAGAGTGATGATCCGCAGACGACACAAGCAATTAAATTATCGGAAGAAGCACCTTTGCTTATTACAGTTAAAGAAGTCGAAAAGGGGATTCGCAGTTTAACTAGCAACAAGGCTCCGGGCCCAGATGGCCTGCCCCCTGATCTATTTAAATCAAACATTTCTCTCTGGGCCCCAATCCTCACCGCAGTTGTCAACGCTGGAGATATAGTTGGGATTCCAAAGTCCTGGGGAGCCTCAACTATAGTACCCATTTATAAGAAGGGTGACAGAAGTAACGCAGCGTGTTACAGACCAATATCTCTGATAAATTCTGTTGCTAACGTTGTGGGAGGGATAATTTTAAATAGGCTGACCTTATGGGCCAAAAATAATAAGGTTTTGTCGCCCGTTCAATACGGGTTCAGACCAGGGCACTCAACTATAACCCAATGCCTGAACTTATACTTAATCAGTGGCAAGTACACCCTGGCTAGAAACGGAACCTTAAATATGGCCTTTATGGACCTTTCATCGGCCTTTGATTGTGTTGACAGAAACAGACTCTGGGACATTCTATTAAAAATGGGGGTTGAGAAGAACCTGATCAACTTTTTAGCCGACCTCCATAGTGACACAAGAGCAAATGTAAGATATACTAAAGATCTGAAAGTCACTAAAGATTTCAAGATAAATCGGGGGGTCAGGCAGGGCTGTATTTTAGCACCATTTCTTTTTAATCTATATATTAATGGCCTTGAGGAGCATCTTTTAAAAACAAAAACCGACTACCCATACATAGGGAAAAAGGGTGTACCTGTTCTGCTCTATGCAGACGATGCCGTTCTTATTTCCAGAACTGCACTAGGCCTTCAACTACTACTTGATTCTTTCTTCCTATTTATGAAATCACGGGGCCTGTGTATCAACAACACTAAATCATTTGTTATGAAGCTAGGTTCTGGCTCAAATAAGTCTTACCCCTTTTTTGTTAATGGGGAAAAAATTCCAATGACAAAGACTTTTTCATACCTTGGTGTATTGTTTGATCAGAAACTTACATGGGGTCCTGCAGTAAGAAAGAAGAAAGGAGAATTAGTCAGGACTAATGCTGCTATATTTGATTTCGGGCGTAAATTGGGAAATACACCAGTGGTTGCTTTGATGAAACTGTATCAAGCTAAAAGCATTGCTGTGGCCTGTTATGGGAGCGATCTCTGGGGTTTTGTTCCAGTGGGCGATCTTGTAACTACTGAAAACAATTTTTTAAAACAAATTTTGTGTTTACCTAAAGGCACAGCCAACTTTTCTACTCATGAGGAACTGGGTATGCCCTACCTAGGCGACAAGATTGCAGTAAAACCCTTGTTGTGCTGGCTAAACTGCTGGATGAATGATGAAATACCATTTACACAAAATATTCTTCTCGAAGCACTTAACTGGGAAGGGAAATTTAAGATACCCTGGTTAAGATACATCAGAAACTGTCTTCACGATTTGGGTCGGCTGGAACTTTTCCTAGCCCCACAGCAAGTAACTGAACGCGATATAATCTACGTGAAAGACACTTTTTTGCTGAATCGACAGTTTGCTAGAGAAGAGCTAGAGTTGAAAAAGGGCAGCGTGAGGAGACATGTTCTAACAAAAACAACATTGTTAATTGAACCCTATCTATCCTGGCCCATCTCTAGATATGAGCGTTTTCTTTTATCTAGATTTCGCTTTGATTTATTTCATCTGATGCTAGCTGTGCCCAGCGGGGCCCACAAGGGTCAAGTGTTGCCAGCTTGCGGCTGCGACAGTAAGTCTCTGCAAGATCTGGAACACTTTTTATTTGTATGCTCCTATTATACGTTTCCACGAAAATTGTTTTTAAACCCCCTTTTTAAACAACTGAATTTTATGCAAATAAGGCCTGCATTATTTTATCTTCAAATGCTGCACTGTGAAAGCACTTTGTTCTTATGCAATTTTTTAAAAACAGCCCTGAAATTTATAAAAAGTATGGAAGGTTAACTGCTACGATTTACTCCCCCTTTTGTAAAATATGTCTTCGATCGTTAGTATATTTATATTTATATTGGTTGTACTAACTATATGCTTCCTTGTGATTTCCTGCTCCCGACGAATCGATTTTTTTTAACAATGTAACATATATATATGTTTTTCTCTGTACTTTTATGACTGCATTGCAGACAGTCGAATAAAGGATTTTTGAATTGAATTGAATTGACCCCCGGACCCTGACCACAGTTCAGCGACTCCATCGCTGACTTTGTCAGCACACAAGTCCTTGTCTCCACGGACTACATCCTCCTCGGGGACCCAAACTTCCACCTCGGGAACAACAACACCAACTCCACCACCCTGATTGACAACCTAGCCAACCTCGGACTCAGACAACACATCACAGCACCCACCCAGTCTGCCGGTCACACGCTTGACCCCATCTTCTCTGCAAGCCCCCACGTCTTCTTCGCCACACCACCGAACTCCACTGGACCGACCATCGCTGTATCCACTTCACCTTCAAGAAACCCACCCCGCATCACCGCACCCAACAGGTGCCTCGCCGCTGCTGCAGAAAAGTCACCAAAGACCAGCTAACCACCACCCTCACCCAGAGCCCACCCGCCGACCCTACCGACCCAAACACTACCGCACGCAACCTCAGACAGCGGATCAACGACTGCGCGAACACCCTCATCCTGATCAAGAAACCCTCCAACAGTCACACCAACAAGAAAGCCAGCTGGTTCACTAAAAACCTCCGGGTCTCCAAGCAAACCTGCCGAAAGCTGGAGAAGATACGAAAAAAGGGAAATCAACACATAATTCAAAAGGTTTAGAAAGAAAGGTTAATCAAAAAAGCGTTCTGGAAATGCATTGTTTTATTCACTATGCATCCATATCGTCACAGTCACGTAATTCATTTGTGAATATCAGAATAAACACTCAATTTGTCATAAGTTTATGTGCCCATAGGGAGAAGGAAAAGGGAAAGGAAGGTAGTAAAGTTAGCATAGGATTGTGACTCACTATACATTTAATAGAAACAAAATTACATTGAAATTCATGTATGAGTTCAAAAATGATCCCTATCCACAACAGGGTCATATATAATGTCCGCAATGTCAGGTGCTTGTTCAGAAAGTTCAAGCTCCTATAAAGCCGTGTATATCATGCTGGTACTAGGAGTTGAAGAAGGGTAGAGGAACAGTCTACGTTTCGACCCAGGAATCGATGTAGGATAGTTGGTCCTTACAGAGAGGGTCTTCTTCAGGACATACGGGGTGGGGGGATGGGCAAGCCTCCTGCTGTGTATTGCAAGTAAGCGTATGACCAGCTCGGTCATAAACAAATCGTAGGGTTACGGATTGCGGAAATCTAAATTTCAATCGGTGTGATCCAAATCTTAGTTAGAAATATCAAGTAGTGCAGAGAGGAACTATCATTGTGTGTCAGAAACGGCTCAACTGATTTCCGAGTCCGTATCCATGAGATCCGGTCCTTCAGCGTGGGACGGGTGTCTCAGAGGAGCGACTCCAAAGTGCTACTGCCTGGAGGGGGCGGGGGTTGGGGCGAGCATGAATAACTTCGCCGTCGTCTCTCTCAGTGCGTCTTCGAGATGTTCGAGCCCGGAGGGCGGGGGTGGGGCGGTCTCGTGTGACTTCGCCGTGGTATCTCTTGCTATAATTCTCTCTGCAGTGACCGGGAATCCTCGCGGGCAAACACAGCTCCGTAACCAGGACTTCCTCGGAGACACCCGTCCCACGCTGAAGGACCGGATCTCATGGATACGGACTCGGAAATCAGTTGAGCCGTTTCTGACACACAATGATAGTTCCTCTCTGCACTACTTGATATTTCTAACTAAGATTTGGATCACACCGATTGAAATTTAGATTTCCGCAATCCGTAACCCTACGATTTGTTTATGACCGAGCTGGTCATACGCTTACTTGCAATACACAGCAGGAGGCTTGCCCATCCCCCCACCCCGTATGTCCTGAAGAAGACCCTCTCTGTAAGGACCAACTATCCTACATCGATTCCTGGGTCGAAACGTAGACTGTTCCTCTACCCTTCTTCAACTCCTAGTACCAGCATGATATACACGGCTTTATAGGAGCTTGAACTTTCTGAACAAGCACCTGACATTGCGGACATTATATATGACCCTGTTGTGGATAGGGATCATTTTTGAACTCATACATGAATTTCAATGTAATTTTGTTTCTATTAAATGTATAGTGAGTCACAATCCTATGCTAACTTTACTACCTTCCTTTCCCTTTTCCTTCTCCCTATGGGCACATAAACTTATGACAAATTGAGTGTTTATTCTGATATTCACAAATGAATTACGTGACTGTGACGATATGGATGCATAGTGAATAAAACAATGCATTTCCAGAACGCTTTTTTGATTAACCTTTCTTTCTAAACCTTTTGAATTATGTGTTGATTTCCCTTTTTTCGTATCAACTCCATATAAGTGGGGGACCCCTCTGTTCATAACAATTAACTACCCAGGTCCCTTTGACTTCTGGGTCCAACCCTGTTTTATAATGAAAGCTGGAGAAGATCTGGCTCTGTGAACGAAAACCGGACAGCCACGCAGCCCACAAGAACAGCACCCGCAGACACCATCACCTCATCAGATCCACCAAAAAGGCCTCCTTCAAAGACCACCTAGACAACAACGCGCACAACAGCAAGGAGCTCTTCAACATCGTGAAGGAACTCTCCAACCCCAGCTCCAATACCAACGACGTCCCATCCTCGCAAGACCTGTGCAACTCGCTGGCCACCTTCTTCCTCCGCAAGATCGCAGACATCCACGACAGCTTCAACGCCACGACCGCCCCAACAACCACTGAGACCTCCGCCCCATGACCACCATCCGCACCAACTGCCTGCTCTCCTGGACCAACACCAACGATGACGACACCATTAAGATCATGAACACCATCCACTCCGGATCTCCTTCAGACCCATGCCCACACCACAACTTCAAGAAAGCCAGCACATCCATCGCACCCCTTCTCTGGGAAAGTCATCAACACCTCCTTTGAGACAGCAACCTTCCTGGAGAGCTGGAAGCACACTGAGATCAACGCCTTACTCAAGAAACCCAAGGCAGACCCCAAGAACTTCCGGCCCATCTCCCTGCTCCCATTCCTAGCAAAGATCATCGAGAAGATCGTCAATGAACAACTGACCTGCTACCTCGAGGAGAACAACATCCTGGACCCTTCCCAGTCCGCGTTCCGCAGCAACCACAGCACTGAGACTTCCCTCATCGCCGCCACCGATGACATCAAATCCCTGCTGGACAACGGAGAAACGGCGGCCCTCATCCTCCTGCACCTGTCAGCCGCCTTCGACACTGTCTGCCACCACACACTACGAATATGCCTCCACAACGACGGGATCCAAGAGACGGCCATGGACTGGACCACCTCCTTCCACGCCGGCAGAACACAGACTGTCTGCCTTCCCTCTTTCCGCTCCAAAGCCACCGACATAATCTGCGGCATACCCCAGGGCTCAACCCTCAGCCCAACTCTGTTTAACATCTACATGGCACCGCTCGCCCACGTCACCCGTCGGCACAACCTCAACATCATCTCCAACGTCGATGACACCCAGCTGATCCTCTCCCTCACCAAGGACCCCCACACACGCCAAAAACAACCTTCACAAAGGAATGAAGGCCGTCACTGAATGGATGAGGAACAGCCGACTGAAGCTGAACTCGGGCAAGACGGAGGTCCTCATCCTCGGATCCACCCCTTCGGCCTGGGACGACTCCTGGTTGCCGACCACACTGGGAACTGCTCCAACACCCACCGACCACGGATGCAACCTAGGGGTCATCCTCGACTCCACCCTCTCCATGACTAAACAGGTCAACGCCGTCTCCTCCTCCTGCTTCAACACCCTCCGCATGCTCTGCAGGATCTACAAGTGGATCCTCACTGAAACGAGAAGAACGGTCACTCAGGCGCTCATCAGCAGCAGGTTGGACTACGGAAACGCCCTCTACACAGGAGCCTCAGCCAAACTCCTGAGACGGCTCCAACGCATCCAGAATGCCTCTGCACGCCTGATCCTCGACATCCCTCACTACAGCCACACCCCACCTGAGAGACCTGCACTGGCTCCCGGTCAACAAGAGGATAACCTTCAAGCTCCTCACTCACGCACACAAAGCACTCCACAACACCGGACCAACATACCTCAACAGACGACTCAGCTTCTAGACGCCCACCCGCCAGCTCCGCTCTGCCGACCTCGCCCTCGCCACAGTCCCCCGCTTCCGAAGAGCTACCTCCGGTGGCAGATCGTTCCACCACCTTGCCGCCAAGACCTGGAACACCCTCCCTATCCACCTACGACAGATCCAAGACCTTCTGACCTTCAGAAAACTCCTCAAGACCTGGCTTTTCGAGCAGTAGCAGCATTCCCCACCCCAGCGCCTTGAGACCCTCACGGGTGAGTAGTGCACTTTACAAATGATATGATTGATTGATTGGCAATAAAAGGGGCCGGGCGCACTTGCCCGTAGCCAGTTCCACAAACTATCTCAGTGGTGTGTCTGTGTGGTCATTATGTATGCATGAGGGCCTCGGGCCATACCACATTACATTGTGATGTGTACAGCAGGCGTAACCATGTCACTTCAGGCAGTGGGGTAGACCAGGCACATGTAGCAGTGTCACATCCCCCTGTAAGCGTAAGCGTAAGCGATGTGGACTGGCGAACTGCAGTACAGCGTTGGGGTGTGGTTCTTGAACACGTGGCTCTGGATGTGGTTAAGTTTAGGCCTTGCCAAGGAAGTGACTAATGTGTGTGTCTCTTTTGTAGTGTCTTTGCCACCCGCCCAGCAATGGACAATGTTGCCATGTAGCATGCCCCCGGAGTGATGGCTCGTACGAAGGGGACATGAGGGAGCTCATGCCCGCTTGGGGTTAGGGATCACACATACCAACTGTTGTTTACCCTCAACCGCATGGCGAGTTCAGCCAGGCATGTGCTCTACATCTGTGTCCGGCCTATCCTTACCAAAAGCCTACACACACGTGTCCGGCCACCTTCAGCGCACATCATCACTGTGTCGTAGTCAGGCATGTGGACATGCACAGACAGCCAAGACAATGGTGTGCCGTAGGGGTGCAAGTGATGCAACCGCGCTGCACACACTAGTGAATTAGCTCAGGGGGAGGGAGGAGCAGCAGTCCGCTACGTAATACACCTTGATGCCGCTCATTAGCAACAAGCAGTACATGTCATACAGGGATCACTAAGTCACACATATCACACACCAATGACCCAGTAAGCCTGCCAACACATCATGCAGTATGAAGTCTTGACTCATGTCTCTCTGCACTGTCACAGATCAAGGATATGCTGGGATGATGACACCCCCCGGAGCCCCAAACACACAGGCCCAGAGGAAGTACAATTTGGCCCACAAAAGCACCAGGGGCATCGTGGAATGCACATTTGGGGTGTTGAAGTCACGTTCAGGTGCCTGGGCATCACAGGTGGAAGGCTCTTGTTCAGCCCAGACATCGTGTACAAGATGATTGTTGTATTTTGTGTGTTGCACAACATATGTGTATGCAGTAATGCCCCATGGATACAAGTGCCAGAAGCACCGGACGATGATGAGGAAGATGAGGCCGGTGGACCACAACCCACTGCAGCCGCAGAAGGAATAGCGCGTACGAACACCATTATTGACAATTTCTTCTCATGTTAACGGCACAGTGTGACAGTCCTTAGCAATCATGAGACAGTACGATGAATGACCACAGGCACAGCGTGTGCAAATAAATGCATTCCAAGACACATTCCCTGCGTGCATGTCACTCATCTGTACAGGCACATCACTCAGACAAGTGTGAGTGCGACATGTAGGGTTAGCAATTTTTTGATTTGTTAATGGATGGTGGGTGTGTCACCTCTTTGCAGGGAGGCTGTTTAGGGTGTCACGCATTCAAACTGCCAGTTCTGTGTGTCACAGTTAGTACAGTATCACACTCTTCGGCGTTTCACGTGTCCCAATTCATTCCATTTTGGCTGTCATTTGTGGCCTACAAGTGACAACAGGGCTTCTTTTGGGCTCAGATATGTGCCGCCATGATGAAGGGATACACCCTGTGACTCAAGTCCCACTACATGGGCAACATGTACGTAAGGGGGAGTCACTGCCCCTACATTCCTCCATGCTGTCATTACTGTTTGATCATGGACATGGCACGTCTGTGTGCAGGAGATGTTGATTGTCCATCTGCCATGTGAAGTGGAGATGCGGTTTCACAGTGTGTTCCATATATGTTTCCGCATTGGGCTGTTTACTTACAGAATGCATGTCAATGTACATTGTGACTGTTTGTGAGGAGATGCTTATCTGATGCGGGACAATGGTCATTTGTTCTACATCACGTATGTAGGGTTGTGCTCGTACGTTGTCATCTCACCGTTTTTTTACTCTGCTTATATGGAGCATTTTCCAGCATGACGCGTGGGAATCGCAGGCCTGTCGCTGGTTATCGCTGATGGTTTTTTCATGATTGGCCTCATTGCTACTATTTTCGAATTAGTGTTTCGCATTTTATCAGAGTCACATTGGTTTCAACGCGTACATTTGAGGCGTTATCGTGAGCCTATCGCATGGTACCGCCGTGTTGAGAATGCTACGTTAACACGTCGTTATTTTCCTGTGATGGACTGCGATATGCAAAGTTGCGGTAAGCTAATTTTGCAATATTTGTCACACGTTCTTGTGAATATCCCCCTACGTTTTTAACCCTCCCAGGGCCTTAATCATATCTAAATGCAGGGTAGTCAGTAATTTGTTTTTTAAACACAAAATCCATAAACATTGAAGGAGGACTTCCATTGAAGTAAGGCAGTCCAAAGAAATTGTAGGCATTATACTGAAAAGCACTTTCCAAGACATACAACGGTGGTCAGTAACTGTTTAAATGCTCTGTTTCTTTTGATCATCAAAATCATGAATACTTCCATTCTCTAGCATTCAGTAATTGTTTACTCAAACTTCCAATGAAAACTCACAGACCACAATATCCATGATGCATTGCGCTTGTGCTTAATTAATCAAGTTGCTCGTATTGCCTCAAATAAGTCACTCTCAAGAAGGGCAGAGTAATATACCATCCTGCACATATAAAAAACAACACCTCTGCCATTCCAAACTTTGAATGTTAAAATGTGGCTTTTTCACAGTTCTTCGAAATGCCCTCTGCAGTAAATACTTATTGTCTTCGCTCTGGTGTGTGCAAGGGTTAATGATCTTTACAAACCCTGGCCACCTCAGTGTTTTCAAAGTAAAAAAAACCTCGGAAGGCCCTCCATTAGCTATCAGTGTCCTCACCTCCGAAAATTAACTCTGTCTTCACCATTGCAAATGAAAGCTGAAGCTGTGTAGAACGTCCGGCCTCTTGGGTCGGGGCTTGCCAGTGTGCGTCACCTCCATATATTCCAAACAAAACCCACTCTCCCAAGTCCAGGAGCATGAAGAGAGCCCACCAACCAGTTTGTAATCAAATTTAATGCAGAGAGTCACACTGGTACATGATGTGTTTCAACCCCTCAGGGTTGTGGGCCCTAGACACAGACACTAGCATGTGGTGCTAGAAACCTGGACTTGAGCACGTGCACACAGGTTCTTTTTAAATTTCCTAAATTTTAATAAAACAAACACAAAAAAACAAAAGTTCAACCTGTGGGAAGGAATGAAAAACAACTAAAACAGATTAAGTCTGACCACTTCGAGAGGCAGTCCGCAGGACAGCGGTGGATAGGTGGAACTGGGAGCACCCAGGCATCTCTGAATGCATCCATAATTTAACCAGGTACTTCTGAACACGAACACAGTGCTGATGAAGTCCGGCCCCTTCAACATCACGTCAGTTGGATGACAGTCCACCCATGTTATGTTGATCAGTCTAGCATGCTCTCACTGTGATACAATTGTGATTAATAGTTCAAACTTGGTGCAGCAGGAGCATCAGTGGAGTCCATTGTGAATGTTTGACGATGGTGTGCTTGATTCACTGAAGACAGTCTTGGTGTGATGTGTCCTGCTGAAGTCTCTGTTACACAGCCTGGCTACTTCCTGAAATCCAGTGATGGGTCTTAGTCAAGTCCATTTCTCGCGTTTGGGGAGACCCTTGGTTGAGTTGCCACTGAACTGCATGAGGACTGTACTGGGGCTGCCTATGTGTCTGCATCTGGCAGCTGCTAGACCACTTCACAGCCACTGCCTAGTTACTCGTGCAACATCAGTGGTGGCTGTGTCCTGGTCAGTTGCAAAAGAAACAATTGATGTGCAGAATGCTGAACAATGCAAACATTCACCCCCAGTCACAAGGATCTGGGGTTAATCCATCATTCTTTTGCTCACCATCTCACCCTAGTTTGGACCCAGCCATATGCAAATCAGTCTTGACCCTGTTCCTTATGGGAACAGTCCAGCCGGAACTACAAAGTCAGGTTCTCCCTGGACTGAAAACAAGCATCCTGGGACCAGTTTCGGGGCATCAGCCCTCATCAGCCAGGCTAGCTTGAATCCAGTGGCGCAGTGAGCATGGGACCCACGTCTGGGCACACCCTTTCCACTTAGGGCGACAAATGCCAGAAAAAAAAAGTTGGGCGGAATGCTGAACAATGTAAACATTCACCACCAGTCACAAGGATCTGGGTTTAATCCATTTTTAATCCATCATTCTTTTGCTCACCAAGCCACCCCGGTTTGAACCCAGCCATATGCAAATCAGTCTTGACCCTGTCCCTTATGGGAAAATGCTCTTACTACCGGGATCAGGATGCCAGGAGTTGAGCAGGTGGTAACTAGTTCTTCAGATCATCACGGGTGCTTCTTGTCATGTTGTATGGCAATGCTGCAGGACTCATCTTGTTAATTAACGCTCCAGGGATGGTGGTGATGCACATGGCAAATGATGGAGTGATTGACTTGTAGGATATGTGGCGATGACTTGTATGGAGGAAGAGTGACTGGAGGGCATTTGCAGCCATGTTGCTCCTTGTATACTTGGTGTATCTCTTCTTCTTTGGCATGAGCATTTGCAAGACGGGATGCTGTTTGCTCTAAGCAGCCAGTGACAGGTGGCTGGACGATCACACTGTGAAGCATCGGTGTTAGACTTGGCACCATTAGCTTGGGTCTCCCTTCCATTTTTGCAGTTGCCTCATGTATTTTTGCTGGTGTTAGATGCTTTGTGCACCGTGCCACTGCTGTCCAGTGCTACAGTGCAAGTGCTCCCTATTGTAAATTGATGTATTAATCAGTGGTTCCATGTTCGGCTATTTGGTTTACTTGTCAGAGCCTAGTACAGTGACTAAGTGTGCCCAGGTTGTGTAAATCCAAATGCTGCTGGTGGGTCTGCAGCACTGGTTGTGCCACCCACAGGAGCAGCCTTGTAAAATGTGTCTAAGGTCTGCCATTGCAGAGCCTGCGTGCAGTCTGGTACTGTATTGCTGACTGGGCAAGTGCACCCATTTGCCAGTCCCTAAACCTTCCCTTTTCTTCATATCAGACACCCCTATGGTAGGCTCATGGGCAGGGTGCATTGTCAGTATACGGTAGGACAAGCCCTGATGTGTGTGGCATGTCCTAATAGTGAATTACAGCCATTTTCGTTTTTCACTATTGCAAGGCTACCTGTTCTCCATAGGCTAGAATGGGCAGTTAGATTATTACATTCTTATAATCCTAACTGACTCAGAGAACATGGTAGAAATTTGAGTTTAGTATGCCTCAACTCAGAATGATAAAATACATATTTTAGTGAAGTTGGTTTTAACATTCTGTGTTTGAAAAATACCACTTTTAGAAAGTAGGTATTTTCTTGTCTAAACTTTCAAGCCTGCCTCTGCTAGGTTGTGTATTCTTTTGTCTGGTTTTTTGAGTGACAGGGCTGGGGGATTCCAAGAGACAGGATGAGTCAGCCCAGTGGCGAATAGAGAGATCTGCATCTAGATGGGAGCGAGGAGTTGCACCTGAACCTTGAATAGGGCTGTGCCTGCCTTCCACAATGCTGGCTCCACCTCCTGGGGAGCGGCTGATGTCTCTGCCCTGCACACTGAAAGAAGAGAAGGAGTCCTGTCAACAAAGTGCTCCAGGGCTGTACTTGCCTTCCACAATGCTGGCTCCACCTCCTGGGGGGTGTCTGATGTTTCTGCTCTGCACTGTGAAAGGAAAGAAGAAGTCATGTAAACAGAGTGCTCCAGAACTGGTTTGGACTGGGCAAAGGCCCCTCTACCCTCAGAGGACAAACGATTTTGGGGTATAAATATTGGGACCCTGATCCCAAGAAATGAGATCCCTTTTGGACTACAAGAAGAAACCTTTACTGAGGAGAGGAACCTGAAGAGACTGAGGAGAGACTATTCTCAAGCTGAAGTGTTTCTTGGGGGATTGGCCTGCAGTGGTTGCCTTACTGCCAAAGGAAGGAGAAAGGAACTTTGTGTACTTTGCTTTCAACTTGTGCAGGATCTCCAAGGGCTTGGAAAAGAGCTTGCCTCCTGCTGAAGTCTCAGGGACAACAGACTTCAATCCCCAGCTCCCCAGAGTTCTTTTGGAAGTGCCTACTGCTGTTTTGGGCCTTCTGAGGGACTGCGTGTTGCAAGGAGCTGGAAGCACGACTCAACGAAAGCGAAGCGTGTCGCTGCTGCTGCCGTCGCACTTCTGAACAAGGGTGTCGCCACTGGAGTTGTCGCACTGCACCGCATCGAGAGAAGCATCTCGCAACGAAGAGGGAGCGTGTCGCAATTGCTGCTGCCTGCCGTCGCACTTCGGAACAAGGGTGTCACCACTGGAGTTGTCGTACTGCACCGCATCGAGAGAAGAGTCTCGCAACAAGGTAGAAGTGTGTCGCCGTCGCTGTTGCTGCCGTCGCCCCTCTGAACAATGGTGTCACCGCTGGAACTGTCGCATTACACCGCATCAAGGAAAGCGCCTCACATCCCGCGAGAAGCGCGCCGCTTCTTGGGGGATGTCGCATCATGTGGAAGCTTCACGCAAACGTGGGAGAAGAGTGTTGCAGCTGAAGCTGTTGCCGTCGCACTTTTGAACAAGGGTGTCGCCGCTGCAGGCAATGCATCGAACCGAGAACTTCTTGCATCCCCGGAGAAGCATGCCACGTCTGGAAGATCTTCACATCTTTATTTCTTTGCACCTCAACTTTGCCGCATTTCCCTCGCTGCGACATTGCTTGTCGTGGAAGCGCAACGCATCGTAAGGTACATTGACGCAAAGTGTTGCATCTTAAGAACTGAACTGAACTAAGCTAAAACTACCATTTTAAAGTAACAGTATTGTGTATTGTTATCGTTTATGGTCTTGTGGTAAATCTAAATAAAGTATACTTATTTTTTATATACAACCTTGTGTGGTGTCCATCTGTAGTGTTGTCACTGCGTTACTGTATGTGGTCACAAATGCTTTACACACTGCCTCTGAGATAAGCCTGTCTGCTCGTGCCAAGCTACCAAGTGGGTGAGAAGGGGTTATTTGAGGAGTGTCATCCCTTTATCCTGACTAGAGGCAAGGGTCCCTATTTGTCACAAGTACCTACCTGTGCCAACTAGAGACCCCCAAATCTAACAATTGGGCAGATACACAGTTTGCACATGCAGGCGGCTTATGTTCTGTACTCCTGCTGAGACATCGCAAATGATGTCAGAGCACCCCTGTGGCTGGATTGGGTTAGTAGGTGCACTTAGAAAGTGGTATGAGTACTCATTTTTGTCCCCTTGTTAATTTCTCCTGTGCACCTGTGGTCACCCGTTCTCTGTGTGAAGGATTGTCACACTCCTTTCTCTTCACTCCTTTTCTTCTTCACAGTGTGGCAACGTGCCATACTCTCCTCTTCTTACTTGCTGTGAGATGTGGCGATAGGCCACGTGTTTTCAGTTCTTCTCACAGGGACTTCCTGCCAGCTCTGTTGTGTCAATTGGACTGAGCATCTTCTCCCGTCATGGATCACTCGCATGTCCGCTCCTGTCCATGTCTGGTTGAACTGGGCATCATCTGAGGTGCGTCAGCCATTATGTGAATGGCGGCGGAGGTAGGTGTGCTTTGATGGATCCAGTCTGCAGCCACTTCCATACCTTTCTTTTCCTTAACAAGGTACTCCTGGTGCAACTCAAGATCGCTGTGGGAGGTGAGGGTCTTCTTTCTTATACAGTGGTGGCAGCTTGCCAGTAGGGGAGATGCTACGCTCCTCTTGCCTGTATTGGGCTGATGTGCAACACAGTCTTAAGGCAGTGTTGGTGGCACTTTCTGAATACTCTCTGGCCCACTGCTGGGCGGTGCTAGTGCAGTTCGGGTGAACATGATCACCCTTCCTGCATTTGGGCCACGCGGGGCCCCTCCTCTGGGATCTCCTTCTGTGTGATCTCTTTGGTGCTTTCCTTCATTGTTGGCGGGCAACCTTCATTCTGCCTCCTCTTCTTTCAAGGGTGTAGTGCTGGTGCATTGAGGCTGCGCAGTCGCAGTGATGGATTTTGCACAGGTTTGCACATGTTTGGCAGAGTTGGTAACTCGGTGTGATGTTCTCCTTGATGGGCCAACGGTGGCCATGCGGTGTTGGCCAGCCAGCTGTTGCTGCTCCTTTCATGAAGCGGTGCATTGTCTGTATTCCCTCTTGGCATTGTCCCTGTGCCCCTTGCATCTGGGCTCTCTCTGTATCTTCTTTTAGGGGCATGCAGCAGTATCGTCCATGGTGGGCTGCCCAGCTGAGTCCAGTCACTGTCGTCGCAGGTTCCTGGCAGCATGCATTGGTAGCTGGGTACAACTTGGGGGTGTGCAGTGTCTCTCCACTGTCCAAGTTTCACTTTTCTCACTACTTCCAGTTCTCCTTCAGAACCTCTTCGCCGGTGAGCAACTGCCGGTAATGCAATGTTACCACACCAGGCAAACAGTCTCTTTCCCTCCCTGCAGCTAGGAGAGCAGATGACATCTGGGAGGTGATCAGGTGACAATTCACTAACTGCTGCCCAGCAGTCTGATTAGAATGGGAGGCAAAAGGTCTCTTCTCCCTCTAGTTTGCGGTGGCAGTATAAGCCACCAGGTGGTGTTCTCTCAGCCAAACTCTGCTCTATTCTTTCTTGTGTGTAATGGTGTGGCCAATGCAGAGTGGCTGCTATTAGAAGTACACAGTCTCCTCAAGCGGCCACATTAGGGGCACTGGTGTACTATAAGCTTGGTACAGCCTCTCACCTTCAATGCACAAGGTCAGCCTTACACCTGGCTCATCATGCAGTGGTCTGTGTGGTTTTTGGCAGCTGCAGTCTCCGCTGGTGCATGGGAGTCAGGTAGCTGTTTATGCAGGTACTTGGGCAGCTATAGGGCAGGTGCAGTCTTTTCTTTCAGTGTACTTGCTCCTCTGTTGCACTGGTGGCCACTTGCCACGAGGAGCGTACATGTAATCTTCCTTCTTCACTGAAAGTGACAGCCAGCTTCTCTCTTCTACCAAGGTAGCTTGAAGTGTCTGCTGTTCCCCACCAGCAGGTGTGAAGTGCAGCACACATGTGCTTTGGGCTCTTTCTTGGGACTTATAGTCCTTCCCCACCGTGAGGCAACAAGTAGTCACTAGAGTCGTATGGCACTCAATTGGTCAGCCTTGCAGGTCAGATTGGGCAGGCAGTCTCATTCTCTAATACTACAGCAACTTTTCTCCCTTTGACTTGGCTTGTGGTGGTGGTAGACTGCCACCATGGGGTGCACCACTTCCATCAGCCATGTTGAAAACAGTGTGCACACCAGCACGCTTTTTGTGGGTGCTACACCACAGGGATGAGGGTATGCAGGGCTGTTTAGGTACAGTTCCTGTTGCTAGAGCTGGATGTGGTGCAGGAAAAACCCCTGCTAGGTGATGCTGTAGGTAACTGCTTCCTTGTCATAGAAGCCTTCCTGGTTCTGCACCTTGCATCCCTTTCCCAGGGATGCAGCAGGTGCGGGGCTGGAGAACGCTTGTGAGATGCTTTCTTTTTATGTTGGTGCAAGGTTTTCACAAACAGAGGAGTGGCATGTATGTGGTATAAGTGTTCAGTTCCATCGTAAACTGTTTACTTTATTTAGGTGCGTACTGCACCTATCCACTAAGTGGCACACCAGTCACCATTCTTCTCTGACCGTGGTGGCTTCTCTCTGTTTAGGTGGGCCATGCAGGGCTGGGAATCCCGGTGCGGGGTTTTTCTTGGTACTGATGCAGCCTCTGGCACTGCTCTTTGTCTCTGCTGATGTGGTGCTGCAATTTACTGCTTCCAATTGCCAGTCTGCCATATCTCGCATGGACCCCGTGGTGAGCATCAAGCTTGTGAGTTAGCGTTGCCACTTTCCTGCTATTGTAGACACTGTAAAGTCCTGTTGTGCCGGACGACTGGGCGATCCATGCTCGTTTCACCTGCGAGCATCAACATTCCGAGCCGTTAGCAATCTGGGGCGGCCAACGCACAGCTTTTGCTCTGTCATGGAATGAAAAATATCCTAGCTATCGTACCGGAAAGTTTCAATTCTATTAAGGACTCGAAGGCGAGGATTATGCCTTCTCTCTTCTCTTTACTATCACAGCAGCCTTAGAGCAACACAAGACTACCTTTCGCATGAACATTAGGGAAAGCAGTAGTCAACAACAAAAAAATGACTAATCATAACAGTCCTTCGTTATACAATCAGGATGCAGCAGTCCCCACATAGTCTGCTCTCAGTGTCACTTCCTCCTCTTTCTTTGCACCCCGTCAGCCGGAGATTCATCCTTAAGCGTCCTGTTTACCCGCATCAGAGCCTGAGAGGAATAAAAGGGAATCATGAAGTCACAGAGAACCAACCTCATGGTACAACGGATGACATTATGAGGCAGACTAACCAGAGCATGAAGAACACAATTATGAAGATAAATACAGGAGCAAAAAGTTACCAACACCAATTATGCATTAGAATGAGCAAGGCATTACCCCACAACCCACATACCAGGAAGAAAAAGAATTACTTACTTCCATACGGAAGGGAGATCTGCTAGCAATCCCTAGGGCGGGATAATCCTCGCCTCCGAGTCCTTAATAGAATTGAAACTTTCTGTTACGATAGCTAGGACATTTTTCATTCTATGTCAGGACTGGAGGGGAGGATTATGCTAGTTCAAAGCTTGCTCACCATGAGGTGAGCCATGTGAAGCACCAGCTTGAAATAGAACCTCTTAAAGGTAGAATCCGAAGGCCAGTCAGCTGCGTTGAGGATATCCTCCAAGCGTGCCCCTAGGCCAAAGGCTTTGGAAGCCATCCCCCCACGAGCCGAGTGAGCACTGAATTCCTTGAGGCTAATGCCTGCCTCCTGCATGACCCACCGAACCCAGCAGGCTATGGTAGGGGAAGAAACCGCCTTGAAGGGTTTTCTAAGAGAAATTAGCAACTGCCGCTCGCCCGGAGGCCTGAACTCCTCCTTCATTTCCTCATAGGCTTTCAAGCAGCGCACCACACACAACTTTGGTGAGTCTGGAAACTCCGGATAAGAGATGACCCTAGTATGACATTTAGTGCGTCTATGCAAAGTAAAAGTGACCCCCAATGGGGAAAACATCCTGGAAGTAATATCCAAGGCACGGACGTCTGACACACGTTTGCAGGAAATCCGGCACAACAACATCGCCAATTTAGCCGAGACAGCTGTTTACGTGACAAGAAGCAGTTTGGTTGCGAGGATAGAAACAAATTGAGGACTTGATTCACATCCCAGAGAGCCGAATAGCGTGGTTCCGGAGGCAATGACAATCGAATGCCTCGCAGCAACTTGAAGACCATAGGATGTTCGCCAGCGGGGGAATTGTTCAAAGACAGATGTCCCCTCAAAATGGCCGAAAGAAAAGTATTGATAGACCTGTAGGCCAAACCTTTAGATGTCAAATGGGCTAGGAATTTGAGGATGTAAACTACATCAGCCGCCACGGGATCGACACCCCTTCGCATACACCAACGTGACCATCGACCCCAAGCGGATCTGTATCGCTGGACAGTACTGTCTGTCCAAGCTCGTGACATGAGCTCCTCAGCTTTTGCCGAAAGGCCAGGGATTTCCCAGTGTTGCCTGTAATCCTCCACGCTACCAGTCGCAATGAGTTCTGCAGAACTAGAGGATGAGTTAGACCGTCGGGACTGAGGAGGAGATGGGGAAATAGGGGGAGTAGGCTTGGAAAATCCCAAAAAATCTCCAGAAGAACCGGAAACCACACTTGAGACCTCCAAAGAGGCGACAGGAGAACAATCTCCGCTCCTTGCCTCCGGACCTGGGCTGTTACCCGGGTGATCACTGCAAAGGGAGGAAATGCATACCCCTCCTCCTGGCTCCAATCTTGCAGAAAGGCATCCGTGGCTACCGCCAAGGGTTCCAGCCACCAGCTGAAGAACCAGAGAAGCTAGAAGTCCAACTGGGAGGCAAAGAGGTCCACCGAGAACGGCCCACACTGCTCGACCAGCGTCTGAAAGACATCCGCATTCAGCTTCCATAAGCTGGAGTCCCTGAAATTACGGGACTGATAATCCATCACCAAATTCTCTCTTCCCAGGAGATACTCTGCCGTCACCGACACATGATGATCCAGGCAGTATTGCCAAAATATGGCTGCGAGATCGGAGAGGGCCTTGGACCTCGTTCCTCCCAGGTGGTTGATGTAACGCACCGCGGAAACATTGTCCATCTTCAGCAGGACTGAGGACTGAATGGAGTCTCTTGTCCAACAACGCACTGCAAAAGAACACGCCATGAGTTCCAGACAATTGATATGTAAACTGCACTCGTCTGGAGACCACAACCCTCCGGTAGAGAAATCGCTGCACCTGGCTCCCCAACCCAGGGTGCTGGCGTCCGATTCTATGACTAAATCGGGATCAGAACCGAAAATGGTACGACTGTTCAAGGCTTCCATGTGTTGAAGCCACCAGCGGATCTCTTCCCGGGCCTCCTCCGACAGGGTCACCTTGTGTGAGTAAGAACGACCTCTCTAGAGGTGCAACACCTTGAGACGTTGCAAAGCCCGATAGTGAAGGGGCCCCAGGAAGATGGCCTGAATAGAGGCTGAGAGCAAGCCCACTATCCTTGCTAGGTCTCTGAGAGACACCTGATGCTTCATGAGAGTCCTCTGAAGCTCGTGACAGATCTTCGTTATCTTCCGAGAGGGGAGGCTTAGAGTGCAGGACCTTGAGTCGATCACAAACCCTAGAAACATGATGCATTGAGATGGGGAGAGCATGGATTTCGACTCGTTGACGACAAAACCTAGACCCTGGAGCAGTTTTATTGCCATCTGCAAATGAAGAAGAAGCTGTCGAGGACAAGCATCCATAAAGAGGAGATCGTCGAGATAGACAATCATCCGCACCCCTCGAGCTCGCAACCATTCCACTATTGCTTTGAGGACTTTGGTAAAACACAAGGAGGTGGATGAAATGCCGAACTCAAGGGAGACAAACTCATAAGGCTGGAGCCAGAGGAACTGGAGGAAACGTCTGTGTTGGGGGCACACGGGTACCACCAGATAGGCGTCCTTCAGGTCTAGACGAACCATCCAATCCGACGGATGTAAAACGTCCCGTATGAGGTGCATACCCTCCATTTTGAAGTGGCGGTAGACCATCCACTCGTTGAACTCGCTCAAATTGATTACGGGGCGTTTGCCCCGTCTGGTTTGTCTACCAAGAACAGATTGCTTATGAAGCTGCAAGGGTGAAGGGAGGTAGGGACAATAGCCCCTTTCCGCCAAAGAGAAGAGACCTCTTCGTTTACCAAGACTGTATCCTGATGAGAAAAAGAGATGGGACGGGGTTTGGCCCATTGGAGGAGATCTCCCAGGAACTCTATATGAAAACCCTGAACCGTCTGAAGAACACACGGGTCCCCCATGACAGAAGTCCACGCCTGGAAAAAACTCCCCAACCGCCCCCCGATTTTTTAAGAGGGAAGAAGGGGTTACACTCACCGATGCCCCTCAGGATCCACATCCTTTGCCATGTCGGCCCCTGGTGGGGTAGAAGTTACCAAGCCGGCTTTGGTCCTGATAGTGACCTCTTGAGGAGCCTTGACCTCTGGATTGCTGGTTAGAACCTCAGCCGGTCGAGCGGCCCCTACCTCGACCGGCCCCTCTGAAAATCCGAGGAAAAACATTTTTGATAGTGGTCTGCGCCCTATCTAGGGACATAAAAGTATTGACAAACTTGCGCAGTTCTTTATTATTATTAAAACTTGTATAGCGCGCTCTATTACCACGGGGTATCCTGGCGCGGTGAGTAGTTTAACATCAGGAGTGATAGATCGGGAGCAAGTCTGTTAAAGTGGGGCGTTAAACAGGTGAGTCTTGAGTTCTTTCTTAAAAACAGTAATGGTTGAAGAGGCTCTAAGGGATAGGGGGAGGGCATTCCAAGCATAAGCTGCCTTAACTGAAATAGATTGGCCACCCAGTCGAGCGTATCTATATTTGGGAATGATCAATTGGCATTGGTTGGCCGATCGCAGGGCACGATTGGGAATGTAGAATGAGAATCGTTTCTGCAAATACGTCGGTCCCTGGCCATGAGCTGCTCTAAATGCCAGCACAAGAATTTTAAACAAAATTCGGTGTGGTACTGGGAGCCAATGCAGGCTACGTAAGTGGCTCCGCACGCTCGACCTCCTGGGGAGCGAGAAAAGCAGACGTACTGCAGCATTTTGTATCAACTGAAGGCGATGAATCATGTACCCAGGCAGGCCGCTAAATAAGGCGTTAGCATAATCGAGCCGAGACAAAATCAGGGCTCGAAGAACAGTTTCCTTAGCTGCCCTGGGGAGGAGAGGGAAAAATCTTCTCAGGGCTCGCAGGGTACCAAAGCAGATGCCAGTCAATTTTTTGACATGGTCCGAAAACTTCAGGTCCTGGCCGAACCATACCCCCAAGTTCTTAGCTGGGCCTCCCATCGCACTAGGGCAGGGCAGGTCTGAGGGCCAAATCTGGTCCTTGAAGTTGACAGGGAAGGAGCCAAAAAACAGAACCTCAGACTTGTCTTCGTTGCACTTAAGTTGGACTTGTGCAAGCCACCGAAAGACTTCCGACAGACAGTGCTGGATTGTTGATGGATCCAACACACCCTTAGGCCAGGTGAAAAGCAGCTGTGTGTCGTCAGCGTAGGCCATTATTTTGGCTCCCAGCTGTTCCGCCAGGTAGAGTAGGGGGGTCATGTAAACGTTAAACAATAAAGGGCTCAACGTAGACCCCTGCGGAACTCCAGTTGTCAGTCTCTTTGGGGCCGAAGAGTAGGGGGGCATCCAAACCTGCTGAGTTCTGTCGCTCAAAAACAATGATAGCCAGTCGAGGGCCAGCCCTGAGATGCCAACGGCTCCCAGTCTTGCAATAAGCAAGGCATGGGGCACCGTATCGAAGGCAGCAGAGTGGTCCAGTAGAATCAGGACCGCTCTGCCGCCCCCGTCCAAGCACTCCCGAACTGCCTCTGAGACCTCAACCAGTGCCGTCTCGGTACTGTAGGCCGCCCTAAACCCTGACTGGGCAGGATGTAGGGCGTGAGAGGACTCGATGAAACTATCCAGCTGTTTGAAAGCCACCTTCTCACACACCTTCGCCAAAGCTGGCAGCAGTGAGATGGGCCGATAGCTCGATGGTGTTGATGGATCTAGACCAGCCTTTTTTAACAGCGGGAGCAGTTTTGCCTCCTTCCAGCTTCTCGGAATCGAAGCAGTGGAAAGGGAGAGGTTGACGATCTGAGTCACCTCTTGATTAATGATATCCACTATCCCTCCCAAAACCCTGGCAGGGCAGGGGTCCGATGGGGATCCGGACTTTAAGGCCACCAGGATTTGCCGTATGTCAGATTCCGAAGCCGGCCGGAAAGCAGCAAACTGAGCCTCTAGACATCGTCTATCAGATAATGAAAGGACAGATGAGATCGCAGAGGTCTTTTGAGCCACTTCCAGGTCCAGTTGGATTTTTTTAATTTTGTCCGTAAAGTAACAAGACAATTCTTCACACCATTGAGCGGAAGAAGGGAGCAGGGATTGGGCGGCACATGGGGATAAGAAATTTTGGACAATCGAGAAGATCTCTTTGCTGTTGTTATCCGCCTTCTCGATTCTGTCCGAGTAATATCTGCTTTTAGCTGTCTTAATCGCAGCATAATATTCCTTTTGAGCTACCCGTAAAGTCTTCTTATCGGCTGGCAGGTAGGCATGTCTCCAGGCTCTCTCTAGTTTCTTACAGACCAACTTCTGTTCCCGCAGAGCATGCGTGAACCATGGTTGAGAGGGTCTTGATCGCATCCGACGGATACCCCCCACATTAGTAGAGGCAGCGGAACCATTCGCAATCCAAAGATTGAATGCATCAACCGCCGCTTCCGTTTCCGTCATTGGATCCGGACGGGTGCCAGAAAGGGTCTCAGATAATGACACCAGATTAATTCGTGGCCTATGTACCAGAGAAGGAATTTTTCTCAGATCCTTATCTAACTGCCAAGCGAACTTAATCAAACAATGGTCGGACCACAGCATAGGCATGGGGGGGGACATACTGATGTCAAAGTTGGTGCAAACCAAATCAAGGACGTGACCTCCCACATGTGTAGGAGCGTCCACCCATTGAGTGAGGTGAGCCATACTAAAAGTCTCGCTAAGACGAGTAGCTGCAGTGGTATTCCCGGAATCCTCATGAATGTTAAAGTCGCCCAGCAGTAGGAAGCGGGGGAACCGTAAAGCTCGTGGCACGATGACCTCCTCCAGGGTTCCAATAAAGTTTCCAACATAACCTGGGGAACGGTAAATTAGCGTGCCACCTAAGGTAAAATGCGGGCTGAGCTCCAAGCAAAAGTGGAGAAGTTCTGCCTCCACCAGCTCATCCAGGTGTTCACAGGTGAAGGTCCAATGATCCCGATAGATCACAGCAACCCCTCCACCTCTTCCCTGTTGGCGGTCTGCACGGCAGATCCTAAAACCACGGGGAATAGCCAACTCAACTACTGGCGCGCAGGAGTCAGTCATCCAGGTCTCGGTGACAAAAAGCAGGTCAAAATCATTTTCTGCTAGTAGGTCAAAGACCTCAGCCGTGTGGCACACCATTGATCTGGCATTGATTAAGCCCGCCTGAATGCTTTTGATTTCATGGCCGGGTTGGGTGGGCAGGGGTTCAGGACTGTTGAGTTGGTAGTTACAACAAGAGCAAAATCTGAACCGACTATCCAAAACCACCCAGGTATGCGCAGCCTCACAAGCGGGGACATTTAGAGTCCTTAGCTCTGCAGATGAGTACCGGAGTACTCCAGGAGGGCAGAATTTGGGGAAAAACTGCCAGGAGTCATGGCCCTGTGCCCGGCCGGTGCACGGACGGGCACAGACGGGCCCTCCTTTGGCGCTCCTTCGGCGCGCAGGCGGCGCGCACGCTGCGCGCGTCCGCTGCGCGCACGCCTCATCATGACGTTTAATACGGGCGGGCGAGCAAAAGGCTAGAGCGTCAACCCCTGTGCAATGCGGCCCCGCCTCACTTCCGGGGACCGCTGGGGCCGAACGCTAAGGGCGGAGGCATATGTAAAAGCTACCAAAGTGCAAAGTGCCAGGGAGGAGAAACAAAAGAGGGATCAAAAAGGTAGGAAGAGGTTCTCACTATGGGGGTGTAACAGAAATCGAATCCTAACAATATAAGTCAAAAATGCTCACACAATGTCAGCGCTATAATATTGAAAGATATTAAAAACGAATTGAGTAAAAACGGCAGGTTACTATTTAAAGGAGCTAAGTACAGACAACAAAACGATAGGCCAGTGCAATTTCCAAGCGAGCTAGGAGCAAGATCGTGCACTCGTAGGTCAAATACTCACGTACAGCTGCGCTCGCCTCCCAGCTCCAAATTAATACGGGTGGGCGAGCAAAAGGCTAGAGCGTCAACCCCTGTGCAATGCGGCCCCGCCTCACTTCCGGGGACCGCTGGGGCCGAACGCTAAGGGCGGAGGCATATGTAAAAGCTACCAAAGTGCAAAGTGCCAGGGAGGAGAAACAAAAGAGGGATCAAAAAGGTAGGAAGAGGTTCTCACTATGGGGGTGTAACAGAAATCGAATCCTAACAATATAAGTCAAAAATGCTCACACAATGTCAGCGCTATAATATTGAAAGATATTAAAAACGAATTGAGTAAAAACGGCAGGTTACTATTTAAAGGAGCTAAGTACAGACAACAAAACGATAGGCCAGTGCAATTTCCAAGCGAGCTAGGAGCAAGATCGTGCACTCGTAGGTCAAATACTCACTCACTTTAATGAACGGGTTGCCAGAAAGACTACCTTGGGCAACCGGGCCAGCCTCCGACTCAGCAAGATCCCCAAGTTTGGGGTCCACGTTGATCAACAAAGAGTGGTGACTCTCAGTGGAGAACGCACAATTTGCGTTACCTAAAAACACAATGGCTCTTTGAGCCCAGCCAGGAAGGCAATCAGGAGAAATCAGCAAGCCTGAGAGCTTGGCGTCCTCGGCCATGTCAAGAACTTTCATCAAGGGGCCCAGGACATCTAAGAACTTGTCCTGACAAGCCCTCCAAGAACAATCAATCCCCTTCTTAGGATCACGGATGAATTTCTGGAGAAAAGTCCCTATGCGCGGGTCAATCTCGGGTATAAGAGCGACTCTGCCTTCCAAAGAAGGTCGAGGGCACTCGCCCGGAGACAATTGCGCGCCTCCTTCTCCAACGGTTTGCGGATGCGCATGGCCACATACTCTGCCACCTTATCAGCGGGAGCCCAGTCCGATGAGCGTGGAAGAACAATCTCGTCGGGTGAAAACATAGAGGCAGGAACTGGAGGTGCAGGAACGGTTTTGGAGGGACCTGGTTCCACGTCGTTTGAGCCTGCAGGGTCGCAGGCAGGAGGTAGAGGGTCAGCAGGAGGTAACTGAGGTTGGGTTGCCAGAAAATCCCTTTTGAGGTGTTCAAATGAGCAAGAATCTACTCCAACGTCACGTGCGCGTTTGTCTCGGGCACTCGTCTCCTCAGGCGACCACCCAGAAGGTGTAAAAAACAATGAGTGAAACGCCAGAACACAAAAACCCACCGAAGCGGGAAACTGCAAGCGAAAGCGCTAATTAAACAGAAATCAACACTTACAAGTCAAACCCCGCCGAAGCAGGAACCCGCGCTGTGGACCAACCCCACTTCCCGCGGTACAAGAATAATAGTTCACTAAAGCAAGCAAGCGTCACCAAGTACAGAAAGCCGCACTAGGCACAGCAATGCGCCACAGTGTGACATTTGAACAACTGTAAAACTAAGCAACAAGAGTCAGTGAAAAACACAGTAATAAGGGAAAGCAATTATCTCGGCTGCGCAGCAGCGAAGAAAGAGGAGGAAGGTCACTAAAATCAGACTATGTGGGGACTGCTACATCCTGATTGGATAACGAAGGACTGTTATGATTGGTCATTTTTTTGTTGTGGACTACTGCTTTACCCTAATGTTCATGGGAAAGGTATTCTTGTGTTGTCCTAGGGCTGCTGTGATAATAAATCAAAGAGAGAAGGCATAATCCTCGCCTCCAGTCCTGACATAGAATTGAGGTGCTGCTACTTTAAATGCGCGCTCTGTGCATGTGGCTGCAGGGGGTGACTCAAACACGGATGTAGCAGGGCTGATCATGCTCCCCTCACCTGCACCTATGTTGCTGTCAGCGCCATTTCTTCACCCATGCGGGCGTTTCAGAAAGGGGGGTTTGCTTTCTGCAGCGAAAATCGGCAGCGTGGAGATGCATTGAGCGCAGTGCTGACTGCTTCTCCATTTTTATCTCTCTCGCCTAGTGCACACAGTACTACTCGTTGGGCTTACATCATGGCCAGCAGGGGTCACCTTACACACCATGTGCATTTTCATTTTTTGCGCCTGGCTCACCTTTAGAAAGTGTGCCCTATTATGTTGAGTGTATTGCCTCCAGGGCAGCCGTGAACTGGGTGCATACAGACAGGGGGCACACCATGTGCCCCCCTGCATGCAACCTTGTGCACAGAGGCAGCAGGGGGCCCTGTAGTGTCCCTTTAGTTTCCTCACCGCCACCCTTTTCATGGTGGGCTAATTGCCAAGTAAAGGGTAGAAGTGAGAAAATTCATAATATGCTTGGTGGAGCTGCAGCAGCACCACCAGCATATTACTGCCCTAAACCGCTGCGCCACTGCCACGGGATCAGGGATCTCTGATGGTTGCAGCAGTCCTTTGGTGGTCCCATCACCAGAATTGGAATTAGGCTTGTCTCACTTCCTTTAAGCTGTCCCCTAGGTCAGATGTTTTGCAGTTGTTCTCAAGGCACACAGCTGGGCATTCTTGCCCGCTCTTCCATCCAATGTAACCCCGATATACTTAAAGATTGCTGTTCTTTCCAATCTTCCTCTAATTGACCAGACGCCCTTTTTAATTAGGCGTCTGCCAAAGATCATTGGTTTTGTTTTGTTCAGGCTGATGGTAATTCCATTTGCTATGCAGTATTCTTCTACTGTGACCAGTGATCTTTGAAGGCCAATTTGGGTGTTGTTGATGATTGCCACGACATCTGCATATTGCAGAATTTGTATTTTACACTTTTTCAGTCTGGGTAGGCAAATCCTTGGGACTGTCAAGTGGTCTTCCATGTCAGTCATGTAAAGGTTGAAAAGAGGTGGGGCTAAAATGCAGCTCTCTTTCAGCCCTTTGTTTGTGGAGATTGTTTAGTCCGTCGCCCAGTTTGCTGCTATTTTGACTCTGACCCATCAATCAATCCACTTTATGCGATTTTTGTAAAAAAAATCATAAACGTACAAAAAGACAAATACAAAGACAGCAACACTTCCTTTAAAAACCATTTGGTCATCTCAAAATGCAATAACTCTACAATAATTTTAAAAAGGTGAGTACCCAGGTAAAAAACATTACCGTTGCAATTCATACACAGTCTAGAGCAGAACATCTTTTTTTCTTCAAACGGACAGCAGCAACAAGAAAAAAAACAACATTACAAATATCCCATGGGTTACTCAGCATTTGAAGATAGAGTAAGGCCGGTATTACTTGTACAAAACCTTTACCCCTCAGTAATGGCATTATGAACCTCCTCCTAATTACATTGTAATAATCACAGAACATCATGAAATGTAGGGTATTCTGTACAGAAAAATTATCGCAATAACAGGGTTCAACCTCCTCTGGCTGACACCACCCCTGGAAATCACCCAACACCAAGTGGATCAAATTGAAACGGAATCTTGTCAGGAGCCAGCAGTGAAAAGGTTTAGTCACCGTAATCAGGTAAGATTCAGTAGACAAGGTGGTTTTAGTCAAACAATGAGCCCTAGCTAATGGTTTCTGTAGCTCCCGCTCTTCCCGCTCCAACATCGAAATATTCAAAAAATTTGTTTTGACCAACTTCAAGTCCTCCTTACAAATCCTATCAGGGGATTCAAATAATTCTGGTCGTCCTATTTTAAAAAACATATATTTAACATATGTCAGCCACTTCATTTCATTGGCTTTGTCCAGATTGATAATATCTCGCAGAATCAACTGATTCAATGTCAACTAAGGATTAAGCCAAGTTTTGACCGAGCACAAAAGAGAAGCTAAACTCATAATATCTGATACGTAGCACTGCCCTAATTCCTGATGAATTGCATAGGTGGGTGTATGATTTTTACAAAACTTGAATAAAGTGGATTGATTGATTGACTCTGACCCATGTTTTGCTGAACAATGAGGTTTGATGGTATCTGCCACTTCTTTAACTTTTCCCATAATCTGCCTCTAGGGATATTGTCAAAGGCGTTGGTAAAATCGATGAAAGCTGCATTTAACAGGAGGACCTTGGGTCTCATCGCTTCCTCAATCAAACATGAAAGCATTAGTAGAGTTATCTATTTGTGGAAGCCCACCTTTCCAGATCTTCATGCAGGAGTTTGGCATGGCACTTCCCATCAACATTGAGAAACACTATCATTCTGTAATTTCCTGGTGTGGTTATATCCCCTTTTCCATATGTATGGGCACTAGGGTTGAACCCCTCTAACTTTCCTGGACAATTTTCATACTTTGGCAGACAGAGAATAGCTGGGTTAAAATTAGCGGCCACACATTCAAATCAGCTGGTAATAGTGTTGCAGGTAGTCCGTTGGGGCCGGGAGCGATTACAGATCTCAAAGACCTTCGAGTGGCTTTGACTTTTCTTAAAGGTGGACAAGGGTAATTGTCAGTGAATGTTATTACAGAAGCCTTTTACTGCACCCTAGGTGTCATTTTATAATGGCTGGTTTGCTGTTCCTATCGGGGCTCGGGTTGATGCCCATTGGGGATTTCACAGGGTATAGTAAGGGAGCAGTTGTCTTCTTTAAGGCATGGCCCATGTATTTTATCACTACTGGGAGAGTCCTCTTCTAGGCCAAGTGTGGAGCAGTAGAGCTTCTTTATATGGTCGACCCGTTGTTCTGCTGTCATTTGATAGACTTTCTGGCTTCTAGTTTTGGTGAGCTTATTAGCCCCTTCGCTGCTAGGTCTTTTCCCCTCCTGTGCTGCCTTTTTTTTTAGCTATTTGGGGTAGTGTGTGCTTAGGCCCCTGTAACTTTTTGACCACATAAGGTATCCACGCCAATTTTGCGTCCTTTTCTTCCAATATCATGGGGATTCTAAAGGTACCCAGGGTTTGTGGATTCCCTTGGAGGGGACCCAGAAATTAGCCAAAATACAGTAACATTTTAGGTTTTTTAAGAAAAATGCGAAAAACGGGCTACAAATGAAAGCCGCTGGTTTTTTCCCTGCAAATGTTATCAAAACAGGGTTTGTGGGGCTGAAATCACCATTTTCCCAGATTTTAGGGAATGACAGTGTCAGAGAACCAAAATGTTTTACACAGTTTTGGCATTTTTCTGGGACATAGCCTAGTTTTGCTATTTTTAGTGCTTTCAACCTCCTTCCAGTTAATGGTAAAAATGAGTATGAAAGCAATAATGGATCCTGAAAAGCTATACATTTTAGAAAAGTAGACAAAATTCTAAATTCAGAAAGGGGTCATTTGTGTAGATCCATCAAGGTTTCGTTATAGAGACTAACAGTTAAATATTGGAAAAATTGAAAATTAGTTGAAGAAAACAGCCTTTTGTGTTAACGTTTTCACCTGTAACTTCTTGTAACTTTGACAGCTCTTTGAAAGCAATATACTATTACATCTGCTTGACCTTCCTAGTTGTGGGGATATATAGGACTTGTAGGTTCACCAAGAAGCAGACGAACCCAGAGTCAAAAACTTAGCAGCAATTTGAAATCGCTTTTTATTATGTACAGGGTATATAGCAATTATTGTGCAAAAATGTATACATGGAAAAATCGGTATGAAAGACACCTATGTATTTCTGAAATGGGTACAAATTATAGAGTTTAGAAACAATACATATTTGCACATTTTCAAAATTGGGAATACTATTTTTCAAAATGACATTTTTTACACAGTGTCTTTCATTTGGAAGGCAGAAATGCATCAACACTCAACAGGTAATAATAGTTGCTTTACAAATCTGAATTACCCTAAGTCTCCTGATAAAAATGGTACCTCACTTGTGTGGGTAGGCATAGTGCCCATGACCGGAAAGGGCTCAAAACCCAACGTGAACATACCACATTTTCACAATGAAAATGTACCCTTTTTTTGCGAAGTGTGTAGCTGTTGTTTTTTAACCTTAGCTCTGCCGGAACCTAGGGAAACCTAGCAAACCCATACATTTTTTAAAACAAGATACGCAGTGAAAAATTACCCTTTTTTGGCAAAGTGCATAGCTGTAGTTTTTGTACCCTAGCTCTGCCGGCACCTAAGGAAACCTAGCAAACCTATACATTTTTTTAAACTATACACCGAGGGAAATCCAGGATGGGGTGACTTGACTGCCTCCCCCAGGTTCTGTTACCCAGAAACCCTTGCAAACCTAACAAATTGACAAAAAAAACACATTTTCACCAAACTTCAGTGGTGGAAAGTTCTGGTATCTGCGTGGATCCACAAATTTCCACCCACCCAGCGTTCCCCAAAGTCTTCTGAGAAAAATGGTACCTCACTTGTGTGGGTCTGCCTAGTACCTGCGACAGGAAACGGTGCAAAACGCAACGTGGTCATATCTCAATTTCACAGTGAAAAATGACCCTTTTCTGGCAAAGTGCCTAGCTGTAGTTTGTGAACCCTAGCTCTGCCGGAACCTAGGGAAACCTACCAAACCCACACATTTCTGGAAAGTAGACACCCGGGGCTTCCAAGGCGGTATGGCTTACGTGGATCCCCCAACGTTTCCTTACCCAGAATCCCTTGCAAACCTCAATTTTAGCTGAAAAAATCTGTTTTTTCACACATTTTCGTGTGGGAAAGTGTGGCATCACTGGGCTCACATAAATTTCCTACCACCCAGCGTTCTCCCAGGTCCCCGAAAAAAATGGTGCCACACTTGTGTGGAAGGTGCAAGTACCCGCGACAGGCAAGAGCCCAAAACGTAGTGAGGCGACATCAAAATTGCCCATCTCAAAACCACCTGCTTTTGCAAGGGGGGTCACTTGGGTTTTTGGCCCCGTGCTCGACGGCCATCTAGGGAAACCTACCAAGCCCACACATTTCTGAAAAGTAGATACCCAGGGGCTTCCAAGGAGGTATGGCTTGCGTGGATCTCCCAACGTCCCCTTACCCAGAATCCCTTGCAAACCTCAATTTTAGCTGAAAAAAACACTTTTTTCACACATTTTTGTGTGGGAAAGTGTGGCATCACCGGGTTCACACAAATTTCTTACCACCCATCGTTCCCCCAGGTCTCCCGATAAAAATGGTGCCTCACATGTGTGGGAGGCCCAAGTACCCGTGACAGGAAAGCACCCAAAATATTTTTTGATAGGCAATGTCGATGTTGCCTCAAAATGTTTTGGGCCCTTGCCTCTCGCGGGTACTTGGGCCTCCCACACAAGTGAGTCACCATTTTTATCGGGAGACCTGGGGGAACGCTGGGTGGTAGGAAATTTGTGTGAGCTCGGTGATGCCACACTTTCCCACACAAAAATATGTGAAAAAATGATTTTTGCAGCTAAAATTGAGGGTTGCAAGGGATTCTGGGTAAGGGGACGTTGGGGGATCCACGCAAGCCATACATCCTTGGAAGCCCCCGGGTGTCTACTTTTCAGAAATGTGTAGGTTTGGTAGGTTTCCCTAGATGGCCGATGAGCACGGTGCCAAAAACTCATGGGACCCCCCCCTTGCAAAATCAGGTTGTTTTGTGTTAGGTAATTTTTATGTCGCCTCAATAGGTTTTTGGCCCTTGCCTGTCGCGGGCACTAGACCTATCCACACAAGTGAGGTACCATTTTTCTCTGAAGACTTTGGGGAACATGAGGTGGGTGGAATTCTGTGGATCCAGAACTTTCCAACACAGAAATGTGAGGAAATTTATTTTTTTTTGACACATTTTTAGGTTTGCAAGGGATTCTGGGTAACAGAACCTGGTGAGAGCCAGTCAAGTCACCCTATTATGGATTTCCCTGTGTGTCTAGTTTTTAAAAATGTACAGGTTTGCTAGGTTTCCCTATGTGCCGGCTGCGCTAGGGCCCAAAATCCACAGGTAGGCATATTGCTAAAAACAAATGTGTGCCTAGTCGGCTATCTGCCGCCCTGGGGGGGGGGGATTTCGGGGGTGGGGTTGCCCGATATGCCCCCAAGGGGGGCAGAAACACTGTGGTTATTTTTCTTGGGGGGTGGGGGAATTGGTATGCCCATTCTGGGTAGCCTCCACCCCCACACATAAAAAAGCCAGCATAATCGTTGGCGTCAAGTGGGCTTTTTGCCCCCCAGGGGGGGGCAGATTGGGGGCTACTGCCTCCATCTTCCCTCCAGTGGGGGCAGAAAGGCTGTAATTGTTGCGAGTGGGGGGTGGGGGCATTGGCATGCCCATTTTGGGCAACCCCCACCCTAATAAAAATGTGCCCAAAAAAATCCCTGGTGTCCAGTGGGTTTTTTACCCCCATCTGCCCCAGGGGGCAGAAAGCCTACAAGATGCCAGGGATTTTTTGGAGCAAATTTTAATTAGGGTGGGGTTTGCCCAAAACAGGCATGCCTAAAAACATTCCCCAAAAAATCCCTGGCGACTAGTGGGCTTTTTGCACCCCCAAGGGGGTGCAGATTGGGGGTTAATGCCCCCGTCTGCCCCCCAAGGGGGCGAAAAGCCTACCAGATGCCAGGGATTTTTTTTGAGCAAATTTTAATTAAGGTGGGGTCTGCCCAAAATGGGCATGCCAATGCCCCCACCCTAATAAAAATGTGTCCCAAAAAATCCCTGGTGCCTAGTGGGCTTTTTGCCCCCCCCCCCCCCACGGGAGGGCAGATTGGGGGCTACTGCTCCATCTGCTCCCATGGGGGCAGGAAGGCTGTAATTTTTGCGGAGGAGGGGGTGGGGGCATGGGTAAGCCCGTTTTGGGCAGCCCCAGCCAAAATTCAAATTTGCCCAAAAAAATCCCAGGCATCTAGTAGGCTCTTTGCCCCCCCGCCCCCGGTGGGGCAGATTGGGGTGTAATGCCCCCATCTGCCCCCCAGGTGGGGCAGAAAGTTCACTAGATGCCAGGGATTTATTTTTTGCAAATTTTAATTAGGGTGGGGTCTGCCCAAAATGAGCATGCTACTGCCCCGACCCTAAAAAAAAATTGCCAAAAAAAATCCCAGGTGTATAGTGGGCTTTTTGTCCCCCCGGGGGGGCAGATTGGGGGCTACTGCACCATCTGCCCTCCAAGGGGGGGCAGGAAGGCTTTAATTGTTGCGGGGATGGGCTGGGGGCATGGGCATGCCTGTTTTGGGCAGCCCCACCCTATTTCAAATTTGCCCCTAAAAAAATCCCTGGCGTCTAGTGGGCTTTGCGCCCCCCCTGGCGGGGCAGTTTGGGGGATAATGCCCCCATCTGAGTCCACTAGACTCCAGGGAGTTTTGGGGCAAATTTTAATTAGGGTGGGTGCTGCTCAAAACGGGCATGATATTGCCCCCACCCTAATTAAAATGTGCCCAAAAAATCCTTGGCCTCTACGGGGCTTTTTGCCCCCTTCCCCGGGGGCAAATTGGGGGCTAAAGCCCCCATCTGCCTCCCAGGGGGCAGAAAGGCAGTAATTGTTGTGGAGGAGGGGCGGGGGCATTGGCATGCCCATTTTGGGCAGCCCCCACCCTAAATTAGATTTGCCCCAAAATATCCCTGGCTTCTAGTGGGCTTTTTGCCCCTCCGGGGGTGCAGATTGGGGCTACCGCCTCCATCTGCCCCCCAGGGGTGGCACAAAGGCTGTAATGGTGGCAGGGGTGGGGGCATTGGCGTGCCCGTTTTGGGCATCCCCCACCCTAAAGAAATTGCACGAAAAGAAATCCTTGGTGTCAAGTGGGCTTTCTGCCCCCATCTGCCTCCCAGGGGGGGACAAAAAGGCTGTAATGGTGGCGGGGGTGGGGGCATTGGCGTGCCCATTTGGGGCAGCCCCCACCCTGAAAAAACATGCACGAAAAAAATCCCTGGTGTATAGTGGGCTTTCTGCCCCCCTGGGGGGGGAAATTGGGGGCTACTGCCCCCATCTGCCCCCCACGGGGGCAGAAAGGCTGTAATGGTGCTGGGGGGTTGGGGCATTGGTGCACCTGTTTCGGGCAGCCCCCATCCTAAAAAATGTGCCCCAAAAAAATCCCTGGTGTATAGTGGGCTTTCTGCCCCCCGGGGGGGAATATTGGAGGCTACTGTCTCATGTACCCCCCAGGGGGGGCAGAAAGACTGAATAATGTAAATTTCTTTTTTGGGGGGAGTGAAGGCCCTTGCCCAAGGGGCCGCTCCCCCCTCCCTGGTGTCTAGTGAGTTGATCCCTGCTTGGGGATCGCCCTCCTTAGAAAAATTGATCTAATGGTTTTTTAAGACAAGATATCATTTAAAGGCAGGAAAATTAGAGGAAAAGTATATGTCGCAGTACAGGGACTCAGCATATTGGAGTGGTTTCACCAAGGCCTGTTTTGCATGATTCTTAAACATGGAGCTAAAGAACAGGTGTTAGTGGTTGGTTGTGAAGATGAAGGTCATATTTGGAAAAACAAATATCCTGACGTTTTTAGTAAAAATTTGAGGAAAATCAAAGGAGTCAAACACAGGATTATTGTTAAAGATGGTGTTCTTCCCATCAAGCACAAACTTAGAGGAGTGCTGTTCAGTATCAGGGAAGATTTGGAAAAAGAATTAAAGAGTCTCTGTACTAAAGAAATTATTGAACCCACAGACTCTTCATTATGGTTTTCTCGCTTGGTTGTAGCTAGGATGAGGGGAGGGGATCTTCAAGTGTGTGTCAACTTGAGGTCCTTAAACAAAGATACCTGGGTCGATTCCCATCCTCTACCCAAAATTAATGACTTTTTTCTTCCACCAAGGGAGCATGTTTTTTTACAAAACTTGATATAGCCAGTGCTTACCACCAGGTAGAACTGGATCCTGAATCTCGCCATCTAACAGCTTTAGTGTCACGTCTGGGAAAAATTTTCTACAGTCGGATGCCTTTTGGGCTTGCGTCAGCAGCTTCTATTTTTCAGATGATAATGAGCAATAGCCTTAGAGATGTTGATGCGTCCTAGTATTTCAGGATGATGTTCTCATTTTTGGTAAAGATGTCACTTCTCATGACGCCGTCCTGGACAAAGTCTTAACTTTATTCCAAAAACGTGGTGTTGACTTAGAGAGAAGTATCAATTCCTGTGTTCTAAAGTTGAGTATTTGGGACATGCGATTTCTCACGATGGTGTCAGTCCTAAACCAGGGTTACTTCAGGCCATTGTTGATGCCCCTGACCAGTGGACAAAGCTGGTGTGAAGGTATTACTGGGGCTATGTGAGAACGACTCACTATTTATTCCGAATGTTGCATCTATTGTACGTCCCATAAGTAATCTCCTAAAGAAAGGGGTCAAGTTTGAATGGTGCAACAAATGTGTTATGGCTCTCAAGTTTGTTAAATCTGCTTTAAAAAATGGTGCTGCTTTGCAACATTTCGACCCCAGTTTACTGTGCTGCGTAACTGTTGATGCCAGCCAAGTTGGTTTTGGAGCCACTTTAACTCAGTCAGACAGCAATTGTGAGAACACAGTGTGTTTTGCTTCCAGGGTATTGAGAACTCCCAAGCTCCAATACGGAGTTATTGAAAAGAAGCTGTTGGCCAGTGCCTGGGCCATTGAGACATTTCATCATTATATCTGGGGAAAGCGGTTCCTGCTTATAACTGACCATAAGCCCTAAGTAAGTATTCTCGGTGGGAGCATGAGTAAGTGTTGTTCATCCAGGATAATGCATATGGTAACCAGACTCCTTCAATATCTATTCAAAGTGAAACATGTTTCTGGTGGAAAGAATGGAAGAGCTGATTTTTTATCCCGTTTTCCCATCATGTCGAGTGAACATGATGATGTCAATTTGGATGAGTTTTCTAGTGAGGATTGTGATGACGTTTAGTTGCTGTTCTGGACTTACCTAATTTGAATCAGGGCTCTGAGACTGATTGGGCTTAGGCTTTAGAATCTGATTGTGTGCTGCAGGAAGTTTATGCTTTCACTAGAAATGGGTGGCCCAGAGAAAAATTACTTTCATCTCCTCTTCAGCCTTTCTGGAAGGTCGAAAGTGAGCTCTCCATTGAAGATGGTTTGCTTCTCAGAGCGGACAAGCTTGTACCTCCTGATGTTTTCCGCAAAATTATTATTCAGAGAGCCCACAAAGGTCACCTTGGTTCCACACTCACAAAGCGTTGCATCCGGATCACATATTGGTGGGCAGGATGGATGCTGAGGATGATCTAATGGTGCCCAATTGTTGTGTCTGCGGTGCAGCTGACAAGAGTCTGAAGGTATCTGTTCCCCCCTTTGATGCATATTGAATGCCCAAAAAGTCCATGGTTGAAACTAGGCATTGATGTCATGGGGCCACATGAGGTTCTTCCAGGTGTATTCCGTTTCATTTTGGTCCTCATGGATTATACATCAAAATGGCCAGAGGTCAAGATGGTGAAGGAAGCCAATTCCAAAACTATTGTGGAATTTCTGAAAAGTGTGTGACTGAGAGAGGGTTTTCCTGAGGTTTTCATCTCAGACAATGGAAAACAGTTCATCAGCACAGAATTTGAGTAATTTCTTCTTGAGTCTGGTGTAAAACACAATACAAACTCTTTATACCACCCTCAGACCAATGGTCTGATTGAAAGGATGAATAGGGTGGTGGGGGAGTGTGTCAAGTGGGCCAGAGCTGGGGGTCATGATGTTTTCAGAGCATTAGATGCTATGGTATGGTTTTATAGAACAACGCCTCATTCCTCCACCAAGATTTCACCTATCGAACTTTTGAGGGGACAGAAGCCTAACACAAGTTTCAGGAATGGATGGATAGGAAAGTGGATCAGGCCTGAATCTGATGTTGCCCAGCTAATGTATATTGCTAATGAAAATATGACTGGTACACAAACTAAACAAAAGCAATGGTTCGACTCCAGAAGGGGTGTCAAAGTTGCTCTGCTTGAGGTGGGGGACATGATTAAGATTAAGGGCCAGATGTAGGTGGCCAATTACCGGTCGGTAACGGCCGAATTCGGCCGTTACCGACCGGTAATTGGATTTTGAGATGTAGGAGCATGCTTTACAGAATCGGTATTTTACCGAATCTGTATTTACAGATTCGGTAAAATTACAGAATCGGTAAATACAGACTCGGTAAAAATACCGAGTCTGTAAAAGCATATGTAGGTAGCACATCTTTGAGTGCCGCAGGCCTTTCAGATTCGGTATTTTAACACCCAATCCAATTGGGTGTTAAAATACCGAATTCAGGTGTGCATGCACATGTGTGCATGCACACCTAGCCATGTGACAGACAGACATGCCCTTAGGGCATGTCTGTGTGCCACATGGCGCACATGCCTATTTTTGGGGTGCTAGAGGGTGTCAAAGTGACACCCCCTGCACCCTTGCAAAATTCGGTATCGGTATTGCCCATTGATTCCTATGGGCTTCAAGGCCCATAGGAATCAATAGGAAATACCGATTCGGTATTTACAGATTCGGTAAATACCGAATCCTAAAGATTCGGTATTTACACATCTGGAAATACCTACATCTCCCCCTTCATATTTACCACTTCTTAAATACCGAATCGGTAAAATTCGGTATTTAAGAAGTGGTAAATAAGAATTACCTACATCGGGCCCTAAATCTTCTGTTCATACTAAGAAGGGTTCAGTGAACCACTCGAAAGTTCTCAAGATTGTTGGAAATTCAGTAAAAGTTGTGGAAGGTCACTGGTGGAACCTCAACAGGGTGGTGAAGGTTTGTGTAAAAGAGGTCACCTCATGTTCGGAGAATTTGGTTCCTCCTTGTATCAATCAAACCAATTTCAGGAAAAGTTCCGGAAATATTGTTAAACCTGCAAGGTATAGGTCGTAATTTGTTCTAGCCGTTAATGCTGTAGCATTCCAAGAGCTTCTAGGATGTTTACCATGTTGGAGGCACATTTGTCCTGCTTCTGATCCTGCTTGGATACTTGTGGATCCTTGCTAATATTGTTGTACATGAGTAAGTCTGCATTTAAATCCACTCCGAGTAGTATCTGTGTTGTGAGATATTCTATGTGCAAGTTTTCTAATTGCCCAGTAATAACTTCGCTGTCTCATTTTTCTCATCCACCGTTGGGTGTGGATACATGTTTCCAATTGTTAGAAGAGGATTTGTGGGATCACTTTTGCTTTTGTGTTGGTCAGTTTTTATTATAAGCGGCTCTCCTTATCCTGCCTAGATTATTGTGGAGTTTACAGCTAGATCAATCTTTACTTGGATTGAGACTCCCCACTGGGTTGTATGCCTCATTGGAATGGTCGGGTGGGGAATGCGAAGTTTGCATTTCCATAAATAGTTCTTGGTCCAGGTCCCAGGTTTCCTGCAGGCAAACTATGTCATGCTTAGTTAGTTCCTCAAGTTCCCTTAAGTTGTCTTCTTGCTCCGATAGGCCTCTCGCGTACCAATAACAGATTTTGATCGCTCTCATAGATGGGCTCTCTCTGCTTGTATAGCGTTAGTTACAAATGGCTATGTAGGCAGCTGGCCAGCTAGACCTAGTTTGATTGTAATATAAGAGGAGGAAAAACCTCCACTTTGTTTATTTTTTTACCTGAGCTGCCTTTCACATGTTTTGGTGCCCCCTTGTTGCTTTTGGGGGTGATCCATTCTTTGAGGTACGGTCATTTGCTCCTTTTGTATTACTTAACACTGATGTGGTGCAGAGGCACCAGGCGCTATTCTTGGTAGATTGGCCGAGGTTGGGAGGGGTGGGGTATCTCTTGGGCTGGATATATGATAGGTGTATTCCCCACCTAGGCAGTTGGTCTTTATGTTTTAAAAAGCATAAAGCAAACTTCTCCTCTTTGAGATGAATCCCACTACGCTCCTTCCTGTCCCCAGGCCCTGGGGATTTAAAGGCAATATATTCCATAGCCTTTAAGCTCGAGTTTTCCAGACCTGGTGGTTTGATTGCCAGTTTGAGAATATTTTGCCTATTTAGAATGTCCCACTTGCCTTTAGATACATATTCTGGTTGTAATAGGATTGTCGTTATTCTCATCTTGGGTTCCTCTGTTTTAATCCTCTCTTCCGACCCCTGTGGATCATTGATATGTCCTTGTGTTTGGAAGTTGTATGGCGTTGTAATTTGGGCATTCATACCATTTCGAGGCCCGAGTATAGGGCTGGATGGTTTACCCCACTGATTCATCAGATATCAAACGTTACTGAGCATTGAAAGGGACAGCCGCGGTCAGAGTTTTGTTGCACGCACTGCATCGCATTTGGTGATGCAGTGCGCGCAATGAAATTCATTTTATTTATGTATATGTTTACTTACCTGTTAAACTCAGTAATCCATACATTACTACCCCCCACCCTGCCCCTCCCCCTCCCCATGTCACCGACCTGCAGGAACTCCTACTGCCGACCGCGGCTGGAAAGGGATGCTTCCCATTGCCTTTATTTATTCCAATTTTTATTTACATTTTCATTTGGGGTGTTATATAAAATTATGGTGAAATTTGCTGTGATGACTCCCTTTCTTTTGGCTGGGTCTCATTTTGCAATTGTTGTTGGTTAGGTGGGCTATTCCCATGTACGGCACCAGCTACAGATACTCGCTTCCCATTTCACTTATATTATATTGCTCTATATGCTTCAGTCCTACCTTTAGTGGGGCGAGTTTGGTTATGTCGCTGGAAATATCGACTTCCGTGAGGTGTGCTGCCAGTTTGCTTATTAAGCTGGAATGGTTTTTGTCAGGGTTGTTGTTTTTTAGAAAGATGGGACATGGTTTGGGTTCTTGATTTTGTTGGGAGCTACAGAAATTTTACAATGTGGGAGGTTGGTGGCTATTATGAGCCTTTCTTTCCTTTTGTTGTTATTATTTAGTTTCTTTAACCATTTTAAGTTTTTCCTGGACAGCTTACTCCCATCCTTATTCGCACTCCCATTTTCATTTGCTTTCGCTGGGGATGCATCCTGAGTGACCGCCAGTTCATGCAAAGTCCAGTTTAGACTGGGGGACTTCGGCTCAGTGGGCTTCGGCTCAGCCTCAGTGGTTACTAGGGAATCCTTTGCCAGTTTTTTGCCCTGTGTGCTTACCACCATTTGTTGTTCGGTGCTTGTTGTTCGGTGCTTGTTGCATTATTTCTGGTAAGGTAGTTTTTCCACTATCAGATCACACTGGCAGTATATTGCTTTATCCTTTTCAAAATCCTGGGTTCGCCTTATTAATGTGTATAAGCGATCTAGTTTTGCATCAATTGCCATTGTGACTGTAGCCAGGGCTTGTAACACGTTTATCTTGGCATCCAGTTTATCGGCATGCAGGACCTCTTAATAGCTGAGAGGGTTTTAATTAGAGTGTCACCTGTTACTATTTCTATATTGTCGGATGATCCTACCGATGGATACTCTGGTGTTCCTGGAAGATGGTAAGTTAGATTGACTTCTGTAACTTTATCGTTTTCCATCTTTGGCATAACTTGAGGATCCTCTAAGTCATATTCTGCTGCTGCTGTGGTGAAGGCGAGATCTTCCTCCGCCTCTTCATCTGATTTAGAGAGGTGCTGCACAGAGGTATGTTTTTCTTCACTTTTCCATTGGTTTTGATGGAAGTCGTCTCTTTGGTCCTATTCATTATAGGCAGAGGTCTGGTCTTGATTATGATCTCTAGAGAGAGGCAAGAGCCTACCGATATTGGGCTCCACTTTGGTATAACTCAAGTTCGAAGCCATTCTTATTTTCATTGGTGGCAATCGTTTGTCGCTGTGTACTTCTTCCCTCTTTATTTATCACTTTTTCCAATGGGTGGTTAGTGTCTGGCGAGTATTCTGAGATATGTTCCATGGTATCCTTTTCCCTAGTGACCTTTAATACCGCTGGCGGGGTCTCCTTTTTCTGTGCTGGCAATATTTGGGCAGAGGAAGCTAACTGAATTGCTCCTGTTTGTAGGGTTAGTTTGTTTCTGAATTCCATTGATAAATTTTATTTTTAGACAGCCTTCCCTCATTGATCTTTTTCTTCTCTCTTCCGGCCTCGCTAGGGGATGTTCCTGTTGATGTTTCAGGTTTAACCAGATGGAGTTGTTTATTCCTTCGGGCTAGTTGGAGCAGAAATCCCTTATGGAGCACTGCTTAGCTGGGTTTCCCCCAGTCCAGCTTTTTTGCTGAATGGGGATCTTGGGCAGTTATTGACATTCTTTTCCATTTTCGGGGAAGTGGTCCGGGATGTGGGTTGGATATATATACATTTTTGAGTTGTGTTTTCTCATTTCTCAAATTTAGTTTTGCCATAATGTGAGAGTAGTGTTGATAGTATCAGAGTTGACTATTGCCATAGTCAAGTTTGAAACTTCTTGTTCCAATGAAAGGGTCTGGTTGGTATGAGCGCTGTCCCTCTGAATGGGCACACCAGCTATTCAGTGAGGTCTATGCTAAAGATTATATCAGTTAAAATTGCTTATCTGCTTACTGCTGGAGGACGAATCAATGTGCTGACCGGCCCAAGAATATTTCCGGTCCAGGGAAGACATGGCTTGGCAGTTCGGGCTGGACTGTTCCCATGAGGCACAGGGTCAGACTGATTTGCATATGGCCATGTCTGAACTGGGGTGATGGCGTGAGCTGAAGAATGATGATGGATTAAACCCAGATCAGTTGACTGGGGGTGAGTGTTTGATTTGCTCAAACGCTACGTCTATCATCCCCTTTGGTATCGCTTTGTTCGCCCTAAGTTGGCAGGGTATGCCCAGACGTGGGTCCCTTGCTCACTTTGCCACTGGATTCAAGCTAGCCTGGCTGATGATGGCTGATTAGCCAGCAACCGGTCCCAGGATGCTTGTTTCCGTTCCAGGGAAGACACAGCTTTGCAGTTCTGGCTGGACTGTTCCCATGAGGCACAGGGTCAGACTGATTTGCATATGGCCATGTCTGAACTGGGGTGGTGGAGTGAACTAAAGAATGATGATGGATTAAACCCAGATCAGTTGACTGGGGTGAATGTTTGATTTGCTCAAACGCTCCGTCCAGCATCCCCTTTGGTATTGCTTTGTTCGCCCTAAGTTGGCAGGGTATGCCCAGACGTGGGTCCCTTGCTCACTTTGCGACTGGATTCAAGATAGCCTGGCTGATGAGGGTTATGAACCCGAAACCAGTCCCAGGATGCTTGTTTCCGGTCCAGGGAAGACATGGCTTGGCAGTTCGGGCTGGACTGTTCCAATGAGGCACAGGGTCAGACTGATTTGCATATGGCCATGTCTGAACTGGGATGGTGGAGTGAGCTAAAGAATGATGATTGTTTAAACCCAGATCAGTTGACTAGGGGTGAGTGTTTGATTTGCTCAAACGCTCCGTCCATCAAACACTTTGGTATTGCTTAGTACCATGGTACCCAGCAAACTTTTAAAACATATATAAACTAATTCACAATGGGAAACATGCACGTTTATGTAAATTTGTCCTTGTTTGTGGTTTTACAAAGGCATTTTAATGGTAGTATTTTTATGACGACAGAGTCTCCATACATAGAAAGATAGGACTGTCCTATTTTTTATGTGCAGAGATGTCACAGTCTTAAAGATACTACTCATAAAATTATTTTGTGAATAGCAAACAATTATTTGTAAACTTGCAAAAATGTGGAAGTTTACCTGTATGAATAATGCCCTATAACCATAAAATTACACAAACAATTTAAATATACTACCAAGAAGGACCCTTTACACCACATCATCTAAATGTCTGAAAACATTTCATCCCATCCATTTACATACTACATCTTATTAAACAATACTCTATGACTTGACACACGACTTGACTCAAATGTACGACACACCACTCTACTTTATGACATGTCACATCACTCTACGACACCACACTCCACTCTATGAGACACCATGCCACTTAACTCTATGACATGCCACTCCATAGTAAGACATGCCACTCCAGTCTACCACATGCCACTCCACTTGATGACATGACACTCCACAACACTCTATGACACTCCACAACACACCACTCCATTCTACGGCATGCCACTCCGCTCTACCACATGTCACTCCACTCTATGACATGGCACTCCACTCTACGGGACTCGGCGGCGTGGGCAGGGCAGACAGCATCGCACACGGCGGAAAAATCCTAACATTCATGGGAGTGGAAGCCTGATGTACTGACTGCCGGGTACAGATGTTGCCTGGATACCAGACATATTAGGTAGATCCAGCTCATCACAGGTATATTGACACATTAAGCACCTTCTTATTGTGGTTTTTGATGAACCTTCTGGATACAGATAAATACATTCTCTGTAGTGTAGATAGTTCCCCTTTTTCCTATGGTCCTGAAGAATCGCGAGTTATTGAACACGAACGCGAGAAACATGTTCACTGTTAGTTATTTTCACTGACTGACACATAAACAGGAGACATTATACTCCATTGAGTGATGGTTATTTTGCTTTTAATTAGGGCAGGAGACCCCCAGAATGAACTTAATCTTAGGTACTCCCAGCCCCTTTTTAAACTCACCACCACGTCTACACTCATCTGGTACCACACCCGCACTTCACAAAACGGCTGTTGGATAAAAGATCTCCGGTAAAGTGCCCCTCTTTGAGGTGAGCCCGTTGAGTATTGCACCACCGACCCAAAGAGGAGCAGCCCATATGATGAAGCATGACACCTGAAAGGGTGTATGAGGGCATTAAAATCCAACAAATGGATTCCCAACTGTAGATCTCAGTGAGAACCAGTGGCTTCCAGACTTAGTGTGACTTCTACATCTCCTTCCGGAGAAACAGCACAACACTCTTTCTTTGACGACTTGATTGGGGCAACCGCTTGTGCTGGACCTCCCACTCTTGAGTAGTGGAATTTCGCCCCCCCTCCCCCTCTCCCCCTTGTTGAATACACTCCACTCTACATCACTCCACTCTACGACATCCCAGGTGACTCAACGCTACTCAACTCTGCTCCCCTCTACTCTAAAACACATTACCAGATACCACTCTAAGTCATGCCACTCCATTCTACTCAACTCCACACATCACTCCATGTGATTGTGCATCACTCCACTCCACTGTACAACATGCCACTCCACTCTACATTAGTCCACTTCACTGTATCACACTCCATGCCACTCTACGACACACCACTCCACTATAAAAAATGACACTCCACTCCACTCTATGCAAATCCACTCTACAACTCCACACTCCACTCCACTCTACGCAACTTTACTCTATGATACTCCACTCTACGGCACTGCATTCTATGCCACTGCGATCTACACTATTCCACTCTGCCCCACTCAACTATATGACCCTGCATGCCTCTTCACTCTACAGCATTCCATTCTACACTACTCCTCTCTCTGCCACTCCACTCTACCCTACTCTACTCTATACTACTCCACTCTACTGTACGCTACTCCACTCTATGCCACTCCACTATATGCTATTCCACTCTACGGCACTCCACTCCACACCACTCCACTGTACACTATTCCACAGGATACCATTCTACCATATGCCACACCGTGCTATTCCCCTCTATGCCACTCAATTCTATGCCACTCTGTGCCACCCCACTCTATGACATTCCACTCTACCGCACTCCACTCTACACCACTCCACTACGCACTATTCCACTGTTCACCACTAAACTCTACACCACTTCCCTCTATGCCACTCCACTCTACGCTACTCCACTCTATGATATTTGACTCATTGCCACTCCACTCCAGGCCACTCTATTCTACACAATTCCACTCTACACCTCTCCACTGTATGCTATTCCACTCTAAGCCACGCAACTTTATGCAACTCTACGCCACTTCTCTCTGCAGTATTCCACTCTACACCATTCCTCTCTACGCCACTCCACTCTATGCTAGTCCCCTGTATGCCACTCCACACCACCCTACTTTACGTCCCTCCACTCTAAGCTATTCCACTCTACACCATTCAACTCTATACCCTGCTACACCATTCCACTCCATGGCATTCCACTCTACGCCACTCTACTCAACACCGCTCTACTCTATGCTATTCCATACCTTTCTACTATACACCACTCCCCTCTTCTCTTCTGCACTCTATGTGACCTCACTCTATGCCACTCCTCTCTACGCCACTCTATTGTACGCCGCTTCACTCTATGCCACTCCACTCTATACCACTTGACTCTACACCACTATATGTCACTACACACTACACTATTCTACTCTGTGCCACTGCACTGTACGCCACTCCATTCCACGCTATTCCACACTTCGTCACTTTACTCTACGTCACTCCACTCTACGCTATTCCACTCTGCACCATCCCACAGCACTCCACTGTACGGCACTACACTGTACAATACTGTCCTCCACTGTATTCAATAACACTCCACTTAATAACACTCCTCTCTGCTCTCCTCAATTTAAAACACTTTTTTATTAAAATATAAAAAACATTGAAAGTCAAGGAAAATACAAAGGTTGGAACTTGGTTATAGATAGGAAAACTTTATTTATTATGTCTATACAAACTTAAACTACATAAATATAAAAAATGTAAAGGTATAGTTATACCGTACATTTGTAATTTATGCACCACCTTCGAATAACTATAACTTCATTCATTCTTTCTATACAAATCAAACTTAACCCCTTGGCTGCGGCGGCAATTCTGCTGCAGCGCTAGGGGGAGGAGGGGCCGCGCGGCGCTCACATGCTCGTGACGGAACCGCTTCGTCACGAGCCTCGGTGGGCTGTGCTTGTGACGGAGCGGTTCCGTCACGGCCCCGCCCGCTCAATAGAACGCGCCGCGCAGGCGCGCCGAGCGGGCCGTGACGGAACCGCTCCGTCACCAGCACAGCCCATCCGAGGCTCGTGATGGAGCGGTTCCGTCACGAGCATGGGGGGGGGTTAAATTACACAAACATTAGAAATTCTAAAGTTATGGTTCTAACTTAAATTGATAATTTATGCACCACCTTCAAATTACAATAACTTGTGCAGCTCCATACACTGTGTTGTAGCAATTACACAGTGGTAGTTGATATTATATAGTTATAGTTAGAGTCTAGTTACAGTAGGAAGACCTTTTTTGGTTTACTAATAACTTTGGAGCTGTTTAACAAATCTCCACAAAAGTTCATCCACTCAGCTGGTTTCTTGAAAGATTTGAGGTGAAGGAAAAGGGGGGTGCTAAAACGCAATTTCCTCATGCAGTTTCTGAAGGGATTTTTTAACAGTGCTACAGCCCAAATGGCTGAACGGAACTAGGAAGCATGCTGTTTGTGATTTGGTTTAAATCCTTTCAGAGGTTTTTGCGAAATTAAGGTTCAACATGTATGCATATCTGGACAGTTGAGTTTGTGGGCCTCTCGTGAGTGTCCCACAGTCATACTACTTCAAATAATAGTGCAATATGTTTGGCTGAGGGGGCTTTTATTATATCAGTCACCTCACACCTGTTGAAGCAGGAGGGTCCCCTGAGTCCCGCAGGAGCTCGCACTGTAATTGGCTGATTTCAACATGAGGAGAAATGTAGCGGCTACCATTTCAAGACACAGGAACTCGGTCCCAGGGCCCTGAAAATTAAAGAAATATGGTATAAAGGGGCAGAGTAGGGGTACCCGGACCTCCTGGACTTTGTGAGGGGGACCCAGAGGGATGCCCTAGGGTAAAATTAAAAAAGAAATTTGGGTTGCTGAGATTCTGCTGGATGCTTGCGGGAGCCAGCAAGACTCCCCTACTCTCATGGGTGTTGCACAGGAATGCAGGGGCTGCACGGCATCCTACAAGAGTCCCGTGGGATTGGAAAGCCATTTTTTTTTTAAAAGGGGGTATCAGTGTCTTTGGTGGGTTGCCCGTGCATGGTGGGGCATTGTCTGCAAGTACAGGGTTAACTGCTGCCCCCGCGGGGGTAGGGTGCAGGGCATGGACACAGGTCAGACCCTACAACCAATCCCACAATGTGCATGGCTGAAAGCTGTGTGCAGGAGCATTGGCATAGTTACATATGGCAATAAAATATTATTTTACATTTTTGTTAAACTAGAAATTCAATGAAAAAACAAAGGTTATAGTGACATTATAGTTAGGTATGGTAATAATATATCACTTTGCATTAAAAAAACTCACAAATACACTGAAAAAAAACTAAGGTTAAAGTGAATTTATAGTTAATTACAAATGTCAGTTTAAAAGTACAATTTTAATCTAAAAAAACACTGCTTATTGCCTCACATATAACATCAGTTGTTATGACATATTCTATCACGTTATTCATAACATCAATAAAGAATCTGATATGACATAATCAATGACAATATTAGGCACGGCAGGGGCAATAGGTATACTTATTTGAAATACCTACAACTGGTGAATTTCAGTGTTACATTTAAACTGAGATTGTTACCTAAATATAACATCACTTTAAAATGTGTTTGTTTCTGCAAATACACACACACACATATATATATATATATATATATATATATTCACTGAAAAAACCATAGGTTTCAGGAGTTATATATATATATATTCACTGAAAAAACCATAGGTTATACACCATATATAGTTAGGAAGTAGCATTTAAAAAACCTTATTTTACTCACACAAAACCATTGAAATTCCATATATAGTTAGTTGCACTAACTATATATCGCGCACCCGCAATCCACTGCTGATGATGTCACATATTACATCATTCATGACATGGTCAGTGACATCACTGATGACATCACTGATGACATCTCAAATGACATCACTGATGACTCCACTGATGACATCTCATTTGACATCAATGACCACATCACTGATGATATCATTCATGTGACAATACAATGCATCTCCTCACATTTTAATATAACCTCTGTTTCACCCAGTGTTAAATACAGAGTATAATTTTTGAAACCATTGACACACCAATACTAGTTACTACATATGTACTCACTGATTCCTACGTCTACACACACATTCACTCATTCACCCATACAATCATTCATACATACAATCACTCATCTTTACAACACTATCATATGCACTCATACACCTATACAGACACTCACACTCTGCCACTCATCCATGGAGTTACTCACACACCTAGTCAGTCCTGTAAAGAATCAATCACACTTCCATTTTCTTGTCTATACAGTTAAACATAGAGCACCTTACATTTTCAAACATATACTAACACATACTTACCTTGTTATACAATCATTGATATAAGTACACATTGATCTGCACAGAGTCACACACCTCCCAGCCAGCCACACACACACTCAGTCTCCCATACAAATACTTGGACAATCAATCAATAACCCATATAGTTACTCATATAGCTACTGATCAACACATGCAGCAGTTTACAGAACAACAGACATAATGATGCACAAATTAAGACAGTTTAGTCACTAACCCATGCACTCAGTGAGATACATTTAATCACTCACTCATACAGTCAGTCATGCACCTACTAAATCCTTCATCCAGACACTTATACATCCACTCATTCTTCAATATGTAAGACATATTTAAACTTTACAGAAACATAAAATCACTGGATGTTGTTATCAGTGATGTCATCAGTGATGTCATTTGAGATGTCATCAGTGATGTCATCAGTGATGTCACTGACCATGTCATGAATGATGTAATATGTGACATCATCAGCAGTGGATTGCGGGTGCGCGATATATAGTTAGTGCAACTAACTATATATGGAATTTCAATGGTTTTGTGTGAGTAAAATAAGGTTTTTTAAATGCTAATTCCTAACTATATATGGTGTATAACCTATGGTTTTTTCAGTGAATTTTCAAGGTTTTGTAAATGCTAATTCCTAACTATATATGGTTTATAACCTATGGTTTTTTCAGTGAATTTAAATGGTTTTTTAATAGCAAATATCTATAGCTGTAAAATGTATTCTTATTTAAATCCAAAAATATATTTTATATGTTTATTAATAATTTTTTTTAAATATTTTTTTTGTTTCGCTCCCGGTCCGCGGACCGGGAAGCTTCCCGTTAGCTCAATTTGATGCCGCGACCCGGTCCGCGAACCGGTAAAAAATCAACATAGTGACGGTATCGCGTTGCCGCGTAATGCGTCTTATGACGTACTGCGTTAGCGCACCCGGAAGTGCCCCGGGGCGCGGACCGAGGCGCGAAGCGCAGCGAACCGGAAGCTAACCGGGGAGCGTTCCGCAGCGCGTAACATGAGCGTGAGAGGTCGCGTAATGCGTCTTATGACGCGCTGCGTTAGCGCACCCGGAAGTGCTCCGGTACGCGAACCGAGGCGCGAAGCGCAGCGACCCGGAAGCGATCCGGGGCGCGTTCCGCAGCGCGTAACATAAGCGTGAGAGGTCATGTGACTTGTTAATAAAACTTTTCATTGGTTCATTTCACTTTTGGTTTCATAATAATGGAAGGCTAGGTCAGGTGACCTAAAAATAACACTTTTCATTGGTTGAGAACTTTTGCTTTTCCCAAATGATGAAAACCCCTCCTTCTTTCCTCACTCTGACTTTCATCTTGGTGAGAGAAAGACCCTTTTACTTTATAGAGAAATGGCTTCCATTGTTGCTTCAGCTAGTGTTCCCCCACCACCACCCCCACCTCCTCAAGGGAAGAAAGGACCACCTGCTCAACCAATGTTTGAAGAAGAGGAAGATCAAGAAGAGGAGGAAGAGGAGGAAGAGCCTGAGTTTTTGCCAGAGGAGCCCAGGAGGTACAATAGAAAAGAAAACTACATCTGGCAATTTTTTAAATTTCCAGCAGGGCAAAAAAAAGTCAATGCCAGATATGTGTTTTGCCGTATTTGCAACGATCGACTGTCAAGGGGCACTGACAAGAAATACAGCTTCGGCAATTATACGATGCACAGGCATATGAGTAGGTGGCACCCAAATAATTATAGTGCTGCCCAGCTTCGTGATGAACAGCAAAATCCCCTGGCAATGGTGAGAACATCTGCTGTCAAAGAAGTATCGGGACCAGAGGCGAGGGAGGTGATCCCGAACATTCAAATGGACATGGGGGAAGTAAAGCAAGAGTGCGTGTGGTGCAGCCAAACACTTTGCTACCGAGAAAGTAGCATTACTCTTATAATGAGAGCTATCAAAAATCATGTTTGCCCGAAACGCCCCAAAAAATAAATTCTTCTTTTTTTCGTTGCTCCTGTTGAGCCCTTCTCAATGAATCATTTTTGTTTCCCCCCTCCCCCCCAAAAAAACAAAAAAATTACAAAATGTTCAGAAAAAACAAAAAAAATATAAAAAATGTTCAGAAAAATAATAAAAAAAATTTAAAACAACAAAAACCAAAAAAAAAGTTCTTTTCAGAACTACCTCCCCATTATAAAAAAAATTGGTAGAATTTTTGAAACTCTGCCAATCTCTATTTCTTTTAGTTCGCTTCCAGTTCGCACTCCGGTACGCGAACCAGGAGCGAACCAAAAAAATGTTTTTAAAAAAAGAACAGTAAGTATAAGGGAAGGAAACAGACAGTTATGTTAAAAGAAAGACAGCTACAGGGAGTAAAGAAAACATACTGTTACCCGCAATCCACTTCTGATCATGTCACATATTATATCATTCTTGACATGGTCAGTGACATCATCAGCAGTGGATTGCGAGTAACAGTATCTTTTGTTTACTTCCTATAGCTGTCTTTCTTGTAACATAAATGTCTGTTTCCTATCCTTATACTTACTGTTCTTGTTTTAAAAAATTTTTGAGATCATTCAGAAACAGTAACATTAATAGAGACAGAATGAGTGAATAATAATGAAGAAGTATGAGAAGAGAGGGACTGAGGAAAATACTGGAAGGAGTAGAATAATTAAGTAATAGAGAAAGGAATGAGAGAAGTAGCAAACGCAGGAAAGTAAGGATTAAAGAAATGAAGCAGTAGAACTAATAGATGTTAAATGTGATAGATTAAATGATTGATTCAGGATGACGATAAGGTGTGTCCTCTCCAAAATTTTGTTTAAGATGAGGCCTACTTAGGGTTGCATATCAAATTTATGCTTGTTGAAGAATACAGAGGAGATAATACATGTGAAGGCCTACCATTGAAGTAAAACATGTCCACTTCACTCTTGAACAACGGCCAGACCTCTTCTGTGTCCATAGACAGTCCTAAAGTTCATCTGCACAATGTCATCCGTAAACTTAGAAAACACAAGTAATGTAATTGAAAAACGTGGAGTTTCTTTTGCTCATTTCAAAATCACATCACCTGTGTTGCCTTTGCTTAGGTATCTCATAGTGCAGATGTAATTCAGCATATGAAACAGTACGCAGAAGTGCAGCAGTGTATGCATTAATACATGTGAAGGCCTACCAATGAAGTAAGTCATGTCCACTTATTACATCATTCATGACATAGTCAATGACATCATCAGCAGTGGATTGCGGGTTAAAAGAGTAGAAAACATTTACCTTATAATTCTTGTTAACTTTTTCAAATATTTTTTCATACTTTCAATCTGTAAAAGAGAGAAGAAACATTTCAAAAATATTAAAACATGTATTTAAAAATTTGAAAAGACAAGGGAAAAGGTTCAAGAAGAAACAGTTTTTCAAAAACTTTGAGATTTACAGAAGCCTCTGCTGCTATACGTCCCCTACACAATCCTAAAGATATATATTTTAAACAAACAGTATCTTGATGCTGATGAAGTGAGGCCTATTTTGGAACATGGTGCATCTTTTGCACTGCTGATGTCTCACAATAGTGATGCAATAGCAGCGCAAAAAAGATGTAAAGCCATCATAAAATTGTGTCTAACATTTTAAATGATTCTTTCAGGATACAAATAAGATGTGTCCTTTCAAGAGGTTTCTTTAAGGTGAGGCCTATTCAGTTTTCAAAAAAAACAGTACCCAGAAGTGCAGCACTGTAAGCATTAACTTTGACACTTACAGAAGCCTCAGTTTCTCCATATCTACCTCACATTTCTAAATGTATATCATAAGTACAAAAAGTAGAACATTAATTATACATGTTAAATGGTTTATTTTTGCTGTTCTCAGAATGTATCAAATTTCACTAAAAACAGTGACTTGAAGGTATTCATCATGTAACAGCGGGGAAAAAAAACCACAATCAAAATGATTGTGTTTAAAAAACCCATACAACATCAGAAATCAAAATTCAGAACTCCTTAAAGTTAACTTACTTTCCATGACGTCCAAGGATGTCCTATGAACAGCTTACACTCTTTTGTGCTGTTATTACTTTCAGCCCGCCACTTTCTGAAAGAAAATCTCCATCGTTTTTAAAAACACGTTACATGCAATAAATGACTTCTTGCTCTCTACCACAATTTTCCACAAGGCCAAATCTGGTCAGAGCCATTTATAACTCTTGGATTTCTTGTAAGCCAATCCCGTCATTTGGCATTTCCGCAACTTTCAGAATTAAAATGTTGAAGATCATTTTCACAATCCTGGAATAGTAATATCTTCCCCTTCTTGCTCAGTCATGTTCTACATTTCCTATGACACTGATACTGCTTACTATGAAGCAGACTTACACTACCTCTATGACTACTACAATTATTTAATTCTCTACATCACTTTTAATCACAAAGCAATGTAAAACAGTAGACAGCATTGCAGACTTACATTCCCTCTACTCCATGTTTTGATTGGCTGCTTCAATTAGCTTATAAAAAGAAACAGTTTTTCTGAACTCATTGAAAGTGCACGTATTTCTCCATGACGTCCAGTCCTATGGTTAGAAGTTATGTCTCTGAACTACACTTATCCTCAAGGCCAAATTGTGTAGGAGCCATTAGAACTTCTTGAAATTCCACAGAGCACATCCCGAGATTATTTCCCTAAAATTTTGGTTTTAAAAACACCAGGTAAGAGTTTTTAAGGTCATACGGCAATTTTTTTTTAAAATTAAAACAGAATCATTGCAGAATGACCAGCCATTTCTAGACTTTAAATAAGCTGTGTAATGTTCTGATGTTATTGAAGGGCCGTCATGATATATAATTGCTGCAGTTACAAAAGTCCTTCGTGATATTGACAACTGCGAAGCTACAAAATTTTTAATTAAAGTTGTCAATTTTGTTCCATCAGGCCTACATCGTTGGAACATTAAAATGACATACTGGCCATATGTTCGTATAAATAATGTGGACATCATTTCAGATTTACATTGGCTACACTCCATGTTGTGATCAGCTGCTTTTACTAGCTTATTAAAGGAGACTGATTTACTGTCTGGCAAAGTTAAATATATAAATCTTTCTGAGTCTACACTAGTAGTACTTGATACCATACAGTTTTCGCAGTCATGCTGCCATTGATAAGAAAGCCCAAACAGCTGATCTACATCTACACCTTCAGCATGTAATACATCAAGCATATACATTAAAAACTCCTGACAATCTTGCTGAATATTTTGAGAGAATTGTGTTTGGCCTGAACATCTGTCTAACAGATTTCGAATTTCAGACACACTTTCTATGTTTCTTCTATCAGTGCTACATTTCTCTAACACAGAATTTAACAAACTGCAAAATCTTTGATCAGAATTGACCACAATCTCTTCTTTTACATTTTTTAGAGAAAACAAAACATTAACCACTACATTAGCATAGCAATTGACACCAGAACTGTTTTCAAACTGAAAACCAACAACATCTTCAACAGAATCCTTTTTGTTTCTGCTTGTAATTTTAGGTTCATTGACTTTTTGTCTTTTTGCTACAACCTCCCCAGTATTGTTCTCATTTCTTCGTTTCCGGCCTACCACACGTTTCTCAAACAAAGGATACTGAGGCAAATGTGGCGCATACTCTCTTCTTAACCTATTGTATTCCTTAACACAATCTAGATCCGCACAAATGTTTGTGACATCACACTCAATCAAGTACAATCCCGATAAAGTTCTAACTCGTGACAATGCCACATATGCCATACCCTCCTTGAACACAGAACTGCCAATATTCACCAATGCACTGTCTACACTTAAACCTTGCGATTTATGGATTGTCACCGCATATGCCAAGCAAACAGGAAACTGCATACGGCGAACATATAAGTCTTTTACAAGCAAAAATCTAGCAGAACAACGAGCAATTAGCTGTACTTCCTCAATGCCATCAAATTTAATTTTTAAAAATTTAATTCCATCTCTATTTCTGTATTTCACAAAATCAACAACATTACCCATTGATCCATTTACCAGACCTCTTTCAACATGTAAATTCCTTCTTAAAATTATACGGCAGTTCAAGCACACATTCAGAGTCTTTTCAAAACCTGCAGTTTTAGATATACTCTTCTCTAATGAATCCAATTTTGTTTTCAGATTCTCAGACAAAATAATTGTTGATCCCATATGCTCTACTCTGTCAATAGCTTCCAGTTTCACAATCTCTTGCTTTTCTAAATGCAACATTTTGTTGTTGAATTTGGCACATTCTGCAAGAGTTGGCATCAAACATATTCCAGATTTCTTCTCAGTAATTTTCTGAAAAATATTCTCAGGCACAACATCTTGTTCTGGATATAAATTTGACAGTAATCGTGCATGTAAAGCTTCTTTCCCATGCTCGGTCACTTTTCCAATTCTAACATCTTGTAGAATAGTCTTGTAAACTTCATCCTTCGCCTGACGCATATTTTCATGCAGTTCAGCATAATTGAAGTTTAACCATATATTGACGTTGCCAATGCTGCCTAGGCACTTCCTGGTATCTTCATGCGTGAGCATTTTGAACACAGGTTGCCCTTTTACTGGTGTCAGCTGCAGAAGATCTCCGAAAACAATGATGTGTTTGCCACCAAATAACACATCATACTCTGTTTTGAGAACTTCTTGCATCCTCAAATGCACAAAGGCAAGCATGACATTGGAAACCATGCTTACTTCGTCAATGATAAGAAGTTTCATTTTCCTCAAGATTCTTGAAACTTCAAAACAAGCATCTCCAGATAGCTTGTGATATTGTAATTTGTTGTCATGCTCCACTGGCAGCATCAGTAAACGATGTAAAGTAATCCCTTTAATGTTATGTGCTGCCAGTCCAGTTGGAGCGGTGACAACACAAGACAGCGATGACTCTGTCCTTTCCTGCAAATAGCATGAAATTGCTTTAATGAGGAAACTTTTTCCAGTTCCCGCTTCTCCACTCACGTACAGTCGGACAGGCTTCAACGACGTACATGAGCATTCTTTCTTGTCATGACTTAATCCATGATCAATTTGCATGGTAACTTCGTCATATATTTTCCTCTGCTCAACGTTGAGTTGTCTTTCCAACTCTTCTAAGTTAACCGCATCCTCCTGAGCATGTGCCATGGCTCTTTCCACTTCATTCATGGCAGTGGCAGCTTCATTTTCGATAACAGGTCCTCCTAGTGGATCCTGACTCAATGAAGCAGAACTCTGACTGTCCTGAGAACTGTCTCTGGCAATCTCGGCTGCAATCGTTGCTTCCTGCTCAATTTCCGCATTCAACATTTCTACATATTTGGGAAAAGCAGGACATTCTATGGTCTCCTTGGCGGCATTGAAAGAGTCTTCGTAACAGAGGAAATCTCCAAGCAGTTCCTCTTCTGCACGCCAAGGCTTGAAAAGTTGCAAAAGTGCTAAATAGAAAAACTCCTTTTTTTCAGGAGATTCGCCACTCAATTTTCGATGGTTTACCAAGTGGCATTTTCTTTGCTTGACCAGACATCCCTCACTTCCTATTACAGCATACACTCCTTTCTCAGTATCTTCTTTGATGTTCCTCTTGAATATGTAATTTTGAAGAACCTCATACAGACAAACATTGTCGAGGTGACTGCTTCTATTTGGATAATATGTATCCAACATGTTGGTCTTCAAAATGTCGGTACTGTTTGGCTCCTTTTCCGCCAAATACTCAATTTCCCGCACAGGTTTGAGAACTCGATTACGCGTTGCAGCAAGACCAAGACTCGCCCAAACGATACTCCTGGACTTGGCATAGAGACTTGCTGAAGACAACCGGTCAGAGCATTCGTAAGCTCCAATTTCTCGATGCGACAACATCTTCAGACTGAAACTGTACAACTTCTTGCTGAGGCTCTTTTCATGGGAAATGTCCTCCCACATATCCTTCAATTCTGTCTTCTCTTTTTTGGTGATGTAAGACGTCACATACCGAGCCACAGCCATACAGTTATCAGCCACAAACTGTATATCCATGTTAGCATTCCACATGGACAAAATCACCGGGTTGTAGTCGTTGATGTACTTGGACTCTTCGTTCCTCTTCAAATTGTATGTGTTTTTAGGTGATTTCTTCATGACATTATGTCGCAGCGAAGACATCAAACTGTTTACTCTTCCTTTAGAAATCACCGGTCGTGGAAAACCGAAACGACATTTGGTGTAGAACTTGTCCTTGTTTCGGAATTTACGACGGCAGTACTTTCCACATCGATGGCTTTGGAAACGCAGAACTTTTTCTCTTAGGCTTTTCTTCTCCTTTGCGTTTGGAACAGCACACGTAGAATACTGTTGGATGAAACTCATCACTGAGTCTTCTGGATCCGTTCCAAATTTAGGTGCATCCTTGATCCACAGCAACATATGTATATGAGGAGCACCTCTTGCTTGGTACTCCTTTCTCCAGAAGAAATCCAACACCTCTCCAAGAGGTGGATTCTTCTTATTCATGATGAAAGACATCATAGCTTCAAATCTATGATTGAAGTACCTACATACATTGACTGGATCCAAAGAGCACAGTTCTCCGGGTGTCTTGAATTCGATGTTATCTACGTTAGCATTTGCCTCTCGTAGAAATTCAAGTAAGTCTTCCCACCCATACTCGGCACAGCTCAGAGTGAGGAACCATGTGGGAGTACCTAAGTTCCTCAGCATACATTTTAAATCACCATGACGACGGTACCAGTACTCATTAGTACCACGCTGACACGCCATGAGATTAATCAGGTGAGAATCCAAAATACTGTCTTGGACATTGACTTTATCCATAAAGTCACTTGCCGAGATGTTTTGCATGTGTATACCACTTTTCAAGATGTGGTTCACTGCATATGACAGTCCAGACAGATCGCTTTCAAACAGGAGATGAAACAAATAGGGAATGCATTGTCGAAACCTAGCATCTCCTGCATACAATCGCAAAGTCCGGTATTCAGAAGCAGGAATTTGATGAGGTCGCTCATCATATCTTCCTCCCTGACCTGTTGGAAAAAGCTGTGGGAAACACCGAGCTTCCAAACTTTCCTCCCAAACACTAATGGGACTCCCTTTGGCTTGTTTAATTTGAAACAACTCAATAGCATTCCCCATGACTTCCTTGGAATGCAAAGGATGAACACTATAATGTTCATATATTTCTTCACTAGTAGAGGGTTCTACTTTCTCAATTTGACCAGCACACAAATCGCTATCCTCTTCCTCACTTACTTCCTCTTCTGCAACATATACATTCTTATAGTATTTATTATTTTTTTTCAAATACAATGTTGCCTTTTTAACTTTCCTAACATCTACTAAATCTTGCCATATTTTCTTATTCTTTGTCGGAACCCCATTAACTAAGATAACCAGAGGTTCCTCTTCCACTTTTTCTACTCCAATTGTGTTAATGTTTTTCTTCAAATCTAGAGGCAAATAAACAACTCTTCCCTTTAATCCTCTCTGTAAATCTGATGGAGGCAATTTCCCTGTCTTTGGCTCCATTCTTACAATAGCCTGAAAGGGATGGATACTTTGAATCAAAATAGATTCATAAGTATTTAAATCCTTCAATTCAGAAGGAATCTCAACCAATTCCAGATTATTATGAACTGCTCTAGCAGGCATCTGGTTTTGATTTAATTTGCAACAACAATAAGTACACACACGTTGATCCAATCCCAAATCAAAACAATTTTCTACCATCAAGTATGTTGCGAAATCCTTCCATTCACTATTATTTTCCCTTTCACTTTTTGCATATAAATCCACTAACTTAGTCTGATTCTTATAATAAGTGCGTCGACAACACACACAAGTGAAATTAGGCCTCTCACTTGATTTCACCTCAAACGTCGCAATTTCCCTCTGGAAATTATCTGTACTGGAAACCTGTACACTATCTTCCACATGACCCTCTTCTTCTTGCTCAATTTCAACATTCTCCTCTTTACTTCCAAAGTAACAAAACTCAATTTCTTCACATATATTCTTCACATCTATTTCAGAACCATGCAAAAGAGCAGCGCATAATTGTTTAAGCATAATTGCTGGACTCTTAGCATAATACAACATTCTAACTAATTTCCTCACTTTATTATGATGCACTGCTAGCATCCTGAAATGATGAAAAACACTCTGGCATACTCTCCTGGAAAGACAAGCCAGTGAATGACCATGCAAACCTGTCACTTCTCTTACTCTGCAAGGATCTAATTCTTGCAACAACCTTATTTTCTGCTTCAAACTTTTCTTATTAAATGACCGTACAAAATCACAAAGCAAATTGATGGAATCCTGTCGCACACTGCAAATACTACTACACTTCCAGGTGTACACAGGACCCTTAGCACATCTTCCTAAAACCTCATTACCTAACACCTCTTCTGCCTCTGTTGTCACAAGTTTTTCTTTTTCAACTGGACAACCATCTTTCACTTCATAAGCACGACCACTGGTGTCAACTGCATGCACCAAATCATTATCCTGGAAATAACTCTCCTCATTAAAAAATGCCTCACAGCTTGAACTATGCATCCATTCTCCAGAAAAAACTTCACAAAAATTACTACGATTAACTATTCTCTTCCATCTACTATTTCTTTTGAAATCATAAATTGCCTTGTTTAGCTTCCTAATTCTATTGATTATCAAAATAAATAACTTACGTTTAATTTCAAATGCCTGATCAATAACTTTCTCAACTTTTTTTTTTCTCTTATAAAAAACCAGTTTCTGTTGACCTTTCTTAATATTTTTTAACAAATTGCCAATTATCCTGTTGCGGAACATTCGTTTACGAATCTCCCTAAACTGTTGTTTCCTTCTACTATCATGCACAGAGTTATCTCTTGCTCTAGCAGTAACATTTTTAATTGGCCTTTCCTTTCCATTTGAATTCCTTCTCGTTTTATGGACTGAAACATTTTCTGTAGTAATATTTTTTTTACTACACATATTTCTTATGAAATATTTTGTGCTCTTACCCGGTGCTTTCTTCGTGACTTGACAAATCTTTTTGTTAGAGGACTGCTGCTTATTTTCTTTCACCTGCTGTCTTTGACGTTTTGCAGCCTTTCTCTGTCTTTCTATTGTTGGCATGGTGAAATCTTGAAATGATCTGCAGTTGAATCTGTGGTAAAATATAATAAAAAATGTTACTAACCATTATTACCAAACAGTAAAACAATAACAGTGATCAAAAACTTAACACACTACTTGACATTTTAAATAGAAGATTTTTTAGTCCTTGCAAATTTACAATACAGAAATAGCAGAAAAGAAATGACATTTATATTTATGTTACCTGTGCTATTTTATATGTGAATCTGATCTAATTTTATGAGCATATTTTAATATTTTATTGAAGACACTACACATAACCTGCTTTTGAAGGTGTCTTTATTTTTAAATTAAACGGTTTACCTTTTTACTTTTTATTAACTATAAATTTTAAAAATAAATGTTTATATTTCCATAGGCTCAAGCAGGTCAGCTTCCCATCCTATGTCATATAATTCGGACAAATCTGCATCCTCATCACGCTCTTCTTCATCCTCAGGATTTAAATCATCCAAGGGATCAACATCCACTGATGTTTCAATTACAAGTTCAATGATGAGGTCAAAATCAACTGATTGCATGAGGTTGTCTTTATCTTTAATGTTGAGGTTGTCTTTATCTTTAAAGAAAGATAACAACAATGAGATGTTACAGAGTAAGAGACAAATCTCAGAGATTATAATAGTAAAATTGTTTAACAAGAGTAATATTTTGCAGCTATTATTTAGCCATGTCCAGCAATGCTGAGCAGGTGAAGACTATGTCTAAATTTTCAGTGAACAGGACTCATCTCTTCTTAACCTTGGATAAGCCTCACCGACTCTGTGTGTCCTGCACATACTTAAATGTAAAGGGGCAGATTTATGTTAAATGGCACATCCCCAGGCATGCACCAGTTAACGTGCACCACTACTCTGCCACCCATGGTGTGCCGTATTTACAATCAGATAGGAGAAAGCTTCGTCAAAACCCTGCGCCTGCTTTAAGCAGGCATAGGTCTTGACGCAACATTGTGGAGATGGGGCACCCCTGAGCCTTGCTTGAGCTGCATCGCACTTGCGATACAACTCCAGCAATCACTACCTTTACAGCACAGATACGTCACGCATCTGTGCCATTTTTGCCCCATGATGCCCCGTATTCTAAATGCAGCACACCATGGGTGGCGGAACAGCGGCGCAGGATGACTGACACATCCCTGGTGATGCACCAGTCATCATAAATCTATCCCTAAGCTTCTTATCTTGTTACAGATGAACCGCCATATGTAGCATGAAACTATTTTGCATTTCCTAAATAGCGAATTTTAAGGAATAAATAGCAATTCTTTACCATTCCTAATTTGCAATGAGCAAATTGCTAATTTCAAGTTACCCATTCATTTCCATGGGCTAGGAGGCTCATAGGAATGAAGGTTTAATTTGCGATTAGCAATTTGCTCATCACAAATTAGGAATTTTTCCAAGGGTGCAGGGGTGTCTCAAGAACACCCTGCTGCACCCCTGAAAAAGAAATTTGGGGGCATATGGCACACATACATGCCCTAAGGGCATGTGTTGGCGTCATATGGCACCTTTTGTTTTTTTGAAAAAAAGCTTTTTGAAAAGAATTCACAAATTACCACCAATTTACCACAATAGTTTCCAAATCCTTAATGTCATTTTTTACATATTTTTTGTTTGATACATTGCATTTAAGTAGTCACAAAATTTGCAAATCCTTCAGTGCAATTGCAAAATAAGGAATAGCAAATTTTGCTACTCCTTATTTTGCATCAAACTTGTTTGATACATACCATTTGTCTAATTAACATTTGCAAAGGCCGAAATTCGTAGAATTTTGATCTTTGCGAATGCTAATTAGCTTAATACATATGGCCCCAAGTGAGGCCTGTCTTGCGACATGGTGCATCTTTTGCATCACTGCTGCATCGGTTTCATGTGGTACGTTTTTTTTACACCATGACATATCTGCCTAAATGCATCAATTTGTAATGTTGTCGCCTCATAGCAAATCTTTTGCACCGCCGCTGCATCATAAAAGTGACGCACAGTGGCACAAAAGAGGCATACACCTATCATAAATCTGTCCCTAGCATTTTAAAAGATTAATCCAGGATGACGATAAGGTGTGGCCTATCCAGAGGTTTGTTTAAGGTGAGGCCTACTCAGGATTGCAGATTAAAGTTACGCTTAATGAAGAATACAGAGGAGATAATACATGTAAAGGCCTACCAATGAAGTAAGTAATGTGCACTTTATTGCGCCAGTCATCATAAATGTATCCCTAATCTTCTTATCTTGTTACAGATGAACCACCATATGTACCATCAAACTATTTTGCATTTCCTAAATAGCAAATTTTAAGGAATAAATAGCAATTCTTTACCATTCCTAATTTGCAATGAGCAAATTGCTAATTGCAAATTAGCACCGCCGCTGCATCATAAAAGTGACGCACAGTGGCACAAAAGAGGCATACACCTATCATAAATCTGTCCCTAGCATTTTAAATGATTAATTCAGGATGACGATAAGGTGTGGCCTATCCAGAGGTTTGTTTAAGGTGAGGCCTACTCAGGATTGCAGATTAAAGTTACGCTTGATGAAGAATACAGAGGACATAATACATGTAAAGCTCTACCAATGAAGTAAGTGATGTCCACTTCATTGCGCCAGTCATCATAAATGTATCCCTAAGCTTCTTATCTTGTTACAGATGAACCACCATATGTACCATCAAACTATTTTGCATTTCCAAAATAGCGAATTTTAAGGAATAAATAGCAATTCTTTACCATTCCTAATTTGCGATGAGCAAATTGCTAATAGCAAATTACCCATTCATTTCCATGGAGCAGGAGGCCCATAAGAATGAAGGTGCAATTTGCGATTAGCAATTAGCTCATCGCAAATTAGGAATTTTTCCAAAGGTGCAGGGGTGTCTCAAGAACACCCTGCTGCACCCCTGAAAACGAAATTTGTGGACATATGGCGCACATAAATTTTAACAACATTCCTTTACCTCAAAAACGATTTTCAATTCATAATTTGAAAACACTGCCCACAGGGAAATTACTTAAAATGTCCTTAAGACACATGAAAGTGTTTTTTTATTGCCTTTCCAGCATGGTTGGGTCACTTTTAACATGGCTATGTAACACAAACATTTAAAATCTAAATTTCCCATGCACAGGTCGGAGCATATTTACAAGCAACTTGCGCCACAGAGAAAGGTCTTACATTAAAATGGGAAAAATAACATCAGGGACAGTCAATTGCCGTATAAAGAAGCATACACCATTATGTCCTTGTCATAAATTTAAAAACAATTCCTTTTCCCCAAAAACGATTTTCAAATCATAATTTCAAAACACTGCACATGGGAAAATTACTTAAAATGTCCTTAAGACACATAAAAGCGTTTTTTGATTGCCTTTGCAGCATGTTTGTATCACTTTTAACATGGCTATGTAACACAAACATTCAAAATCTAAATTTTCCATGCACATGTGGGAGCATATTTACAAGCAATTTGCGCCACATAATTCATAATTTTCTCCTAAAAGCACACTATTCTCTATCTAAATTAAAGAAATATTTTCTCACCTTAGCAAATACTTTGAGTTTGAAAACAGTCTCAGAAACACACCAATTTGTCTTCAGCAGAGCAAAAGGTATGCACTCCAGAGTCTGCAGCTATCAAAAGCACAGAAATGCTGTAATTCTTCACACATATCTCTCATGTCACCCAATCAAAACTCTTCCCTCACTTTTTTTCAAATGAAAACCCTTCCCCCCTCTGCCCTTTCTGCCTTTTCTGCATGGCAACCACCTCTTGGAAGACTTCTGGTGTTTGCAAGTTCACACAACTTTGTTGCAATTGAACTCTGAACTCTCAGTGCACCTGCATATCCAGTGCATTCTTTCATTTAATGATTTTTTATTGACCATTCAAAATACATCTTTCAAAGAACACATCCGTGCACCCTAACTTTCTGTTTTCAGCAATCAAAATCCACCAATCACTGTTACTGCTTCATGAACACAGAAACTCCACAGTTTTTTTCATTTTAAACTCTCATTTTTTCAACTGCCATTTCATTGCCACACTTCATCTGACTGCAGGAGAACCTTCTCTCACCATGTTTTCTGTCTGGATTGTTGGACATAGTTATATTCACTGGGCTCAAAGGTACGTTGAAAACAGGAAATTACCTAACCTCAATTTACAAGATGTGGAAATTAAGTGGTTTGGCCACAGAGGATTAAAATGTCACCAATTGGTACCATTGGTGAAAACCTTTATGCATTTGCCCAAACCTGACCTGTTAATTGTGCACTGTGGAGGTAATGACTTGGGCACTTTGACTGGTGTAGGTCTGGAAATGCTTTTAAAGGACACCTTTGAGCAATTGATGGCACTTTTTCCTCAGACTGCCTTGGTATATTCAAATATATGCCAAAGACAGAAATGGAGGTGGTCAAACCAATTTTGTCCACAAATTGAGAAGTCGAGGAAGCATGTAAACAAATCTGTTTCAGCTTACATGAGAGACCATGGAATGGGCTCCCTGTACAACAATAACTTGCGTTACTACATGCAAGATATCTACAGAGGAGATGGAGTTCACTTCTCAGATGAGGGCAACAGAGTTTTCACTCTGAATTTAAGAATGTGCATTGGTACCTACTTATAAGTACCTAAATGTACCATAAACCCAAAAGCTCTTCTCAGAGCTACCCTACATCTGATCACTCACAATTATTATTTTACTCTAACATTTTTCACTAATTTCCAACAAAGTACGCTCCCTGGGGCGCTACCCGGTACGCGAACCGGGAGCTAACCTCGCGAATTTTTTTTTTAAAATGTTTTTTTTTCGCACATATAAGCCTCCTCAGCCACCCTCAGAAAACCTAGGGGGTCAAGATAACTCTACCGTGCCCCCTTCTACCCATTCTGAACATTATTTGCCCTCCATCTTGTATCTTAATTCGACCGAAACACAAAATGGTGGACTCCCGGAACGCTTAAGGTTCGCGAACCGGGGCGCTCAACGGTACGCGTACCGGGTCGCTCCCTGGGAAGCGCACCATCAAAAAAGGTGGGAAAGTAGTTCACAGAAAAGCCACTGGAGACAATTTCACCAAATATAGATTAGCTCATACTACATACCAATCCCTACCATTTTCACAAATTTGATTGGAATTCCATTTAGTCATTTAGCCTGTAGACCTCTCTAAATACCCTGAGGTAAATTACTTCACAAAACACATCTGAAGTGTTGGAATTGAAAACCAATGAAAATGTTACTTTCATTTTCTACTTTTTTTACCTGACATTTCATTGGTTATATACCTGAATATATATAAAGGAAGAGAAGAAAACACAGCCATTTTGACTACTACTTCTTGCTGTACATTTCAATAGTATTTTCACTAATTCCTTCAACTTCTTTCTAAAGGTAAGTTTTTATTTTTAAAACTGAAGTATATTGTGCACTATAAGTTAATATGGTAAACTTTTTCTGATAGATATATACTATCCCTCTGTAGTAGTTATAGATTTAGAGAGACTTCTCTGTTATAGTTATGGATGGAGTTAGGCTTCTCTTGTATAATTATGAATTTACTTACGTTAAATCACATACACTTTTTTATATTCCTACTTCCACTCTGATACTATACACTGCCCAAAGATAAATTCACCGATAAAAAATGCCTATTTAAAATTATTCCCAACATTGCCCTATCTCTACTAATATTTATTTTTTTAATCCAAATTTCAGGCAAAATGGAAGGCGAAAACCAAGTTTCTTTTGAAATGGACCTGCAAGAGAGCAGCCAAGAATTGATTGATACAATTGATCAAATTGACATCGAATTTTTCGATGAAACTTGGGACAATGAACTACTGCAATGTGTACAAGCAGTAGATAACCTCCTTGCAAATGAGGACATTTTACACCCTCAGAGACTACAATGTATATTCCATGATAATTATGAAATTTCTGACAATGAAATGTTAGAAAGTTTAATAAATTATGAAACACAATCACAATAAAAAAAATGCTTAAAAAATAAAAAAAATAAAAAATAATCAACAAAAACAACAATCAATTAACATACAGCATTTGAAAAGTCTATCATTCATTTTTCATTGCAGTACGCTGCCCAGAACGCTTCCCGGTTTGCGGACCGGGCGCTCCCCACGCAAAAAAAAACAAAAAAAATGTTTTGGTTTTTTTGCCCCGCGGGGCCCTTTTAAAACCTCCACATTAAACCTAGGGGGTCAGGGAGGATCTAGTATGCCCCCTTATGGTCATTTTCGCTTTTGTTTTGGCCTCCTCTTGTCTCTCAATCCTACCGAGAGACAAGATGGCGGCCGCTCCGGACTGTTTAGAATGTTGACAGACACCGGAGAGCCAATCAGCTTAGCTACGCGAAGTTCCGGTACGCTTAAGATCCGCGGACCGGAGCGCTGCCCGGAGCGCGCTTACAGATATATATCTTTTTTTAAACGTTAATTTCTCAAAATCCACTGGAGCACATATATTGAGACATAGAAAAGGCACATCGGGCTACCAGTCCCTACAATTTTGCCAAGTTTCATGGAAATCCATTCAGCCGTTCGGGCTAAAAGTGAGGCCAACCGCCCTATGGAAAACTCAATGTTAAAAACACGTTTTGGGACCCCCCTTTTTTCTCGGCCCCCCCTTGACGAAACCCCCCCAAATTTCCAAGGGCTGCTCAGAAACAAAATGTTCCATTTTCCAGAAAATTTCAGCCAATTCCGTCCACAAACGCCAAAGTTATTAGACATAGAATTTTCAAAAATCCCATAGGGAAAAAATCCTAACTATATATACCTACTGGCGACCGCCAGTAGGTAATATATATATATCTATATATATATATATATATATATATAGAGAGAGAGAGAGAGAGAGAGAGAGAGAGAGAGAGAGAGAGAGATGTGTATGGTTTTTTTTTCATTTCTTTACACAGTAGTTATAATTAGATTGACGTTTCAAGAGGCAGAGAGGTTTGTGTCTTGCTAATAATATTTGGCACTATTTAACAAATCTGCACAAAACTTTCCAAAAAAAGGATCATCCACTTCCTCTCCTTCATGGAAAGTTTCACACTGAGCTGTCAAGTGGGGGTTAAGAAAAAAGGGGGTGTCAAAACAATGACTTACCATTTTAAGTTCAATAGGAAACTTTACTCTCTGATACAGAATGACAACTGAACGGCGACTGAATGGAATTATGCCACATTTTGCAAAAAGTGAAATTTATTGAGAAACTGTGCTTTTGTGATTAGCTTTGAAAAAGGGGCTCAGAAACCCCTTCTGCTTGAAGAGGTAAAAAATGAAGTATATCTTGATGGCTGGTCCAGCAGGAGCCACCAAAATGGCAATAAATAGGGTCCACTAATTTGCTGAGCGAGCTTTTTCTCCTATTAACCACTTAGGTACGGAGGGACTGGTGCCAGTCTCACAGAATTGAGCAATCTGATTGGCTGGCTGCAACTCTGAGCAAAATGTTGCAGCTGATATTTCAAAACTCAGGGACTCAATCTATTGTCCTGCAAAAGTTTCAAAATACGGTTATAAAGGGACAGGGTAAAGACACACTGACCCTCAGGTACTAATGTGTGGATGACAAGCAACCCCCCACAAAAGGCTAACATAGGAAAAAAGATTTGGGTCATGGGTACTGCGTTACTCCTGTGGGACTCAACTCATATCTCTTTGGTGAGGTACCATGGTAGTTCCGTGGGGATCGCTGCAAACGTTTCAAGCCCATGGTACTGCAGTACCTTGTAAGCTTCCCTGAGGAGACTTGCAGAGTGCAGCGGTAAATATGAAGAGAACAATGGTTCAGTTCCCATGTGGGGGATCGGTCAACCAAAGGTGGTTGATCACAAGGCCTGGCAAGGGACCTGGCCCTGCAGTCAACCCCATTCGGCACAACCAACAGCCATCTGCAGCAGGGGTTCGACAGTAGCTGTGGGTTTGGTCAGAGAGCCTGGAGCCTGGCCACGCACAGCAAGGAATTTGCCACCTGTGGTGTGGAGTGCAAATATTTTAAAAAACGGAGTTTCCCTGCTTCTACTGTTTTCTAAGGAAGTGTGCTGCTGCACCTCTCAGTGGTCATGCGTGGTGCTTGTCTTTACCCCTAGATTGGGCTGGAGAACATTTACACTTGTTTTAACACCTTTATGGCTGTAATATCTTTTAAAGTGTAGTTTGTGAATAGCAATTATTGGTGCTGGTTTCTATTAGCCTCTCCCCCACTAAAACACTCCTTAAATTTACCTAAACTCCTCCTATTCAGTAATAAGTATTTTGCCATTTTCTATCCTCTCTCCCCCTTCTTCCTCCGATGTTTACTACTGAAACATACGCCTACATGTGGGGAAATCTCTGCTACCTTGGCGCCCGTAGGTTTGTGAACAGCTTATTGTAGCACGAGTAGTACTACTGTAGTCAGTCAGGGATTTAAGTGGGATGAAAAACTACAGGGTCTTTTAAAGGGGCGTGGCCGATGTAATTAAGCTAAAAACATGAGCTAAAAATCGGTGCTTAGAGGAGTGTGCCCCCTCGACTGGTATTTTTCTGCTTCTGTCATTGCATCTAGTTATATTTTACAAGTAACATTACATCTACCACAAGCCAGATCTATTGGCTGTGTTAATGGTTGTTAGTTGCATAAGATAAATAAGCAACAACTATGGCTTAGTTGTATAGAATATTGAAAATGCTTCAGGTCTGAAATGATGAGACTGTGAAAGAACTATAATGAGTCTCTTTGAAGTGACATCAAAAGCAATGAAGGGTGGTACTGCTGGAGAGCTAAGATTTTTTTCACCCTGATGGTGAGGGCAAAGATGGAGAGCCAGATAGGGCCCCATCTCAACACCTGCTTTTTAGAACTGCTGGTGCTAAGCACCTGTAGTCCTGCAAAGTATCACGCATCAGGCGTTAGATTGACGCATTTCAATGTGGTACGCTGCATTACCGCACTGAAATGCATTGTCACGCCTATGCTGTGTGCCAGCTGTCACTGAAAGCCTGACTAAAACTAAGAGTCTATGACAGCACACTATGCGCGCCTCTGCTCAAGCAGGCTTGGTGTTCAACTGAGCATGGACTTTATTTTCCAAACTAGATGGCGGCTGGATAGTTTGCGGGCGGCGCGGAATGTAATCATGGTTACAGGGAGCCCTGCTTATAATTATGGCACCGGCCGCGGGCTTGCATCGGCTCGGGAAAACCACGTGCTAGCAATTGTTATTACCTCCCACGTTGAATTCAGTATCTTGCTGTAGCCGACAGAGAGAAGCCAGTGACACCGGGGCTGCCTGGACAGACTGGAGGGTCCTTCTTCTGTGAGATTAGTGAAACTTTGCTATTGCCTCATGTCTGACTTTTCGTGGTCAGTGGGAGAGAGAGTTTGCGTGCTCTGAGTTAAGATGCTGACTGAGCCCCCATGTGCAGCTCTTCCGCTGCATCTCGGTTATCTCTCCTCGGTGGGGCCTTGGGAGAGGCTGCAGGTCTCTGTAGCAGCCTGTAGGCTCTTATTTCTTCGTAAAGGACCCCCTCATTGGACCTCCTTGTTTGTTCAGAGCATCAGGTCTCTCTTCCTCACAAGTAGGGGAAAAGAAATCCGAAGCAGCACAAGGTCGCGCGGATCCTTCACTTACTCAATGCAGAAACCCTCTGTCTGTCCGACCAAGGGGCAATATTTATTAGAGCGTCTAAGTAAATGGAATAGACTGGCCCTGTTTGTTCACGGCGTCCAATTAAATGCCACGGATTACTTTCGATTTATTAGGGCTTCTTAAACTGCAAATGAACGTCAACCATTGAAACAAATGGAAACGGACAGTGCAAACAGCTGACAGCTTACCCAGTTCAATGTGTAAAGTGTGGATCATTTCAATCAGATGCCTTCCCAGACACATACTAACAAATGCACTCCATCCTAGACTTATTCTTAATTTACCTGTGCCCCTGTCATTCACACAGTATGTCTCTGATTTGTTTTTCAGTTGCGTTACTGATACGGTCAACGGCGGCAGTTGAGTGAGACTGCGAGTCACAGCTGATTATAATTACATTTTGAACCTCTTCCAAGCTGTTTTATCTAATTCCAGCAATTTTAGCTAGTCTGATGAATGGAAGCCGTTTATATTTCTTACGTTTTGCAGCAGTTAACGTAGTTTCTCGTTCCTCAAATGTGTGCAATTTCTGATAATATTGTTTCCCTCTCATCTTCAGTGCTTGATTTTGCTCGCGAGACAGTGTCACTCATAGTCATTGAAATGTCAGTCATAATCACTTAAAATTATTAAAATGTCACACATAGCAATCTGAAACCTTGGCAGCTGTGCACCTGACTGCAGTATCGTATTACGTACTACAAACTGCAGTTTGTGAATAAGGCACTGTGCGTTGGGCATTCGATGCACAACTTTGCAAGTTCAGCTTCTTGACAGTCTCTACCGCCTGACTCTCTTCCTTTAGTTACCGCCGATAAAGTGTGTCCTGTGCGATTCTTCACTTTATCCTCGTCTTTGGCTGAAAGTCACATATGGGGCACAGTTGACAATTATCGAGACACAGATGGCAAACTATGATACTCTTCGGTTCTTGGAGGAGCAGCAGCTGGCTCCTTAATAGGCTCGCAGATAATTGTGGAAGCCGCTCTGCGCAGGGGAAGGCCCTGGAGAGCTACTAATTGTCAGAGAGCGGTGGACTTGACTGACTTCCGCCGTCTTCCTGGAGCTTATTTCCAGCTCATCCTCAGACTGCACGCGCTTATGGATTTCTGGAAAGTTCTAACAATACTCCCTCATAACTATACATGAGACGCTCAGATGAGCATACGGAGATTGGGGGCAGCCATAAATTACGTATCCCTTGTCACATGTATGGCCTGCTGGGATTTCAATGATGCAGTAGAGAGATCATTTTTCTTCAGTTTTTTTTTCTTTAATAGGGATTACTATCCATCCCATGTATGCACTGCTGTTAAACTTACATTGAAAGTTTCAGTACGAAGTAGAAGGAGTTTCTCTATAAAGTGATTATACGGACTTATACCAAGAGTGTGTAATGAGGGGCAAGATGACTGTGGCACAGTTCACCTGGAATACTAATGTACGCGGAAGTACTGTAAATTATCCGAGTGCTCAATGGCACCATCTCTGAGGAGCAGATTTGCAAGACCCTTGCGACACTTTTGAGCCGCTGTTGCGTCACTTTTTGCGAGGCAGCGGAGGTGTAAAAAATGTGCCACTTTGCGGCCAATTTACAATGTGCTACATCTAGGGAGATGCGTTACCTTGTAAAGCCCTGCGCCACATTATACCTGCGTTAGGTATAATGTATGCAGAGTGGGCGTTCCAAAGCAAAAAGCCATGTAGAACTGACTCTACGCCTTCACTACGTCAAAATCGCTACGCCTGCTCAGACCAGGCGTAAGGAATGACTCAGGGCTTTTTGAATGGGACTCACCTATCTGTTGTGGCGCATTGCTGGAGCTGCGTCACTTTCATGAGCAACTACGGCATTGCATCACTTTTGGGCCAACAGATGCGTCAGAATATCTGACGCATCTGTCAATCCTTGCGATATAGTGTGCCATATTGTAAATACGGTGCATCCATGGTGGCGCAAGGGTTTCGTATGGAGGCGCAGGGAAAATGACGCATCCGTACAGATGCATTTGTTTCTTGTAAATCTGCCCCTAAATTTGAGCACAAATTCCTTTTGATACCTGAAACCTGGTGTAAGTTAGCAGGCAGTCTGTGTATTTGCCAGACATGACTAATAACACAGGGGTGCCGCTCGCTGTTAGAGCTTCCCTTCTGTGCTGCTGCTGGGAGCTGAAAGGACACAGGACAGTGCCGGCTCGTGAACTAAGGAGTTCTTGAAGGGTCCTTGTTGCTGGAGACATCGTGGGTCAGTGCCACGAGATTGCTGCTGGACGCGGGTGCGGGGGACTGCGAGGACCAGCATTACTTCCTGACACCAGCTGGTCCTCTTCCCCTGCGCTGCCCCGCCTATTTGCCCTATTTGAACAGGCTTCACTCCCGCTATGCGGGACGCGCGCGGGACTAGCCCGGGCGAAGCCTGGGCAAAGGGCGGGCCCGTTCTAGCCCGTTACAGACCGTGTAGGACCGACCCGGGCCCACTCTCTTGGCTCTGATTTGCTGGAAGATACTCATTTGATCTGGCTATGAGGGCGGGTGTAAGCGCGGTCAATGGTGGCTCGTGAACTAAGGAGTAAGGCTACGGCTTCAAGCACTGTGGTTGCAGGTACACTGGACAGATTAGAGCTAACTCCGTAGTGGCCAGTGAGCTTGCCGTGGTTGAGCAGCGTCTCTCCGAAGGCATCGAATCCCTTAGAAGATCCTCTTTGGGCCTTATAGCTGCTGCCAAAATGCCAGAAAGGGAAGGGGGAGCTTCTACTGCCCTGTTGGACACCATTGATCAGACTATTACAGCTGTTCTGCAAGATCTTGGGAACAGCCCAGGAGGTGTTAGCGCTTCATTGCCATCAGTCCCAGAGGTGGTGGTGTCATCATCGCCTGCTGGCACTGGTAACACTGGGCGATCAGTGGGTGGGCTGGATCTAGTATGCAGGCAGTCACAGGGAGCACGGGAAGGGGCGGTCCCCAAGAGGAAACGCGGTACCCAGGGGAGGGGCGGGAAAAAGGCAAAACTTGATAAGGGACCTGAAGCCAATCACTCCATGGTCCAACCCGAAATTAGGGAAGCCCTCTCTGTAATCATCCCTCCTACAAATTCATTTCCCCAGGCCTCTGCGATAACCCAGCCCAATGCTTTTAGATTTGGGGATCCGGTGCAAGGAGGGGCGGACCATAATATCCTCGCTATGGGAACCACTCTGAAATCTTTGTTGAACCCTCTGCTGGACAGACTCAACTCTATTGACCATAGACTACAAACTATTGAACAGGCCACCGGGGAGATGATGAACTATCTTAAATTAGTCCCGATTGTACAGCAGGGTAATGATGTTGGTGGCGGGGGGTACCCCTAGTGCCCGCTCCCCCGCCCATTATCAACTCGGTCCCAGCAAACATTGCACCGATGGCCCCGGCGCCAACGGTTGTGGCCAGGGTAAATTCCACCAGAAACAGTGGTATGGGCCGGGAGAAGGCAGAGAGGCCCACTGTAGTGGAGAGCCGTTTAAAGTGGAGAAAGATAGTTAACCTACCCCCGGAGGCAGCTCCCCTAGTTGTGGTACTAACCGGAGTTCCTGAGCTTGGTGGCCCTACTCCAGAATCGTTCTCTTCCCTAAAAAACAAAGTGGTTAGTTGATTGAACATTCATAGACCCCCCCCCCTCCGCACCAGGCATCCGAAATTGTTATGGTTAGAAGGGTCCCATGGGTGGGTCCAACAACTAAAAACATAAAGGGTGACTGTGTCCTGGTTAATTTCAGGAACACAGGGATAGTCTCACACATCTGCAACTGGGTGGGTGACACTGTCGGCACCACAATCCAGTCCCGCCCACTATCTTTCTTTTACCCACCCCCAAGTAATTAAGCTGATATGGGTTGTGAACAAGGGTGGACAAGGGTGGGTGCTAGGAGCCATATCGGAGGGTCTAAATATAATCCCTATATCGCCCCCATGTATGTTAACTATCTTCATGATAATAAGTTCAGTTCCCTGGACCAGGTCGATTGACGTCAAACAGACAAAAGACCAGGGGGACCTGATGGTTTATCAAACCACATACATCTCCAGCCTATTCTGGCAGAGGGGAGAGGGATGAACATAGAACTGGGGGAAGAGCAGGTGGTATCCAATCCCCGGCCTGAAATGGAAATTAACACGTCTAATATAGCGCTCATGCCAACTGGGGTGGAATCCCACTCTATGTCAACCTCAAAGGCAGATATTGGTAAAACATCGCTTAAAATCCTGTCATGGAATATTGCAGGGTTATCCAATGAACTTGCCTGTTTAGAGTGGGGTACCTTCATTGACATGAATTATGTTTGTCTCCTGCAGGAAACATGGGCAAGAGAGGAGCAATTCAGGTGCAGTTTTGCTTCCTTCTCTATACCCGCAAAGTGGGGGGAAGGGGAGTCCATCGGGGGGCTAACAATTTGGGTGAAAACCCATCTGGGGTGTAGTGCCAGGATATTGGAGACCAGGTCGGAGGATGTACAATGTATCATACTGGAATGGCCTGACGCTTCCAAACTTGTTCTGGTCAATGTTTATTCTAGACCAGTTAGCGTTACAGCGGAGTCAAAAACTATTGAGGAGCTCTCCATGTTTCTAACTAGGATTCCCCAGGGGGCTACCTTTGTGTTAGGAGGTGACCTTAATTCCCACTTTGAGCCACTGGCAGATTTGCTGGACGGCGCAATTTCGGAAGAGGACAATTACTGGAAAATACCTCTGGTGGTGGGTCCCCCGCCAAAGTCATGGGCACCGCTGGCGCTGCAAATTCTTGCCCTGACTTTAACACACTCAATAAGGGCATGCAACGGCCGCGTAATCTCGGACACGCCCGCTAAACATACCTATAATAAACCTGGCCAAGAGGCTCGCATGGACTATATATTTGCTGAGGCCTGTGCGTGGCACAAGGTTATTGATTTTAAGGTGGAACCCAGGGGTGAAAGTGATCATAACCCCCTGATCCTTGATTTCCTCTAATCTGGTTGTCCTAAAGATAGTCTGAACGGAGGGAGTGGTCCAGACAATCGGGCACTCCTTACTAGCAATAGACGAAGGATCAGATGGGACAAAGCAGTAACCCGACCTGAGCTAGTGGCTGAAATATATGCTCAAGTAGCCACAGCACTAGAAGCTCTTGTTCCCCTGGCCTTTGAGTTCCCCTCCGCCTCAGCATTTGCGAAGCTTGGGACCTTGCACCAGGAACTAACTGCTGGATTAGCGGAGATCCTTAATCCTGTGGGAAAAGGGAAAAAAATAGGTAATAAATCTGCCTGGTTTAACCTGGTAGGTAGAAGGGCGAAATCAGAGCTCCTCAGTGCACTAAAGCAAAACCACAACAGAGCTATGATTAAAGCAAAGAGGGCTGCATACAAGAAGTTAATTCATCATGCCAAAGCCGAGTGGGAGGCGGATCATTGGGCCAATTTAACATCTAGCCTGACAGGAAGAGATGCAAGGACCTTTTGGAAATTGTAAATTTTGGTTCGGCTGAGCCAGTTGTAGCTGTGGCCCCCTAATGTGGCCGCCGAGGTGTGGGAAGAGCATTTCCACACCCTATACCAGGCGGACACCCCCTTGGTTGCTCTGAATCCGTTGGCGCTATCCCCCAATATCCAGAGAGAAATGACAGAGTATGAGTTTTCAGAGGGGAAGGTACACACAGCTATTCTTAACCTTCCATTAAGCAAAGCTCCGGGCCTAGATAAATTACCAGGCGATCTTTTAAAGCATGACCTGTGGTATGGGCCCCTTATCTGGCGTCTATTTTCAATGCCATATGGGGAGGCATGGAGGTACCGAGTACTTGGCTGGGGGCAGAGATTGTTCCCATTTTTAAGAAGGGTTCACCTCTGCTCCCAGCCAATTACAGGCCAATCAGCCTCATCGACGTGCCCCAAAAGCTTTTTGCACGGTTGCTTCTAAATCGCCTTCTAGACTGGATTGAGGAGCATTCTATCCTGAGCCCCTACCAGGCAGGTTTCAGAAAGAATGTTTCCACCACGGACCAGATCTTTCGCTTATAAAAGCTTTACTGGAAAACGGTTAAGATTGGGGGCGGGTCACTATATACAGTTTTCGTTGATTTACGGGCAGCATTTGATCTGGTCCCTCGTCAGAAGCTGTGGGTTGTACTTGGGGAGCTTGGTATCCCACCCCCACTACTCAACATGCTAATCCGACTCCATGAGGAGAATTATGCACAGGTCAGGTGTGGCAGCAATGGCTCGGTAACATCCAGATTCCCCGTTGGCAGGGGGGTAAGGCAGGGGTGCGTCTTGGCGCCTACCCTGTTCTGCCTCTACGTCAACAGGGTAATCGCACACCTGGAGGCGGTACAAGATAGCGACGCTCCAAGGCTTGCAGGGTCCCGGATTGCCGCGATTATGTTCGCGGATGATACCTTATTACTCTCTAAAACACCTATGGGTATCCAGCGGGTCTTGGATGGGTTTGTCTCTTTTTGTAATGAGCGGGGTTTGGAAATAAACACCTTAAAAACCAAATTTATGATTTTTAATCCCCCCCGCAACAACACGCCCAAACCCTGTGATAGAGGGAGTTACGCTGGAAAGGGTTCACACTTTTGTCTACCTAGGGCTTACCCTCAATGAATCCTTTACCTGGGCTCAGCACCAGCTGAAATCGCAACTTAGGATGACCAAGATAGCAGGGGGTATCTTGAAACTCCTGAGTAAATCTACGCTTAAGCCGATCGGTCCCCCACTTGAAATCTACAAACTAAGGGCAAGGGGGGCAGTGTCCTATGGGGCTGAGCTGTGGGGTTACAAGAGTGGTTCAGCAACCATGGTTGCGGAGAATAGATTTCTAAGGCAGCTGTTAGCCTTGCCCCCGAGTACTCCATTAGTACCTTTAAGACTTGACCTAGGCCTTATACCTATTGAAGAAGAACTGGCCCTCAGACCTTTAACCTTTTGGAGGAGACTCTGGGTTACCCCAGAGCTGACTACATATAGGCAAGAGCTAATCGAAATCCTGGGCTTGCCTAATGTGGGTAAACTTCCTTGGTTTAAGAATGTCAGAGAGGAATTTGAGAAGCTTGGTCTTGCATCAATGTGGTCAGATCCGGAGCACACCTGTGCTGGAATGTCACGGAAACATCTGGTTCAATTGTACAGGGATAACAAAATGGCCCTCCTATCATCTAGCGCCCAATCGGGCACTCTTACAGCCACATTTCTACTGTTTAAGGACCGTTATTATCTGGAGCAAGTCCTGGATGACATTAGCCCTGCTGTCGCAAGGAAGCTCTTCCTCCAATGGCGGCATGGTTCGCTACCCATTAGATCACATACGTCCAAATGGTGTGCATTATCGCCCAAGAATTGCCCAGGGTGCAATGCATACCTAGAAAATGATGTCCATGTTTTTTTTTTCTGTCCAGCCTATTTAAATCAGAGACGAAGATGGATCATTCCAATATGTAAAAATTTGGGGATGACCCACTGCTCGCAGGCGCTCAGAATTTTAAAGACGGATGTTTCATCGGTTGTGGTCTTTGCTGTTACTAAGTTCCTAGCAGCAATGTGGATTACTAGAAGGGCACTTGTGGCTAAACTTTTAAACTAGGATAAAGCGGACACATTTGTAGATTTATATTGGGCTGGGTATTCCCACTTTAGCAGGGTAGGTGACAGAACCTGTGATGTACTAGAAGTAGCCACTGCTGTGGACTGGTCTTACTATTACTTGTTTTTAAACATTTTATTGTACTATTTTTATTGTCTTATTGCTGTGCTCTTTTATGACAATTTTTTGTCGAAATAAAGATGTTTAAAAATAAAAATAAAAAAAATAACACAGGTCCTTAACTGGAACAGCCTTAAGGTATTTTGTGACCAGAAGCAAGGAATAGCTTTTCGACTCTCATTTTGTTTGTACGCATGCAACGCTAGACTCACTGCCAAGAGATAGAATTACTAACTTTTCATGCAACTCAGTGCAGAAACCAAAGTTGCAGCTGCTGCGCTGCATTGCACGAAAAGTAGAGCGTAGAACAGCGCCATATCTACTCAGATATAGCACATTTGTTTTATCTACCTACGCTGGCGCACTTTAGGTTGCCACGTGCAAATACACACACCCTTGCACCATAGTGCAAGGGTGTGTGCATGACAGCAAGCATAGATTTTGCACTGAAAGGGCAAGCAGAATTCTACTACATAATACTATGGTTAGGCATAGTTTAACACTCTTAAACCTTAGTATCTGTGCTGTGCAGTGTAGCACACATATGCAAAGCTGGAAAAGTTGGAGAAATGGCAATTTTCTCAAACCTCATGCCTGCCCTTGTGAGGCCTACATTTTAGGCACAAAGCCCTTTCTACTTTTTTAGTAGATAGGGCTTGGCATCAGATTCCATGGGTGGGTGAATGGGAATGCCCATAACCCATCCTCGGAACTACCCCTTGAAGCACAGTAGTACAAACCAGCACAAAGTGTTTCTTCGCATTATTACTTCAGGCTACTTTCCAACCAAATCAGGATTTGCACTAGAAAGTAAATGACAAAATAACACTTCACACTGATTTTCCTCACTCTTGTGACACAAATATGGTGCAAACTGTTAATAAATCTGCACCATAATGGTTAAATGTTGGCGGTATCTGGAGAGGCCCCTATCAAGGGAGGAAAAGTATGGCTCACTTGGGTCAGGTCGGCATTTGTACACAATCCATATCGAGGGCCTTTGTGGCCTATATGCAGAAAAATCAGCGTTGAAGAAATTGGTCAGTGTTTTAGAGCTTGATTTTTAAAAGTAAGCATTGTAGCTATGTTCAATTAGGTGCGCAACATTTTCACCTTGCACACGAAGAAACACAATGTGGATTTATCCAATGAGGGGTCATGAAATTTCAACTGTGTACAGTGTGTTTGTGATTGTAGATATTGCAGCAGTTTAATGGAATGTCAACGCTCGCAAATTTGGTACAATGGCTTGGTTTGTTGATGTTCATGTGTCCCACATTGCTTTGGTGCAGAGATATATAAAGGTGGGTGATATTTAAACAGTGTATTCCTTGTGATGAAGGATAATCAATGGCCTGGTTGGAGCCTGCTAGGAAATTCAACTTCTGGAGTCTAAATGATTAATGTAAAAGTCTTAGGGCCCGATTTGGGGTCAGAGGCTCTCTGTCCGATATCCTGACCTTTCCCTCTGACCACCGTATTTTGATTACGGCGGTCAGAGGGAAAACCACAAGGGGCTCTGTGAGCCCCTCACAAGAGGAGCGGAATAGTAATCCCTTCAGTGATGGCGAAGCCAGGCTCGACTCCCCCATCAGGATTAAGATGATGGTTTCCGACTGCCTTTCCATATGAGCCTTTCCGACATAGATAGGCTTTCGTAAAGTGACATTGGGGTCCTTAGCAGGGCCCCCTTCCTCCCTGGCCCTCCGCTTAGGGGCCTGGGGGGCACCTATGATGCCCCCCTGAAAATCCCACAGTTCAGGGATTTTCACAAACTCCCATTTCTCAATGGGAGCTTGTGCTGTTGGTGATTTCCGCCCACCCCACAAGCTCCCATAGAGAAATGGGAGTTTGCGACTGCATCATGTGTGGTTGTGTTATAATCAGGTGTGCGGAACCGCCGACCTATGGTTGTGCGGTTCCCTCACCGAAACGGTGTCGGTTGGAGGCAACTTTGACCAACATCACAATAAGGGCCTTATTGTAGAAGAACCAAGGTGTCCATTTCTTTGGTCTAGAATGGTGGTGACAAGAAGCTGGACTTATGCGTTGGACCAGAAGGGAAGTTATATAAATAAATAGGCATCTGGCTGGTGTCTAAAGATGTACAAGAGGAGCAACTGGGGGCTACATTTCCAGCATTTAAATATTTCATTTTCCACATTGGCAATGGCAGAATTACCACCAGAGAGTGTCCTAAACCACCAAAAGTGGCATCCTTCAGACAGATACAGGAACAACACTAAGAGGGTGAAACATCTGCCACCACAATGGGCCATTCAAAATACAGAATATTTACAGAAGGTACAATAGATAATTGTCTAAATATCCTCACCTAAAAGTAGTGTTCTGGCTCTCAATGCCAAGAGAAAAACTTTTACATTTTAGAAATCTAGAACACCTTACAAATCATACATCCTCTATACTGGAAAGTGGAATTTCCACCAGAAAAAACACTACATTAGACCTAGCTTTCTTAACCCTGTGGAATTATTTACTGGGCCAGGTGTAGCCAAACATACTGCATGTGCTCTGTGATTTGCTATTAGTATTCCAAATAAAGTTTCCTTTGAAAAACTCCTTGAAAATAGGGTAACACATTAAAAGAAGGGAAAACAAAAGAAGGAAAGTATGATCAAATATCTGCCACTCCAGGGCAAATTGACCAGTTAATTGGAAGAATGTTTCAGAAGGTGGTGATGTGCATTTTGGGTTTTCCATCAATAAGATAGTACCTTCTTCTTTAATGCAGTGACTGTAGAAAATTTAAAACAAAGTAAAGGAACTATGATATTTAGTGCAATGGTGCATATTTTGGGCACTCGGGGACTTTTCACTTGGTGAGATTGTGGGGTTACAACATTGGCTAAAAGGAGCACAATATCTTGGTATGATGTTGCTGGTCACTGGTCTAACTGCATAAAAAATATTTTCTCCAATTACACACTTAACTGATATTATTTCATATAGTAAGCCTGCACTTTTTAATCACCAATCAGAGAATGAAGATGGGAAAATCCCCTGCATGGTGTGTGTACCACTGCTCAGTGTGGCTGACTGCATGTGAAACTGGTATGCATTTTATTTTGATCCTGTTGTCATGCTGATCTATTACGAGTGCAGAGGCCTAGGCTTGTCCATTACAATGGAAGGTCCCGGACCTGTCCTGTGACTTGGTGGGGTGTACCAAGTATGCCTTCATGATACACAGTGATTTTCCCTTTCCTATGCATAACATATTAATCATGGGGGCAGAGGTCTGGATTTTAGGATTTTTGGTGTGACTAGATCCTTTTCCCAGTGCCTGACACCTCTTGTATGAAGGTTCATTGTTATGTGTGACCCAGAACCTTGTGTAGGAATCCTAGGACAGATTTACTAATATTTCTTGCAACACAACAAAGAAAGGCAACTTGCTACATTGGGTTGAGTTGCATGAAAGGGAGAGCCCTGAAGCGTGCCATATCTACTAAGGTACGGCTCACTTCTGCTCTTGCCTAGAGCTGGTGCACTGCATGCTGTCTAGCACTAATGCATGCACCTTTGTGGCATGCTGCAAGTGTGCCTGTTTTATAGGCAGGATTGTTTTGAGCAGGAAGACATACCTCCCTGCACAAAAACTATTCTAAAAGGCAACTTCCTCTATCTATGTGTGATGAAGAACGCTGTGGTTCTGAAAATTCTGGACTCGTGTAATAAACTTTGTCGTAGTATGACGATTTTGGTATCAAAAGACCAAAAATGGCTAGTACACTATGCACAAGCATTTTCGTCATATTCGAGTGACGATTTCACCTTGAAATCATCATTTTCGTCCTGAACCCTTGGCTTCCATTTTGTGTACAGCAGCCATTTTGTGAGTTGCCCTCACATAGGCTTATAATACAGCTAAATTCGATTCCAAAGGACACGTACACCTTAATTGACTTCTCTCTGACCTGGGCAAGCTGAAACCATTGCCCCAGGCCGAACCTGCCCGGCCAGTTTCTTTCCCAGTGGCCGAGCGAGATAGCATCAAGGCACAACATGCCATAAACCTTTTCATCGCACACACACCCTGCCTAACCTTGCTCACACCTGTCCCTGATTCTTTACATATGTGATAAAGGTGCCAGAACCTTGCTTGGCTCACAGCTGTCAAAATGTTGTGTCTAGAATGTGTTACACGGACATGCCGATAAACAGGCTCACATGTTATGATAACCGTGACGGTTTAGCACTCACTGTACAGATTGGGGGCACGATATTCTTTTTGATGTCACCTGGTGAACCTGGAATTAAATGGCAGAAGTGGAAAAAGGTTTTTGAGCGCTATGCCAAGGTTTTGCGGTGTAAGTCTCGGTGCTGAGCGCAGAACATCTCTCTTTTTGCATTACCTTGGCTCGGAAGGGCAAGATGTTTTTGATCACCTTCCCGAGCTTAGTGATGCAGAAAGCAGAGATGTCAATGAATTTGAGATCTGCATGAAAAAGCTTGATACGCATTATCTACCTGTTAGAACTGGGGGTCTCTAGTTGGCAATGGTGTACACCTTTGACTAAATAGGTACCCTTGTTTCTAAGTCAGAGAAAGGGGATTACACTACTGGATAACCCCTGCTCACCCCTTTGGTAGCTTGAAACGAGCAGACAGGCCTATCTCAGAGACAGTGTGTTAAGCATTTGTGAATATATGCAGTAATACAGTGAAAACACTGCAGATGGACACCACACAGGTTTTTATAAAAATAAGTATTCTTTATATAGACTTAACACAAGACCACAAACGACAAAAATCCACAATACTGTACTTAAAATTGACTTAAAGATGGTAGAAGTTGCTTAATTCAAGTTTATGATAAATGCGGCAAAGTTCTTGCACAAGTACCTGGATGCGTAACGCAAAACAAACAAAAGGTTTGCATGAAGGGAGATGCGTCAGTTCCTTGCTTCGGGGGAGACAATGCATCGCACCTCAATGCTTGCGCAGAGTAGGGGATGCGTCTCGATCCTTACCGGAGAGGAGGTAAGGGTAGCATCGGGTAACAGCTTTGATGAAGGCACGCTTCTCTGGTGATGCAGCGGCAACCTCTGCGGCGGCGACACGCTTCTCCCGCGATGCGACGGCAACAGCTGCCACTGCGACACGCTTCTTCTTGATGCGTCGCCCTTCTAGCTCCTAGTGACACGCAGTCTTCTGCAGACAGAATTCCCAGCAAGGAAAATCAGAGTGGAGCGGGTGGTGAAGTCTTTTGTCCCTGAGATTTCAGCAGGAGGCAAGCACAAGTTCAAGCCCTTGGACAAATATTCTGCAAGATGATGACAGTTCTGTAAAAGTTCCTTCTCCTTTCCTTGGCAATGAAGAAACCACTGCAGGCCAACCCAGCACACAGGCAGAAGGGCAACCCAAACTCCTGAAGCTTCCTTGGTTCTTCTCCTTGGCAAACGGTTTGTCTTGTTACCAGAAGTGATCTAAAGTCTTTGGGTCTGGGTCCCCATATTTATACTCAAATTCTCTTTGTTCTCTGAAGGCAGGGAGGCCTCTGCCTAGTCCAAACCAGTTCTGGTCAGTCCTGGAGCACTTTGTTCACAAGACTCCTTCTTTCCTTTCACAGTGTAGGCCAGGGACATCAGACACACCACAGAAGGTAGAGCTAGCATTGTGGAGGCAAGGCATAGCCTTATTCAGGTCCCAGGTGCAACTCGTCCCACCCATCTACCTGTGGATCTCTCTATTCAGCCCTGTGCTGACTCACCCTGTCTCCTGAAATCCCCCAGCCCCTGTCACTCAAACTACAGACAATGAATATACAACCTAGCAGAGGCAGGCTTGGATAGTTAGGCAAGAAAATACCTACTTTCTAAAAGTGGTATTTTCAAACACAGTATGTTAAAACCAACTTCACTAAAAGAAGTATTTTATCATTCTGAGTTCAGGCATACTAAACTCGAATTTCTACCTAGTTCCCTGAGTCAGTTAGGATTATAGGATGTAATAATCAAACTGCCCATTCTTGCCTATGGGGAAAAGGTAGCCTTTTCAATAGTGAAAAACGAAAATGGCTGTTATTAACTATTAGGACATGTCACACACACCAGGACATGTCCTACCTTATCCTTACAATGCACCCTGCCCTTTGGCTTATCATAGGGGTATCTGATATGAAGAAAAGGGAAGGTTTAGGAACTGGCAAGGGGTGCACTTGCCAAGTCGACATTCCGACTGCTTACCCACGCACACAAATCACTCTACGACATCGGACCAGATTGCCTCAACTCTCGACTGTCCTTCTACACCCCCTCCCGCCAACTACGTTCTTCCAGCCAAGCCTTCGCCACTGTACCTCGCATCAACAAGACCACCATGGGAGGCAGATCCTTTTCATATCTGGCTGCTAAAACATGGAACTCACTCCCCGCTTACCTTCGCCTCACCCAGAACCACCTAGCGTTCAGAAAGCAGCTTAAAACGTGGATTTTTGACAAATAATCCTCCTCCCCTTCCTAAGCGCCTTGAAACCCTCTGGGTATGTAGTGCGCTATACAAATTTTATGACTTGACTTGACTTGACATGGCAGTCACAGCCTGCACACTGGCCCTGCAATGGCAGGCCTGAGACACAGTTTACAAGCTGCGTCTGTGGGTGGCACAACCAGTGCTGCAAGCCCACCAGCAGCATTTGATCTACAAGTCCTGGGCACACATGGTGCACTGAACTAGGATCTGATAAGTAAATCAAATAACCCAATCATGGAGTCACTAATCAATACATCAATTTAACATAGGGAGCACTTGCACTGTGGCACTGAATAGCAGTGGCACAGTGCCCAAAGTATCTAACCAGCAAAACATATAAAAAACAGAGGTGGCAATCAGTAAAAAATGGAAGCGAAACTCAAGCCAATGATACCAGGTCTAACACTGCCCAAAGTAAGCACCATACTAGAAAGGTACCAATTTGTCAAGAGACTACAAAATAATGGTGAATCGATCAAAGTGTATGTCACTCAACATAGGAAACTTGCCTCTTGCAAATTTGGTGAGTTGCTTGATGAGAGAATCAGGGACCAATTTATGTTGGGGTGCAGTATGGAAAGGGTTCGCGAGGAAGTCTGGCTGAGAGATGAAATGTTACAAGTGGCGAAAAGGATCTAACATTCTTTAAAGTGTGTTGATACATTGAAGAAAGACAAGCAGGTCTCTGTTCAAGTTGTCAAGGATGAAGGCAAGACGGTAACAAAAAGTGTTAACGCTGTTAAGTCTAAAAACAAGCCTTTTGTTCCTAAATGTTTCAGGTGCGACACAATTGGACATTTCGCCAATGATAAAAAATGTACTGCTTTAAATGTGATCTGTCCCAAATGCAATAAAAACGGTCATCTTTCTGTTGTTTCTAAGAGCAAGGTGTCTGCATCTAATGTTAAGTGTATAGAAACTGATATTCTTGAGGAAGACTTTGTATGTGGGGAAATTGTTGTACAAATTGAGTCTGGTTTGGAACAAAAATCTTGTCCTGTTGACACTATTCAGGTGGAAGGTGAATCTGCTACAGTCCTTTTTGATTCAGCGGCTAAAATCACCATAGTTTCCAAAACCTTCTATCAAACTAAACTAGCAAACAAGATTTCCCTTCTAAAGCCAGACATACGCCCTTCGGGCTATGGTGGTGAGCCCATTCCTCTTTGTGGTTACTTCTTGGGTCTCATTGAGTACGGGGGCGATATGTTTCCGGTAAGGTTTCCGTTTCTCAAAAAGGTGACAGCATCATTAGCTACTTTCACTAGGGGGACTTAGGAGTCATGCTGGACCCAAGTAGTTCCTCTCCCATTATTCTTAAACAGGATATTCAAGCTAGTCATGTTAATTCTGATTCTAATGTTGAAACACGCATTAGAAGAAAATTTCCCAAAGGTTTTAGAGAAGGACTAGGTTGGAGTAAAAATCTTAAGTTGGACATTCCTTTATTCCCCAATTCACAACCTTCTAGCTGTAAGGTTAGAAGTGTACCTTTAGTTGTGAAAGAAGAAATGAAGAAGGAATTGGAGAAGCTCAAAGAAGGGGGAATAATTGAGGAGGTTACTGGTACTGATTGGCTTGCTCTGGTTGTAGCTGCACGCAAGGCCAATGGTTTACTCCGCTTGTGTGTGGACTTGAGACAGCTTAACAAATGTGTGGTGGTGGACAGATACCCACTGCCTAACATTTCCGAACTGCAAGCCTTGATGGGAGGTGCCAAAGTCTTCAGTACCATCGATTTGGCATCCGCTTATCACAGATTGAGCTAGCAGAAACTTATAGGGATCTTACCTCCTTTATTACCCCATTTGGGACCTTTAGGTTTGTTCGGATGCCGTTTGGCCTGGTGTCAGCGGTGTCTGTTTTTCAGCATGCAATGGAGAAGGTTCTCAAAGATTGCAATGGTGTCTGTGTCTACCAAGATGACATTTTTGTGTTTGATAAAGATCATGAGGAGCATGGGAATCGTCTAAATGTTGTCTTGGGTAGGCTTGAGGCAGCTAATCTCACTATAAACTTGGAGAAATGTTGGTTTGCGACTTCTGCCATTCACTACTTGGGGCACACAATCTCAGGAGAAGGTATTGCACCAAAAGCCGATCTAGTAGACACTATCACACACATGCCAGCTCCAACTTGTAGAGAAGAACTTATGAAGTTTTTCGGTATGATTGAATACTATAATAAGTTTGTTGAGGGATTTGCAGAGCATTGCACCTATATGAGAGAGCTCTTGAAGAAAGGTATTGAGTTTAAGTAGAGTGATGATTGTTATCGTGAATTTTTCTCCCTTAAGAGGAGACTCAGTGATGCTCCTAATCTCAGGAGGTTTAATCCCTCCAAAACATCCATTATTACCACTGATGCCAGCCTCAATGGGTTGGGTGCTGTACTCAAGCAAGAAGGTAAGAAGGGCATGGAAACTATCTTGTTCATCTCGCGAGGGCTTAAGGACGCTGAGTCGCGTTATTCTGTGATTGAGTGTGAGGCTCTTGAGGTGTTTTGGGTCATCAGAAAACTGAAGAAGTTTCTTTGGGGAAGAAAATTCTTGGTTAAACCCTTGTGTGAAATGTTCTCAAAAAAAGGAATTGACCAAGTTTCCGGAAGAATTAGCAAATCGGTCATAGCTCTCCAAGAATATGATTTTGAGATCAGATACATTCCCGGTGTGGAGAACAGTGTTGCTGATACACTTTCGAGATTGGTTGTTGATGGACCTCTTGATGATGGCATGGATGAAGATAAGTGTGAAAATGATATTCATGTGTGTGTGGTGGGTGAAGTGATCATTGATGAATGTCAGTGGCGCCTCAAGTTATCCTCGGATCCTGTGTTGTCTGAGGTAATGTGTCTCATCCGCCATGGGTGACATACAAAAAAACAGGCATCTGAGGAGGCTTCCAAGTTTTGGGGGATCAAAGATGAATTGCCAGTGTGTGATGAGATGCTTGTGCGTGGGACACGTTTAATACCTCCATGTGAGCTTCACAAGGAGTTGGTGGATTTAGCTCATGAGTCTCACTCTGGTATGTCGATGACCAAGGAGAGGCTACGATCCTCTTACTGGTGGCATGGAATGGATTTACAGATTTAGAGGATCATAAGGGACTGCATGGTGTGTGCTACAAGTGAAAAATCTAAACTTCTGAGAGTTCAACCGATGGTTATCAGGGAGCTTCCTCGTGAGCCTTGGAAAGAAGTGGCTCTGGACATTGTGGGTCCTGTTCATTCCAATGATCAGCAAATTTTAATTTTGGTTCTCTTAGATTTATTTTCAAGGTGGCCTGAGATTCACTTTACCTCTAGTATAGAGACTATTCAAGTAATTAAGTTTTTGGAGACTCCCATAGCCAGAGAAGGGTATCCTGAATCCATTCTTACGGATAATGGGGTGCAGTTAGTCTTAAAGGAAATGAAGACCTTTTTGAAGAACCAGGGCATAAAACATAAAAAATGCTCTCTTTACCATCCTGAAACCAATGGCACGGTGGAAAGGTTCAATAGGGTGTTGAAGGAAACCATCTCCTGGGCCAAAAACTCTGGGCTTAATTGGAAGGAACATGTAAGAATGGTTGAGAATTATAGAGTACCTCCTCACAGTTCTACTGGTCAGTCTCCCTTTGATCTCTTTAAAAGAAGGGATCCATGTACTCTAGTTGAACCCTCATGGGTAAGGTGTCTTGAGGAGTCTGTCTCTGGATCCTCTCCCCAAAAATCTGCAATTAACTGGCGGAAGAAGAAAGAGGCAAAATGTCTAGCTAGGAAATTGAATTTTGATGCCAGGAAATCCACTAAAGATACGCTGGTCAAAGTTGGTGATAGGGTGGTTGTCAAACTCCTGGGTTCTAAAGTTAGGTTTTCTAAGCCTATGTGTGTTGTTAAGGTGTTACAAAATGCTGTAAGGACTCAGGACCAGAGCATTTGGAATCTAAGTAGAATTTCTGTGTGTTCTGGTCCCATTTTATGTAAAAAATATACCCCTGAAGAAGATTCTTCTTTTGACACGTTGGTTTCTCCACGTGTGTCTTCTAGGTGGTTAAGAAGCCATGCTATTTGAAGGATTATGTGTCATGATCAGTTTTTGTTTTCTTTTTGTTTTTTTTGTTGTTTTTTTTCTTTTGTGCTCTCTTTAGCCTTCATATATCTTTCTTCTCTGTATTAATGGGGGAAGGTGTGTTGCATCTGAGACTTGCTAGTCTCTGATGTCATGGTGCTATGGTTACCTATAGTTCCATGACCATGGTTATGTTCTGTATTGAGTTGTTTAGAATGTCTTTGTACAAATGCCTGGAGCTGTTACCCAGACTGGCTGTGGCTTGGATGGGTCCTTACCTTATTTGGAATAAACATCAAGCTATTCACCTTACCTGTGTCTTGTGTCATCCTTCAGCTGCATGAGAATCCTACAGTAATGCTCCCCCGGAACAGACATTTAGGGGAAGGGGTTGATCATCCACATTTGATTATGTTTTTATCTCTCCTGTTTTAGAAGCCAGCCTGCTGAAAGCAAAAACTATGGCCACAACTTTTGGGGACCACAATCCAATCCAAATAGTCTTACTATTATCCCCTGCCCCAACACCTAACATAAAATGTGGTGCCAGGAATTCATCACTGTCTACAAATAACATTAGATTGGTATGGCAGGGCGTTAATAACACTGACCTATTTAGCACAATGGTTATGGAAAACCTCATTAATCTTTGTTTGGAGGCCCAGGACCCACACCCCGAGGCAATTATTGCCTTTACTAAACTTTGTGGAGCCATTAAATCCCTGTTGTCCAAGCCTATCGCTTCAGTACAGCGAGAACCTAGAAGGTTCAATCGTGAGTGCTCAGCTGCCAACAGGCAGCTACGTAAGGCCTTATCACATAATGGCCCAAGGAGCAACTCATTGGTCACGTCTTCAAGGCTGATGTACAAGCGGGCCATCGCTAAAAGGAAGGAAGAACTACTAAGTGAGCACTAGGATGTGCTTGTTAATGCCGCCAGCTTAAAAAAGTGGGAATATATTCCGGGCTGCTGTAAAAGATCTAAGAACAATGGGGCAGCCGTTAACCTCCATAGGCTGCAACATAACAAGTACAACCTGGGAAAGTCACTTTTCTGTAATTTACTCAGCGCCTGCGCTAGAACTTGACCTTGTAACCACAGGGTAGCATCTGGGGTTCCAATATCAATAATAGAGGTTGAGGAAGCCATACGCCAGAGTGTGGACAGTAAAGCCCATGGGCCCGATGGGCTGCCCATTTACCTCATCAAACATAAACCCGCTTTTTGGGCTCCATTGCTGCTAAATGTTTTTAACAACTTAATTAACGCCCCACTGCCAAAGACATGGACCACTAGCATCATCGTTCCAATATTTTAAAAGGGTGATGGCTCGCAACCTAGCTGTTATAGGCTGATCTCCTTAATAGACAACACCCTTAAAATTTTAAGACAAAGTTTTATGTAACAAAATTTTAACTTGGGCTGAGGATGATCACATTTTAGAACAATGCCAACTAGGTTTTAGGAGTAAAGTTGGCACAAATGAGCAGTGTTTAAACCTTAATTTGAATATTGGGAAGTATACTATAGCACAGCACTTGCCACTTTATCTAGCTTTTATGGACCTGACCTCAGCCTTCGACTTTGTTAACAGGTCTCGGCTATGGTCGATTCTCCTAGTTCACGGCTTAGATGAGGCTCTTGCTCACTTTCTGGCCTACCTACCTACACATGGACCTGAAAATGCCGGTCAGGATTGGTGGTGGGGGAAGGTGTCCAATGATATCAGTGTCGGCAGAGGGGTTGAGCAAAGGGTGCGTCCCAGCCCCCTTCCTTTTTATTATCTACTTAAATAATCTGCACAAATCACTGATTACACTCGCCAATGACGTCCCCAGAATTAAAAGTAAAATCCTCCCGGCGCTTTTATACGCAGAGGATGCGGTTTTAAATGGACGTACAAGAAATGCACAATGCACTTTAGTACAAGGATTCAGGGATTTTATGACTAGTTTAGACTTATGTACCAATTTTAGGAAATCATTTATAATGTCTTGTGGGCCAAGGAAATATCCCCTAAACTTTATTACTGTGGGAGACCAAAAATGTACTTGCTCTGCCACTTTTCCCTACCTGGGGATGGTCTTTGCTGCGAACGGCACCTGGTCTGAACACATGAGGCCTCATTTATGAAAAGTGACGCATCGCTGCGTGAAAACAGCGATGCGTCACTTTTCACTGCGCTCTCCCTGCGACATGATTGATGCGTCATATTTATAATATGACGCATCATGTCGCTAGGAGTTACAGATACGTCAGTATTTCTGACATATCTGTAGGCGCAAAAGTGACGCATTGCTGGAGTGTGTCACAAAAGTGACGCAACTCCATCAATGCTTCCTTTCACATGGGGAAAGCCCCATGTGAAAGGGCTTGCGCAAGATTTTGACGCAACAGCGTCCTAAAACTGACGCAGTGAAATCTCATAGATTTCACTGCATCACTATTACGAGGCTTTTTGCGGGTGAACGCCCCCTCTGCATACATTATACCTGACGCAGGTATAATGTAGCGCAGGGGTTTACAAAGGGACGCATCTGCTTAGATGCGTCACTTTGTAAATAGTACGCATCAGGGGGCATGTTTTACGCCGCCGATGCGTCACAAAAAGTGACGCATCGGAAGCGCAAAGCGCAAAACTCACGCAAGGCCTCATAAATGAGACCTTCAGTGTATTGTAAGAACAAGTTCTCGAAGGCCTCTATCCCAATCCTTAGCCTCCCCTGCCCAAAAAGATATGGGGCAATCCCAGTGATTTTAAAGATTTTTAAGTCACAGTGCATACCAATAGCCACCTATGGCGCAGAGGTTTGGGGTATTGCTAAAAGTTTCAGCGTCCAATTAGAGAAAAACAGATTTTGAAGAAAACTCTGGGGTGCTCCAATCTCCACTCCTCAGTACATATGTCACAGTGAACTATAATTAAGATAGAACGAAGATTTTATAATGGAATTCCCTCATTGTTTTGGCTAGCCATAATGAAAAACCCCGAAGCATCCCTCACCAGGAAGATAATAGATGATTGTATTAGCTGCGAGAAAGGGATGGACATTCCGTGGTTTGCTGTGCTTATTAAGAGTTTGGAAAGTGTTCATTTTCAAGGATTTTTTTTAATCCAAACACAGCTGTCACTGTTGATAAAAAAAAGTCTTTAGGTCAGCACTGTATGCACTTTATAGCACGAAAAGATTAGAGAGGGAATCAAAGAAACAAACTGTTGATAAATGTATACCCATTGAGCAAACTGAACACGGTTTGCTTAGCTACATCATATTATCGATGTTGCATTGGGAGAGAGGTCTTCTCTTTCATCTAAAAGTTGGGACTATAAGATATTTGCTCTGTTTTCCCCTCAGGTATAATGCAAAACTTGATTCCCTGCCCTGCACATGTGATGGACATAGTGGACAAACACTTTTAATTTTTTTATTTTTTTGTAAATACTACATGAAATATGCAAAATGGCTGCTAATTCCATTCTTTAAAAAATTGTCACCAATCAAGTTAACTGATGCCCTCAGCCGCATACTCAAATTGGAAAATGATGAATTGATCCTGCGTGTTGGTACTTTCCTGCGAATAGCCATAGGGGCCCACAAATCTCTCTGTGACCTGTGAAGTATAATTGTATTTTGCTTTTAATACATTTGTATTTTGATTACGTCTCTGTAATTGTTTTTATTATGTGGAGAAGCATGGCTCAGTGGTTAGAGGCGGCAGGGAAGCTGAGATCGGCCGTGGACCAGGGTTCGATTCCCCGCCTCGGCGGGTCTCGGGCTCAAAAATTCCATGGACTCGACAATTCTCGCTCCGGTGCCTACTCGACTCACGGGGTCACACTCTGCGACTCTGGGCAATAGCTTGCTTAATCTCCACTACGGCCCCTCGCGACGGGATGCCTGGCTTTCACCTTGTGGATACCCTGCCGGGGTATCTCACAGGGGAATACCAGGACGGGTTCCCTAAGCAAGCGCCTTGATACCTTCGGGTGATACGTGCGCTATATAAGTAGCAATACATTTACATGTAGCTCATTTGTTTACTGTTCGCTATATTATGAATTTGATATGTTATTTAACTGTTTTATTGTGATTTTAATCCTTGTATATGCTCTACTTGTATGGATATGTTGTTATCCGAATAAAGTCTTTTGGATTGGATTGGATTGGTATCATAAATACAGACTATAAATTTGGAGAAACTAGAATCCTAAAATATTTAATGAAAAACGTATTAAACACTGACAGTTTCAAAGCTCGGCGCATAGGTGGGTATGAATAACACGCTGGGTGCACACATTTTTTTGTTACACAGAGCACCAGAACAAACATACTACGTCTGTGCCCGTGAGGACTCTTATAATGGAGGTATTCGACCAGCATAAACCGGACCAGTAAAAATCCTTCTTTTGACACAAAATTACAAACTTCATACCCTAAGTTAGCATTGACCGTACAGCCGATGGATAAACAAATGTCCTCACACAATTCTTATCTAGTCAAATATTAACAGAAGTTTTGCAATGGGTTTATGTTTATTTACTTTCCAGTGCCTGGAAATAACGCAAAGCTGAGCAAAGCGCTGCTTTGCCTTACTCTTCATTTAAGGGGTGTTTCATGGATGGTACATGGGTGTTCCATTAGAACCACCCATGGGTTATGATGCAAAACGCTACCTGCTAACAATGGTAGACAGGATTTTGCATCAAAAAATAACACTACTTGAAAGTAGACATTAAAAAGAAAAAATGCTTTTATTTCTTCTAACTTTTCCTACTTTGAATGTGTGCTACACTGTCAAGCACACATCCAACGTGGGTAAAGTTTTAAAGTTAGTCTAGCCATAGTATTTCGTACTGGAAGGGTATCCTTCCAGTACTCACTAGACACCTTTGACAATGGTGGCACTCCACACCCTAATTGTGTGCCAGGGCTAGGGGGGAGCAGAATCGTGCAATTTCTTAGCAGATATGGAGCTTTCCTCCTCTCTCTCACGCAACGCAGCGCAGCAACTTTGGGTGCTGCACTGGGTTGGGTGACACTTTTGTTAATCCTGAGCCCTCGTGCCTTTTACTAACTCGCACAACGCTTTTATTTTCTATAGAGAGTATTCATGATAGATAACTTCATGATCATGGTGGTGCAGTCTTCACTCTCTTGCATCTTTGTGGGTCCAAAAGTGATCTCACACTACCTGTTAGCTCTTCATGACACAGAGGAGTCAGTTGGTTTCATAATTACAGCAAAATTGCCATGTGTTGATATACTCTGGTCAACTCATCCTGGTAATAGGTTTATCTTGTCTTGAAATTTTCTTAGGTATACGTAGAGGTGTGCAGTTCCTATAGTGAGGAAGGTCAGGGGAGCCTGAGCAGGGGCAGCTCCTCCACTAGAGGGAGGAGCATCACCCCACTGATTTCTCGCATGGCAAGAAAGCCAAAGCATAAAGTGATAATAACTTTTAGTCATTACCATTTTAAGTTTGCTTTGTGCATTGCAGGCGGGCTGCTCTGCTCTTTGAGCAGGGCAGAGGAGTGGTTTGCCCACTCCTAACTGTACAAAGACTGTTTGGTTGGCCCTCTCAGGCCGCCCACACCAGTCATGCGCACTCTGCCCTTCTACATGCAGGCTGCTTTGCAGCCTGCATGGAGAACATGCCCACCCCATTAGCCACAGACTGGGCAGCGTCCCGACAAATCAGCGTTGTGATTGGCTATGGGGAGGGAGCCTGGCTGCCTGTTTCCTGTTCCTGTCGAAGGCAGGGGAGCAGGAGAGCAGGAGCCGAGAAGAAACGTGACCCTGCGGAAAGGTAAGATACGTTTATTTTTTATTTCTTTATTTCCCTGCGATCCCCCTCTTGCAAAACCCCCGTGAATCCCCCCGCGACCCCTCTCACCCACCCGCGAGCAATACTGCCCGCTACCGAGCTTGAGGGATCAAGTCAGCAGATCTGATCCTTCAGGAGCAAGAGCCCTGACACACTCTAAGGGGTGTCATGCTTCATCATAGGGCCGCTCCTTGTTGGGCCGGTGGAGCAATGCCCAACACGCTCTGCAGAGGGGCTCTTTTCCATAGTTCTTTTAAGCTGCTGTAGTGAAGTATGAGGTGTGATGTGAGGATGTTGTGAGTGAGTAGAGTGGTGGGTTAAAAATAACTTGAGGTCAATATTTAATGTGTTAAACCCTCGGTTACATTAAAAACAGATATAGGCTAGGGTGGATGTAATGATCCAAATTACCTCTAAGTATAAGTGTTGGTCAACATGTTTCTTGCCGGAAAAGTCACAAAAGATTGAGCCAATTTGTCAGGACTGTGAGATGTGAAGAACTAAACTACTTATAGGAAGGACGGTGGGAGGTACATGCATTAACTAGTGCCGTGCCATTCCCAGCACATGAGGGTATGTAATATACCTTGATGCAATCAATATGACCACTGATATATGCTGCCCTCATCAATCAATCAATCAGTCCATTTGTAGAGCGCACTTCTCACCCGTGAGGGTCTCAAGGCACTGGGGCGGGAGGGGAGGTGCTGCTACTGCTCGAACAGCCAGGTCTTGATGAGTCGCCTGAAGGTCAGCAGGTCCTGGGTCTGTCGTTGGCAGAGGGGGAGGGTGTTCCAAGTCTTGGCTGCAAGGTGGGAGAAAGATCTGCTGCCAGCGATCGTTCGTAGGATGCGGGGGGCGGTGGCGAGGGCGAGGTAGGCGGAGGGCAGCTGGCGGTTCAGGGTGTAAAAGGTTAGTCGTTCGTTGAGGTATGCTGGTCCGGCGTTGTGGAGTGCTTTGTGGGTGAGGAGCGTGAAGGTGATCCTCTTGTTGACAGGGAGCCAGCGCAGGCCTTTCAGGTGAGCTGTGATGTGGCTGTGGCGGGGGATGTCGAGGATGAGGCGTGCAGAAGCGTTCTGTATGCGTTGTAGTCGTTTCTGGAGTTTGGCAGAAGTTCCTGCATAGAGGGCATTGCCATAGTCCAACCTGCTGCTGACAAGGGCCTGGGAGACAGTCCTTCTGATTCCGGTGGGGATCCATCTGTAGATCTTGCGGAGCATGCGGAAGGTGTTGAAGCAGGAGGAGGAGACGGCGTTGATTTGCTGGGTCATGGACAGCAATGAGTCCAGGATGACTCCTAGGTTGCGTGCTTGGTCGGTGGGCGTCGGTGCCGCTCCCAGTGTGGCCGGCCACCATGAGTCGTCCCAGGCGCAGGGGGTGGATCTGATGATGAAGACCTCCGTCTTGTCCGAGTTCAGTTTCAGGCGGCTGTACTTTATCCATTCGGCGATGGCCTTCATACCTTTGTGGAGGTTGGTTTTGGCAGTGGTGGGGGACTTGGTGAGGGAGAGAATTAGCTGGGTGTTGTCGGCGTTTGAGATGATTTTGAGGTTGTGTGATTGGACGATCTTGGTGAGCGGTGCCATGTAGATGTTGAAGAGTATCGGACTGAGGAACGATCCTTTGGGTACGCCACAGATAATCATGGTGTCTCTATAGATCAGAAAGGAGAGACACAGACATTCTGTGAAGAAGGAGGAGGTCCAGTCCAGGGCTTTGCCGTGGATCGCTGCATTGTGGAGGCGTGTGTGTAGGGTGTGGTGGTAGACGGTGTCGAAGGCAGCCAAGAGGTCCAGTAGCATGAGGGCCACTGTTTCTCCGTTGTCCAGCAGGGCCCTGATGTCATCAGGGGCGGCAATGAGGGCTGTTTCGGTGCTGTGGTTGCTGTGGAATCCGGATTGGGATGTGTGCAGGATGTTGTTTTCTTCGAGGAAGGAGGTCAGCTGTCTGTTGACAATCTGTTTGATTACTTTCGCCGGGAACGGGAGTAGGGAGATGGGCCGAAAGTTCTTGAGTTGTTGGGTTTCTTGAGTAGGGAGTTGATCTCGGTGTGCTTCGAGCTCTCCAGGAAGGTGGCGGTCTTGAAGGAGTTGTTGATGATTTTGCAGAGATGGGGTGCGATGGTGGCGCTTGCTTTGTTGAAGATGTGGTGTGGGCAGGGATCTGATGGTGACCCGGAGTGGACGGTGTTCATGACTTTGATTGTGTCTTCGTCATTGACGTGGGTCCAGGAGAAGAGGGAGACGGTGTGGCTGGGGAACGGTGAGTCTGAGGTGTCAGTATCTGTCGAGGGTGTCTGGGTGTTGAAGCTATTGTGGATATCTGCGATCTTGCGGTGGAAGACGGTGGCTAGGGAGTCGCAGAGGTCTTGCATCGGCAGGATGTCGGAGTTGGAGCTGGGGTTGGAGAGTTCCTTCATGATGTTGAAGAGTTCTTTGCTGTTGTGTGCGTTGTTGTCTATGCGTTCCTTGAAGGCTGTCATTTTGGTTGTTCGGTTGAGTTGGTGGTGTCTGCATCTGGCACTCTTGTAGTCTGCATTTCTGTCCGGTGTCTGTTCGAGGTGCCACTTCTTCTCGAGCCTGCGGCAGGCCTGCTTGGATGCTAGGAGGTTGGCGGTGAACCAGGTGGCCTTTCTGTCTGTGCGTCTGTTAGAGGGTTTCTTGATCGGGCGAGAGTGTTGCGCAGTCATCGATCCATTGCCTGAGGTTGCGGGCAGCCGTGTTGGTGGAGTCGGTAGGTGGGTTTCAGGCGAGGGTGGTGTTTAGCTGGTCTTCAGTGACTTTGCTCCAGCAGCAGCGGGGGGCCCGTTGTGTGTGGTGGTGCTCAGTAGGCTTCTCGAAGGTGAAGTGGATGCAACGGTGGTCGGTCCTGTGGGGTTCTGTGGAGTGGCTGACGGTGATGTGGTTGCTGGCGGAGAAGATGGGGTCGAGCGTGTGTCCGGCGGCATGGGTGGGAGTTGTGGCGAGCTGCTTGAGTCCGAGGTTGGCGAGGTTGTAGGGCAGAGTGGTGGAGTTGCTGTTGTTGGTGTTCTCGAGGTGGAAGTTCAGGTCCCCAAGGGGGATGTAGTCCGAGATCGCAAGGGCGTGTGTGCTGATGAAGTCGGAGATGGAGTCGCTGAACTGTGGCTGGTGGGATCTGAAGATGAGGGTTCCTCTGAGGATCTGGAAATGCAGGTGTTCTGCCGTGCTGAGGGTGTCGTCAATGCTGGTTGAGATTCTGAGGGTGTTTCTGTGGACGATGGTGATTCCTCCTCCTGTTCCGCTAGTACGGTCCCTGCGGGTGATCTTGTAGCTGTCAGGAATGGCTATGGTGATGTCGGGTGCTGAGGAGGGGTTCATCCAGGTCTCCGTCAGGAAGGTGATGTCCGGGGAGGAAGAGTCGAGTAGGTCCCAGAGTTTGATGGCGTGCTTGCGGGGGGAGCGAGTGTTGTGTAGTATGCATCATAGGTTGTTGCGGCCTACCCCGGTGAGCATGGTGGGGGCTTGTAGGCTGGTGTATCTGCAGTTCCGGCAGGAGAAGGGTCCTTGAGTGCATTTTGGGGTGGCCCAGAAGCAGGTGTGTGAGCGGGCAGAGTTGAGTGCGTGGAGGGTGCTGGCATCGTAGCAGGGCCGGGCGTCGTGGCGTTCGCGGGGACCAGGAGTTCTGGCGCTGGGCGCTGTCCAGGCGCGGACGGGCGCACACGGGCTTGCCTAATACGGGCACCATGATAAGGGGAGGTGGGAGGGAGGAGCAGCTGGGAGGTGGGGAGCGAGATCGAATGGGTGAGCGAGGGGGCGCGGCCGGAAGGGACGGAGTAGCAGGGTTACGGTACGAAAAAAACAGGCTGATCATGGGGGAGCAACAGACAACTACTAGTAGTACAATAGAGTGAGGGATCAGAATAAAACAGAAAATTAACAGTGGCTCACAATAAGAGACAACAGCAGGAGATACAGTGGAGTACAATATAATACAAGCACAGTAAATGCAGCAAGCAGAGCGAGCAGGCAGAGACTTACGGGACCTTGAACTCGCGGTAGCAGCAAGGTCAGGGACACGACACGAGCAGGTGGAGCTATGCGGCGTTGGGAGCCACCTTTATATTAATATGGTCACAGTTCCGCTCCAAGATGGCACCAATTTTCCCTCCTATCACGATCTAACATGGCACCTGTTTTTACCCGTGTCCCAAAAACCAGTGACCCTGAGAGACACTAGTGGTGCGGGCACACCGTGATGACGTATCCCGCGATCATTCTTTTTATCCACTGGACCGGCTTGCCTGCTCGCAGACGAGCATTAGCCAAGCCAGGGGTATGTCGCACGCTGTCCGTGGCGATGTTGAACCAAAAGTAAGACACCAACGGTCGGTTTGTGGGCGCTCTCACATATGTGGTCAATGGACACCGCATGTGTATCCGACCCTTTATTGAAATAGTTTCTTCTTTTTTAACCCCACTTCAGGCAGAACAACGCTCTTCTAACACGACTCTACCATTGCTCATGGAGTCTTAGTCTTCCTCGATTAGTGGTAAGATTCCACGCTAATATTTGTGGGTATTTCTCCTTTTGTTGACCCTGCATTGAGCATGAGAGACCCGGTCTAGTCTATACGATAGGCACTTATTGTGTGTAACTTCATTCACTTCACTAGAACTGGGGTGTTCGCTTATCGTTGTCACCACCGCCATATACTTGATGACATGCATGTTGTACACGAGTGGGCAATGTTAAAACTCACACCCATCTAAGACTCTACATGGGGTATTTCGACACCTCCAGTCAGTGTGTGGCCACTTGATGAAATGTTATCCACATCTACAATCACTGCACACCACTGTCATGATAATTGATGTGTTGTGATTATTGATGTACTGTTATTCCATTTGGGTACTGGATTCAAGCATGCAACTGCTTTGCATGCCCATTTCTATTGAGCGCCAATACTGTCATTGAATATTGTTGCTGCTCTTGTCTCCTTTCTTCTAGGTCGGTTGACTTATCGATTGCACCAAGGTACATTACATACCCTCATGCACTTGGAATGGCACGGCACTAGGTAACGCATGTACCTCCAACAGTTGTTCACATCTCACAGTCCTGACAAATTGCCTCGATCCTTTATGACATTTACGGCAAGAAACATGTTGACCAACACTAATACTTAGAGCTAATGCGGACCATTATATCCACTCTAGCCTATATCTGTTTTTAATATAACCGAGCATTGACAGCACCAGCCCAATGAAGAGCTGCTCCATGATGAAGCATAAACTGCAAACACAACAGCTTGTTGTGTTTGCAATTACCGCTCTAAGTGTACTGGGGATGCTCAGACGTGAGTCCCAGGCACTCCACACCACTGGAATCAAGCTAGCCGGGCTTATGAGAGGTGTTACCTCGAAACCGGGCCGGTCCTCGGATGCTTGTTTCCGTTCTGGGAAGGACATGGCTTTTGTAGTTCGGACTGGACAGTTCCCATGGGGCACAGGGTCAGCGCTGATTTGCATATCGCCATTGTCTAACCCAGGGTGGTGTGGAGTGGAAAAACGATGGATTTGGGCCCAGATCTTTGGACTGGGGTGAATGTGTGACATTGATCCACATTCTGTCCATCATTGTTGTGTTTGCAATTACCATGATGAAGCATGACACCCCTTGGGGTGTGTGAGGGCTCTTGATCCTGAAGAATCAGATCCCCTGACTTGATCCCTCAAGTTCACCCGACCTTCCTCACTATAGGAACTGCACACCTCTATGTATACCTACATTCCTGGGGGCGCCTGTGCAGGACCTTGAACTGCCCTTTGTCCCTTCCTGTCATTATTGAAAAGTTCTTAGACATGACATGAGCATTTGAGATCACTTTTGCTGCACAGCAGTAACAGAACCCCCGAAAGGTATGTTTTTTGTCTTCCTAGACAGGCACATTTGAGGAAGTCGGAGACCCCAGGAGTCAAAGCATCAAGCCCTCAGGAGAAATCTTTGCAGAATCGATACATTAAACTATATTGGAACAGTGGGTTGTCAAAATGTGGTTACTCAAAAAGACAACAGCGCTCATCTTGATAAAAATGCATACTAAAGGGCAATAAAGGCTATTTAGACTACATCCCATCTAGTTAACAACAAAATCATAAACTTCCAAGGGTGAAATGAAGCTGCCATTAAAGTTTGGGGAAATTAGATGTTTTTGATCGCTTAAGGAGCATGGACTAATAAAATAAATGATTGACATTTGGGAATGCAACAACAGGATTCCTGAGCCAATCACAGGGTGATGCAAATAGCAAACTGCCTAACTAATACTCTTTCATTCTCAAACTCCCTCCAACAGGCGTTTTTTTAACACAGCATATTAGTACCTAAATCACATCACAAAATCAGAGACTGGTCACAAATAGTGAAATAGTGGGTGCAGAATGTGTTACCACTATGTGCGACCTGTCCTTTTGGACATCTGGCACAGAATTTCTTGACCAAAACCAAACCCAATGGAAATTCACAGTCAAATTGCACTTTGGCTGGTTGAACACAAGCTGCAAAGGGACTTAGTGGCAGAGATAAACAAAAAAAAAAATCTTGGGAAAAACTGCAAATTAATTCTGCTTGTATTACTGGGTGGATTCCCCGCTGAATCAATGCTGCTTGGTCAACAACCAAATTCATTAAAACGTTTTTAGCTACCGAAGCTTATTTGTGTTCACAACAGTTGAATCTCTGATCAAAAATTTCAGATCGTGATTCGAAAATTCCGCTTAGAAACTGCACGTCTGACTATGAAGAACTCTGCATGGTGGCCAGATTTCTCCACCACAGTTAAGTAGCAACTGAGAGGCAGGAAATCGATGTTCTATATGAGTCTACTCTGAAAATGTGTGAACATAGTGGTGAGGTATGATTCCCAGATGGGATAAGGGAGGGTTGTGAGGTGGTGGATAGAGGAGCATCCCAGGGAAAGAGTTTATATTGGTGCATGTTGGAAAAACATGAATAAAAACATTTAAGCAGCCACAGTCATAAGTCTGTGTGTATCAGTATTCACAAGCATTCTCATTCACCTAGCCATGCTGGACTCCTAAACTTACACTTGAGTGTAGTAGACTTGAATAAGCTAGATGCTAGTAAAATGCCTCTAATATTTCCATTTTTTCAGATAAGAGTGTAAGGGTAGCGAGTACATGTGCTTTAGCAACATTTAAAAAGGCCTCTACCTTGAACCCTGATGCCCCTCTGCGCCTACAACCACAAAGTCCTTAGGCAAATAAGGGGAATGCCTGTGGCATTATCCTTGCTATTCTCCCTCAGGCCCTCTTTCCAGTCATTGGCTTTGTGGGTAAATGTATTGATTAGAGAGAAAACACAGGAAGATCCTGTTCCTGTAAAATTCTTCTGCATAATTCTGGGAACATACCAGTCTGACAAAAGGAAACAGACTGATGCCAGGTATTAGAAAATGAGTCATTAATTGTGTGGCCTACACAAGTAATGGGTCTACATTTGCCCTTTAGTGTGAACCAAACACCCCATTGTAGCGCTTGAGTCTCACTGGGTAGTGAAGTGGAGCAGGCTAAGGCCTACTCAAGGGAGGTGGTGTAGGTTAGTAATCACCATTCACAAATACACTGTAATAACACTCAATGAATGATTGTCCAGTCTGTGCTTTTTCTTTTGAAAAAGGAAAAGTACATTTATTACACCCGCATTACTGAATACAATGCAACAATTTACAAATGTACACAAGCTGATGGAATTACTTCTTGAGGACCCTGCAAAATCCCTCTTACCCTTCCCAAAGGGAGGTCTAGACAACAAATCATGTCAAAACATTCACTTGTATTAAAATGCCGGAATGGGATATCACGTTGAATGATCGTGGTTACTATGACAATAAAGCATGTATACTTTGCATAAGCGTGGTTGTCAGTATCATTATTTCTTTGAAACAATTACAAAGAAAAATGTCTATGCATGTCTAAGTGATTTGTGCCATCAAATGTACCCTTAGCATGAAATATGCACTCAAAACATAGCCCCTGAAGGCAACAAGTTATAATCACAACATCTTTGTAATTGTAGTCCTTCACCCCTGGAGTGTGGTTGCTCATAAACACTTTCATCAGAAATAAAAATATTGCACTTGAAACATAGTCCCTAAAGAACATCTCTTTGGTAAATACACATATGTGCAATTACTACCATTCACCTCTAGAGTGAGTCTCTCAACATGAAAAATCATAGTAAATACTTCCAGGCCACAGCTGGTTGCAGCCATCATCTTCCCCCTAGAAAGCGCAGCCTTTTCAACTCTAAAATAAAAGGTCCAGCTAGGAGAAAGCTTAAAAAACACTTGAAACCATTGATGGATTATCTTTCATTGAGCCCTACCAAACTTAGAGAGGGGACTCTGGTGCTTCCTTTGGGGGGAGGCTGTGCTGCTCCTACAGCTCTCCTGCTCTTTGGTAACATTTCGGTGGTAACCACAAATGAGTGGTTTCTATCTGACACGTGGGCGAAACTGACGAGCCCAGCAGGGAATTATGGGGCGCTCTTCCATGAGGTTTATGAATTTGTGAACAGGCGCTCTCCTGCTGTGCTAGGGAGAGCCACACCAGTTACTTTTATTTTATTTTCCTGTTTGCTGTGGCTTTGCGCCATGCTTCTTTTTCCTTGGGGTGCCCGGTCCCAACCAGGCTTCCCTTGTGACTTCCACAGTGTTGGAAAGCAGCTTGGGGAACCTATCTCTGGCTGCTCTCACTGGCTCCCCGCATGGCTAGCACCCTTTCATGCTGCAGCAGGCACCAGCGCTCCTGCGGGCAGACGCATGTGGTGCTGCTGGTTTGTCCCTCTCTGACGCGGCATCTTGGGGCCCAGAGACGGGGTTCTGTGCCCCGCCTCTCCTCAAATGGAGAAATGTGACAGAGCTAACCCTTGCCCGACTCCTTCTCAGTGGGCCGCTGCCTTCTTACTTGGGGGAGCATGCTGCCTCCTCTTTGTTCTTCTCGGAGCCCAGGATGGGGTCCAAGGCTGCTTCCTCGGAACCGAGGGAGTGCAATGAAACTCTCTTTCACCAGTCTCCTTGTCGGGCGCAGGCATGGGGTCCTGGGCCCCTTTTGACTTTGGTGGGGGAGCACGACATATTTAACTTCTCGGGCCCAGGGATGGGGTCCTGGGCCCCTTCTTCTGGCGGGGGGAAAGTGCAATTGTGCATCTCCTTTAACTTGGGGCATCCCCGGGTCCTGGCCCAGCCCAGGGGCATGGCTGCAAACAGCAGCAGAGTCCCAGCTTCGTCGCCGGTGCCTACCTTCATGAGAGCATGTCAGCGGCCTTTGGGTCAATGTTGACGGTTTTGATCTCCTTTGTCTCCTGGTGGCAAGCCTTACCATCTGGAAAACATTTTTTCAGGCCTCCTGGCCTCAAAGATACCAAACTTTGTAGGGAGCAAGTTCCACTGGCTCCCTGTGCCAGCCTTTCACTTGGTTGTGTCTCTGGAGAGTGCTCCCTCTTTGAGGAGAAGCCCAGCCTTTCCCCCAACTTATCCACAGAGGGTATAAGGGGACCAGCCTCCCTGGACCTGGGGAGTGGCCCACTGGTCCTGGGGTCAATCAGAGGCAGTGTCCTTGATGCAGTGGGCAGTTGGCATTCTTTCTTCCAATTGTCCATGGTGCAAGCCTTCAATCCCAGTGTTCCACAAAAAGGCACAAACAACAGCGCTCTCTCCCCTGCGTCAAACCATTTAAGTGGGGGCAGGACTGTCCAGCAGGGCTGCACCTCTGGACTATCCTGATGTGCCACATCACCTGTCTGCCCCTGTCTCAGCCTCCCTGTACAGTCTTTCGGGATAGCTGAAAATGGCTTCACCCAGGAATCACTTGCTACATGTGCTCTGGGGTTCTCAGCTCCACCTTTCACTGACATCATTGACAGGGCCTTCCCCCAGCAAATCTTCAAAGAAGCTCCCCCCTCTTGTTTGACTCCAGAAGTATGGACTTCTTCCTTTGTTCAGTGGCTTGAAGTAGGCCCTCTTCCTGGCACAAGATGACAGCTGGCTGATCAATGCAGAGCAGTTCACCCAATCCCGCTCTCATTCAGAGCTGACTTAAGCACTGCTAATTGCCTCTAAGACGGGCGAGACCTCTCCTCCTGCAGCTGGAGAGAAAAGTAATTAACCCAGTACAACAGGGTGATAAAAGGCCTGTACTCTAATCCTGTGCTGATTCGGAGAAATGTGACATTCCTGAATGACCCATAAGCTGTACATATATGCTTTTGGTCTTTACAGAATTGTTCTTTTTACACAGGTTACAGTGTATATTGGTGCAACAAAGGAGTTTGTAGCCCAAAAGCGACTGGAGCACGCCCCAAGGCAGCCTTTCCCATAAAAGTATTATGGAACGTCACTACAGTGAAGACAGTAAAACACACTGACTTTCTCTACATGTGTATATCCACATTACAAAGCATAGTCCAGGTCAATACCAAACCTGCACAGTCCCTTCTGCACCAGGCTACCAGTGTGCAGTTCCTGGGCTGCGCACAATAGGAGTCTTCCACACGCAACCATCACGCATGTGCACCTTCCCCTTGCTGCGTCATAGCGGCCTTATCTTAAAAGGCGGACCCTGGCAGTAAACCGGCATAGTTCATTTGACCATGAGTTTACCGTGGGTGAGTCACAGGTCATGAGGCTCTCCCATAATAAAAGATCAAAAAACAGAAGATCAAAAAGCAAAAAATCTAGGCGGATCAGATGGTCAGAACCACCTTCTCACACCAGGACAAGAGAGATGCCTAGGTGAGAACACTATGACAAAGAAAGTGTTACCTCTAGGACAGGAAACACACTGTAATGTTTTTGTTGGAATGCACTGGGGTCAGGGTGCTGGACACACTAGAAAAAGAAGAGACTTTCACAAACAGAGAGTGTGTTAGGTGAATGAAACACTGACAGAAAGAGAGACCACATATAAATCACACTGTACAGTAAGAGAGTAACATGGTCAACATCACCGAAGTCCAAGACCACTAATTGCCCTCACACAGGTTTTTTGGATGGTAGAGAGATGCAACACTCTCAGAAACCCTCCTCTAATGGCATGCAGGTGGTATGATGCGTAAAGGAACCCCAACACTTTGACAAACAAATGTCTTGGCTGGGGGTTACAACATATTGGAACTTTGTCTGTGTGTGAACTTTACACTCAGGAGGAAGTCTGTTTGGTGCATCTTTTTTGTGATAGAGAACTGATTGGATGAACATGGAAGCCATCTTAAGCGTGCCCATGGCGAATGCTGCTGGAGAATGTTGCTGCCACGTGTTCTTAATGTTGCTTATTCTAATGGTGGCTTGGAATTTGGCATGCCATTTTCTTTTCATTGCAAACTAGCTCTGCGAATGCGATCTGATAGCAATCCGAGTCTGCCTATTGTGGTACATTGCCCGGAATTCAAGCTTCTTTGACCTGAGTCTATGGATGTAAGAGCTGTTGCGTGACAACAGATAAGTGGGAAAAAACATTGTTGTCAGCATTCTGCTCTAGCAGACGTAGCTAACACAGGCTCTCAATGGTTTACATCAGATTATGAAAAATAGCTGATTTTATTCACCAATTGAACTTTTGTGTTCTTGAAAAACGTGCAACTTTTGCTGATGTCTCCTCTACCATCTCTTGCAAAGCCAAAGTCCCCTATCATGGCATTTGGTTAAGAGGGGCCCCCTTGTGCCAAGATAAAGCCCGCTCTTCAATCTAAGAGTGGTCTCATCCACAAGTGTGATGGCTGGTCGTGGGTGGTATGGCTAAGGTGCAAGCACCCATTGGGATCTGCCTGACAAATACCTAAATCCTCTTACAAAACTGTAGCACAGATTGCTAGAAATCTTTTGAAACCCCTTAACAAGATTGATTAGCTATTGTGCTTTCAATGATTTTCCTCCCAATAGAAATCATCCCGTTACTTTGCCCTCCTAGTAACCAGGGTTCACATAGGGAACTGTGAATAGAGGAGACTGCTCCCTCCAAACATCCATTAGTGAGAATTAGGGATTATTTTTTGTCAAACAGGAGAAGGAAAAAAGTCCCCAAGCATTCCCATTTAGTTTCTCCTAGTGTTGCACCCCCGCCCCCCCCCCTTTTGTGGACACAGTCGGTTACATGTCTCTAACCCCAAGAGAAAGAGAAAACCAACAGGTATTTCACACCCCTCTTGTGCTTTACACACACGAAGAAAGGGCATGTGAGAACAACAAACCTTCCAGAGAACTTGCAGGGAAATATAGGTAACTAACCCGTTCGAGCCCCTAAACCAGTACACATACAATAGGGATCCTGATAATCGAAATGTAGTGTATCCTAACCTATTGTGCATTAAACATGGATCGGAATAGTCATGATAATAATACAAATATGTTTAAAGACAAATGATATCAGAGTAAAAAGAATAAAAATACCAAACATTATAGCCCATATTTGTTGTACTTGACCCTCTCTGTCGGGTCACACCAAAACTTTTTATCTTTACCCTCCTACATTTTCTGAATTTGTTTTTTTGGCCTTAGGACTCTGTGCACTTTACCACTTCTAAACAGTGCTAAAGTGGTTGTGCTCACTCCATAAACCATGGTAAAATTAGCTCACACCTGATTGGTATATTAAATGTACTTATAATATCCTAGTAAAATGGTATACCATATACTCAGGGCCTGTCAATTAAATGCTAATAGTGGTCCGGCAGCACTTACTGTGACAGCCATTTAAGTAGCCCCTTAAACCACGTTATAAGTCTGCCATTACAGCCTGAATGCAGTTTTAAACTTCCAATTCAGCTTGCCAAAAGAACAACTTTGCCATGGCTAACACTCCCCATTTATTACACAGAGTAGGCCCTAGGTAGCCCATAGGGCTGGGTGTACTGTAATTAAAAGGTTGGACATGTACTTTTAGTTTTTTATATGATGCTAGTGAAAGACTCCCAAATTCACTTTTCAGTACAGTGAGGCCTACCTTTCCCATAGGATAACATTGGGTTGCCTTATTACATTCAGCCTCGGGGACAGAAACGGCTCAGACCATCTTGAACCTGCACCTAGACCCAGCCTGAGTGAGTCCCAGCCCTCCAAGTGGTGCCTCCCTAATCCTGGATGCTTGTGTGTGGTGCTAAAGGTGCCCAGATAAGCAAAATAAAACCTGAGACATAGGAGTTTTTGGCTAAAACCGCTCTGAGACCAGGACCAACCTGTTCATCCATCCTCAAGGTGCATCGCTGGTCAGCCTGACTTTTTGGTAGCTCCCACTATGTTCTTCTCCATAGCAGCAAATCCTCCTCCGTGTTCCTTCACAGAAGGGGTATCTGGCCTCATGGAGTCCTCTTTTGCCACTGCCTGCAGACTCGTCCCATTAAAGATTTTAGACTTCCAAAAAAGAGACCTGGGGCCCGATGTAGGTAATTCTTATTTACCACTTCTTAAATACCGAATTTTACCGATTCGGTATTTCAGAAGTGGTAAATATGAAGGGGGGAGATGTAGGTATTTCCAGATGTGTAAATACCGAATCTTTAAGATTCGGTATTTACCGAATCTGGAAATACCGAATCGGTATTTCCTATTGATTCCTATGGGCTGTGAAGCCCATAGGAATCAATGGGCAATACCGATTCTGTAATTACAGAATCGGTAATTACCGATTTTAGCAAGGGTGCAGGGGGTGTCACTTTGACACCCTCTGGCACCCCAAAAATAGGCTCGGGTGCCATGTGGCAGGCATACATGCCCCAAGGGCAGGTCTGCCTGTCATATGGCAGAGGTGTGCATGCACACATGTGCATGCACACCGGAATCGGTATTTTACCATCAAATTGGATTTGATGGTAAAATACCGATTCTGTAAGGCTTGTGGGACTCAGAAGAGTCCCACCTACATCTCAAATATACCGAATCGGTAAAAATACCGATTCGGTATTTTACAGAATCGGTAAATTTACCGATCGGTAAATTTACCGATTCTGTAAAATTCAGGGCCCTACATACCATTTCTGAATTACCGGTCGGTAACGGCCGAAAATACCGATTTTCGGCCGTTACCGACCGACCTACATCTGGCCCTAAGTCCGAACTGGAAAATCTTCACTGCAACTTTGTCCGGCGGCTCCCTGATGACAACGCCTCCTCCTCGGACACCACTTGCAGCCTTGCCATACTGAACTTTTACTTTCTCAGAAGATTTTTCTCGAAATTTCTTCTTAGTTCCAAGGTAAGCGCTGACCAAGCCCAAGCCACTTTTTGTACCTGACTCGCGCGTCATCACAGCTGGCCATATTTTTTTTTTTAGTTTGACCTGGTCTTGCACAACTAGTTGTCCTTGGTTTGTGCTTTGAACTTGTGCTAGAGCTAGTTTTTTACCTTAAACTTCAAAAATAAATTCATAACTCTGGTTCTACTAATAAGATGTTTGTCGTTATGATGTCAAATAATTTATTAAAATGTATTCAATTTTCTAAATTGGTGTGGGACTTTCTTTGTGTTGGGTTTTCATTATTATTGCTATTTGTGTGCTGCATAAAAACTTTATATATTGCCTCTAAGTTAATCCTGGCTGGAGGGGCGTGGCCTGACAGCATGGCCGGTTAGACATGCGTTGGTGCAGCTCCTGCCCTATCGGACGAAATCCTTCATAATCCTGGCAGAATGGTGCCCCCCTTTTGTGGCATCGGAGATTGGAATGCCCCACAGCTCTGAGGATACCAATCGGGGCGAGTGAAGCAGATCCACGGCCGGAGAAATCGAACTATATCCCCCGGGGCTTCTGCCTGACAAGATGGCAACCACGGCCTAATCCAGGAGACAGCAGGCCGCAGAAAACTGTGCTGAAGTGCGGAGGAGAGGAGGGCCCGAAACGCCTCAGGAGCCTCGCCCTGTGCTGCCCAGCCGGAGGGAGGCAGAGACGGATCCGGTGGATTGAGGCTGAGTTGGACCGCCAGCAGCCTGGGTGTCGGCTCTACACGAGATCGGGGCTGTACAGGTGTGTACCCGGCCCTCTCGGCCCTCTGTGGTGCATGGTAGATCCTGGTGCTGGGGAGGCAGGGACTTGACGCTGTGGCACGGACATTTGATGAACAGGACCGGGGCCAGGTGGCAGTTGCCTTGCTCCCCCGGAGTCCCAGTGGAGTGCGGCGCTTCGGGGGGCCGGCCCGGCGTGTCTCCCATTGTAAAGGCTCCCTGGAGGCCGAGCAGGACTGCGGGGGAGACAAATACGGAGCCAGACCTCCCACATGTGACTAGGACCCCCACCGGTGTGCAGGACTAGAGCTTGGCAGCGGTGCAATTTGGGCCACATTTGACTGGTAAGGCCTGCTGGGGACGCCTACCCTAGACATCAAAAGACCAAGGTATTGCCTGGCGTACAACTGGCTGGGGGGACTGGGGACCCCGGTTCTGGTGGTGAGCCCCCTTTCCACCCGTGTGGTGCCATTGGCTGTGACAGCGGGCTGCGCGCCCTACGGAGGTGGGCGGCGGCAGGAGGTGAGGTGGAAGCACTGACCGGCCGTGGACCTAAAGAGATGGTCTGAAGATTTGGTGTGAAGCCCAGAATGGAGGGAGGGCCGGGGAAGCAGCTGGTGGAGCCTCCGAGATTGAGTGTCCCTACCCGGGGACGACACAGGACGAGGCTGTGAAAATCCTGGGGTTCAGGGTGCACATCTGGCATCCTTGGCAAGTGAGGATGATGACCCCAGAGATAACCCTACAACCTTCACGCCGACTATGGGGAGAGATAGAACCCTTAAAGGCGCCCAGTCCAACAAAATCATGCAGTACATAGTACCAGACCCGACCTCTGCTGACCACAATAGACCTGACCAGGAGCAGACGCCTCATCACGGCTCAGTGGCCCATGACACGTACGACATTCTGGCGGCCATAAGGGAATCGCGAACAGCGCTGGAGTAAAAAATGGATGGGATGGCCATGGACATCAACCATCTATGCCTGGATTTAAGGAAAGTGGCAGACAGAGTTACCACCACGGAGGGGGACCTGAACACGCTACAGACCGAAGTTCAACAACTGCGTGCAACAGCTTCTGCGCTCCAGGAACACACAGCACAGCTGGAAGACAGGGCAGACGATGCGGAGGGGCAATCAAGGAGGAACAACCTCCGCTTTTTGGGCTTTGCAGAAAAATCCGAGGGGCCGGCGGCGGACCTGTTTCTGGAGGAATGGATTGGCTCTGCACTCCCAACCCTTAGGCTTTCAAAGATGTTCGCGATAGAAAGGGCCCACCACACCCTTGGACCCCCGCCTAAACCAGGAGCCCCACCTGGAGCAATGATCGCATGTTTGTTTAACTTCAGAGACCGGGACACAATCCTCCAATTTATTTGCACTAATGGTCCACCCAAGTTCGAAAATCAGGCCATCCACATCTACCCTGACTACACCAAAAAGTTACAAGACCTAAGAAATGACTTCCTAGGCGTCAAGCGATGACTGCGGGATCTCCATATCAAGTACAGCCTAATGTTCCCAGCCCGACTCAAAGGTACAGTATGAGGTCAGGGTCCACTTCTTTGGTACTCCGCAGGTGGTGGCGGAATGGATGGAATCATTGGGCCTGGCTGGGCACGACCACAACCACGGCTGGCAGGAGCAGAAACGGGGGAGTGGTCGGGAACGGAACCAGCAGCGCTCTACTGGAGAACAGCGACTCAGACAACGGGACATATCGGACAGAGGTCGTATCATGGTAGGGCTGGATGGCACCCTACTAACGGAGAGGGAGGCGATCCCGACGCAGAATCAGTTTTCCCCATTGTATCTGGTGCAGGAGACGCAGTCGGAGCAGGGGGGTGTCGCCAGCCCAGCAGATGAGGAGTCATGAGACCTTGGCAGGCCAGCTAACGAACTGAAATATGGGAGCAAATGGTCACCAACACTGTAAGTACGGGACTTGGCCCGGATGGGTCTGAACTTGGCCATGAGCTCCCACTTAAGAGAGCCTGAGCCCCAGGGACGATGGATTGGGGCCGAGGAGTTCTGGGAGGAAAGGGTACCATTCCGCCACTCTACAGTCTTAGACACTCCGACTGTGGTGCGCTGGGACGGCCTCATTAGACCATTGGTCGGGCAGGGACGCGCAGTGCCAGACAGTTTGGCTATATATCTGTGAGTAGGAGGGTTACTTTTCTTGTGCAAGTTTTTTCCTTTTTTACTGGAACATGTTAGTTGATTTGAGTTTGGGGGTGAGGTAAAGGGAGGGTGACAGCGATGGGGCGGAGTCCTGGGTCCTCAGACCATGGTTGGGTTGTGAGTATGCAGTGCTACTGCCTGAGGGAGGGGGGGTGGAGGGGTTGGGAGTTTACATTTTAATGTTTCACAGTTTCATGCCGGGACTATGCTCTGTCATATCACTGCTTAGTCTATGGGGTTCCAGCACACAGGGTCTCACTTTGCTACAGATGGAATCTTCCTCACAACAGACATGGGCCACCGTACCACCAGATACCACACTCATGGTAGGCGATAATCAGAAATATGAATTCATAACGTCGAATGTAAGGGGGCTTAATAACATGGTCAAACGGGTGCGGGTGGCGACCTATCTAAGAAGATACGGGATAAGTATAGCCTTTCTGCAGGAGGCACACCTGTGGGGGGACTGCCTCAATATGTCCAACGCAGAGGCCAGTTTTTTGCAACTTTCTATTCGGGGTTTGCTAGAGGAGCACTTATATGCACAGCGCCTTGAGTCCCTTTCAAGGCAGTGAACACCAGACTAGATCCTGATGGGAGGTTCGTGGTGCTCAATGGGCCACTAAATGGAGGACACATAAGCTTGGTGAATATCTATGCCCCAAATAGTGATGATGGGGAGTTTCTGGGATGGGTCCTGGGTCAGTTAGATCTAGATCCAGATGTAGAGCTGATTATCGCAGGAGACTCTAATTGTGCCCTGGATGGAGAGCTGCACAGACACCCCCCCAGACCAGATACCAAACCAAAAGCGAGAGAGGCCATACACCAGATGCTTCACAGCTACTGCCTGTTAGACGTCAGGCACCACCACAATCCCCGGGGGTGTGTAAACTCGTGCCACACACCTGCAGCCAACACATACAGTAGACTTGATTATTTTTTTATTCAGGTGACACCGGCGAGGTTCCGTACGTGTGGGTACGTGTCAGATACACTCACAATAGAAAGGGGGACACAACAGGGGTTCCCGCTCTTTCCCTTGTTGTTTGCCCGGGCAATGGAGCCACTGGCTTGTCATCTCCGTGGGGTTCTTCTGGGGCTGGTCATCCTAGTGGGGGGAACGGAACATATTGTCTCATTGCACGCCGACAACGCACTGGTGTACCTGCGTCGACCGACCCAGTCTATGTCGCTGCTATTTGCGGTTTTGGAGCAATTTGAGGGGGCCTCCTGACTTCACATTAATAAATTGAAATCACAAGTATACGCAATCGGGCCGCCGGGCGAGAGAGAGGACGCCCAGCCAGAGACAGAGCTGTCTTCTATCACCATAACATGGGGCAGATTATTAGGGTCTTCGGGCTGTATTACCTTCTGGAATACACTCAAGGTCTCGCTCATGGGGAAGATTGCCTTGAAAAAATGAAAATTGTGGTTTTGCCTAGATGCCTCTTTACGATGCAGGGATCCTTCTTTGAACTTCCCCATCGGGTATTTAATGAAATAGACGGACTGCTCATACAGTTGCTATGGAATGGGAAACGGTGCCGGGTCAGTCTGGAGGTCATGAAACGCAAGTGAGGCAAAGGTGGTTTAGAAATTCCAGACTTGGAACTTTACTATTTTGCATCGCAATTGCAGCATGCTATAGCAAGGCTGGACACCGACCCTTCCTGGGAAAGGGCCCTACTGGCGGGCACGTATGGTGGACGACAGTTGGGGGCACTCCTATGGCGGGCAGGGGGGTCTCGGGAGTCGTGTTCTCCACTAATTCGACTATTAGCGACGACCTGGAATCGTGTGCATAGGAGACTTGTCCGAGCATTGCCGTTCGCCCCGGAGGCCGATCTCTGGCTGCTGCCGCCCTTTGCTCAAATTGAAAAGGTAATGTCGACTGACAAATGGAAATATGGGGGATGCCTAATGTTGTCCGACCTATACCTGGAAAATAGGTTCATTACATATCAGGAGGCGGTGACTACCTTTGACTTGGAACCCGGGCAATTTCTGCAGTATGCCAAAATTGCGGCCACAGAACAGCAGCTATGGCCCTCATTCCCTGAGGCCCTGGAGCCCACCCATGTCCTGGTTACGATGATAGCTATGGTGGGAGGGCCAAAATTTGTCACCCATCTATACAGGGCGCTGAGGGAGGATGAAAAACTTGGACCCTTAAAAGTGGAAGAACAGTGGCAGCAGGTGTGTCCGCAGAACTTACGCCCCGGGACTGGGAGAAAATCCATGAGAGCGAACGCAAGGTATCGCTCTCTAACAGATTCAAACAAATACAGTATAATATAGTACATATGGCCTACCTCTCGCCCAGGTGGCTCCATACCATCGATAGCACTAGGGATCCAGCATGTCCCAGATGTCGCCATGTTCAGGCGGACTTTCCACATATGGTATGGACCTGCCCAATAATTCAGACGTACTGGACGGAGGTCCTAGGGGACCTGTATAGAATAACTGGCTGGATGATTGACATGGAGGCGAGCTCATGTCTCCTCGGACTAATTCCCCGGGACCCTAAACGAAAAACGAGTAGACGGTTCCTGGTGCTGGGGCTTATAATAGCTAGGCGGCAGATAGCAATACACTGGCTGGCGCAGCAGCGGCCACAGCTAGCAAGCTGGAGAACGGACCTGAGAGAATGGGCGCTGGCGGAGGAGGGGCATATGCGCGCCACCAGACGAGATGGCAAACTACCTGAGGTACTGATGGCGTGGGGAATGATGATACAGGAGATAGAGGGGCAGACATCGCAGTCCACACAGGTATCGCAGGATGGGACGCACACCACTGGGACAGAGACCCACAGTCAGGAGAGGAGCTAGATGGAGACCCTAGACGGTGCATTAGATAATCGGACCTGAGATGCATAGAACCCGCTAAGGGGGGGTGTTGGGGGTGGCGGGGGGAGTTTGGGGGGGTTAGTTAAAGTTTGTTTACCACACACCAAATCCTTGTCTAAAGTAGCACACAGTTCTTGAGGAGCGTACACGGACATAATCCTGAGTTCACAATTGGAATGTTCATGTTATCATTTGTCACGTGGGCGGAATGTATTGTATATGAACATGGTCTGTACCTTCCAAAGAATAAAATCAATAAAGAAATTTAAAAAACAAAAGTTAATCCTGGCTGCTCTGTGCCAAGCTACCAGAGGGTTAAGCACAGGTTGATTTAATGACTTTAGTGTTTCACCCTGACAGGAATTGTGACTGTTGCTTGAGCAGGGTTAACACCCCACTGAACCAATATCACAATTTCTCCCAGTATGTTATTGGAAATCCTGTCCTACTTCTGTCTCAGATCTGATGCACTGAGTAAAACCCCTCATACCTCATTAGTACCCACATGACTGGGCAGTTGGCTTATCAGTTGGAATGTTCTTGAGACTAGCATGGCTCTCAAGTGTGTAGATGGTCCTTTTCTTTTTATTAGCAGAAACAGGGTCATACAGTCTTTTCCCTGGGCTTGAAGGTGGTCCCAGTCTCACTGGAAGAGACAGGGTCATATATACAGTGTTTGTCCATGGACACGAAAGCTGCCCGGTGAGTATTACATAAATGTAAATGTAAAATGTAAATGTCATGGTACTTATAGAGCGCACTGTCACCAGACGGTCACCTTGCGGTGTCACCTATGCGGTTTCCTGGCGCTGATACTCATACCGCTGTGGAACCCCTCCTGGCTTTCCTTGTGAAGTGTCCACTCCTGGGCACCACCAGGGTGAAGCCAGGCATCCTTAGCGCTGTTGGGGCCGGTGTGGAGGCTAAGCAAGCTATTGCCCAGAGTTGCAGCGTGGGGCCCGTGATTAGAATAGGCACCGAGGCGAGACTTAACAGGTCCGAGGAAATTGAGCCCGAGACCCTGCCGAGGCGGCAATCGAACCCTGGTCCCTGGCCAGAACTCTGCATCAGGGTCTGCCGCTCTAACCATTGAGCCACACTCCTCCACACATAGGAACCTTCAGTTGGGTGAAGATGCTAGGCAACCTGCCACTGGGTTGAGAGCATGTAGTCCACACTTACTAGGTACAGTTTTTTAGTGATCAGTTAATGACGAAGTGGCATGGCAACTAACATCTTCTAGAGGCAATATACCAGTGGTGAATAGCTCATAAGTAATTTAAAGGAGGCAGGTTGTGTATATGGCTTACTTGAATCCAAAGCTTCATACAGAGTTTGTTGCTGACACTAGCCTATTTAGGTTAGGCACAATGCTTGTACAGCACAACGGACACCCAAATGGTTGAAGGCATATTATGGCGCATACAAACAGAAGTCTGTCCCAAACTGAACGTGCTTATTCACAATCTGAGAAAGAAAGTTTAGCAGTGGTGTGGGCTTGTGAACATTTCCACGTATTCTTATATGGAAAGTCATTCAAGCTTGTGATGGATCATCAAGCGTTGTTAACCATCTTTGTCAATCCGAAGGCCAAGATGCCTCCTTGCATTGAACGTTGGGATCTACCATTACAGAAATACAACTACAAAATTGCACACCATACAGGGAAAGACCAAAGCCCTGCTGACTACTTTTCATGAGTACCTCTATAGTGCCATGGTACTCCTTCAAATATTGCTGAAGCCTATATAAATTTCTTGTGAAGTTCAGCACACACACTGCCATTTTGTTGGAATAAGTTGTCACTGCCACAAGTCAAGTTAGTGACATGACAAAATTGAAAGACATTAATGCACATCAGTTTTGGATCCAGCACACTCAATCTCTGACCAGTGACAGTGAATACCAGAGGTTTAAAAATGTCAAAGATGAACTGTCTGTTACTCAAGAAGGTATTATCCTGAGAGGTTTGAGAATTCTTATTCTGGAGAGTCTGTGACAACAGATGATTGAAGTGGCCCATGAAGGACATTGTGGAATTGTTGCCACAAAACAAGCTCTCTGAGACGAGTCTGGTTTTTCCATCTCGATGAGAGAGTTGAAAGACAATTGAAGGCATATCATCTATGCAACTGCTTTTCATCGAAAACCACTCAACACACCTTAACCATGTTGGAGTTGCCAAAGCATGCATAAAAAAGAATTTCCATTGACTTCTTCAGTCCTCTTGACAATGGACATCGCCTGATGGTGATTGTTGATGAATACTCCCCTTTACAACTGACAGAAGATCTCTCCTCCAGCACTCAAGGAAGACTCATTAAGAGATTGGATGGCATCTTCGTGACATGAGGCGTCCCTTCCATCTTAAAATCTGACAAAAGCCCACCTCTCAACAGTTGAGAATTCAGAGACTTTCTCAGTCATCTTAATGTGAAGCATCAAAAGAAAATACCTCTTTGGCCACGGGCCAATGGCCTTGTTGAGCATTTCATGAGTACTCTCAAGAAAGCTGTTCAGTGCGCCTGTTAGAAATGGGGGTCTCTACTTGGTAGAGGTAGGTACCTTTGACCAAGTAGAGGCCCTTACTTCTTCTAACCACCTTGGTAGCTTGGCACAAGCAGGCAGGCTTATCTCAGAGGCAATGTGTAAAGCATTTGTGAACACATACAGTAATACAGTGAAAACACAACAAATGGACACCACACCAGTTTAGAAAAATAAATAATCTGTATCTAGACTTAACACAAGACCAAACAACAAAAATCCACAATACAGTAATAAAAATATGGCTTTTAGATGGTAGAAATAACTTAGTTCAATGTAGATAGTAAATGCAACACTTCAATCTCAAAGTACCTTGGATGCATAACGCAATATAAACAAAAGGGTTGCAGGGAAGGTGATGTGTCAGTTCCTTACTGCAGCACAGGGGAGGTGATGCGTCAGTTCTTTACCGGAGAGGAGGTGATGCATCGGTTTCTTACTGCGTTCCGGTTAAGATGCGACAAGATGGCACCTCGATGTGATGATCCAGTATGATGCGACAAAATGGTGTCTTTGATGCGATGCGACAACTTGGATGCGATGCATGCAAGTCTCACGGCCGTGCGGCAAAAGCGATGGTTTCTTCAGCCACGACAGGCCCTGCGACACGCTTCTCTGGTGATGCGACGGCAACCTCTGCGGCTGCGATGCGCTTCTCCGGTGATGCGACACGCTTCTTCAACGATGCGACAGCGAACAGCTGCAGGGGCGACAGGCTTCCTCAGCGATGCGACGCCAACTGCTGTGGAGGCGACATGCTTCTTCCTCATTGCGTCACCCTTCAAGCGACATGCAGTCTCAAGAGGGCCCAAAACAACAGCAGGCACCTCTCTGCAGGTAGAATTCCCAGCAAGGAAATTCAGGGGAAGCTGGTGGTGAAATCTTTGCGTCCCTGAGACTTCAGAACAGGAGGCAAGCTCAACTTCAAGCCCTTGGAGATTTTCCTCAAGATAGTTAAAGTACACACAAAGTTCCTTTCTCCTTTCCTTGTCAATAAGTAACCACTGCAGGCCAACCCAAAACAGCATAGGGGCAGTCTCCTCCTTCAGCTTCCTTGGTTTCTCTCATTGGCAAAAGTTTGTCTTGATTCCCAGAAGTGATCTAAAGTTCTGGGGTCTGGGCCCCAATATTTATACTACAAAATCCTTTGTTCTCTGAATGCAGAGAGTGTCTGTGCCCAGCCAAAACCAGTTCTGTCCTCCCTGGTGCAGCTTTCTGGCAGGAGGTGGAGACAGCATTGTTGAAAGAAGACCTGGCCTAGGTAGCTGAAAAGAAATATCCTCCCCCTACTTTCTATTCTATGTAGGCTCATGCAAGTGAAAGGAAATCTCCTCCCCCTACTCTCCATTCAATGCAGGTCCTATTCAGCCCAGTCCTGACTCGTCAGACTGCTGGGGTCAAAGCCCTGTCTAGCCCCCTGTCACTCAAATACCAGACATGGAATACACCAACCTAGCAGAGGCTACTGGATGGTTTGCTAAGAAAATACCTACTTTCTAAAAGTGGTATTTTCAAACACAGAATGTAAAAATCACCCACACTAAAAGATTAATTTTAACATTCTGAGTTCAGACATACTAAACACGTTTTCCAACCTTGTTCCCTGGGTCAGTTAGGATTATAAGATGTTATAATCAACTGCCCATTCTGGCCTATGGGAACAGGCAGACTTGCAATAGTGAAAAACGAAATTGGCTGTAATTCACTACCAGGACATGCATCACACATCAGGGCATGTTCTACATTTTACATACAATGCACCTGGCTCACAGGAGTGCCTTGGGCCTACCTTAGGGGTGACTAATATGTAGAAAAGAAAAGGTTTAGGGACTGGCAAGTGGGTGCACTTGCCAAGTCGACATGGCAGTCCCAGACTGCACAGGCTCTGCAATGGCAGGCCTGAGCCATATTTTATAATCTGCTTCTGTGGGTGGCACAACCAGTGCTGCAAGCCCACCAGCAGCATTTGATGTACAGGCCCTGGGCACACGTGGTGCACTGTACTAGGGTCTGACAAGTAAATCAAATAGCCAATCATGGAGTCACTCATCCATTACAACAATTTACAATAGGGAGCACTTGCACTTTGGCACTGAATAGCAGTGGCAAAGTGCCCAAAGCATCTAGACCAACAAAAACATAGCAAACACACAGGAGACAACAGAAAAAAATGTAAGGGAGACGCATGCCAATGGTGCCAGGTCTAACAGTGCTGTAGCGGAATAGCTTGACCTGAAAACTGTATTGAATTCATCTCTTCGAGCTTATTGTTGAACGCCTCACTCGACCACAGGTGAAGGCCCTGCAACCTTGATGTTCAGGAGAGTCATGATGACCAAGTTATCTCAATGGACCAACAGAAGATCAAGTACTGAGGAAGAAACTCTTATATAGACTTGGATCATAAAACAAAAATGAAGGCCTATGCAGACAAGCATCAACGTGCAAAAGATGTTACTTTTACTAGAGGAGATCAAGTGTTTGTTCATCATTCTAGAAAATGAAAATCTTATGCTCCCTTCAATGCTGAGCCATTTCATGTTGTGACCAGCAAAGAACACAAGGCGACTGCCCAACGTCCTGGGAAGTCTATTACACGACATTTCTTGCATTTCCGCCATGTGGCTTATTGCTCATCATGCACTGACATCAATGCAGAGAGTCGGTCTGAAACGACGATTGCAGATCCCCTGACTGCTGTTGTTTCTACATCGCCAATGCGGATCATGGACACTTCGACTGCCTGTGCCCAGTTTCCGAAGACACAGTAGCGAGGTTAGAGCACCATGAAGGCTCATCAAAGAGCTATAATTGTACATGCTATTTTTTTTTAACTGTCATTTTTTATTTAACAGAAGGGGAGATGTAGTGTTGTGCGAGTTAGCATTGATGGAAACCTTTTGGCTACTTATGGACTTTGTAGAACTGCGACGTAAGTGCTAGAGTGGAGTGAAGTGAATTCAAGTTTAAAATGTTGAGTTAGCAGTTACACACAGAAGAATAAAGACATGTTTTACTAAGCTCTGTGTGTGGTGTAGTCATTAGGGGGTACCCAGGTTGGGGAGGACGCTACAACTTGGGCCTCACCTGCTACCTTTTTGGTACATTATCAGATGATGGTTTCTGATCAAGCAGCCACAGATGGAAAATAATGAATTGTTTGTATCTGTATTTTTACTATTGCTTAACAGTAACAGGACACTGGTGAATGCATTCAAATTCGGCTGCAATGTAGAATTGCACTTACACCTTCAAAAGCTCCTTTAGACAGTGAACTTGGTTCTGTCCTCACTATTAAAGGGATGATATGAGAAAAAATGGAAAAGAGATCAAGACTAGATTACCTGTGGTAATCGCCATTACTCTTTCTCCATTCCTTCTTCATACCATTCTTTTGTTCCACCATCCCTCCCATGAGAAGCTGAAGAAGAAAGGTATGCTTGATATGTACATGAAGTCAACTAAGAAGGATCCCCCATAAGAGTTCATCCCAGGAAGTAAATGGCTGGGAAGGGGAAAGTAAAAATAGAAAGGGGACTATGGAAAATGCTGGGAAAGTTTTTCCAGAAAGATTGTTTGGCAGAAGGTGACAAAAACCACACTAATATAGAAAATGTACAGGGAAGAATTAGAATAAAAGTAATGGAGATTACTATGGGTGTTTCCCTACGAAACAAGTGGTACCAAAGTTAGTAGGGGCGCCATCAGTGTATGTGTCCTATGGAGCTCTGCACTTACTCTCATGCATCAGAAGCAAATATCTTCAAAATCAAATGAAGCAGGGCAGTTCTACATTTGTAAGAAAACATTTTTGAGGGAGCCCACCGCAGGCACTTTGGAATGCGGGGACTGATGAATACCGAGGACTCTACCTCATGCTTCTTTCTTCCACCGCCCTACACGTCCAGTCTCTCTGTCTCACTCTGTAGGCTCTTTTTCATCCTTCATTTATCCGTTTGACACTTTATTCCTAGGTTTCTCTGCCTTCTTTCTATCCTTTCGGCGTTTCTCTCTCTTGCTCTGGGTCAAAGTTTAACGATGAAAAATAAGTCTTGGTCCCTAAAACGTAGTGCTGGTATCCACCACTTGCAACCACCTGCACAAATTAAGCACCGCTGAAGCCACATTTTTACAGTAATTCGAAGATAGCGAGTGCATGTTTTTCTGCCATGCATCTGGAAAACGAAATACTAAGTCTCGTTTGCAAAATATATCCACGAAAACCAACAATCATTTAATTCGTTTTAAGAGGAAAATAGATTTAATCATTTAAAGCATAGACGTTAGATGGTAAAGGCAATCAGCAATAAGCACACCTGCCGATATTCCCGTATAAGGAATTGCAAAACAGCCCGGAGTGCTTTCATATTTGTAATTAGCCCACAGATGTTAGAAGGAAACATCTGTCACACTTGATAGAATACTTTGAAACTGCGAATGAACCGGAAACTCTTTCCTTTAAAAGCATAAGAAGGAAGCGTAAACCTTTTACTGCAAGTTCCATTATGTGTTTATAATTAATTGACCAAACAAAGAATATAAGTCCAGGGCTTACTCGTGCACTAAAACAAGGCAGAAAGTTCAATCTTCTTTATTACCCTTAGAAGTAATATACTAAACAGTAATCATGTTGCATATGTATTGAAAATAAACTTGGCATTTGCAGTACACGGCACCTGTATGAAAAGATAAAGGGTCTGGCTGAAAGTTTGGCGGACGGGTATTTACTTCATGTGGGCGAAAGAGTAAAGAACTCTGTGGCCCTGGAAGTACACCTGCGCTAAATGTTGAGATGTCCGCCGGCCCAGCGGACATCTCTTGAATTTGCAGGAACACCTGTCACAATGGTTCCTGTAAATGCTTGAAAGTTTGACTGACAGCTCCGTCAACATGAAGGAGCAGTGCAGCAAACTTTCAAACTATTTATTTTAAAGATCCCAAAGTGGGATTTTCTTTTTAAAAATAAAAAAAAGCAATGACCTCATCGCCATTGTAGCTTTGGACAAAGATAAACTTCGCAGATGGCACATGAAAGATTGCTCTCCCTACCACAAGGATCCAAAGATATAATGTCAGAAATTAGTGTATTCAATTAACTAAAGCCAGGAAGCAACATGGATGGATGAAGCATTCACAGCTGTGTTTAACACGGACTGATGATTTAAAGGACATGCTTGCACTGCTATATAATTGTCCTACTACTGCTATTGCACGAATTGATTTAGTGCTGCAAATAAATCATCGCAAAAAAACACACAAATGCCTAGACCACTCTCTTTTTTTTAAAAGAACAAAAACAATTACTGAAGGTCAAGAATACTCTTCATTGAATTCTGACCTGGTAGTTATATTTTATACCTTTGACTTCTTGTTTTTACTTTCAAAGTTTTTTTACATATATATTCATTAGCAAAGATAGGACAAACTGTACATATATTTACAATACTATACAAACCAATTCATAAACAAAACATGTCACAATGTATCTACACAAACTCAAAAAAACATCATCACAACAAAAAACACATTAAATTGATGTGTACTTGATCTCAATAAATGAGAGACAAAATCAAAAGGAGGAAAAGAAAGGCAGGAAGGAAGGAGAGCGTAAGGAGTGGAGTCAAATTAATGATACTCTTTCATGATGTTAAAGCTAACAAATAGCTCTTGTAAGTGAATTATTCCTTCAAATGTGCCTCCAAGTATGCCTGTGCCTCCAAGTATGCCTACGCGTTTCGATTACAGGAAACCAGTTCCTGGAATCTCATCAGGGCCTTTTTTCTTTTGTCAGGTTTTGGCGGTGGAGTGTGAAAGATTGTCTCAAAGCTTTTCCCCTGAAACAAATCACCCAGAACCCGAACACCCTGCTGTTCCCATCTTACCATCACCTGATCTTTAAAAATTTCAGGGAGAATAGGGCAATTATAAAATGGTGTATGCATTGTTAACTTAGTTGTGATTCCAAATTTCTTCTTCAATGCCCCCCAAACAGAGCAAGCCGTATGAAATATTTTAAATTTGGTCTTTTTGTAGTAACTTGGTTCCACAATTCTGTTCAGGCATTGCTTTGCCTGCTGACCCAAAAGCATCTCGTAGATAGAGGGGGCTAGGAATTCCTCAGTAGGATCATCTGGTAACAGCAACACTCCCATATGTTGGAATAATGCTATCCAATGATAAAATTGGAAATTGCGGATACCCCAGCCTCCTCTCTCCCTTGGTAGCGTGCATTTTTTAAGAGATCATCTTGCTCGGTGATATCCCCATAGGAATCTTGAACACATTCTATGTATGCGAACAAAATAATGAGAAGGTATTAAAAAAGGAATAGCACAAAATATGTATAAGAATTTTGGGAAAATAAGCATTTTCAGTATATTAGTGCGTCCAACCAACGAGAATTTTAGATTATCTAATCTCTCTAGTTTTTTATTTGAGGAGTCAATTATTGGATCCAAATTGGCTGCAATTATGTTCTCAACGTTAGCCATAAGTTTTACTCCAAGGTATGTGGCCTCTTGATCACAATTGATATTTTCTGGTCGGCCTGCTACAGAGTGTATGATTTGGGTCTTGGCTACATTTAATTTATAACCAGAAATCCGGCCAAACATTGCTGCAGCTTCTATAATGATAGGGAGAGAACTTGCAATATCATTTGACAAAACCGCAATATCATCTGCATATACACAGATTTTAATGTCAAAATTTTGGATTTAAACAGGTTTGATTGCAATATTTTTCTCTAGTGCCAAAATAAAAGGATCTATATATAAAGCAAAAAGAAGGGGGGAACAGGGGCAGCCCTGTCTCGTCCCTCTTTCTATCGATACCTTCCCTGATAGTTTCCCAGCTATCCTGATAAAGGCCGCTGGATCTTTATATAGTGCCTTTACTGCTGTAATTAAAGCATCTGGAAACCCCTTCTTTACCAGAACCTGCCACAAAAAGATCCAAGAGACCCTGTCAAATGCTTTTTCAGCGTCCAACAGGGCCACTCCCACAGGAGAATTTTCTCCCTGCGCCCAATCCAGCAGTGAGACAATTCTTCTAATATGGTCCGTGGTTTCTCTTTTTTGTATAAAACCATGTTGTCTCAAAGAGACCAAGTCGGGAATCATAGCATTCAACCTATTAGCAATCACCTTAGAATACATTTTGTTGTCCGAATTCAAAAGGGATATTGGTCTGTATGACCCCAACTCTGTATCTTTTTTACCCTTCTTTTTGAATACTACTATTATAGCATTAGACCAAGACTGGGGAGGATTCCCTTTGAAGGCCTCTTGGCATATTTCAACCAGCTCTAATCTCATACTATTCCTAAAAAAACGATAAAATTCCAAAGGAATATTATCGGGACCCATTGCATTCCCCTGGGCTAATGCTAATATAGCACTCTCTATTTCCCCCATCCCGGTAACTCTTGTTGGCTATTCTTTTGTATTTCACTCAATGTGGTTAGGGTCACTTCATTCAAGTATTCCTCGGATGAAGCCTCTCCTACATCATCCGTATAAAGGTTCTGGTAATAACCTTGAAAGGCGGTCAGCACGCCCTCCTTGGTCTCCTGAAGCGTCCCCTGAAGGTCTTTTACTTTTGAAATGTCTGTATAGGAAGCTTTTTCCCTTACCCTTTTGGCCAGAATACGGCCCGTTTTATCTCCGAATTCATAAGCTTCCTCCTTATGTAACACAAATTGAACTGCTATTGTATCAGCTATAACTGCATAAGCCCAAGACCTAAGGATAGAGAGCTCCCTCAAGATTAAATGAATAGCAGCAGGTTCCGCCCCAACCCTAATCGCCTCAGCCAGCTTCTTCTCCGCCATGAAGACTTTATCAAAGTCCTGTCGATGTTTTAACCAAATCCGCTTCCGTTTAAATCTAGAGAAACTTAAAGTTTCACCACGCACCACAGATTTGAATGTATCCCAAACAATCGGTATGGGAGCAGTACCTTTATTTATCTCAAAAAATTCCCGAATCTTAATGGCCATGAACTGACGATATTCATCATCCAGCAATAATTTCTTATCAAATGACCAAGGCTGAGGTTCTTCCCTTTCTCCCTGATCAGAATCTAACACCAGTATCATCGGATTGTGGTTCGAAACTAACTTGGGTTGAATCTCAACATTGGCCCTTGTCAGGAATAGCGATGAGATAAAAAAATAGTCCAATCGTCCGAATTTCCCATGGGGAGCCGAATAAAATGTAAAGCCATCGGCCTCTGGAAATTTAGAATTCCAAACATCATATAGACCGTGGTCCCTAATCAGAGCTTGAAGTGATTTATACACCAACCTCTTTCTACCCTTATATACACAATTAGATCTAACATCAACAGCTGCTTCCAAATTGATATTCATGTCCCCACATAATACAATAGGTACCGACCATTGAGCTAGTTCTATGTTTAGATACTTAAATATCTCAGCATCGTCTAGGTTTGGTCCATATACGTTACAAAGTGTGAACTTCCTTTGGCCTACTTTAATGTCTGAAGTGGCCCAACGACCCCATTTATCGGCTGCTACTTTAAGAATACTTCCGAACCCTCGTCTTTTCAGAATCGCTACTCCTCTTTTCACCACTGTTTGTTTGGAGCACACTATCAGTTCCATACCCATTGTTTTTAGGTACCCTTGATTGTGCCATGGGATATGCGTCTCTTGTAGACATAATATGTCTACCTGTAAAATCTGTATTAATTTCCCCAGAACCTGTCGCTTTTTCGGGTCATTAAGGCCACAAATATTTAGAGAACAAATTTTAATTTTCATGTATGGTGGCATTGCTACTGATTGCTTCAATCTTTGATTGTCTCTGCTGTAGATTCATATTGCAAACATCCAAAACATCACTTACAAATTGTACCATGTTTATATATATAACTAACACACTTTCTTGCTGTTTTATTTCTTTCTTCATTGACCACCTCCTATCTGCTGGTTTCTTCCCCACCCCCACACCACCACACCCCCGTGACCCCCCCTTCCTCCCATCCAGATACGTTGCTACCCCTCCTCCCCCCGCCCTCCCGCTCCATCCTATGAGGCCCAGGGATCTTCAGTCCCTGCATATAATGGTTTACCGGGCTCCACTCCCCCAGTTCCAAGGGCCAAAACACGCACACTTATTCTATACAATTTTTCAGACTGTGAAAGGAGATATAGAAAAGAGAAAGAAAACAACACTGCTAAGCCTAAAAGGAAAAAAAAACAACAAAGATTAAAGAGTTCAATGAGTTCCTTGAGTTCTCTCCCCCAAGACCATATCCACATCAAAATAGTCTCTTAGAGTAAATAATTACATTCATAGGATACCTCCAAATCAGCACTTAATCATCCCAATGTGTCCAAAAACTCTTTGGCCTGTACTTCAGACAAGAAAAAATTCGTCTGGCCCTTAAAAACGACCTTTAGTTTAGCCGGATTCTGTAGGTAAGCCACAGCCCCCTTTTTCTGAAATTCTGGGAGCAATTGATGGAGATGCCATCGCTTGGAGACTGTGGCTTGGCAGAAATCGGGTCTAGTGAAAAAGCTGCACTCTTTGGCGGAGACTTTCTTATCTGGTCGTGCCCGTACGTAAATATCCTCACAAGCTCGGAAATTGTTAAAACAAACCAAAATAGCACTCGGGAGGATCTGTTCCCCTTGACGGGGGTTTTAATTCTAAATGGAAATCGATGGGCCCGTTGGACCTCTTTAGACCAGTCCCAGTCCGTCAGGTCAGGGAATGCCTCTTCCAATAACTCCACGATAAACTTACGAGCATCAGTCCCTTCTTTTTTTTCTGCAATCCCCAAGAAACGTAGATTATTCCTACGGGACTGATTTTCCATTTCAGACAATTTATAATTCAGATCATCCCTATGTGCCTTAATTGCTTCTAGCTCCGTTTTTTGTATAGTCACTTGATCTTCAAGGACAGATATACGAGCTTCTGCTTCCGTAACCCTTTCAGCAGTTACAGTCCTGTTTTAATTGCGTCTCACTGCATTCTTTACTTTACTGCATGTTGCCTGCATGCGTGCATTCTCTGCCTTACTCTCACTTCTATGATTCATCATAGTCTCGTATATTGTTGCTAATGTGATTTCCTGTGGTGAATTATTTAATAACTGCATCTCTGTAGTCTGTGGATGAGTGCCATTAGTCCCATTCTCACACCCCATTGTAGATTCTACCAAATTAAGGCTTTCCCTAGCAGGGGTAAGAATTTCTTGCGAGGGTCTTTTCTTCTTCCTACGACGTTTGACAGTGGTAGCCGTCACGTTTGAAGAGTTCATACTTGTTCTTGAATCACCTTCGGAGCTACTCACTGCACTTCCTTTGTCAGAATCATCAGTAACATTCGACTCCTCTTCCTGCGAGGCCTCAGACAGTGAGTAAAAATGTTCACTCATATCATTTGGGGCTGCCCCTTCCTGCATCTGTGCACATGTGTCAAACGATTCAGGAAAATCTTTCTCAGCAATTGTGTTGTCGTGACACTCAATAATGTTTTCATCTGCGGTCATTAGAGCTCCTGTTTCTACAGTTTGATTCTCTTGTGTTACCTCAGACCAATCAAGAGAGCGTTGCACCGAATCTAGATTCATATCTATCAATGGGGCCGTTTGTCTTAATGTTTCCGCGGTCGACTCCTCTACAATTATTGAAGCATCTAAGAAAGTCGCTACTGTAGACACCATACTTTCCTTCTCTCCGTTAATTGGCTCAGTCAGTGGTGCAGACACAGTATTGCGGGTGTTCTGCCGCTCAAACATAGCAGGAAGAGTCTGTACCCCCAGCCCTGTTGTACCTCCTTGCTTGATCACTCGCGCTACAGGACCCGTTTTACCCTTGTTGTCTCCACCTTTCTTTGCTTTCATTACTGTGGGATTATTAATTTCAATATTATCGGTATTAACAACATTCTCAAAAGTCTCACCGGTTAGCGTGGAGTCTTTAGGTGAAGCAGGGCCCTCAGAGCCTTCAGTAGCCAATTTTTCTCTGTTCTTTCCACTCCGCGTGGTAACTTTTGGCGTCTCGGTCAGCTTAATCAGACCCTTCGGCGGCATTTTCCCTCGTCGCGCAGGACCCCCACGCCCGCGAACCACCGGTAGACTATAACAGAAGTGAAATACGGGCAACCACTGGAGACTTCTCTTATTATTCAGTAGAAACAGCGGTCCAAACATTGTGCACAGTAATGCCGGCCAAGTCCTCCAGAATCCTCAAGACGCCAGACACCATACGCCGAAGCTCCCGACAGCCAGGCAGAGCTCTGAGACCGTAGGCTTAGGGGAGCTTAAGGAGGCGTCCTCAAAGAACAGTGTTCACGAAAATTATTTGTCTCCGCTTTTACCTCAATCACTCGTTTATACGTTTTTTACAGTCACATCAGAGTCAGCAAACTCCATTCGGTTTTCTCAAAATATCTCAAATATCCTGTGCTGTGCTGTCAAAGAAAGGATTTAAACCATTCCGCCTAATGCTCACGAAGCCAGCGGTATCATCGGGATAAACGTTTCCAGAGACTGCTGCTGAGCATTACTCGCTCGGCGTATTCGGCTCAGTTCAATTCAGTTTGCGCGCTCAATCAGGTGCAGCGCGGTACACTAGCCTCCACCCCCTCCGGGAGTCAAACCGCCTGAGCCGGGGGAGATATACCGTTACAGCTTTCCTTCTCTTTCCGCTCCTTTACGGTACGAAGCCGTCCCACAGCTCAGCACAACACCGGAGAAACATTTACTTCTTCACTCATTTCTAGCGGTAAGGGTCTGTGGTCCGCTCCGACCTTCAGCAGTGTTTGACCGACGGAAAACCGGGAGAGTGGACGGAGCTGCTCACACAGCCCGCACCACGACCGCCATCTTGCCTCTGAATCTGCCACACACGATCGAGTACTGTTTCTCGAGTAACTCTGGATGTAACACACGTCCCGGTCGATCTCAACAAAGATCTTTGTTTTGAAAGTGTACATGTGTTGAGTAAACTCCACATTTAACGCAAGAATCAAAAGGGAATCTGCCATCAATGAATACAAAGTCCCCCCGCTGCTTACACTTCTAAAACGTTGGGGTTCAAAGAAAGAAATATTTCTGAGTTCAACAAGACAATCTTTCACAGTCCACCACCAAAACCTCACAAAAGAAAAAAGGCCCTGATGAGATTCCAGGAACTGGTTTCCTGTAATCGAAACGCTTTGGCATACTTGTAGGCACAGGCATACTTGGAGGCACATTTGAAGGAATAATTCACTTACAAGAGCTATTTGTTAGCTTTAACATCATGAAAGAGTATCATTGATTTGACTCCACTCCTTACGCTCTCCTTCCTTCCTGCCTTTCTTTTCCTCCTTTTGATTTTGTCTCTCATTTATTGAGATCAAGTACACATCAATTTAATGTGTTTTTTGTTGTGATGATGTTTTTTTGAGTTTGTGTAGATACATTGTGACATGTTTTGTTTATGAATTGGTTTGTATAGTATTGTAAATATATGTACAGTTTGTCCTATCTTTGCTAATGAATATATATGTAAAAAAACTTTGAAAGTAAAAAAAGAAGCCAAAGGTATAAAATATAACTACCAGGTCAGAATTCAATAAAGAGTATTCTTGACCTTCAGTAATTGGTTTTTTTGTTGTTTTTTTTTAAAAGAGTGGTCTAGGCATTTGTGTGTTTTTTGCAATTATAAATGGTCCAGCCTTGTCCACGTCCAAAAGGGACCTAACTCATTTGGGTTTCAAATAAATCATCGGCTAAAAGAAATAAGATTATTAGAAGAAAACCAAGCCTCCTTGAGGGATACCCGGTGCTCCGATGGAGCCACCTCCAGAGATGACCACTTGCACTTATGCAAATAGGAAATGAACATAAGCATCTCTCTACAGAAGAAAGAGAGAAGAGACAGCAGACCAGGGCTTGCATGGACTGTGAGCAACTGCGCCACTTTGTTAAAAATGTGCGCTCAGTTGCAGAGAAAAATACAAGTTGCAAACCAAGAGAAGGACAAAACGGAATTCAAGTTGCTGCAAAAAGTCAAGCACATGTCTGCTGAAGGTTACTCTGATGACTCCGATGGGACCATCAGAACGATGGACCATGCTAGCTTCGGGAGATGCAGGCAGCTCATGGGCCTTAAAACTGTTGAAGCCCATCATATTCCAACTCAAAGCAAGCACAAGCCAGAACCTATTAAAGGGATCATCAGTTCTACTCTTACCTCAGGAGAAGTTCACAAACAAGCAGAAGACATCGTGGCAATGAATTTTGGACATCACCAATTTGTTTTGACCTTGTAGACACTCCTAATTTTCACATTGTGTTAGGCAGGTCCTGGTTACAGCAACTTAATCCACTGGTGGACTATAAAGTATCGTAGGTTCATTTCACCTCTGAATAGTGTAAAAATAAATGTTTTCCAAAAGGCATTCCTATTCCAACTCAGCCTTTGTTGGGTGTCATGCTGTTTAATCCTCTGGAGAAGATTTTGCAATTGTGTTCAGTGAAAAGGATGCTGGTATGCTGCAGACATAGAACATATACTTGCTCAAAGTTCAACATTTTTTATTTATTGCTCAATTAATTAAAACCATTGCAATCATCACAGGATAAATACATATAACAAACAAGGGATATAAAATCGGAACATACCATAAAATCCATGTCATAAATAGCAACGTTTGAGAGCACAGACACTTGATCAAATAAATAAGTAAGAGTTAAAACAGTCAATACTAATTGATCCTCCAGATACTACTTAGCAACTAGATCGAATAAATAATAAAAGTACTCTCACATGATGACCCGCGGGTCCAACATGCGTTCTTATCATTACATTTCATATGTAATAGTCATCCGAACACTTTAAGCATGCAATATTAGGCCATATCTATCTAAACACACCTTCTTAAGCGGCTTGATGTGCAGTCTTACTAACCTGTGTGGTGTGTCTTACTTTTAAAGTGCATGTGCTACTAAACCTCCACCCACAAAAAACATAGAGACCAGACCATAAAAATACCATGAAGGGCTGTCATGTGAAGCAAGTGCACTACTTTACTAGGCAAAAGCAGATGAATGAAAAACATTTTTTTACTGGTGCTATTCAGCCACTCCATTCAGCATGGATACTACAACCTTCATGTATTTTATAAATGTTCTGACCCATTGGCCTGAATCACCTTTTAAACACTCCTCCACTGCATCTCTGCAGGTACTAATCTTTAGCTGCCTAAAAACTGGAACCAGCCATAGGCATCTTGGAACAATAAATGTAGTGCGTATACTTATAATGTGCTGTAGAGTTTCCAATGCTGCTCCACAGCACCATGCATAGTGTCTCTTGAGTGCCAGTCAGCTGACCATATTTGAAGGCTTTAAGTGAAACCAGCCCCAAATGGAGGAGTTAGTTTTTTCTATCCAGATAAAATAAACAAGAAAAATAAGGTGGCATCAATAAGAACGAGTACAGCTCGGCCGATGGTATGACATTGGCTCTTGCACAGATTGCCTCTAGGTCAGCATGGGCCGATTGCAGTCTTGCTTGCTTTAGTAAAATTCTAGCTAACTGTTTAGGTGGAATAGGCTGCTTTGGTGGAATAGGCTGTTTTGGTGGAATAGGCTGTTTTGGTGGAATAGGCTGTTTTGATGGAATAGGGTGTTTTGGTGGAATAGGCTGTTTTGGTGGAATAGGCTGCTTTGGTGGAATAGACTGTTTTGGTGGAATAGGCTGTTTTGGTGGAATAGGCTGTTTTGGTGGAATAGGCTGCTTTGGTGGAATAGGCTGCTTTGGTGAAATAGGTTGCTTTGGTGGAATAGGTTGCTTTGGTGGAATAGACTGTTTTGGTAGAATAGGGTGTTTTGGTGGAATAGGCTGTTTTGGTGGAATAGGGTGTTTTGGTGGAATAGACTGTTTTGGTGGAATAGGCTGTTTTGGTGGAATAGGCTATTTTGGTGGAATATGCTGTTTTGGTAGAATAGACTGTTTTGGTGGAATAGACTGTTTTGGTGGAATAGGCTGTTTTGGTGGAATAGGCTCTTTTGGTGGAATAGGCTGCTTTGGTGGAATAGGCTGCTTTGGTGGAATAGGCTGCTTTGGTGGAATAGGTTGCTTTGGTGGAATAGGTTGCTTTGGTGGAATAGACTGTTTTGGTAGAATATGGTGTTTTGGTGGAATAGGCTGTTTTGGTGGAATAGACTGTTTTGGTGGAATAGGCTGTTTTGTTGGAATAGGCTATTTTGGTGGAATATGCTGTTTTGGTAGAATAGACTGTTTTGGTGGAATAGGCTGTTTTGGTGGAATAGACTGTTTTGGTGGAATACGCTGTTTTGGTGGAATAGGCTGTTTTGGTGGGATAGGCTGTTTTGGTGGAATAGACTGTTTTGGTGGAATGGGCTGTTTTGGTGGAATAGGCTATTTTGGTGGAATATGCTGTTTTGGTAGAATAGGCTGTTTTGGTGGAATAGACTGTTTTGGTGGAATACGCTGTTTTGGTGGGATAGGCTGTTTTGGAGGGATAGGCTGTTTTGGTGGAATAGACTGTTTTGGTGGAATAGGCTGTTTTGGTGGAATATGCTGTTTTGGTGGAATACGCTGTTTTGGTGGAATAGGCTGTTTTGGAGGGATAGGCTGTTTTGGTGGAATAGACTGTTTTGGTGGAATAGGCTGTTTTGGTGGAATATGCTGTTTTGGTGGGATAGGCTGTTTTGTTGGAATAGGCAGTTGCGTCAGAATCAACGCTATCATCTGTGCTGTTTTGCCTCGTAGGTGCACGCACAATACACATTAGTAAAGTTGGGCCTAAAACGCACTTTCTTTTATCATTTCCTGGCCTCGAGCAGCAGACAGATGTGTCTGAAAAGTGTTCTTTTTCTTTCTTCTCCACCCTTCCTTGCTCGCACAGTGTAGAATTACCATGTATCTCCTTTCTGAACAACACTTCAAACTTCTACTCTGAAATTGCTTTCTCTCAGAAGAAAACTCATTTGCGCACCAGCCATTCCGTAAGCCGTATTTTTGCTAACAAGATGTTGCACTCGACAACCTTTTTTATTTCTTGCGAATTCGTCATGCTCGGCGGCAGTCGCAGGATAGTTGCAGGAGCTGTTTCAGGACAATGGATTACCCCAATGGATTGATAGATTTAGATACGGGTGGACTTGAGCTGTCTGGGACAATTCACAGAGCTGATACACAAGGGCAATTCGCCACTTTGAGCCGACACAAGATAAAACTGTTCTCTAAATATAGTAGGATGCTCTTTTTTCTAGGCGTTTCCCATTATTTCTTCATAAAAGGCGTTTTGTTTCCCACAACACAGCAAATTGTGCAATCCATTATGGTTATTTTATTGCACTTGTATGGGTTTCTTAAAATGCATTTGTTTCGGACCAAACAGTTATCAGCAGATACGATTAGGAATTCACAGCGAGTCTCAGCAAATGGGACCAATTGGTTTTTTGGTTTGTTTAAAAATGGTGATTGGTCCTTTTGATTAAAATGGTAAATATACATTTCACATTACTACTGCTGAAACAAATGGATTCTCTTCTTTTTTACTGCCATTACAATTTCAGTGAACTGTAGTTCGGTTTCATGCCATCTGTTGTTGTTTCGAGTTTCATTTGCATATGCAGCAGCCATGGGACTAAGTACCTTGAAGTGTACCTTATAAAGATAGTGTAATTCATAGGGGTGGGCGGAGTTTGCTCCGCTGAATTCCACATAGTGAAAAGAAAACTCAGCGAACTCTACCTAACTACATGCAACGGGCAGAGCTGTGCTTGGATGCCTGTTTGTGCTAATTGGTGCTATAAGCAGGCTCTACGCAGCAACACGTGCGCGAACAGCACCACGCGGTTGCCTGCACATGCAGCCGTTTTGTTTTTCAATTCTGTGCATGGTACTGGGCCTACTTCTCAATCCTAACTATATCTTTGCCATCCTTACTTCATTTACCTTATCCTCCCCTGTTTACGTTTATTTCCTTAGTGAGTGTATTTGTGTTGGTGTATTTGACATTTTTGGCTCTTTTTTTCATTTTTGGTGAAATTTTTGTCCCTTTATTAGTTTTCTCCTAACTTCTCAATTTTCCCCTCTGTAGTCTATTCCTTCTCTTCTTCCTGTCATTATCTTTTTTTCATTTCACCCAGCACCATTGCAGTGTGGGAGAGGCAGCGCCAGTGCAGGGGGTGCACTAAACCATACACCCTTTGGGCACAGGTGCCGCCAGGGGGTGCAGCCTCAGCCATTTTTAGTGAGGAGGAGGTGGCCACACTTGTTTTTTTTTGTGCAGCGCCGCCTTCCCTCCATGCTAGCAGCTGGCAGCAGGCCCGGGAGTGGGTACGGCCTGCAGGAGCATCGGCTGCTGTGGAGGAGGGTGCGCCGTTGCGTTCGCCAATGCACTGGGGTTCAGAGCACTGAACAGCAGCTGATGCACCGCCAGGCTGGCATCCTGGACTGGGAGAGGGACCTGCTGGTCCTGCTGGGCGTCCAGGTTGCGGGGCTTGTTGAGTACTAGTAATTAATTATTACTAATTTGTTGTGTCCTATCCTATAATGCTAATATTATTTCAAAATAGTATGCTGCTCACACTCAGAGGTAGGTTAAGTTCACGTAAAATTACGAATATTATGTGACCCAATCTGAGCGAGCCAGGTGTTCGGTGCTACCTAGTTCTGCTCATTGCTGTAGGCGCTCGCTTGGACTGATTATGTAAGAAGTTATGCTGACTCCTCTGTCCTCCTGTCAATAAGAAGTGGTACTGTGGTAGTAGTAGTAGTAATATATCATCGGTGAGTTAGTGTTCTTTGTGTCTATCTTTTTATCGAAACTTGTACAGTCCCAAGCAATCTTCCAGTGATGTAGTATGCAAAATATGCATATATGCATTGAAAAGGAAAACTGATTGAGTTGAACCATCAAAGATGGGTAGATTTGTGAAGCAAAGATCAAGTATTTCCGAATGTAGTTTAGGAGATTCAGAATAGGGCTTAAGTAACGTTTCGGAAGTTAGGAATAGGTCAGCTTGATAATATAGGCAATCTGTTTTAGAAAAGTATAATGTCAATATGTTACTGCCTTTGCCTGTCAGAATATTTTCTAGGAGATTAATTGTACCAGTAGTCTATTTTCGTTATCTTCTTTATTTCTTCAACACCCTAGGGCAAGAAGAGGGCATAAGAGGTTCGGACCGAAGAGGGTGACACCATCAGTGCCGCGGCGGGTGGAAGTTTCCCCACTAGTCCCAGATGGCTCTACTGGCCCCAGTAAGTTCTCATTAATATTATTTATTTCTCTAACTTTTACCCCTCTCTATTAGATACATTTTTCCTCCTTTCTGTTATACTCTGACTTTTTTTTAGAATGCTTGTCATTGTATTTAATGTTTATTATTCTTATCCCTCCCTGCATTATCCTTTTTTCTATATTTTTTGTTTCTGTAGCTGACTTTCTCCTGTGTCTGTATCAATATGTAGCTTAAGCTATCTTCTGCTTGATTATGCTGTCCCTCTCCCCTAACTTTATACCCCGTGGACTGGTACTGTAAGACTGTGAGACTAGATTAGGTAGTCTACTATGAAGATTGCAGAGTTTGCATACCCAAGCAAGCTCTTCTACACTTGTTTGTTGAGAAGGCTTTCTATTTCTTGCTCGTGCTCAAATGATGAAAGAGTGACCATGGTGATGGTGACCCCCCAATGCTGTACTGTATGTATTATTATTCAGTATCTCTGCAGGTTCGATGACAGTGCTTTATGGCAGGAGAGTAGTATGAGGACGGTCCCAATGCATTTGCCAACCAAAACCATGTCATTTATTGGCCAATTTGTTCTACCACTTCACTGCACTTTAAATGACTCACAGTCATTATATCTCTGCCCCTCCATTACGGTTTGTGATATTTTAGATTGGAGGGGAGATACTGCAAACTGAACTGTAATCATGTGTTGCTGTTGTATTTTATTTACACAAATAAAAAAGGGGGTGTGTATCTGGCATCTAAATAGTATGATATTTTACCAGCTGCACAGACTACCAGTGACAGGGCCAGCAGCACCAGTGCTCTAGCAGCAGCTGAAAAGGGAGTCTCTATGGTGGCAGGAAGGGACGATGGTAAGCCACATTGCTTGGGTATTAACAATTACTGGTATACCTATTTGTTAAGTGGGGCAGATCCTACCCATCATCATTCATCCATGACTTCCCAACCCTTGGCACTTTGCATGTTAAGACCCATGGGCCAAGACCACATCCAACTGGAGCATGGTTCAATCCTGCACTGCAGTGTTGGCTGTGCAATGTGCGCCTGCTTCTGTTAATGTAGCATTTACAAAGCTTACAATGGATTACAAACCGAAACAAAAACAAGGTGTCTTTTCCTTCCCTCCCAGTGCCCACTCAGTAACTCACCTCCTAGTACATTACTCCCTTATTCGTTCCTAAGTTCTGTCCCATCCTACCAGAAACATTGAGAGAAAAGGTTTATGGCATGCACCACATGCTAAGGGACAATTGGTCCCTTAACAACTATAAAGGATTTATGCCTGTTCAAACTTGACACTCATCAAATCTCAATTTCAACTACAGTGACTGACTAAGCCTAAGCTACATCATCAGTGATTCCCCAGCCACTATTCTATATCAAAGCCTCTACCGTACCTAGCAGGTCTTTTACCTGTACCTTACCTGCAGTAGCAGACTAAGGGCCTGATTTTTAGAGTTAGGCAGAGGGAGTTATTTCATCACAAATGTAGCATATACCCGTCTGCCGTAATATGAATCATAATGTGGTGGACCGGACATCAGTAACTTTTGTGATGGAGTAACCCCTCTGCCAAACTCTAGTCTAAATCAGTCCCTAAGTCAAGTTTCCTTCCCTTACTCTCCTACACCGACGACACCCAGCTGATCCTCTCCCTCACCAACGACCCCGCCACCGCCAGAGACAACCTACACGAAGGGATGATAGAGGTAGCTGAATGGATGAAGAACAGCCGCCTGAAACTGAACTCGGACAAGACGGAAGTCCTCATCCTAGGATCCTCACCCTCCGCCTGGGACGACTCCTGGTGGCCCCCCGCCCTGGGCAACGCACCCCAACCCACAGACCACGCACGCAACCTGGGCTTCATCCTGGACTCCTCCCTCTCCATGACCAGACAAGTCAACGCCGTCTCCTCGTCGTGCTTCAACATCCTGCGCATGCTACGTAAGATCTTCCGGTGGATCCCCACCGAGACCAGGAAGACGGTCACCCAGGCCCTCGTCACCAGCCGTCTGGACTACGGCAACTCCCTTTACGCCGGAACCACCGCCAAACTCCAGAAGAGACTCCAGCGGATCCAGAACGCCTCAGCACGTCTCATCCTGGACATCCCCCGGCGCAGCCACATCTCCGGACACCTGAGAGACCTGCACTGGCTCCCGGTCAACAAGAGAATCACCTTCCGACTCCTCACCCATGCACACAAAGCCCTACACAACCAAGGCCCGGGATACCTCAACAGCCGCCTCAACTTCTATGCTCCCAAACGCCAGCTTCGATCGACCGGCCACGCCCTCGCCGCCGTCCCCCGCATCCGAAGAGCCACCACAGGAGGACGGTCCTTCTCTTACCTCGCCGCCAAGACATGGAACTCCCTCCCGACCCACCTCCGCCGGACCCAGGACCACCTCGCCTTCAGGAAGCAACTCAAGACCTGGCTGTTCGAGCAGTAGCGGACCCCCCCTCCCTAGCGCCTTGAGACCCTTTGGGTGAGTAGTGCGCTTTATAAATGCTGTGATTGATTGATTGATTGATTGATTACTGTCAAACAAATGTATTTGATTTATGGTTTAATTCTTCTTATTGCAGTTTTCAAACAAAACAAAAGAGGGAAAGAACAAAAGGACTGCCAACACTCCATCTGGCACAAATCCGCTCTGCGCCTTTCCCAGCAAGTGTAAGAGTTATTTTTTCCATGCCCAGGATGTTCCATAACTGAGTTAACCATCCCGTGTGTGGGGGTATTTGATGGGTGCCCCAATGCGAAATATATTCTGCATATAAGAACCTAAAGCTATACCTATCACATGCCACCTCCTTGACTTCAGTGGGCTGGAACTCCCAACAAAATGTGTGCAGGTAAACAGAGTAGTCGAGTCTCAAGTTGTTTGTCAATTTTATCCAGGACCTGGGTCCAATAGGTTTGAATTTGGGGACTATCCCATAATAGATGCACCAGGGTGCCAACCCTCACACAATTCCTCCAACAATCTGCGCTCACCAATGGGTTGATCTTGTGTACTCTCTCCGGTGTGTAGTACCAATAAGTTGCCACTTTCGTGAGCATGTCCATCAGGGCCATGTTACTAGCAGTGTGTTGTGCTGTGTAACAGATACCTTCCTACTCCTTATTGCTTAGGGGCCTCTCTATATCTTTCTCCCAGCTACCTCATCCTGCCTTGTATGTAGATGTGTTTTGTGTATTTAGTAGCTTGTATAAATCGGAGATCATTCCCTTGTCTGAGGACTTTGACAATAGCCATTTCTCATATTGAGTGAGGTGTCGCTGTGCGGCCTCTCTATTTTGTGACTGCATAACCCAATGTCTAAGTTGTAGGTACTTAAAATGCTACGTTTCTGGGAGGCCGTAATTTGCTTTGATTTGTTGGAATGATAGTACCCCCTCCACGTTAAAAAAATTACCCATGACACGACACTCGGAGTGACGCCATCGCATACATTTTGTCTCCCCCACTCATGGCTCAAAGTCCGGGATGTCAAATAGTGGGGTCAGGGGCGATGGGAACGTTGTGAGGTTATGTTTAATATTGGTCTGATCCCATGTCTTCATTGTTGTATGTGTGATGTCGGACACGTAAAGGCTCCGCGGTCTGTGAGTCTTCTTTAGAAAGGGAATTTTCATCAATGAGGTACCCAGCACCTCCCTATCCTGGAATAGCCAGTGTTTTTCTGACTCTGTTCGATTCCATTCTACTAAATTCCTTAACTGAGCTGCTTGAAATTACAGCTGTAGGTCGGGATTTCCCAGTCTGCCCTCACTAGGTGGTAGAAAGCTAAGGCTCTTTTCCATCCTGGGTTTACGACCCTGCCATATGAATTGCGTGATTTCCGTTTGCAGTTTGGGAATCATGCCTGGCGGTGGACGTAGTGGTAGTGTCTGAAACAAGTATAAAATTTTGGGGAGGGTCATCATCCTAATGGCCGCTATTCTGCCCAACCAAAAGATCGGGTATTGCTTCCATCTACTTATATTGGCACAGACTTGTCTGAGCAGAATAGAGTAGTTGGCGGTGGTAGTGGTATGGGTGGATGCAGCTATTTGAATTCACAGATAAGGAACTGTGTTGGGGGACCATTGAAATGGGTGTTTCCCTTTAAGTTGTTCCACCATCTGAGGAGGGAGAGAAAGTTTGAGGGGCACGGATTGCCCCACATTGACTTTGAAGCCGGATGCTTTACCAAACATTTCCATCTCCGTGAGGAATGCCTCCAGGGATGTGTCGGGTTCATTAAGGGTAACTAAAACGTTGTGCGCATATAAGCTGATGGTGTGTGTATCTTCCCCAAAAGGGACTAGTATCTGTGGATGTTTCCTCACCCTGTGCGCAAACGGCTCCATGTATAGTGAAAATATCAGGGGTGACAGAGGGCATCCCTGCCTTGTGCCTTGGGCAATCCGGAATGGGGCGGAGCTGTGACCATTGACTCTCACCGTTGCTGTAGGAAAGCGGTAACAATTTAAGATCTGAGTACGAAATCGTTCCCCGAGGCCAAAATGAGACAGAACTTGCTCCAGATAGGGCCAGTGTACTCTGTTGAATGCTTTTCCAGCCTCTATTGTCATAATCATGAAATTGCCTGGAAATCTAGAAGCCTTGTCTACTATATGTAGGACGCTCCTAGTGTTATCACTGGTCTGTCTCTGGGGGATAAAGACGGCCTGAACCGGGTCGACTAAGGCTGGCATATATCAACTCAGTCTATGTGCCAGTATGCTTGTTTATTGCTTTAAATCTATATTGAGCAAAGAGATGGGACGGCATGAGCCATAGTGCATTTTATCTGTCCCTGGTTTAGGAATAACCGTTATAACAGCCTCTAGCATGGAGGCCGGGATTGCGCCTGGTGTAGAGAAAGAGTTCAAAAGCCTAGTCAATAGGGGAGTAATGTCTGGGCAGAACGTTTTATAAAAAGCAGCTGAGAAGCCATCAGAGCCTGGAGATTTAGCCAGTTTTAACCAGGATATTGCCGCAATCACTTCCTCGATGTGGATATCCTCCTCCAAGATTGTGGCTTGATCAGAGGTCAGTTTGGGTGCTTGGACCTCTTGGAGGTGGCTGGTGCTTTCTATGTTGTCAAGCATTTGTGCCTCATAGAGCTGCTCATAAAAATGCTCTGAATGTCTCCGCTATTGGAGTGTCGTCTGTCACCAGATCACCCTCTGTATTGCTAATTGTTTGAATGCTTTGCTGCTGCCAGCTTTCCCGGAGCCTATTTGCCAATCGCCACCGGCATTTGTCCCCCCCACATAAAAGGAGTAAAGCAATAGGAGGGTTGCAAACTCCACTCTATCCCAATCTAATGCCGCTAGTTGAGAGCATGCTGCTGTGAGTTGTCGCCACACCCTGGGAGCCCCGGTTCTCTGATGTATACATTTCAGTTACCTGATCTGTTGGGATAGGCTCTCTTGTTTTCCCGTCCTCACCTTATTGTCTGCCCCCAAGATCGCTTTCAATTCGCCTCACACCACTGTTTTGAGAGCCCCCCCATAGGATAGATGTGTCTATGTCTGGCGTGTCGTTATGGGTAAAATGGCCCTCCATTGTGTGTGTAATTTGATCCACTACCTCTTTGCACTGTAGTAAAGTGTCTCTCAGTCGCCGCTATCTGCGGGATTGAGTCTGGGATGGAAGCGCACCTCCGTCACCACCGCCGCGTGGTCTGAAAGAGTGGCGGTAAGGATTTCAGTGCGAGCTGCCAAGGTGTGTGTTTCTCTGGTACCTAGTAAATAATCTAACCTGGCGTACGTTTTGTGGGCGGTGGAGTAGTAGAAATATTCCCTTGCTTGGGGAGGCTCCCTCCAGAGATCAATTAGAACTAACTCCTGCAGACGAGCGTGCCCATCCTTTGACAGAGCTCCAACTGTCACTGTCTTTGTGCTGATCTATCAGCTATGTTATTAAATACTAAGTTAAGGTCCCCTAATAGCAGAATATTACGTTCGTCCGTGGCAAAAACCCTCTTGACCCTCATTAGGAGCATAAATCGAACCTATTATTAGTCCCTGGCCTCCAACTATAAAGCGGTATGAAAGCAGTCTGCCTTTAATCTCAGCTTCTTTCTGAACCACCCTACCCTTAAAAGCCCGTGCCACCAAGATAGCAACTCCCGCCGTTTTAGTTAGGTTAGATGAGAAATGAGAGATGGGAAATGCCCATGCTTTAAGCCTATAACAGTACCTGGCTAGTAGGTGGGTTCCCTGTAACAGGCAGAGAGATATCCACCTTCGTCTGTTCCAAGCATGAAAGCACTTTGCAGCGCTTAATTGGGTTATTGAGACCTCTCACATTAAGTGAGAGTATCCTGAGTTTAGAGGATTGCATATTTAGCGTTCAGGCTGTCCCCTCACCCGCGCCTTCTCCCCCCTACGTTCAACCAGGCTACCACTGTAGCTCTCATGGTCTCGAATGTATGTGCAATATGCCTTATAATTATATTGTAGGGTGAACAGAGGTCCCCAAGCAGAATAAATAACAGGAACACAAAATATAATGAATCTCAAAATACCATAAACTGATTTATCCAGCTCGAAGTTCGATGTCAGTCCAATGACTGTACAAGGCCACTTGGAAGAGAGTTTGGGGTCCATGTTGTGGCCAAGTTCTCACCGCTCCCCCGCCACATGCTAAGAAAGACTCCATGGGGAGAAAAACCCCACCAGATGCGTTCAGGTACCCTCGGCCTTCGCCAACACGGATGGGATAGATTCTAGGGCCTTCTGCTGCCCCTTCGCGATTTCAGCCGGATTTGGTTTATTTAGGCTCCGACGGCAACCCCGTCTCTGCCAGCGTGGTTATTACTCCTCGTGGGTTGGGGAGCTCCGATCTCTGTCTCCATGATCTCCAGGTGGTTCCAACCCAACAGCCTGCACGCCTCCACCAACAAATGCAGCTGCCAAAGTCTACTAATTCTAAAGGGGTTGCCCCAGGAATACGCAATGTTCTGGTTCCGCAAATAGGTAGCCACTGGGTGAAAATTCCTATGTTTTTGCAGTGTGAGCGAGGCCAAGACCTGGAATAATGTGGGGTTTTGGTCCCGGAAGGAAATGGGGTGCATCGCCCTCGCTTTATGTAATAAAGGGCAGCGTTCGACCTGGTCCCCAGGAACTAGCTGTGGGAGGCCCTTGCTAAATTGGGGGTTCCGGAAGGCCTGTTGAAAATGATAATTCGCATTCATAGCACCAACTTTGCCCAGGTCAGATGTGGTAGGATGGGTGCAATGTCCAAGAGGTTCCCCGTTGGCAGGGGGGTAAGGCAGGGTTGTGTGCTTGCACCAACCCTGTTCTGCCTCTATGTCAACGGGGTAATCTCCCATTTAGCGGGGGTATCCAACTCTGATGCCCCAAAACTAGCCGCTGAAAGGGTGCCAGCCATTATGTTTGCCGACAACACACTGTTACTATCTAAGTCGGCAACGGGCATTCAGCGCATCCTCAACGGCTTTGTGGACTTCTGCGAGGCCCATGGATTAGAAATCAACGCTATCAAAACGAAATTCATGGTCCTCAACCCCCCACAGAAATTTCATTTTAGCCCAAGCATTGCACACATAAGGCTCGAAAGAGTGAAAACCTTCGAATATCTGGGCATTGTGCTAAATGATAAACTTACTTGGAACACACACTTGGAGAAGGCAACACTCAAATTGACCCAACACTCGGGGGGCATTATGAAACTTTTGGCAAACAACAAATCCTCAATAAGGCCCATTGGCCCTCCAATACAGATATACAAATCTCAGGCTAAGGGGGCCGTTATTTATGGATCTGAACTTTGGGGTCACACTAATACATCAATGCTCTTGAAGGTGGAAAATAAATTCATCCGTAATCTTGTTGGGCTACCACCGAGCACTCCCCTCGTCCCCCTCAGGATGGACCTAGGCCTATGTCCGCTCGATGAGGATTTGGCCCTACGCCCACTGGCCTTCTGGCGTAGACTATGGACAACTCCGGAACTGGCCAGTTACCGAGAAGGACTTCAGGAGGTCCTTGCTATCCCAGGCGCTGGGAAAATTAAATGGCTTAATTCCATCAAACTTGAATTGGAGGCCTTGCGCCTTTCAACAATGTGGTCTGATCCTTTGAATACGTGCCATTTCCTCTCTAAAAAGGAACTAGTCAAGTCTTACCGTGATAGCAAACTGTCCTTGTTACTCAATCATCAAAAACACGGGTCTCTGACAGTTTCCTTTTTGTCCTACAAGGCCAACTATAATATGGAACCAACTTTGGATAAAATGTACCCCTCCATATTGAGGAAACTATACCTGCAGTGGAGACATGGGTCTCTCCCCATTAGAACTCTTACATCCAAATGGAGTGATGATGCAAGCAGTACTTGTCCAGCTTGCAGTACTATGGATGAAACTGAACTCCACATCCTTTTTGTCTGTCCTGCCTACCGAGAGATCCGAAGGTACTGGATCGCTCCCCTATGCAGGAATCTGGGACTTGCGAAGTGGCTGGTCGCCTTCAGAGTCTTAAAAACTGATCTCTCGGACCATATTGTGTTTGCTATGGCCAAGTACTTGGGCGCTCTTTGGTCTATTAGAAGGAAATGCCTCAAGGCTCTGACTTGATTTCCAGAATATTGGGACTTTGCTAAGAAATCCTTTTATAAATTTTATATTTTGCTGTACAAATCATTTTAAATGAACTAGTTTTTAATGTGTATGACAAACGTCTTTTATGGTAATGCTTTACCGAAATAAAGATATTTCGAATCGAATCGTAATAATTCTTCCTTAGTTTGAAAATCATGCATGCAGACTAGAATGTCTGCAGGAGGAGCTTTGTCCAATCGGGGGGCTCCTAGTCTATGTGCTCTGTCCATTTTGAGAATAGTGTCCTGGGGCTTGCAAAGTATGTGATGGAAGCGGTCTCTCACAGAGCCAAAGTGGTCATTTCCATCGGCCTCGCATCCGAATGTTGTTCCTCCGGGAACGGTTCTCAAGATCCTCCAGATGGGATTGTAGATCAATGTGTTGTTCTTGGAGACGGATGCTCTCTTGTCTCATGGCCTATGCCTCTTCCTCCCTGTTATCTCCCTTATCTTCCAGCTCTGCCACCCTGTCTTCAAGCGCATCCGTGTCTCACCTGAAATCCTTGATTTCTGATGATAGATCTTTCTTGACTGTCTGGAGATCCTCCTTTAGCGACAAAAAGAGGGATTCTAGAAACGCCCTGGTCACTGTGTCTTCCGTCGTGTTCGACATTGGAGTATGCGATGCTTCTCCCGTGGGCTGCTGTTCTGCTATTGCAACCCCGGTGGGCCACGTCAGCATATCCTTCAGGGACCGGTCTTTCTTTACCTTGTTAGTGGACATTGTTATGCCAGTTCACACGCTTCAGATCGAGTCAGGGTCTCGCTCCTTCACCCCGTGTCGGAGTTGTGCTGTCTCTGACATCTTCAGGGACTGGGTCTCGATGAGTACTCCTGTTCCAACCTCAAGTTTCCGATGGTGGTAATGAACTGGTGAGGAGAGTCAGCTAGGCCCTCTATCTCCTGTCCAAGGCCTCTCTACTCTCCCGTTCATGTGCGCCAGTCGCTCTCCTCCCCAGACCGGTCTTTGCTATGCCTCCCAGTCACCTGCGTGGATTAGCCGCAGCGTCCAGAGCTCATGTTTGCCTCTAATGGGGCACCCTGGTTTCACCCGTAATCAAGGGCTAGGTATGCCCGGTTATGGCGTATTTCTGAACTGAGCAGGGCGCCTCCCTGGTCTCTCCAGAGGGTGGCGTGTGGGCTTGCGCTGCCCAATCTTCGGTTCTCCCCTGGGTGCTTCACATCAGGAAGGGTCTAAATCCCAGAGTCCCCAAAGGATTCCCAATGCTCTTGGCAGTACTGGGCTTCTGCTTCCTCTTCCCCCTTTGCCCTGCTTACAGCACTGTAGTATGCCAGTGTCACTGTCCAGAGGCCCCACAAACCTCTGCTCGCCTCTGCTGAGGCCCAGCGCTATTTTCTCCCTCCGGAGCCTTGATTGCTTATCCCCAGTCCAGCGCCGGCTGGGAGGCCTCTCAGCCCCACTGCTGGACCATGCTCCGTCTGCCAGTGGCGGAACCTTCTGCTGGCCTCCCCGCCTTTTGTGCCCTCTAGGTAGATCTCACCTCATGGAATGGCCCAGGTGTCTGGTCCCGAACATGGCCTCTTCCACGAGACAGCCCCTGCGGCCACCGAGCTCACCAAAGCTGGGTGCGGCTGCCGGCGGCTCTATCACGGCGGCCTCACGGCCTTGCAGCCCACTGCCCGCTGTTAATGAATGTGGCGCCGCTGACCACCATCTCCTGGTGCTCCAATCTCAGGCACCCGTGCCCTGGAGCTTCTCCGCTATTTCCCAGCATTTTGGAAGGTGCTAAGTGCCGAGGTAAGTGCTATATTTCAGCAGCAGGTGGAAGAGACAGCAAGGAGCGTCCTACCTCGCCGCCATCTTTGCCACGCTCCCTCAATGTATTTAATTTAAATAATTTGTGTAAGTGGGATGAAATGTCTGTGATTTTGTGTTTTGCAGATGGGGTACTCTGTGATTAATGTGCCCAATAAAATCTATATATCCCATTCCTTTCCCTGTACTGCAGTGTATCGTTTTTCCCACTGTCTACTTACGGCAGACAGGATATCTATTATCTGCTTGTTATACATAACGTGTGTGACAGATTATTAATCTAAAGGTAGAATTGATGGCCATTTGGAGAAGAGCAGGGCCATTGAAATTAAATATAATGTGTTGTCCATTGCAGCTGTCCCAGCTGCAGACTGCAGAGAGGAGCAACTTTGTACCTGATGCACTAACTAGCATGATTTCAGTCATTTACCACGACAAGAACACAATACTTGTTCTCCATAGTGGATGATGCCTTATTCATTAAACAGTTGTTTCTTTTTTCTACACAAAGTGTCTGTGTGGTTTACTTTTTTAGAAAATCCAAGGAATAAAAATCACTGTTTTCTTAATCTTATGCCGCCTCCTTTCAGCCAGTCAGTGCTTTTATGTGAGGCAAGTGTTGTTAAAATCATGTTCCTGTGATTGACTTTCCTAATCACATCTGAAATTGCAACGGCCCTTGGAAACCAGCAAATGTACTTATACTGTGCCACTATAAGATTTTTAAAAACAAGCGTTTGCAGAGAGCACTCTTTACAATTTTTCTGGTTTATTCAAATGTTTTTGATATAGCTACTCCTGCTGGTCCACCACAACCAAACGGGCAGGAGATCGTGGCCCGGCAACAGAAACTGGAGTCCACCATGCTCCAATATTAGAGGCCCCTAGGCCCAGTTTCTGCAGCCAACCGCCTGCGCCACCAGGTCATAACCAGTGTCGCCAGCAGCTTGGAGCTGCCTGTGCCCGTTCCTGTCCCAGTGCCCATACTACCCCCCAATGAGACCGACTCTACCATTGCCATGTGCTGCCAACTTGACACACTTGGGCCTTAAGATGGCACACCTCAAGGCCCACATCCAACATCTGGAGACCCTCGTAGAGAATGCCCTCAACTAGCTCTTTTTTATTTTTTGGTTTTGGTGGGAGAAAGTTGTGGGTAAAGAGAGTGGGAATTTGGGCAGGGCATTTTTGGCAATTTGGAGATGATTTATATCTAATTTGGAAAATGTTTGGGGCTGGGGAAAGAATGTGGAATAATTGGGCCTGTTGTGGGTGGAGAGGGTTGGCTTTATATGTTATTATATATATATATATATATATATATATATATATATATATATATATATATATATTCCGCTTCACTTCTCCATATATTCGGGTATTCAGCCCATAAAGACAAAGCACTCTCGGGGGCCGTTTGAGTCTTTTATTGACCACAAACTCCCACAACAGCAACTGACGCGTTTCGGTAGACACTTTTCTCCATGTTTATTGAAGCGCCGAACAGAAACGTTATATAAACACCCTCTTCCTGGATGTAGAGATCGAAAATGGACTAAACAAATAGCAATCCATTCCGAGCTCAACAAAACAAGCGCCATCTTAGAGTCCCACTATCGGCACTCAAATCAACATACAGCAATGATGAATCAATGCCTATGATTTTCTTATACAATATAAAGTAAAGAAATATCTTCAAGCCACCAGCAGTCATCCCACTAATCTGGTGAGAAGTATACCCTATGGGGAACTTCTCAGAATTAAACGTAATTGTACAAATGACAGTGAATTTCAGATTGCTGCCAGGGAATGCATGCAACGTTTCAGCACACGGGGTTATAGCCAGGAAATCCTGAACACAGCATACACTAGAACCAATGTGCTTAAAAGAGAAAATCTACTAGAAAAGAAGGCAATATATGGTGGGAAATCTGAGAAAAGTAAGGGCGAATTTCGCCTTATCACTACATTTTCTAGAAATGCTACCAATTTCAAAAAAATTCTGAGAAAGAGCTGGCACATACTACAGACTGATGAAATGCTAAGGGAAGATCTTCCTCCCAACCCTCTTGTCACTTTTAGAAAGGCAAGATCTTTGAAAAACGAGCTGGTACATAGTTATTTAACTGATGTGCCGAAATCCGCTTTTGGCTCCTTGCAAGTGTTTTTCCCTTGTGGGAAGTGTAAAGCGTGCAAAACCAGTAAAAGGGTCTTGATGTATGAAATCCCCTCTGTTGGTCTGAAGAGGAATATTAGAAAGTTTCTGACATGTACAACTCCCTACACAGAGTATTGTCTCACATGTACATGCGGCCTACGCTATGTAGGAAGCACGATCCACCCAGTCAAGACAAGAATATTGGAACACATGCGGGCAATAGCGAAGGGGGATGAAACATATCCTGTTGCGCGACACTTCGACAAAGTACATCAGCGCAACAGGGATCTAATTAGCTATTTTGGCCTGGATCATGTACCCAACAACCCAAGAGGTGGAGACAGAATTCTGGGACTTCTCAGGTTGGAGTCAAGATACATTATTGACTTACAGACTAGGACTCCTTTAGGTTTGAACTGTAGTGAAGAGCTGGCTATACATTTAGGAGAATAATGCTATGCTTGAATATACAGGATGAATTATGTTGTACTTTTTAACATTCTTTTATATAGTACAAGGGATACCCAAAGGAGCAATAGGCAATGGACCTTGGGTGTAAGTATTACTTCAAACAACAGTGGTCCCTGGCATTCAAAGGCTACTGAAAGAAATCCATATAGACCAAAATTGGAATCTATAGCGTCTGTCCAGCCGGACAGGATTTAATTGCACATTTGTTAAAAATATTCAGTATTTACAGTACAATATCAAAGTGGAACACAGCCGTGTCCTACTACTGTAACTGCACTCAAAACAAGCATCGGCTTCTTGGCAAGTGGAAACCCATTGCGGCGTCTTCCACGGGGCTTTGATTGGAAAACCCCGTGTTTAAATGACCGGCTACTTTCGGTCATTATCAAGCAGACCCCGTTATCCACCATAACCACGCGAAATTGCGGCTGGATTATTGTTCATAGTGTTTAAGGCATGAATAATTAAATGTCCTGATGATGATCCTATTATTTTAAATGGATCGAAACGCCGTCGACACCTTACACTGGATGATTTGATTTTTAATTTACTAAATCACAACAGTGTACTTCTTGTAAATATCGTCTGCTACATTCTGAATAGATGCAGGCAGCCAACTCTTGCCTCACTTGTCCATGTATGTCGTTGTACAGTAGTAGGACACGGCTGTGTTCCACTTTGATATTGTACTGTAAATACTGAATATTTGTAACAAATGTGCAATTAAATCCTGTCCGGCTGGACAGACGCTATAGATTCCAATTTTGATCTATATGGATTTCTTTCAGTAGCCTTTGAATGCCAGGGACCACTGTTGTTTGAAGTAGTACTTTTTAACATTAGCATGTATTAGTTGAGACCTTCAACAATATTCACCTGTTTTGGCTTTTCTCTCTAATTTTATATTGTCTCTATCTTGAATTGTTCTTTGCTTATATGGTTTCTCTCTTTTCTTTTCTTTTCTTCTTTCCCATTCTGAACTGTTTCTTCCTTAGAATAGTTAACTGACTGATGTAAATTGTATATAGCATATGAATTGCAGTATCTTATGGAATAATGTAATTTTGTATATAAGATGAATTGTTAGAGGCTTTTTTGATTAAGACATGTGTACATACGACTCTGATTTTGGAACCCTGATGCACGCTATTCTTTTGCCCATCTAGGGCAGGATTGTGTTTTCTTTGTTTCAAGCGTGGAGTGTAATTTTGTTAGCCCATGAGTGGGCATTATTTCTTTACTTTATATTGTATAAGAAAATCATAGGCATTGATTCATCATTGCTGTATGTTGATTTGAGTGCCGATAGTGGGACTCTAAGTTGGCGCTTGTTTTGTTGAGCTCGGAATGGATTGCTATTTGTTTAGTCCATTTTTGATCTCTACATCCAGGAAGAGGGTGTGTAAATAAAGTGTCTGTTCGGCGCTTCGGTACACATGGAGAAAGGTGTCTACCGAAACACGTTTGTTGCTGTTGTGCGAGTTTGTGGTCAGTAAAAGACTCACACGGCCCCCGAGAGTGCTTTGTCTTTATGGGCTGAATACCCGGATATATGGAGAAGTGAAGCGGAAATTGATATGCGGGAGCACCCCCGCATTTGAAGCACCTGCCTGAGAGTGCCCCACTCTGGTGCTGTTGGAGCTATTATATTACCTACTGGCGGTCGCCAGTAGGTAGTTATAGTTAGGAACTAGTTTCCATAGGAAATCCTCAACATTCTATTTGGATTAACTTTGGCCCTGGTGGATGAATCTTTGCGAATTTCTCAAAGAAGATGGCTCGGTCCGCTGCGCTCCTTCCCTGAAAGTTTGGGGGGGATTGGTGAAGTGGGGGCTGAGATAAAAGGGGGGTCCCAAAACGTGTTTTCTCCATGTTATTTTCCATAGGACGTTTAGACACGGCTACAGGTCGAACGGCTGAATGGATTTATAAGAAATTTGGCAAAACTGTAGAGTCCGGCTCGCAGATTACGCTTTTTTTGGAATGGTGTAAATCCGTTCAGTAGTTGCTGAGAAAATTAAAGTTAAAGTCAATTATATATCTATACGCGCGCACGGGTGCGCGCACTCAAGCGGCTGCGCGCGAGCGGAATTTTTTTTGCTGCGCGACGTCTGTTAACGTTCGATTCGAAGGAAATCAGGAAGTGTTGACCGCCATTTTGTCACTGCGAGTAAATATATGGTTCATTTCAAAGCGTTGGAACATGGAAAGGGGAGAAGGTAGAGATTGTTTTGCTGCGTAGGTTTTCTCAGGGTGTGCAGTAAGGTCCTTAAAGGCGAAAATATATTTATTTTTTTTGAAAAAAGTTGTGGGGTGCGCGCACTCGGGCGCGCACACCTATTTACAAGAGTGTGAAAATGGAGATAAATCAGAAGTTTCAGTGCTTTGATATAAGGTGGCTCTGAAAAGAGCCCTTGTGTTAATTGAGTTTTTTCTGCATTTATAAGTAAGTAGCGATGCAGAGCCGGATGTTGCAGAGGAAGATTCTGTTTCTGCCTTCCTTCTTACTTAGTTATGGTTTTTTCACTCCCACTCCAGGCTTTTAGTCTGTGGATGGAAATCCATGAACCTAGACTCCCCTATGAAAATCATAGTATTGATGCTTGACTGAGGCCAAGGAGATCAGAGTGGATGTGTGTGTAAGATGATGTAACTCTGGGGAGATGATGTTACGTTTAAACGTAGCCCCTGAGTGCTTAGTTCGGTTCTGTTCTCTGTCACTGTTGTTGATTTAGAGCCCCAAATACAAAGGCTTGTTGTTGCTTGTGAATCCCCAAGTGTATATTTGCTCATACTGATCCATAATGCCCCGGCGTATCCATGTCGTAGGCCGCAAGAGTGGGCGAAACTCAGCTGGCCGAGCAAGACTTGGGGAGGAGGCAGGAGCCAAGAGGAAACAAGGAGGGGTTTTCATCATTTGGGCCAAAAAATATTTCTAAACCAATGAAAAGTTTTATTAACAAGTCACATGACCTGTTATGCTTATGTTACGCGCTCCGCGCCGCGCCCCGGATTGCTTCCGGGAAGCTGCGCTTCACGCCTCGCGCACCGGAGCACTTCCGGGTGCGCTAACGCGGCGTGTCATATGACGCATTATGCAACAACGCGATACGTCGTTGGGGCTCCACCGGAACTGATTGAATTGGTAGTCTACAGTGTTTCTGGAAGTTTCAGACTGAAGCTGGCGTCAGCATGAGAGCACCCCGTGGCTACGTCGTGGCCATTCTGCGAGCAATCATGGCAGAAGCTCCCCACCGGAACTCTGCGGGAGTCGGGGGCCCCGGTGACTCTTGTAGAATCTTCAAGGCTGATGGGACGCTTTTGGGAATGGGGCCCATGCCGTAGCAGTCAAGCGTCCGAGTTCCAGGGTTGTCCAGAGCCATCCTTGCAGGCCAGGCCCAAGTCTGTGGAGCCGACCGCCATTTCCTGAGCTCCGTGGCAGCCGCCTGTCGCTGTACCGCAAGAGTGGGTGCAATTCAGCCGGATGGCGGGTGAGACGCTGTAATAGCAAGAGCAGGCGTAATTGAGCTGGCCGAGCGAGGCAATGTGCCGCAGGAGCGGGCACAACTCATCTTGTCGAGTGAAGCGCTGGGGTGCAGCTGAGAAACCTCCACCTGGGGAGGTGGGGGAGGCTCGTTCGCGCCGCCTCTCCCTTCCAGTGCACCCCACGCCGTCTCCTGGCGCAGGTATATGTGATGGTTGGACCAGGGCACCGCAGGACGTGTCTTTAGGGGTGTAGCTGAGAAACCTCCACCTGGGGAGGTGGGGGAGGCTCGTTCGCGCCGCCTCTCCCTTCCAGTGCACCCCACGCCGTCTCCTGGAGCAGGTATATGTGATGGTTGGACCAGGGCACCGCAGGACGTGTCTTTAGGTGAAACCCTCAACTATGGCACCCAACATCCAGGACTTATGCCATTTGTGGAAGGTAGTGACATCGAAGCATCTCAGGGACCAAGCATATCCAGAGTCCTTCCTACAGCCTCTGCGTTCCTTCTTACCTAGTTATGGTTTTTTCACTCCCACTCCAGGCTTTTAGTCTGTGGATGGCAAACTATGAACCTACACTCACCTATGAAAATCTTACTATTGATGCTTGACTGAGGACAAGGAGATCAGTGAAGCGCTGGGGTGTAGCTGAGAAACCTCTACCTGGGGAGGTGGGGGAGGCTCGTTCGCGCCGCCTCTCCCTTCCAGTGCACCCCACGCCGTCTCCTGGCGCAGGTATATGTGATGGTTGGACCAGGGCACCGCAGGACGTGTCTTCAGGTCAAACGGATTGTGGGACAAGGTCCAGAATGGAAGAGTCACCAAAAGGCTAAAAGTTCCGCCGGACCCCGGGAGCCGGCCGCCTATGTCGAGTGAAGTGCTGGGGTGCAGCTGAGAAACCTCCACCTGGGGAGGTGGGGGAGGCTCGTTCGCGCCGCCTCTCCCTTCCAGTGCACCCCACGCCGTCTCCTGGCGCAGGTATATGTGATGGTTGGACCAGGGCACCGCAGGACGTGTCTTTAGGGGTGTAGCTGAGAAACCTCCACCTGGGGAGGTGGGGGAGGCTCGTTCGCGCCGCCTCTCCCTTCCAGTGCACCCCACGCCGTCTCCTGGCGCAGGTATATGTGATGGTTGGACCAGGGCACCGCAGGACGTGTCTTTAGGTGAAACCCTCAACTATGGCACCCAACATCCAGGACTTATGCCATTTGTGGAAGGTAGTGACATCGAAGCATCTCAGGGACCAAGCATATCCAGAGTCCTTCCTACAGCCTCTGCGTTCCTTGTTACCTAGTTATGGTTTTTTCACTCCCACTCCAGGCTTTTAGTCTGTGGATGGCAAACTATGAACCTACACTCACCTATGAAAATCTTACTATTGATGCTTGACTGAGGACAAGGAGATCAGTGAAGCGCTGGGGTGTAGCTGAGAAACCTCCACCTGGGGAGGTGGGGGAGGCTCGTTCGCGCCGCCTCTCCCGTCCAGTGCACCCCACGCCGTCTCCTGGCGCAGGTATATGTGATGGTTGGACCAGGGCACCGCAGGACGTGTCTTTAGGGGTGTAGCTGAGAAACCTCCACCTGGGGAGGTGGGGGAGGCTCGTTCGCGCCGCCTCTCCCTTCCAGTGCACCCACGCCGTCTCCTGGCGCAGGTATATGTGATGTTTGGACCAGGGCACCGCAGGACGTGTCTTTAGGTCAAACCCTCAACTATGGCACCCAACATACACGACTCTGGATATGCTTGGTCCCTGAAATTCTTCGATGTCACTGCCTTCCACAAATTGCATAAGTCGTGGATGTTGCCGTCTCCTGGCGCAGGTATATGTGATGGTTGGACCAGGGCACCGCAGGACGTGTCTTTAGGGGTGTAGCTGAGAAACCTCCACCTGGGGAGGTGGGGGAGGCTCGTTCGCGCCGCCTCTCCCTTCCAGTGCACCCCACGCCGTCTCCTGGCGCAGGTATATGTGATGGTTGGACCAGGGCACCGCAGGACGTGTCTTTAGGTCAAACCCTCAAGTATGGCACCGAACATCCAGGACTTATGCCATTTGTGGAAGGCAGTGACATCGAAGAATCTCAGGGACCAAGCATATCCAGAGTCCTCCCCGGGGTATTTGCACAACGGTCCTCTACCCCTAGGCCGCCAGCTATGCTACCTTGACAGGAACAGTGTCATGCATTTGGATCGATGTTGCAGCAGGCTGCCATGTAAATAGTTATTTAATGAAACGTTTTACCCTGTTACTTTGTTGGTGTGTTGTATATATTTATAATATTTGCATAGGGTTTGTCGTTATTTTGGGCGGGGTGGGCGGCGGAGCAAATTCACTGAAAAAACCATAGGTTATAGACCATATATAGTTAGGAATTAGCATTTACAAAACCTTGAAAATTCACTGAAAAAACCATAGGTTATAGACCATATATAGTTAAATATCTCAAGTCCATCTGTGCACTCGATGGAGATACAGGTCGTCGATCAGAAAATGTGCTGGCCACCTCTAATGGTAATAGCGTGGCCAGGGCTTTTGTCGATGCCTCTGCAAATTGCACAGGGTGCACTTGTTTGACATGCCGCACCATGGTATGTATGGAAAAGGAATATTTTTTTTGTTGGATTTCCTCTTGAGAGAAACGAGTCACATATCGTGCAGGTTACTTTTGGTGCATTTACTTTCTTTTGATCTTCAGGATAAGTGAAAAATTGCCAGATGAAAGATTCTTTTTTTCTTCTTAAAGGTAGTCGATCATTTTGTTCAGATTCGGAAGATGAATGAGATACGGAAGCCATTTCACCAAAGTCTTCCGAAAAATGTAGGACGTTGTTCTCTCTTGAGAGTAGAAAAGATAGTGAGAGAAGTGGGTGGAGTGCTGCGTGTAAATTCCAGAATAGAAACTAGTAAGAACCAATTGGAAGTGTTGTTTTCATGTTGCAGCAGGCTGCCATGTAAATAGTTATTTAATAAAACGTTTTACCCTGCTACTTTGCTGGTGTGTTGTATTTATTTATAATATTTGCATAGGGTTTGTCGTTATTTTGGGCGGGGTGGGCGGCGGAGCCGAGCTATGTTGCAGCCATCATGGCGTCGAGCTCGGTTTCTCTTACTAGTTTCATATTTCTCATGAGGGGTTGTTCCTAATGTTTCTATTTTAGCGAGGTCAAAAAGAGATCCTATCAGTGGCCTACTGATTTTGCTCGATTCCTTTTGTTTTTTCTAACGATTTTTAAGTTAAAGTTTGCTAGCACGATACAGCGGCTAGTCCGCATTTTATATATATGTCTTTTTTATTAGGGGTGTCCTCCGGTGGAGTCGGACGATCTACCTCTAATAAACGGTAAGTGTTCCTCTGAAGGAATGCGTCTTGAAAGTGGCTGACTGTAATGTATGATATTTCACTCAGTGACTTTCAGGCCCATGCTGTTTCAAAACTGTGCATGTGCTTGAAGCAGGCGTAGGTATTGACGCAGCATTGTGAATATAGTGCATTGGTGAGCCTTGCTGGAGCTGCATCACAGTTGCGATGCAACTCTAGCAATGTATTACTTTTTCAGCACAGATGTGTTACGCATGTATGGTGTTTTTGTACCATGGTGCGCCACATTTCAAATGTGGCACACCATGGGTAACGGAGCACTAGCATACTGTGGTGCACATTAACTGGTGCATATCTGGGTATGAAGTAGTTAACATAAATCTGCCCCATAGGTTACAAATCCGCGTTTAGTAGACTGTTTGGCCTTTGTAGTTTTATGTTTTTTCTGTTATTCTATGTAGGTATGTAATATTGCAATATTTTTGTCACGAAAAAGAAGCCATGAGTATTGGGTTTGTGAAAGATTGCAAGATTTTTAAAATTAAAAAGCAACAACCATGGCATTGTTTAATATAGTATTGTAAATACTTATCTTTAACAATGATGAGAGAGTAAAAAAAGGTTAACCTGATGTTTTAAAGTTATTCACAGGCTTCTTTAGAGGAAGTATTCTATATGATTGTAGCGTGGGTGTTTCACTTTTTTATAGGTAATGCATTCTGTATGCTGTAGCAGGAGGAGTACTACATGCTTGAATATTCTTCAGTGCTTATTTTCATTTCGTAAGTGGTATTGAGACTGACACAGAACTTCAATGGATCGGAGGGGCTGTTCCTGTGCATCTGGAGGACTGCCAAGCCGTTGCAGCAGTGGGAGTGAGGCCTCTCACGACAGAGAACTTCAATGGATCGGTGGGGCTGTTCCTGTGCATCTGGAGGACTGCCAAGCCGTTGCAGCAGTGGGAGTGAGGCCTCTCACAGGGGCGTAGCGCAGCTCCTTTTGATGCTCACAATTGCAGATAACAGGGTAGAGATGTCTGTGGAATTTATAGATGGTTAGTCACACTAGAGTGTGGGCGGCGCCCCTAGCACTTCATTACGGCACACAGGGGAGCCGCGTTGCACAGTTTGAGAATCAGAGACTTAGGAGATAAACCTTCATAATAGGAAGGCTTCTAAGTGATAAAAATCGCCGGTGCTCGACGTTAAAAATATCACTGCTATCGGTGGAATTTTCCACGGTGTTAGTGCTTCAACAGAAATGGGATCACATATCTGATAGAAAATCCTGTAATAATCTCAGTATTTCACATTATCGCGTGAAAAGAAAGTCTTTCGAAAGATGTTGAACGTTGTTCTCTTTTGAGAGTAGAAAAGATAGTGAGAGAAGTGGGTGGAGTGCTCCGTGTAAATTGCAGAATAGAAACTACTAAGAACCAATTGGAAGTGTTGTTTTCAAGTCACATGACTTCACATGCGCGTCTCAGGACATGTACGCGGTGATAGTATCTGGTCACGTACGCCATTTGGAAGTAGCGGTCTAATTCAGCGAAGTTTCAAAACGTGAAAAGGAGTAAATCCAAACACATCCGGATTTAATATATCTTCTGAGCTCGATTCAAGCATACAATTGTTAAAGTATAAAACCTTTTATATTTTTTTTTTAAAATACCAAGGTGTGTACATTCGGTCACGCACGAAAGTTTAAAAAGACATTCGGCTCCATTTAATGAAAATTTTCATAATAATAAAAAAGAAGCCTAGGTTTAGTGTCTTTGACGTAGTATAAGTTCTTTGATGGGTCTATGAAGAAATTTAATAAGTTGCAATTGCAAAGTTTTCACGAAATATATAGGCGGGTGCGCGCACACGGTCGCGCACGAACGAAAGCCAAAAAAGCGGAGATAAACCCCCTTTATAATATGCTCCTGGAGCTCTTTTTGGTAGAATGAGTTAGTTCTGAAAAGAACTTTTTTTTTTTTTTTTTTTAAACGAGTGTTATGTTGTTTTTGATTTTTTAAACTTGCAACAACATTTTCATGTGTGACACAGGATCAAAATGAAATGAAGAAATGTATCTTTTCTCGGGGCATTTATGACTCTCAATTTTTAGTTTAGTAAGAATGAGGCTCTGCTCTCCGTACAGAAGAATTTCTCCACACTTGTTGCATTTCATGTGCACCTTTGCAAGATATGGTCTCAAGTCCATCACAGCACTCGATGGAGATACAGGTCGTCCACCAGAAGATGTGCTGGCCACCTCTGATGGTAATAGCGTGGCCAGGGCTCTTGTCGATGCCTTTGCAAATTCCACAGGGTGCACTTGTTTGACATGCCGCACCATGGTATGTATGGAAAAGGAATATTTTTTTCTTGGATTTCCTCTTGAGAGAACCGAATTGCATATCGTGCAGGTAACTTTTGGCGCATTCACTTTCTTTTGTTCTTCAGGATAAGTGAAAAATTGCCAAATAAAAGATTCCTTTTTTCTTTTTAAAGGTAGTCGCTCATTTCCTTCAGATTCGGAAGATGAATGCGGGGCGGCAGCCATTTCAGCAAAGTCTTCCGAAGGGTGTTGAACGTCGTTCTCTTTTGAGAGTAGAAAAGATAGTGAGAGAAGTGGGTGGAGTGCTCCGTGTAAATTGCAGAATAGAAACTACTAAGAACCAATTGGAAGTGTTGTTTTCAAGTCACATGACTTCACATGCGCGTCTCAGGACATCTACGCGGTGATAGTATCTGGTCACGTACGCCATTTGGAAGTAGCGGTCTAATTCAGCAAAGTTTCAAAACGTGAAAAGGAGTAAATCCAAACATATCCAGATTTAATATATCTTCTGAGCTCGATTCAAGCATACAATTGGTTAAAGTATAAAACCTTTTATATTTTTTTTTAAAATACCAAGGTGTGTACATTCGGTCACACACGAAAGTTTAAAAAGACATTCGGCTCCATTTAATGAAAATTTTCATAATATTAAAAAAGAAGCCTAGGTTTAGTCTCTTTGATGTAGTATAAGTTCTTTGATGGGTCTATGAAGAAATTCAATAAGTTCAGATTGCAAAGTTTTCACGAAATATATAGGCGGGTGCGCGCAGTCGGTCGCGCACGAAAGCCTGGAAATGCGCTATCCATTTTATTGAGAACTGTTGCCGAGAGTGCGCACACCGGGTCGTGCACGAAAGTTTAGAAAGGCTATTTTTATTTACAGGCAAATTTTAATGCGTTGAAAAAAAGGCAAGGTACAGACTTTCTAATTCTGTATCGCTTTACAAGGAGTCTCTATGCAACTTGAACAGTGAAGAAAACGGCTTGTTTCCGAAAAAAATATTGCCAGAACGTTATTGACAAAAGTATAGGTTGTATACACGAGATATTTCTGAATTAGCATTTTAAAAACCAATGAAATTCACTGAAAAAACCATAGGTTTTACACACGTTATAGTTAGGAAGTAGCATTTACAAAACCTATGAAATTCACTGAATAAACCATAGGTTTGACACCAGTTATAGTTAGCTGGAAATTTTACTGATATAAAACCAATGAAATTCCACGTTATAGTTAGTTGGACTCACTATAACTTGCGCGTGTAATGCACTGCTGATGACGTCACATATTACATCACTCATGACATCACTGATGACACCATCCTTGTGACACAGTGACAGACCTCCTTTCACTGTAATCTAACCCTTGAAACACATATTCAAAAATAGAAACTAAAATTTTCAAAAAAATGGAGATACCCATACCAGTTACAACAACCAATTCAATAATTCCACCATCTATATACACATGCACTAATTCACCAACAGTTCTATATAGTCACTCATACATATATTCACTAATCATATGTAGTGATACACCTACACATCCTGTTACACACCGACAGTCATCCAAAGGTTTTTCACACACATACTCACACATGCAAATAAACTATTGAACATCCATTTATTTGCATAAACAGCTATACACACACTACCACTTTACTTCTAAGGAAACTTACACATACTTACTCTCTTAAAAAATCACTTATAGAAACACATACTAATTTAAACAGGAACTCTTACAATCCCTCACTCTCACATATACTCACTTATATACATCAATATATCAATATTCACATATACTAGATTAAAACATACGTAGTTACTGATAAAGACACTAATAAGACAGTCATTCACTCACTAACACAGACATACACACACTCATCCACCCATACAGTCCTGCACATATGCTGTCTTCAAAACACATACAAACAGAGACTCAGTCATTCTTGCATCTATGTACTAAGTAATACTCCCACCAAAGCATGCAAACACTCATACTGATACTAAGAAAAACATCTAATAACCTATATACATACACATGTACCTACTCATCAACCCATGCAGCCACTTATACACAAAGTGAAACACTAATACATATATTTAAATATTTAAGCATTGCTCACTAATATATGTATTCACTAAGATATTCAATAATATATACATATATAACACATATTTATTTTTCAGAAAGACACACATTCACTGGATGGTGTCATCAGTGATGTCATGAGTGATGTAATATGTGACGTCATCAGCAGTGCATTACACGCGCAAGTTATAGTGAGTCCAACTAACTATAACGTGGAATTTCATTGGTTTTATATCAGTAAAATTTCCAGCTAACTATAACTGGTGTCAAACCTATGGTTTTTTCAGTGAATTTCATAGGTTTTGTAAATGCTACTTCCTAACTATAACGTGTGTAAAACCTATGGTTTTTTCAGTGAATATATATATATATATATATATATATATATATATATATATATATATTACCTACTGGCGGTCGCCAGTAGGTATATATAGTTAGGATTTTTTCTCTATGGGTTTTTTGAAAATTCTATGTCTAATAACTTTGGCGTTCGTGGACGGAATTGGCTGAAATTTTCAGGAAAATGGCACATTTTGTTTCTGAGCAGCCCTTGAAAATTTGGGGGGGGTTCGTCCAGTGGGGGCCGAGAAAAAAGGGGGGTCCCAAAACGTGTTTTTAACATTGAGTTTTCCATAGGGCGGTTGGCCTCACTTTTAGCCCGAACGGCTGAATGGATTTGCACGAAACTTGGCAAAATTGTAGGGACTGGTAGCCCGATGTGCCTTTTGTAGGTCTCAATATATGTGCTCCAGTGGATTTTGAGAAATTAACGTTTAAAAAAAGATATATATCTGTAACAGCGGACCGGGCAGCGCACTGGTTCGCAGACTTTTCGCGCAACGGAGCTTTGTGAAGCGAAGCTGATTGGTTCTCCGGCGTCTGTCAACATTCCAAACAGTCCGTAGCGGCCGCCATCTTGTCTCTCGGTAGGATCGAGAGACAAGAGGAGGTCAAAACAAAGGGGGAAATAACTATAAGGGGGCATAGTAGATCCTCGCTGACCCCCTAGGTTTGATGTGGAGGTTTTAAAAGGGCCCCGCGGGGCAAAAAAAAATAATAATAATAATAATTGAACGGCTGAATGGATTTGCACGAAACTTGGCAAAATATTAGGGACTGGTAGCCCGATGTGCCTTTGCTAGGTCTCAATATATGTGCTCCAGTGGATTTTGAGAAATTAACGTTCAAAAAAAGATATATATCTGTAACAGCGCTCCGCTTCGCGTAACGGAGGTTTGCGAAGCTGATTGGTCATTCTGTCACTGGGCTATAGTTGGGCTACATCTGGCTGATATTTGGGCTACATTTGTTTTTTTGTGTGTCTGGCGGCCATCTTTGGGCTACATTGGGCTACATTGGGCTTCATTGGGCTACATTCGGCTAATTAGCAAATAGCTCATCGCAAACTAGGAATGGTAAAGAATCGCTATTTATTCCTTAAAGTTCGCTATTTAGGAAATGCAAATAACTTTGATGATACATATGGCGGTTCATCTCTAACAAGATAAGAAGCATAGGGATACATTTATGATGACTGGCGCATCACCAGGGATGTGTTAGTCATTCTGTGCCGCTGTTCCGTCACCTATGGTGTGCTGCATTTACAATGCGGCGCATCATGGGGCAAAAACAGCACAGATGCGTGATGTATCTGTGCCGTAAAGGTGGCGCATTGCTGGAGTTGTATCGCAAGTGTGATGAAGCTCCAGCAAGGGTCGGGGTGCCCCTGTCGCAGGGTTTCTGTTCTCACACAGAACTGTGGACAGAGGATTGGAACCTCGGCGAATGCATTGCTGGAGTTGTATCGCAAGTGTGATGAAGCTCCAGCAAGGGTCGGGGGTGCCCCTGTCGCAGGGTTTCTGTTCTCACACAGAACTGTGGACAGAGGATTGGAACCTCGGCGAATTAGGGTGTCCCAAAACTCACGTTAGTAATCAAAAACTATTTAGCAAGCTAGGTACAGTGTCACATTGGATATAACAAACTCTCAATGTTTAGACAATCCAGAATATGAACTTATAGTACCTCAGGATACGTGGAACTCATGAACAGTCGGTCGTTATAGATTTCTTAGAAACCAGAACATGGAGTTAAGAAGAACAGATGTGTATTTGAAATGTTTATTTACTAATGCCGTCTTCTCAGGCGTAGTACCTTAGATAATAAAAGTACACATATTATCAGTAGCAAAATTACCAGCATAGTTACTAGTACATAAAAAGTGAATGGTGATAGTATGTTAACATGCTGTAAATGAATAAGAGTTAGCAACACTTATAAGCAGCCGCGGGCCGTGGAGGGAGTTACGGTGAGGCAGGGAGGCGGGGAGGGGGAGAAGCAGGGTGGAGAATACAAGTACACATATTATCAGTAGCAAAATTACCAGCATAGTTACTAGTACATAAAAAGCGAATGGTGACAGTATGTTAACATGCTGTAAATGAATAAGAGTTAGCAACACTTATAAGCAGCCGCGGGCCGTGGAGGGAGTTACGGTGGGGCAGGGAGGCGGGGAGGGGGAGGGGCAAGGTAGAGAGGGCTCCACCCTGCTTCTCCCCCTCCCCGCCTCCCTGCCCCATCGTAACTCCCTCCACGGCCCGCGGCTGCTTATATCTCACCCTCCCTAATACACATATTATATTATTTGCTAAGAAGGTCTCTTTGTGTTGGTTTAGGGCGTGCCCATACTTTAGTGTCTTAGATTTGAAGGAATCACATCAGCATACACCAGCTCTCTCTTCATGTGAACCGCATCAACTGTTGTGTATGTGTGTTCGGCAAAGCAATATAAAACCCGCCTTATGCCCAGAATTGGCAGAAGTTGCACTTATGTTATGAGTATGAAGTCGTGGAGATCAGACCTCATAACAATTCTGTATCGTGTTGTTCTTGAAACTTTAGCACTCGCTGTACAGATATAGTTTAACAAGTAAAGCAGATAGTAGACCAATAACATATTATTCTCATGTAAACCACGATGAACTACTAGGTGGAAAGCTAAAGCAACAACTAAGTGTCGTGTGCAGAAGTTGCAAAAAAGGAAAAATGGCGTTTAAACCGGTAATGAGCCCATGCTAACTTAACACGGTGTAAAGATATCCAGGACCTAGATGACACCTCCTCATGATCCGGAAACGAACTGAATAAGATAATAGAAGTGCCATCTCATGAGAGCAGATTGCAAGTTTATATGTGGACGGTCCGCAAGGTAAAGCATTAAAAACTAGGAAAATTTAATGCTAAAGAAAAATAAAACAGCCAAGTACTTTATCGAGTCTTAAGCCAATAGGCAAGGTAAATAATAAAAACTTGACAAATAAGTCAATGAATTGTCAATGAAATGCTAGTACTCAGCATATCAAACATGAAAAAGGTCTATGACATAACTGTGTATGCAAAATAAGCTGCAACAGCCTCCAATAGGAAGTCACCGTCTTCATCCGAAAACAGTTCAGCCATCCAATTTAAAAGCGGAAAAGAACATACGTGCTCTCCCAGCACCGGATCCTCTATCACCATCAGAGGACAGCTCGGTGGGTTTTCAAGAAAGCTCTGTTCCAAGAAAGACTGTGCTGCCGCCAGTAAATTCCAGGGACCAAGTAGTCCATGCATCAATGCCACAGCCATAATCCTTTCGCCAGGACAAACCAACTCGTGAGTAATGATAGGAGTCATCAGCTGATTAAAGTCGACGTCAGGAGAAACCGGTCCGCAGAGACACAAATCAATGGCCCAATCGAAATCACAGGTCAGGCAGTGAAATACAGGCTGGACACAGGTGAAGTAGGAGAACCGAAAAGATAATCCATATGCCGTGCTTAATATCGCCAACGGCATTGTGCCATAATATTCTAGCATGCGATTGCGGAACAGTGTCAGCAGCTGCAGGGTCGGAGGTTGCATAGGAGGGACATCCATATTTAAAAATGTAAAAAAGCACAAGAGCGTCCGCTGGTAATGCAAGTAAAAATGCCAATCCACGAACCAGAGTGCAGAAAATACAATGAAAGGAAGCAGGGATGACTCCAAAGATTTTCTCAAATGAAGTCACGAGACCACTGGTAACAACTTTAAAAAAGTGCACCAGGGACTTTGTGGAGGATGCGTTACAGATAGTCGGAAACATGTTGCTGAAATTGAAAGGCAAATGTTAATTGAAAAAGGTTTTGCACCTCTGTATGGGTGTTCGCTATGTGAAGTACGAAAGTTTCACGGGCCGAACTCAAGGCCACCTCTCTCTGAGACAAAAGAGCTCTTATTCTTGCCATGCCGTTGAAACGTGTCTCAAGGTTGGTATTTGTGGCCAGATTGAAAACTCCCTATGTTCATGTGTGGGAGGAAATAGAACATTTCTGCAGCAAATAACCCGTTCACTTACTGTTACGATAAAAGGAATACTTTTAATTAACTCAGAACAATCTTCATTATTGAGCATCAAATAACTACCATTTTCCAACAACTTGAGCGTGGGGATGATAGCAGGAACTGGCGTGCCTTGCAACACGCAAGCCATATTTGGTCGGTGTTTGTTGCATGAACCGTGTAAATGTATGTGCCTACACATTAGTGAATGATCTGGCGTCTCAGTGCATTCCTCTCCATTCAGATAAACTTCTTGATCATCTTTGAAACATCTGTATGTGTATGGAAGCGACCAGACCTCATGAAGAAAAGCACTACCTAAAGGTTCATAACGACCTATTGGTATATATTTCATACAATTTGAAAACTTATATAAAGCAAAAGGCAGCGTTATTAAACCGTGGATAAGGCATGTTGCCAAAAAACCCGCAATCCTCTGCTGATGATGTCACTGAGCATGTCATGAATGATGTAATATGTGACATCATCAGCAGTGGATTACGGGTAATGGTATCTCTAGTTTACTCCCTTATAGCTGTCTTTCTTTTAACATAAGTGTCTGTTTCCTTCCCTTATACTTACTGTTTTTGGGTCGCTTCCGGTTCGCGTACCCGCGAGCGAACTGGGAAGCGAACTAAGAGAAATAGAGGTTGGCACAGTTCCAAATATTGTACCAATTTTTTAATAACGGGGAGGTAGTTCTGAAAAGAACTTTTTTTTTTATTTTTCTGAACATTTTTTTACTGTTTTTGAATTTTTCGGAACAGTTTTATATTTTTTGGGGTTTTTCTTGGAGGGGGCAATGAAAACGATTCATTGTAAAGGGCTCAACAGGAGCAACAAAACAAAAAAAAGAAGTATTTATTATTTTGGGCGTTTCGGACAAACATGAGCATGATTGTCAATAGCTCTGTTGATCAGAGTGATGCTTTTTTCTCCGTAGGAAATGAATCCATCGCAAAATACGCAGATGTGTTTTACATCACCAAATCTCATTTGTATATTTGGCACCATCTCCCTGCCCTCTGGTCCCGTTACTTCCGGTACAACAGATCTTCTGGCCATAATAGGGAGATTATCTAGGTCGTTCCGAAACTGTGCAGCACTGTAGTTGTTAGGATGCCACCTAGTCATATGGCGATGCATTGTGTAGTTTCCGAAACTGTATTTTTTGTCGGTCCCTCTGGACAGTCTATCTTGACATATAAGGCAAGTTACGTATCTTGCATTTACTTTTTTCTGACCTTTGGGAATTTTAAAAAATTGCCAAATGAAGTTTTCTTTCCGGTGAGACGTCCTGGGCTGCTCAGGCAAAAACTGCCTCTCTTCGTGCTCGTCCTCCTGTTCCTCTTCTTCTTCTTCTTGTTGAATTACAACTTGAGCAGGTGGTCCACTCTTCCTTGGATGTGGTGGAGGTGGTGGGGAAGCACCAGCGGAAGCTACTAAAGAAGCCATTGCTCAGTGATCACAAAGGGTCTTTCTCTCACAATGATGAAAGTCAGAGTGAGGAAAGAAGGAGGGATTTTCATCATTTGGGAAAAACAAGAGTTCTCAACCAATCAAAAGTGTTCATTTTAGATTATATGACCTAGTCTTACATCATTAGGAAACCAAAAGTGAAATGAACCAATGAAAAGTGTTATTACCAAGTCACATGACTTGCTGTGTTTACGTTAAGCGCTTTGCAGGGCCTCCCGGTTTGCTTCCAGAAACCTGCGCTTTGCGACTCGCTTCGCGTACCAGTTCGCTAACGTAGCACGTCATATGACGTATCACGCGACAACGTGAAACGTCATGCGGACGGGAGGCGTCACGATGTTGTTTTCTAACGCGGCACTTGCGGTAAAGAAACGTTTACCGGCTCGCGGTCTATTTCGCGGCATCAAGGTCAGCTAACGGGAAGCTTCCCGATTCGCGAAGCGGGAACGAAGAAAAAAAAATATTTTAAAAAAAAATTATTCATAAACATATAAAATATATTTTTGGATTTAAAGAAGAATACATTTTACAGCTACAGATATTAGCTGTTAAAAAACCAATGAAATTCACAGAAAAAACCATAGGTTATAGACCATATATAGTTAGGAATTAGCATTTACAAAACCTTGAAAATTCACTGAAAAAACCATAGGTTATAGACCATATATAGTTAGGAATTAGCATTTAGAAAACCTTATTTTACTCACACAAAACCATTGAAATTCCATATATAGTTAGTTGCACTAACTATATATCGTGCACCCGCAATCCACTGCTGATCATGTCACATATTACATCATTCATGACATGGTCAGTGACATCACTGATGACATCACTGATGACATCTCAAATGACATCACTGATGACATCACTGATGACATCTCATTTGACATCATTCTTGTGCTAATACGATAAACCTCTTCAGACTCTGATATAACCTTAGATACACTCAGTGTATACAGACACTCACACACTGCCACTCATCCATGGAGTTACTCACACACCCAGTCAGTCATGCAAAGAAACAATCTCACCTCCATTTCTTGAACTATACAGTTAAACACACCTTACTTATTGAAACATATACTAACACATATTTACTCTCTTATACAATCCCTGATACAAGTTCACAATGATCGATACAACCACTCACTCATTCAGTGGCTCTCATGCACAGTTATTTATATATGCCAACTCTCAAATGTACTGTGTTTTACATATGTACTTACTATGACATGTAGCATTGAGATATCCATTCACTCATCAATACACTCATGCACACAGTCAACTGCCTATGTAGCTGTTTCCACATGCACTCTTGAACTCATACACCTAGTGAATAAACTGCTCACACATCTATGCATAGAGTCACACACCTTCCAGCCACCCCCACACAAACTCAATCTCCCATAGAAATACTTGGGCAACCAATTAATAACACATATAGCCTCTCGTATAGCTAATGATCAACACATGCAGCAGTTTACAGAACAACAGACATAATGATGCACAAATTAAGACAGTTTAGTCACTAACCCATGCATTCAGTGAGACACATTTAATCACTCACTCATACAGTCAGTCACGCACCTACTAAATCCTTCATCCAGACACTTATACATCCACTCATTCTTCAATATGTAAGACATATTTTAACTTTACAGAAACATACAGTCACTGGATGTAGTCATCAGTGATGTCATCAGTGATGTCATTTGAGATGTCATCAGTGATGTCATCAGTGATGTCACTGACCATGTCATGAATGATGTAATATGTGACATGATCAGCAGTGGATTGCGGGTGCACGATATATAGTTAGTGCAACTAACTATATATGGAATTTCAATGGTTTTGTGTGAGTAAAATAAGGTTTTCTAAATGCTAATTCCTAACTATATATGGTCTATAACCTATGGTTTTTTCAGTGAATTTTCAAGGTTTTGTAAATGCTAATTCCTAACTATATATGGTCTATAACCTATGGTTTTTTCTGTGAATATATATATATATATATATATATGTATGTGTGTGTGTGTGTTAGAAAAGGAGAACTCTTTTATAATCCAATTTATGTCTGAAGTTTTTATTTGTGTTTTGCACTGATGCCTTTTCACACAGCCTGTCTTTACAATTTCTTAAAGTGTATGCCAGTTTGGAGGATATGCTGCCATTCCCTATATTGCTTCTAGAAATATAGATAAACAATTAAGTTATCGCATTTCTAGTACAAGTTAGTTACATACTGAGTAAAGTAGTTCACTACACCCCATAGTTCTCTTACCTGAATAGACAAAGTAATTGATGGCACGGTCAATCTTTCAACACCTTACTGGAGGGTTTCCCAAGGTGCCTTCGTTATGGTAGTGTGTTAACAGGGAAGGCATCATAGCAATGTCCCAATCCCACCTAGGTGATTTCCAGCTGCAGGATTAATCAAAAGGATCACAGGCAACTAATTTGAAAGAAAAAATGAGTTAGTAGGTTATACATATACATTTATATTATAGCTTTAAAAAGACTGAGAGCAGACTTCTGCCACCATGACACGTCAAAGAATACCACATAATGTAACAAAAGCTAGCAATAGTAAATTATTCTGAGAAATTGTGAGCACAGAATTTGAAGACCAAAGTTATGAAATCCTTAAGTCAGAGAAAATGTACTCAAAGTCTGTACTCTGTACTGTAGTTGACAAAATTGTGCATTTTATTTATGCATAACAAAGGCCTGAAAGATGATTGTTGATGTTGAGAAATGGTGTTCTTACTTATGCATGGTTGGGTAAGTAGTGCTGGTGTGGGCTATTGCTCAGGTAAAAGAAGATCCTGCAGTGAGTTGGTGTCGCATGTAAGCACATCCGCCCCAACAAGTGTATATTAAGACACACCTCCAAAAAAATCACACAACCCGGGTAAAGAGATTTAGGAGTGTGATGAATGGATGGGAAAGGAGATTTGGAGAAAGTTGTGACAAACACAGCACAAGAACAATATTCATCAGGGTGACCACCCGGATGCTTGTCTTCCATGAGCTGAGCTGGGCTGGGCTTGAAGGTTGGCCCATACGTGGAGAGAGGGGAGGGGTCAAGGGTACCCGGGAGTCCGGGTAAGAGGATGTGAACGGACATGGTTTCAGAAAATGGACATGTCTAGTGTCTCATAATGTCGTAGTGTGACTGGATGTTGGTTGTGGGACTCTGGGTGGGTAGGGATCCATTTTATTGCTGAATGTACATTGCCATGTTTCTATTTTGTCATCATGCTGATCTTTGATACCATAATGTCTTGCTGATGTAAATGCCTATAAAAACCTATACTTTAAAATAAAATATATTCATCAGGGCAATGAGGTTCACATCCACATCATCAAGCTGTTGTGGAACAAAACAAAGGAATGGGTATGACACAGTACAGTTAAATGCACTGCAAACAGTTCTTCTGCCCCAGAGACCCAAGTTATCAGATATCTAAATATCAGTCTTCTATGTTTGAAAAAATACAATTATGGAGGAGTAGATTGAACCTGCCTAGTTCTAAAAAAAGGTGATTTTTAAAGAAAAATGATACTGTATTGCTAAATTGAATGTTGCATCTGCATTTTCTTTGGCAATGTCTGTCACTCTTGGATTGTAAAACAGAAACTGTATTGCAGAGTCAAGGAGGAAGACAGAAGGAAGGTAAGTTTCATGAGGAGTGTACCAAGAAGACTCAGAGGCAGAGAAAAATACAAGAGGACTCAGAGTTTTACTTTTGCTACTAGTGCAACACACACATGCCGCAGCATTTCCCAAATCACCTCACATCTCTCAATTCCACATAGCTGAGTACTAGGCCTCAGATTCATGGTTTCCCTTTGAAGTCCATAACTGCCTTCTTCTAGCTGGTGATGAGGTAGTCCTGCCCTGAGACCTTCCATCCTCCTCCTGATTCCTAGTAACTCCATCCCAGTCCGACCCGAGAAAGATAGACATATAGTGCACTGCTGTTGTAGAACAAGTAGAGAAACATAATTGTAGTATTTTGTATAGGTTTGTGTTTGTTAACTAAATTGGCTGGTCTGGTTTCTGAAGAATCTGAAAAAAGGAGTGAACCGTAGAGGTATATTTTTTTCTAAGTAAGTTTGCAAAGGCCAATTACCTTCAGGAAAAATGATCACTCCTCAGACACCAAACATTGCAATTCATCAAAATTATGTTTACTATTAATTGAGTACCCTCTCTCACTGTCTGCCACCACATAAATTGTCAACCATCACTCACAATCACTCACTCATTGTTGTATTAGTTGAAGTTACCTTTTCCAATCCAAGCATGGGTAGGTTAGGTAGTAGGTACGCAATTGCATCTTTGTCGCCGACAACACAGAGGAATTTGATATTGGCACTCTTGTAAATCAATGATCATCTGGCGCAGCCCTGCTAAGTGATGCAATAAGAGGATAGGCATGAGAGGGAGGGAGGCATTGTCTCCAATGTCATGAAGGAACCGTGCAGGCTTCTTCACTGCACACTCTTCCAACTCCAATCGGGCCATATGTGTGACTAAAATATAGTGGGGCAGCATGAATCTGACACAAACATAATGTTCCACTAGCTACTCTTTTTATTTTTTGCTAAGAAAGAAGTTCAACGAGAAATAATTAGAAAGTACTATGGTGGCACTGACATACTCAGTCCTGGAAGCAGAGTTCATTTTTAAACTCAGGTGGTTCACACAGAAGTTGGTCAGCTAACACATTTTATTCTGACCAATCATCCTTCACCTCCTCCTGTCCTGTTTGAGGAATGGTGTATTTGTGTGGTGTGAAATGTTGGTTCATTTTGATCATGGTCAATCTATCCATATTTTGAGGTGAGAGACTGGTCCTTCTCACTGTAATAAATGCACCAACTCCACTGAACACATGCTCAGCAGACACCCTGGCTACAGGACAAGCCAGATACGGCATTGCTAGCCTGCTGAGCTCTAGCCATTGGTGGATCTTTCCATACAATACATCAATGGGTTTTGATCCACATAGACTTCTTTTGGATCATCCTCTGATTGGTCACTGGTGCTGACACTTCCTCAACCTCTTTTGCCTTTCCCTCTGCACTGAACTTAAGACTTGCACCTAGAAACCAAGCCAGTGCAGAGGTTGGGTCTGATTGTTCTGTTACTATTATTGCTGGGGTTCTGGTTGCTGGTGTTGGCTGCTGCGAGACAACACTGTCCTCTCTGGAAGTTGAAGTCGGCACCCCAGAACTGCAGAGAGGAACTCTAAGGTTGAGCCGTTCTTCTTTCAGAACTCCGGCTTGATCAACAATCCACCTCTTGTATTTTGAAACATCCCTTTCAGAAAAAGGAATAAAAGTGGGCAATATGTTTTGTACCATTAATCAAGTAGTGTGGCACAGATGTACTCTTTGGAACAGATGATGTAATTTAGCAGCCTTGCATTACATGCCAAGCAAAAGATTAAGCTCTCAACCAAGGAATGCACTTCTGTGTTTTTATTCACATCTGCAAGTGCGAACCTTTCAGACACCTTCTTAGTTGGTCCTGTAGCAGATGCAACAACAGGATAGATTGGTCCATCATAATGTCCTTCTTGCTAACTTCCCATGTGAAAACCTCAAAAGGAAGTAGCATCTCTCTCAGGCATCTGACTAGGCCCCATTTGCCAGCATCCATGGTCATAGCTTTCGCAATTGCATCCGCTTCTCTTTGAATGACATAGACATAGTCATTGATCTGTTTGTACTGCTCAAACTGACATTTCAACATATATTTATTTATTTATTTGGTGTTTTATATAGTGCAAACATGACCCTGAGTAGGGTATCAGAGCGCTTTACATTTACATATCAAGAAACAATTATGTTACCAAGTCATCAGTAGTTGTACATTAAAGCTTAATATACATATATACAAGACCACAAATAGGTTAATGTTCGATGAGAGGTAGCATGTGTATGATCATGGAGGATCAATGATAATGGAGAGTCTGCTGAGATTATGAGAGATATTTACTCATATAGGAAGATTTGGCTTCATTTTTTAAAGTAGAGATGGACGAAATTCTTCTAATGTTAGGAGGGAGAACGTTCCAAATTCTAGGGGCTGCACCAGAGAAAGCTCGGTCATAAGTTCTTTTCTTACAGAAACAGACCGGTTTCAGTAATAGTTCTCCATGACTCCGGGAGGTAAGGCATCCTCCTTGGGCTAGGTACACTGGTGCATTGTAGTGTATCACTTTGTGAGTGAAACATGCTATTTTTAGATTTTAGATGTATTCTTGCTTCGTAAGGCAGACAGTTAAGCGCTTTCAGATAGGGGGTGATGTGGTAGAATTTTCCGGAGCCAGTTAAAAGTCCTGTGGCCGCATTGAGACAGGCTTTCAGAGGGGCTGTTGAGATCTTGGGAAGTATATAATCAGAGAGGAGCATAGAGGGAAAAAGGAACCAGGGTCGCCCTCCACTCATATAATCATCAATACAACATGACCCGGTTCTCTAAGGCAGTTATGTTGAAATTCAAACGTGTACAGCGTATTGCATTTTTACAATGTTCTCCCCTATCCTTTGTGAGTCTGGGGTAGAGCATCCCACGTTTATATGCCAACTTCATAAAAAACTTCCATCCCAGTTACGACAGTCTGTGTAAATGCAAAAGACAACAAGAGAAACTGGCGTATATGTAAACTTTCAATACATCCAGTTCACAACACTCACAATGTGGCAATGTAAAAAATGTGTGTGGGCGAAATGACCCCTCACGGGTGAAACACCATCGAGATACCTGATAGGTACTCACCAGATAAGCCATTTGTTATCATCATTGGCGGTCATTAAGCCCAAAATAAATGTGTTAAAAAAAAACAATGAGTGCAGTGAAAAGTGAAAAAAATCTCAAAAAGTGAAATACAATCAATAGGTATACACGTCACAATCACTTTTATTCTTTCACTTTGTACAACCTATCAAATTAAAAAGCAAGGCTGGCTGCTAAACATGCATACCATTACCATAAGCCAACATGATTCATTGCCTGGAACACTTTTAGGCAAATTCTTCAGGGCCAAGATTTTATCGCCACTGCATCAAAGTTGGGCACACCATTCACAGAGACTGTCAATAAAAAATACAATATGCGATTGAAATTTCCCATATTACTGCACACCCTGTCAACACACAATTGCTCCATATTATTCTATTATGCATCATATTTACCCTTACTCAGCCACGGTGTCTCCTACCGGCCATAAGGTCAAGTTAAAAAGCAGGAAAGCCCCTCATGTGAGTCTCCCTCTTAGCTTCGGCTCTCAGTCGTTGTATAAATCTAAGCCAAACAATCACCATTGCGGGATGTAAAAGGAAGAAAAACCAACATGAAATTGTCATAGGGATTCTTTATCGACATATCTGTTCATACCTATACTTGGCATTCTCCGTTCAGATCCCACAAACCTTCCTACCACATAACACCTGCTTACACCGACTACCCTCCTTACCAGTCGGAGTCTCATGGAGCGTGTTGTCTCCACCTCTGTTCTTGTAATCCTACCGCATTCGTTTTTTTAAAAAACAGCGGGGCGTCCCGCGTGTCAGGCTGACGCTCTTGCGTAAAAGCGGCGGCCATATTGGATTGGGAACCTCTCAATCTAATTACACTCCCAGTATTGTGTTGTACAAGTCTACAGTTGTAACGATAATATATGATTGTGTGTATACATGTATTTGTCCTACTCCTAATACTGTTGTCAAGATAGGGCATCCATTCAGACAACATAATTGTTCACGATGTTCCTCTTCAATTTGTTATTTCCAAATTACGCCAAACCATACAACAAAGTTTTTATTGTATGATGAAACCCATGCACTAATAATGTTGATTCATTGTTAATTTGGGGACAGGTTTAGCAATAATCGTCTATGGCATGCGTGTCAAGCTGACGCTCTCTCATAAAGGCAGCGGCCATCTTAGATTGGGAGGCCTCCCAATCCAATAACAATCCCGGTATTATTTTGTATAAATCTACAATTGTACGATCATGTGTATACATATATTTATCCTACTCCTAATACTGTTATCAATATCGGGCAACTATTAAGACAACATCATTATTCACAGTGTTCCTCTTCAATTTGTTGTCTCGATTTTACACCAAAACATACAACAAAGTTTTTATTATTATATGAACAAAACCTTGACCCAATAATGTGCGGAGCATTGATTCATTGTTAATTTGGGGGAACAGGTTTAACAAAAATCGTCTATGGCATGTTATACATACCCAAAGGAACTTCTCTCACCAATACCAAATTTCTGTGTTTTTCAGTTATACATACATGTTGAGTCATGCAAGTTCCTCCTGAATAGGACCTACAGGGGGGTCATGCGCGCAATTGCACATGCTAGCCTACTCTGTTCCACTCTAAAAGCTCGTTCAACCCATGTTGTTTGCTCTTTTCTTGAAAAATCCAACGTGCCTCTTTAGACAACAGTAACCTTTCAATATTTTGAGGGTCACCAATCACTTTCTCAAGTACTGTCCAAGAGAAAATGTGTTTCGTGGTGTAGCAATGCTGTACTAGCGCAGTTGTTAACTTGCCAGCTTTTATGGTACTTAGGTGTTCTTGAATTCTTGTTTTTATTTTTCTAGAGGTACAGCCTATGTAGTGCAAGCCACACTCACATTGCAGTCTATAAACCACATTCGTGGTATTGCAATTACTAAAATGACCCAAAAACCACTCTCTTCCCGATCGGAGTGTCACGCTCGCTGTCTTTTTCGGTAGGGGACACACCGAACACGACCCACAGGAAAAATGACCTTTTGGAAGTGAACTCTCTCTTACACCTCTTGTGGGTGGTGTGCGTGTGTGGACCAATTTATCTTTAAGGTTGCCAGATCTCTTGAACGCAAACCTAGGTGGTGGCATTTTGACCAACCAGAGGTCCAGCTGCTTGAATCCAGCCGTGAGGGCAACAGCTTTGCGGACAGTGCTCTCTCCTTGCTTCTGGGGGACGGACGCGGCCAGCAGCTCTATTTTCGCGCCGTGAGGGCAACGGCTACGAAAACACAACACCCAGGTGCTCCGGGACCCGTGTCGCACTTCCGACGCCACCACCTGCGTCCGGAGGCGCTACAAATCACCGGAGCGGCCGGAGCTCCGTGGGGGGACCAACCAGAGGTCCAGCTGCTTGAATCCAGCCGTGAGGGCAACGGCTTTGCAGACAGTGCTCTCTCCTTGCTGCTGGGGGACTGGCGCGGCCAGCGGCTCTATTTTCACGCCGTGAGGGCAACGGCTACGAAAACCACAACACCCAGGTGCCCCAGGACCCGCGTCGCACTTCCGACGCCACCACCTGCGCCCGGAGGTGCTATAAATCACCAGAGCGTCTCCCGCCCCGCGGGACGCGGGCGGGCAGCGCCGGGCTAAGCCCGGGCAAAGGGCGGGCCCTCTGTGGCCCTCAGAGGCCAGAGGAGGCTGGGCTGGGCCATGGACCTTGGTGCTGTATCTAAGGACCTATGACCTAAGTGAGCCCCACTTAACTGTTATTTGTGTAAAGTGCTTGTGAATATTCATTTCTGTTACTTGAATAGCTTTGTAGGATACAGGCAAGTTTGGACTATGTCTATGGCCAAGACAAACAAAACTGCATCTGGCCTGGGAACCATGGACAATTACTTGGTAAAAAAGGTGACCCAAATTAACACCGAGCGTAGGGCCTCATTAGGTCGAGGGAATGTCCCTGATTTACATGAAGAGCTGTCTTTACCACTGGTGGATCTGGCTGTAACTGATCTCTTGAATCGGGGCAATGGGGGTATCATAATGGCCGAAGCACAGGTTCATGTTGAACCGAATGAAGACCTACCTGATATAATTAATGATACAGCAGAAGAGCCACCACCCTCCCCTAGGCCAGTGAGATTATGCAGAAAGGCACAAACTAAATGTGGAGGAAAGAACAGCAAAAAAAGAGTAGAAAAAGGCCATTCAGCCCCAAATAGTGTTGCAGTTACAATTGATTCTCAGGAAGGTAAAAGTGTGGATGGTACAAATATAAACATAAATCCGGAGCAATTTACCCTTCTAATCCATACGATAGAAGTAAAGATAGAGGAAAAATTAGTAGAGCTGATGAAACCCCTGATTTCCAAATTAGATACCGTGGCCCTAGAAGTCGAGAGACTGGGTGGGCTGCTAGCATCACACCTGGCCTCAGCCGCTGCAGTAAGATCAATAGCGGTGGATAAGAGACCAGATGCTGAGGGGCAGGGAGCTGGTAGAGTGAACTTACAGCAAACCAGCCAGCTAATATCTGTAACTGAGCCAATCCCATTTGAGTTTACCCCTCCAATCACTCAGAATAAAAAGGCCACAGTAGACCCGGAGGGTACGCCGGCTCCTATGTATGCAAAGAAGAGCCGCCATGCTAACCTTCCTCCTGATTGCGCACCATTTGTGGTTGTTCTCACAAATGTTCCCCCCACTGAGTGTTATCCTCTTCAGTCCTATGAGGAATCCCATGATTCATTAAAAAATAGAACAGTTTCATGGTTGAACAAAAACTGTGGGTTTCCAGTTACATTTGCTGACCAAGTATTGTCAACAAGGAGGGTGAAATGGATTGGAACATCCAGAAAGACAACAAATGGGGACTGCATAATTGTCAACTTCAAACATCCACAACATGTTGCCACAGTCCTATTAAGAGTGGCTTCTTTAGTTTATACTATGAATAGTATATGTGTACGCCCACTTGGATACTTCTATACCCACTTCATTAAAGCCCCACTGAATCCTGGGTCATTTAGACCATTTTCCTCCTATTCAGCCACCGACCCCCAATGGAGCATATGTGTACAATGTTGGCAACCAGTGTGGGAATGGGTTTAATATTGCAACACAGAATAGATTTGACACACTTTCAGGTCTTGAGTCATGTGATTGACGTGAGGAATCTCTGGGTCAGGGAAATGACAGATTGGAGGAAGTGGGACGTACAGAGACAATTTGTGTAAAAACGAGGCAGAACAATGTAATCTCATGGAACATTGCGGGCCTGGGCACTAAGATGGAGGATTGTAACTGGATCAGGTACATTAAGCAGTATCAAATCATCTGCCTGCAGGAGACCTGGTCTATTGAATGCAACCACTTTCTCGAAGGGTACAAGGCTTTTTATGTGCCTGCAACAGCAACTATTAGGGGCAGACCCAAGGGGGGAATGGTCACGTTCATTTCTGTTGCATTATCCTGCAAAGTACGTAGAGTCTCAACATGCAATACTGGAATTATTGGTCTAGTTTTATTGGGGGAAAACTGTATGGCCGGCGTCGTTAATTTTTATAATGCTATTAATTTTTGTCCAGCCCTTAGCCAGATAGCAGCATTGAATGCTTTCATTAGTAGTGCAATGAAGGACTGCTCGCATAACCTTTTGATCATGGGTGATTTTAATGTTCATCCCTGCGGGGATCCCCTCTTTAAATGTATCAGGGATCTGCACTGTGCTCGGTCCGAGGGTTTTCACCTAGAACATACAATTGAGGGGGAACATTTAAATGATATGCTTAATGATCTGGACTTAACGGCGACAATGGCACTGATGGATCCTACTACGCTTTTAGAGACACCGACCTTTAAGGGTCACGGGAGGGGAACCTTCATTGATTATGTATTTTTAACATCATCAATGCAGTCCTTTGAGGATTCCTTCATTATTGATGACAGTGAATTTAGTGATCACAACCCACTCACTGTACACATGAGAGGCCCATGGTCAGTCAAAGAAGGATTGAAACATGCTGTAGGTAGGATGAGTACGACAGATGGGAGACGGCGATTAAGATGGTCTACGATCACCCCAGACCTGCTGTACAAAGAGATTAAAGTCGCATGTGCAGATGAGATTATGGTCTGTACGCAAGAAGGCGCCCAGCCAAACAATATCCTTAGTGCTTTTCAAAATCTATCGGTTAAGGTTTCAAAGCTGTTGTCAGCCCCTGTAAAGAAGTTGGAGATCAAGGGACCTAAATGGTTTAATCATGAATGCTCAAAAGCAGCCAGAAATGTAAGATTAGCACTGGCTACCAAGCCAAGAATAAAGGCAAAAGTTCAGCTATGTCGGAAGAATTATAAAACTATTATTGCCAGACACAAGGAATCCCTTAGGGAAGAGGCATGGAGTGAGATTCTTGATCCCACCACTCTGCAGTGTAGCACTAGATTCTGGGCAGTGATGAGGAAACCTTTTTTGGCCCAGGTGCAGGGTGACGGACTAGAATGCCACATACCTAAGGAGGTCTGGGAAGAACACTTTAAGAAATTGTATTGTTGCTCGTTGGATGAGTCTTATAATACTGCCCCTTCTGTCAGTGGTGGCGAAATGATTAGCTTCAATAGAGGTGAGGTTATCAAGGGCATTGTGGGTCTAACTGCTGGGAAAGCCCCAGGCCCTGATGGGATCCTGCCGGACTTATTTAAGTCCGAGCCCAACTTCTGGGCACATATATTAGAGTCTGTTTTTAATGCTGCTGTGAAAGAGGATTGTCCACAATCATGGGGTGTTTCTACAATTGTCCCGGTTTTCAAGAAAGGGGACAAAGGTAGTCCACATTGTTACAGACCCATTTCATTATTAGACTCTATGGTTAAAATTGTAGGAAGAATGGTACTGCAGAGACTATCTGAATGGGCAGAGGAAAAAAACATTATGTCCATTTCCTAGTATGGCTTCTGTAGTGGTCGCTCTACAACAACTCAGTGCCTGAATCTCTTTTTAATTTTAAGTAAGTACACTGTAGTGCAAAGGGGCACCATCCATCTCGCCTTCATGGATTTGTCCTCAGCCTTGGACTGTGTTAACAGGGAAAGGCTGTGGCAGTCCATGAGGGCGAAGGGGGTAGATAGTGGTCTAGTTGGATTCTTGGCTGATCTGCATTATAACACCAGAGCTAACGTGAGATACTCCCAAGATCTGAGTGTAACGAATAATTTTAACATTGGGAAGGGTGTTCGCCAAGGTTGTATCTTGGCCCCCTTCCTTTTTAATTTTTACATTAATGAGTTAGATAACGTGCTTCAGAACGTCCAGACAGACTGCCCGAGAGTCGGTAGGCGGGGAATTCCTATACTCCTGTACGCAGATGATGCGGTTTTAATTTCGAGAACTGAGAAGGGACTCCAATCTCTCCTTAATGCTTTTAAATTGTTCATGACAGATAGAGATCTTTTGGTTAACAACTCAAAATCATTTGTCATGCAAGTTGGCCAGCAAACAAGAAGGACTTTCACCTTTAAAATTAATGAAACTGTAATCCCTTTAACTAAAACGTTCTCTTACCTTGGGGTTCTTTTTGATACCAAACTTAATTGGGCCCCTCACCTTGCAAAAAAGAAAGGAGAACTTGCGAGGGTTAATGCTTCCATCTTTAATTTTGCTGCCAAATTGGGGGAAAAACCAATTAGTGCTATGCTGAAATTGTATATTGCAAAGTCAGTGGCAACTGCTATCTATGGGAGTGAAATTTGGTGGTATGCTGGTGGTGAGCACCTGCAGATTGCTGAAAACTTCTTTTTGAAGCGTCTCCTGTGTGTCCCAGTAGGCACCCCCAATCTTGCTGTACATGAAGAGTTAGGGATGCAATATCTAAGTGACTTGTTTTGCCTACGTCCCTTGACTTGTTGGCTAAAACTGTGGTTGAACCAGGATATACCACTAACGCATTTGATTGTGAGGGACCTTTTGAGTCAGGATAAGGCTATGTGTACCCCTTGGTTAAAATATCTGAAATCCAACTTTGCTAGGCTTGGTCGTCCAGAATTGTTTTGATATCCAAGCCAAATTGTAAAAGGGGACCTGGAGCTCATTAAACAGGCCTTCCTGCTGGATAGGAGGATCCAGAGGAAGGATGTGGAGCTTCAGAAAGAAAGCGTGAGGAAAATTGTCATGCTGAAAACCTGTGAAACATAGAACCGTACCTGGCGGGCTCATTGACCTCCCATGAAAAATGTCTCCTAGCGAGGTTCAGGTTAAACCTCTTCCATCATCTGCTGATCAGACCAAAAACAGACATTTTTAATAAATCGGCAGCACCCTGCGGCTGCGACGAAAAGTCTCCGCAGGACATGCTGCATTTTATATTTTTATGTAAGTTTTATGAATTCCCACACAAGCGCTACCTGGTAACACTTTTAAAAAAACTTAATTTTAAACAAATCAGACCGGCACTAATGTATTTACAGCTTTTGCACAGGGACAGTATCCTCCAAATCAAGGAATTTGTTTAATTAACTGTTAAATTGAGAAATTGTCTGGACCTGTAATCAGTTTCAGTTTTTAACGTCTTTATTGCGAATTGTTATTCATAAAAGACACACATACAAAACAAACAGTACAAATTGATTTAACAGAATCATAAAGTATCAAAGCAATACTAACAAGCAAATAAAGAGTAACAGTAATTAATTAGATAAAAGTTCCCAATTAAACATACATTTATAGACGTCAAGAAGGAAAAATTACTAAAAATATATAAAAAAAAACTTACAAATATACATTTGTATATGAAAGAAAACTGGACATCAATTCTGATCAGACCATAGTATAATGCAAAAGCATACTATTCAAAATTATTCAAGACGATAAGTTTCGAACTGACTTGATCCTGATTAGCCAAGCCCATCCAAGAAATTTAGCCATTCCAATGGATAGCCATTCAGCAGTATTTGTTCTCAGAATGTACAAAGCTTCGCTACTCACTCGGGTATTAAGTCTGGAGCATACTGGTTTCAACCATTTACATCGTGGTTCACTGTAAGCAGTACATACAAATAAAAAGTGACCTAATGTTTCTCTGCAGACAGTACAACAGGGGCAAAGGGATGATTCGGTCTTCTGCCAACCATTAGTAAAAACCCTCAGTGGAAGTGTTCCTACGCGAAACTGATGGTATAATTTTCTATCTAATGTTTTAGGAATAACATCCCAATAGATCTCTATGTGAGGGACTATTTTATGAAGCAGAAACTGACCTGTCAAGTTCTGTTCCTCCGTTAGAACAACATGTTCTACTTTTACCGTTGACCAGAAAAGTAGCTTGAAGTCTTTTTTTGTAGGGAAAGTATTAGAACCCGGCTCAGACCAGAGCAAAGGAAGACCCATTTTGATCAAAGCGATCTTAATTTGCTTAAACCACGGTATGTCACCAGCCCCCTGCTGCATTCTCACATCCTGTATTTCTCGGGCAAACATGGCAAGTTCTGGAGTAGACCATATGCGCCTCCACAGGGCTACCATCCTGTAGAGGGCTTGATGTTTGATAGAATGCAAGCCCATATCCATTAATAATGGTAGGACTGGTGTTGAAGGGGGCAGGCTGACAAGGTTTCGAAGGAATTTGCTCTGAATCCTATCTAAGACAGACAGATCCACACAGCCCCAAATATCGGCCCCATATAAAATAGCTGAACTAATTTTGGCACTATAGATTTTAAGAGCCGGTAAAACTCTTTTAGTAAGAGAACATCGCTGCTCCTTTACTAAACAACCGGACAAGCGAGCAAATTTCAAACTGAGCGCAGCCACTTGTTCTTTCCATCTTAATCTATAGTCTATTGAAACACCAAGGTATGTCATAGCTTCAACCTGCTCCAAACTAGACCCATTCATGGTAACATAACCCCTCTTCGGTTTATTTTTTGTCAAGACCATGAACTTAGTTTTATTGATGTTAATTTCCAGGTCATTCTCATTACAGAAGTCCACAAATTTATTTATAGCCACTTGCAGACCCTTCTGTGTTTTAGCCAGTATAAGAGTATCGTCTGCAAATATTAAAAGAGGAAATTTAGTCCCACCCAATGAAGGGGCATCAGTCGGAGTGTCTGTGAGAAATTTCACCACCTGGTTAATAAAGAGTATAAACAGGGTAGGTGCCAGGACACAGCCCTGCCTCACTCCACGTGTCACGGGGAAGGTGTCTGTGACCTGACCCTGCCGCCCCCATCTAACTCTGGCAAAATTTCCCTCATGCATCCTGATTGTGAGATCAAGGAGTGCGGCAGGCACACCCATCCTTCTCAGGGCTGACCACATCTTTGCTCTTGGGACCAAATCAAATGCTGATTTGAGGTCCACAAATGCAGCATATATCGTGCCACCTCTCAGGAATACAGTTTTCCAGAAAATCATGACAAATCTTAATATCTGGTCAACTGTGCTAGTATATTCCCTAAAACCCGCCTGCATAGGAGACAGAATGTCAACTTCGGACATCCATGAGTGAATTTTTCCTAACAACATTCGAGCTACAACCTTTTGAAGGGCATCAATAAGACTGATGGGTCTATAGTTCCCTGCATCAGTTCTGTCCCCTTTTTTATACACGGGCAGAATCTCTGCCCCTTTCCATGAAATGGGAATCTCAGTCCCTCTAGCTATTGCATTTGCCAAAAGTGTTATATACGGGACCCAATGCAATTGATCATACTTAAAAAGGTCCGCAGGGATGCAGTCCATACCTGGGGCTTTACCATTCTGCACTTGGTTTAGGGCGGTGATCGCTTCTGATTTAGTAAAGACAATGTGATCATGAGATGGCACAGGAAACTGTACGCTGGCATCTTCCCTATTGTTATGGGAGATCCGTTCCGCGACACTAAACTGTGCCTCAAAATGCTTGACCCATTGCTCAACTGGAACATAATTAACAGGAACATGCATATCACCCGTCCCACCCCATTTAACAACCTCCCAGAATTTTTGTTGGTTGGATGAGGTGCTTGCCTGATATAAATCCAACCAACGCTGGTCATCCCATTTGGTTTTTGCCTCTTTAAGTACTTTCCTGTAGTTTGCCCTAGCCAACCTTATATCCCTGGCTATTTTAGATTTAATAGCAGATAACAAAGAGCTATGGGCGGCACGACAAGATTTGTCGTACCACTTTGACTTAGTTTGCACTATTATCCTTCCTTTAACTGGTTCAATAAAAAAAGATTTAATTTTATTAAAAAGAGACTCGTGAATCATCCCAATTTGATCAGGTGAGATCCCTTCATCAAATAAGGGTACTATCAGGTTTGTTGCAGTTATGACCTCATCGGCAACTTTGTTGATAATAGAGGGGTTATCTAGTAACCTGGCCCATCTTACCCTTCTGCAGTCATTCGTAAGACCAGCATCTGCAGTAAAGATGCTGGTTGCAGGATCCAAAAACAAACCCTCCTGCAATAATAGTTTTACGGCCAGGGGGTTGTGATCGCTTTCAGATCTGGTGACCACCGCCATATCCTCCAATAATTTCCAGTATTCTAATCTTAACAAGAAATAATCAATGCGACTCGAGTGCAGGGAATTGTCAAATGTAACCATTCCCATTATGTCTGATTTGGTCCTGCCATTTGCTGCACGCAAATTCCAATCAAGGCACAGACCTAACCACTGCATAGCAGCCTCAGTGACTTTTTTAACTGGTGGAATAGTTAAATGAGGGATATTCCATAACTGGTCAATCTCCCCATAACCCCCATCAACAAGGCTAGGAAAAGGTTCAAAAGAACAATTAAAATCTCCTGCCACCATAACACATTTATCTCTACTAATACTATTCAATACAGATTCTAATTCAGCTACCACTCTCGCGGGCTTCCCTCCTGGTAGCCCTCTTGCATAAATATTAATAAGGAAAAAAACCTGTTTATTTACACCACATAATTTCAGGGCCAGAACATCATTACTCGCGGTGGGGAGGTCTGTTATCGCAAAGGCTAAAGATTGTTTTATCCAGATGACCAGGCCACCCGAGGGACGTCCCTTCAATCCTTTGCAGGCTAGTTTATAATAGTTAAGATAGCCAACTCGATAAATAGGCTCTGTTGACCAACTTTCCTGCAGAACAATTATATCGTATAAATCTATAAAGGAACACCACTCAGCCTCTGACATTTTCCCCCTCAATCCCGCTATATTCCATGATAAAACTGTCAGAATGTGAGGTGGTTTCTCTCCCATAAATACCGTTGGACTCATAGTTTCTACTATATTCAAAGGGCTAGGTGTACAATTAGGGTGTATATCCCTTTCTATCTCCCTCTGTACTACGTCAATGGACCCTAAAGCAATCTCCATTTCAGGGGTTTTCAAATTATTTAGGGGCTGGGTTACTACATCTTCAGGTACCCCAATATCTAAAGATTCAACATCTTGTCAATCTACACCTTCTAGCCCTGACAATGGTGCAAACCGATTTGCAAGGCGAGGATAAAACATTGGGTAGATCGGAGTTTCGGGTTGAAATCTGCCTCTAAACCTATCCCTTCTTGTGTGGTGGATTGGAGATTGGGGTCTGGTTGCGTATAAAGCAGGATAAAAATAATGCAGTGATAGTGTTTGCACATCTCCAACTCTTCCAAATCTTGCTTCCCTACTAATAAATTCAGTTACCCATGGTTCTCTAAAACTAATAACCACACAGTCACCCTCAAGGTCTTTTTTCTCAAAGCCTACCCAGTCCACCCTCCTTACATTAAGGATTTCGGGTTTTAGATCAGGGGGAAGCGGACGGTTTTTATTTAGCCAAAATATGACCTTATTGTAAAGATCCTTGTGTGTTTCTCTCGTGCCACTACTAAGGGGAGCCACACCAGTTAAAATAATAGTATACGGCACTGATTCTGGGGGGAGATTCACACAATGCTTCCTTGGGATAGATTTGGGGTGATGACTTAAAGCCTTATTCTGTGTAGAAGTTGGGTTTCTCTGATTCTGCGGGTTTACAGCAGACTTTAGCCCAGTTGAATTCTCCATGGTTACTTTTTTGGGAACTGGTACTGTTATATTTTGTGCTGGTTTGGGAATAGATAACCCCGCTTTAGAGGTATTTTTGCTGTTATTACCATGATTATTATTGACCCCTATATTATTGGCCATAGTAGTAGGCAAATTAGTGGGAGGGGCGAGGGGATTCAATCCTTTTGGCACTAAGCCAGCAAGGATTTTATTCGATGACACTATATTATCTTTAACCAACTTGTCTAAGGCATCCATTTTATCGTTTAACAATCTAGTCCTTTCGAAAAGTGGTAAAAGAAGTGATTTGAGTAGTAACTCAGTCCTGGCCAGGAAAATTTCTTCTGAGATACTAATTGTGGGATTACATTCCTCAGGATGGACAATCAGATTAGTATTAGGTGGCTGCGAGGGGGATGAAATAAAATTTCCCGCACCCTCGGTTTGTACATCTGTATCAGGTGAATCTACCCTTTTACGCTTCCCACGGTTATGGGAAGATGTATGTTGTGAACTAAAAGTGGAATCCATATGTTCAGTACTGACATTAAGATTAGGCGAATCTGAAAGGCCAGATTTCTCACTAACCAGGTCTAAATCGATAGTCCCACCATTCGATAGGTTGCCTTGTGCAGTATTAAATACACTTTCTTGGTTTGTCCCCACTACCTCCACAGAATAGTTATCGGGAGCAGTTAACAATAACGACTCCACATTAATATCGTTACTATTTGTAGTCAACAATGTAAGTGGGACAGGAGAGACAACCGCGCTAATTTTACCAAGAGAGGAACGCTTGCCAGTAATAATATCAAGCGAAAGACGTTTTTCAACCAAGGCTATCTCCTTTTCCAAAACGGCAGTAGAACGTGTAAAAAATTGATCAATAGTCCCGGTAAAAGTGCCATTTGAGGTGGAAACCTGAACATGTCTTTCTTTACCCGACCTTAGGGGCATGTTTGTAAAGAGATTACAAGAATCTAAGATTTCACGGGTCTCAATAAACAATTAATAAATATACATGATATATACCTCAAAATATTAATATAAAATACCAAATATTAAGACCAAATAAAAACCACAGTTAGGAAAGAATAAATGTTAGATGGGTGGCCCTGCCCGGCCTCCTGCGGCCCCGGACGGCCACAGACGGTCCCGCCCTTGTCCCGGGCTTCTCCCGCGCGCTCTCCCGCGCTGCGGGAGTAGTATTGGATTAATGTAGAAAGAGGTGGAAGGGGTGGGAGGGGTCGGGGAGAGCGGCCCAGGTGTTGGTCCTCCGGGCTGGCAGGCGCTCCTGGGAGTTGAAGTCCCTCCGTGAGCGCACGCCGCTCGCAGCCCCGTCAGTAATCTCCCCCAGCTGACCCTCCAGTCTCCAGGCTGCAGAAGTTCACACAGCGCGATGCGGGACCCGCGGAGCGGGTTCCGCGAGCAGTGGGATAACAGGCAAGACAAGTAAGTCCCCAGCAGAGTGCTCTCTAATCAGCAAAGCGTCCCACTCGCTCACAGGGAAATGCTGCTTAAAAACGGTCGGTGGAAGGGTGGGAGGGGTCGGGGAGAGCGGCCCAGGTGTTGGTCCTCTGGGCTGGCAGGCGCTCCTGGGAGTTGAAGTCCCTCCGTGAGCGCACGCCGCTCGCAGCCCCGTCAGTAATCTCCCCCAGCTGACCCTCCAGTCTCCAGGCTGCAGAAGTTCACACAGCGCGATGCGGGACCCGCGGAGCGGGTACCGCGAGCAGTGGGATAACAGGCAAGACAAGTAAGTCCCCAGCAGAGTGCTCTCTAATCAGCAAAGCGTCCCACTCGCTCACAGGGAAATGCTGCTTAAAAACGGTCGGTGGAAGGGTGGGAGGGGTCGGGGAGAGCGGCCCAGGTGTTGGTCCTCCGGGCTGGCAGGCGCTCCTGGGAGTTGAAGTCCCTCCGTGAGTGCACGCCGCTCGCAGCCCCGTCAGTAATCTCCCCCAGCTGACCCTCCAGTCTCCAGGCTGCAGAAGTTCACACAGCGCGATGCGGGACCCGCGGAGCGGGTTCCGCGAGCAGCGGGATAACAGGCAAGACAAGTAAGTCCCCAGCAGAGTGCTCTCTAATCAGCAAAGCGTCCCACTCGCTCACAGGGAAATGCTGCTTAAAAACGGTCGGTGGAAGGGTGGGAGGGGTCGGGGAGAGCGGCCCAGGTGTTGGTCCTCCGGGCTGGCAGGCGCTCCTGGGAGTTGAAGTCCCTCCGTGAGCGCACGCCGCTCGCAGCCCCGTCAGTAATCTCCCCCAGCTGACCCTCCAGTCTCCAGGCTGCAGAAGTTCACACAGCGCGATGCAGGACCCGCGGAGCGGGTTCCGCGAGCAGTGGGATAACAGGCAAGACAAGTAAGTCCCCAGCAGAGTGCTCTCTAATCAGCAAAGCGTCCCACTCGCTCACAGGGAAATGCTGCTTAAAAACGGTCGGTGGAAGGGTGGGAGGGGTCGGGGAGAGCGGCCCAGGTGTTGGTCCTCCGGGCTGGCAGGCGCTCCTGGGAGTTGAAGTCCCTCCGTGAGCGCACGCCGCTCGCAGCCCCGTCAGTAATCTCCCCCAGCTGACCCTCCAGTCTCCAGGCTGCAGAAGTTCACACAGCGCGATGCGGGACCCGCGGAGCGGGTTCCGCGAGCAGTGGGATAACAGGCAAGACAAGTAAGTCCCCAGCAGAGTGCTCTCTAATCAGCAAAGGACCTGTAATGACTCACTGTGATTTTGTATTACTTATATTTTTCATTCTCTGTTCTGACCTTATTCTGTGGAAGAAAGCACTTTTTTTCACTTTTGGCACTTTACACGATATGTGTTTACATCTTTTTGTGTGATAAGATTTTTATATTGTATATGTACTTTAATGGTTTGCAAAATAACCGAAATAAAGTTTTATTGATTGAAAAAAAAAAAAAAAGAAGTCATTATTAAACAGGAGCGACCAGTGCTTACGAATCGACTGCCTAATTTTTGTAGCCAAAGGATCATAAGTCAGGACGACTGGAACACATTCTTCTCCAGGAGCACACTCCTAGGGGTATTTAATGCCCCCTTTTTGGCTTGTTTTATAGTTTTTGCTGGGTATTTTCTCTCTTGCAGTCTCCTACTAAGTTCTTGCTCCATATAGACATCCGTCGAGGAGCAGTTCCTGCGGTACCACAGGAACTGCCCCACAGATAGGTTGTCTCTTAATGCCCTCGGATGGTAGGAATCATACAAGAGGAGGGATCTTGGGAAGACCAGCTAGGGTAGTGCAACCGTACTCGATCCTTGATATGACTAGTGCCTGGACTTCTATTTTAAGATCTGACTTATATAAGAAAGGTTTCAGTTTTTTGAGGTAGCTTAAATGGAACCTGGCGGTTTTTGCCATCGTGTTAATATGTGATAGCATGTTCCAGTTTTTGTTTAGTACAATTTCCAGGGATTTGGTAGAATCAACACTCCTCGGAGTACAGTTTAGTGATGTTATCAGATTGGTCCACTCTAGGATGTATGTAGCGCTCTCAGGAATTTGGGTTTTTTAAAATTTGATTTTCAAAAACCTTTATTGACCAAATTGCAGTGTATAATTACAGAATTGCACCATATCAAAGCACTGTGTATATAAATACAATCTATTACAGCGAGGGTCATCTTGAACATATACTGCTGAAGATCAATATGGAAAAGGAAATAACATAAGAGCACCAGGACAGTGGGGCGAGTCACGATGGGAGGAACCTTGTAAAGGGAGAGGAATAGAAAAAGCTGGGGGAAGTGTGACCAGGGGGGCAAGCTACTCATTTATTTATTTATTTATTTGTTTGTTTGCTTGTATAGCGCTAGAATCGACCCCCCAAAGGGGTATCTCTGCGCTTCAGCAAGATATGGGTGGAGGAGTACCTCTAGCGAGTTAATAGGCGAGGAAAAGGATGGTCTTCAGCTGCTTTCGGAATTGTAGGTGGTCTGAACACTGCCTCAAGGGCAGCGGCAGTTCATTCCAGTGGCAAGGGCCAAGGTGGGATAGGGACTTTCCTCCCAATCTTGCTCTTCTTACTCGTGGCACTACTAGCATTGATTTACTGCTTGAGCGGAGTGATCTTGAAGGGGCATACAACAAGAATTTCTCAGAGAGATATAAAGGTCCTAAGTTAAGCAATGCCTTATGGATGGTACAGCAGATTTTAAATGTAACTCTTTGACGGATGGGGACCCAGTGCAATTTTATCAAAAGAGGGCGGGAAGGAGTCCTAGGGGGAACATTAAGGACCAACCGTGCCGCCGTATTCTGAACCACCTGTAGTCTTGCCAGTGAAGCATCATTGGCAGAGACTAACAGGCCGTTGCAATAGTCCAGGCGACTTACTACAAGTACCTGGAAAAGTGTTTTCCGAGATGAGTCCGGTAATAGGGGAAAAACTCGACGGAGTAGGCCTATAGTGTGAAAACAAACCCCAGCTGTCTGGGTGGCGTGCTCTTTCAGAGTAAGTGCCTGGTCCAGCCGAATCCCTACATTTTTTACTGACATCTTAGGGATAGGAAGGGGGCCTAAATCTGTCGGACACCATTCAGGGGTCCACAGGAAAGGTGCCTCTCCAAAGAGCATGATTTCAGCTTTCCCCACATTGCACTGGAGGAAGTTTTTCAGCATGCAATCAGATATTGCTCTCATCCCTTTGGAGAAGGCCACCTGTACTGCTGGAGTGAAGTTGTTAAAAGGAAAAAGCAACTGGGTGTCATCGGCATTTGATATGGGGATGAACCCGTGGGCCCTCACAAGATTGGCCAAGGGAGTGATATAGATATTAAAGAGTGTAGGGCTCAAACATGAGCCCTGTGGAACTCCCCTGGACAACCTAGTGGGGGCCGATCGACATGGGCCCAGGTTAACAATCTGAAAGCGATCGGATAGAAAGCTCCTCACCCATTGTAAAGCTGTTTTCCTTAACCCAACCTCTTCCAGTCTTTTAGTCAAGATGTTATGCGAGATTGTGTCGAACGCCGCGGATAGGTCCAGCAGCGTCAGAATCATAGAATGGCCCTTGTCTGGGGTCATCCTGATGTTATCCGTGACCGCTAGAAGAGCTGGTCCAGTGCTGTATTTGGGCTTAAAACTGGACTGGGAAGAATCTAAACATCCAGTGCGTCCGACAAAATTGGAGAGGTGGTTATTTACATGTTTTCCCATTAGTTTACTTGTAAACAGAAGGAGTGAGATAGGGCGGAGATTGGAAAAATCTGTATTGGGAAGTTTAGCATTCATCCGGATAGACCTAACCTGGCAACTTTCCACTCCAGAGGTACGTGCCCCTCTCCAAGCGAGAGATTGATAAGGGCTTGCATAGAATAGGACACATTTTTTGCGAGGGAGGGAAGAATTCTAGCGGAAATGTGATTGGTAGGGGAGCCGGACTTGATTTTACTAATCAATAATTCAACCTCATTCAGCGAGATTGCGGGGAAATTCTCCAATAGCTTAGGTTCCATGGAATTAGATTGGTTAGTGCCCTCCTGGATCTGTATCATACCTCCTGATCCAATGATTTTTCCATAGCTCAATTCTATCTTTTTCGTGAAGTAGAGGGCAGTGTTGTTACATAAATATTGTGACAGGGCCTCTAAACTTTCACAGGCTGCCGGATTGATGAACGATTGCAAGATTTGGTATAAGGTTTTAGAGGAGTTGCCAGCCTCCGCTAGCTGGGTAGCAATATACAATTTCCGTGACGCTTTTATATTTCTATGATTGCTGGATAGAGCCGCTTGAAACTGCTCTTTATCTATATCATTGTGGGAGAGACGCCAAGTTCTCTCTAGTTTCCTGCATTGTTGTTTTTGAACTCGCATTTGGGTAGAAAACTAAACTGCCTGTGTTCGATTAAAATGACTCGGGGTAGCTTTTAGTGGTGCAATACTATCAATAGCTGTTAAAACTGCTGAATTATATTTAGACAAGGCATCCTCGATGTTATCAGATGTCAGAATCTGAGGTCTCTAAAATTCAATTTCAAAGCTTTCCTCTGTGACTTTCTTCCACTGCCTGCGGAGGGAGTGTATTGGAGGTTTGGGTTTTTCTAGGTTCACGAGGTCCTGAACAGAAAACTCAACCACCGAATGATCTGACCAAGTGAGTTGTTGCGGGGGACTATACTGAATTAAAGAAGAATTTGAAAAGATAATGTCTAGGGTATGTCCCGCTAAATGAGTTCGGCCTTCATTAAGCTTAGCCAAACCTAGCAGAGATAGATCATTTAAGAGTGTTTGTGCGTCAGAATTGGTAAGACACTCAGTATGGACATTAAAATCTCCCAAAAGGAGAACGTTTTTACATGTGTTCACATACGATGCTAATAGTTCCACCAATTTCAAAGAAAAATCGGCCACGGGTCCCGGGGGCCGACAGACTAATGCTGCTTTCTAAATAGTTTGCAGGTAGGATTCAATGCTGAATGGATTCATTGTTCTTCACTGGGGGCCGCCGCGGGCAGAGCACTGGTAGGGAGCACGGGAGAGGTTGTCGAGCGCTGGGAATTATGACTTAGGAGGTAGGATACGAGTGGGCCCCATATGTCAAGTGGACGGGATCTAGCTGGCATAAGGACCCAGAATTCGGACAGGAGGGTCTGGCAGCGCAATGCATCCTCAAGCCATAAAGTGGCCTTAGTTGCGGGCTTGCAGCCCCAACACATGAAACCCTACACCGCAAAAGGATAAGGAGCATGGCAATCAGGCGGCGGGAGGCATCTGGACAATATTTAACAAAGCCTAAGAGGCAAGGTGGGGATTGGGCTGTATCGGCTTCGAGGTGATTTCAGAAATAGCGGCGCATACCTCACACCAATAAGCAGAGACCTGAGGGCACAGCCAGGCAAGGTGAGAAAAATCAGTCGCAGGGGCAGAGCAGCGCAAACGGAATTCGGTTTTGTGTGGGTTAAGCTTCAGGTGATTACTGGGTAGCCAATGGATGGTTCACTTTAGTGCCTGGTTCATGATACCTATCTCTTCTGACGATATGATCTTGATGTAAAGCTGTGTGTCAGCTGCGTACATGTGGAACGAGATGTTTTCTTGTTGTAAGGTTTCTGTAAGTAGCTCTACGTACAGATTGAATAACGCCGGGGATAGTGTTGAGCCCTGAGGAACTCCGATAGCATTACTGGATGAAGCTGATAATGTTTGGTTGAATATGAATTTTTGCGATCTTATCTCTAAGAACGAGCTAAACAATTTTAGGACTGTACTCTCGAATCCCATCCTATTTTTCATGCAATCTAGTATTTTAGCATGGTTAACCGTGTCGAATGCCGAAGAGAGGTCGTGCAGGATTAGGAGACAGGTTTCATTGCGGTCAAGGGCAAGTAGAGCATCATCCACGATCTGCAGAATTGCTGTTTCAGTACTATGGTTTTGTCTAAATCCTGATTGGAAGTCATTCAACAGATTGAATTCAGAGATATGTTGGCTCAATTGTTGTTGTACACATTTTTCCAGGACTTTGGCTAGTATGGGAATGTTTGTTACTGGTATGAACATGTAATAGGTTCCAACGTTTTGGCACCTCCTGTATCAGGGCTTTAACTCGTACACTATTAGCACGTTGAATAATCCACAAATGCTTTCGGGCTTTAAAAGAATGGCTGAAATGAGTGCAGATTTGTCTGCAGGTGATCAATCTGTTGCTAACTATGTCTTCTTTTTTGAGAATGTCTTCCACAACCAGGTTGATCAATGCACCAAACACAGGACCCTGAAATATCCACCGTCTGCCATGGCTTTGACTATGATACTGCAATTTTTGGTGGCAACAAATACAATTCCGAGACTTCTGGAACCCATCCGTTCAGACACCTTTCTGTTAAATATGTCCAGAATGTTTGCAGCTGTATGTGATTTCTGCATGGTGAACATAGCTTCTGTTGCATGCTTAAAAATTACTTCAGGGTCAGGACCTGTAGATAGCTTTTGTTTTACCCCTGCAAAAGAAATCCAGTGTGAAGTGATGCACATGTAATCAGTTGTCTGACAACTGGTCCACATGTCTGTCGTCAGATGGATAGTGTGAACAGCACTTTGCTGCAAAGCTTTTCCAACCAATTGCAGCACATCGTGATGCAGTGTTTATACAGCAACTCTGCCAAAATAGGTCCAATTTGTAACCTTCCATTTCAGGTAGATGGCCACCACAAATTCTAAAAGTCCCACTTCTTCAACAAAAGAAAAAGGGAGGAGGTCCAGCTCTAACATTTTTGCCAGCTTCCAACTGTACAAATGTTGCACTGGGTGGTTGCAGTCATTAAGCCCCTCCCGTCTAAAGAGGCCCATAATAGTAGCCAATATTTTCTTCTTTTTGGGGCCACTGACCCAGGCGACTTTTGAGAAGTAGATGGTGGTAGACTCAGTGTGCATCATGGTGGGGCAGTCACTGTATGCCATGGTGTCTCCAACTGACTCTGAGTCTTCTTGTTCCATTATGAAGTCGCTGAGGTGGGTTATTCTGTTGGGACAGGGTTGCTTTGTGTGAGTATGTCACCCTCTTCTTCCTCATCATCACCTCCTACCATGATTAGACTTGTAGTTGATATTCCCCAACTCGCCTTACCTCCACCACAACCACATTCAGCAATATTTTTAAGGTGCTCCCCCCACCAGATTGTGTGATGTTTTTTAATATGGGTAGTTTGGCCTCCAATACCATATTGTGAACCACGCTTACCTCGGCGAACATTCACGTAGCAAATTATTCATATTGCAATGTGTTCCCCCTGTGTTCTAACCATGAAAAAGTTGCAAACTGAGCATAAGTATTTTGTCACTAGGCCACTGTCAATGCCTGAAGTACTGGAGGTAGGTGGGTGTGTCATCGATTGCCTAGCTGCAGTGCATACTTCTGCTGAGGTAGGGGTTGGTGCAGGTCTCAGCTGGGGCTTTGCAAATATGGGAGCTGGCAGTGCTACCTGTGCCACATCACTAGGAGCAGGTTGAATAGTAATGACAGACTCCTCTGTGTCATCTTCAACAATGACTAGCTCATCGTCGTTATCCTCAATCATCCCCTTCCATAATTCTAAGGCTTTCAGGAACTTTTCTTTTCCCTTGCCTCTCCTGGAGTCTCCCAGACTCTGCCAGGGGGGTCCACTCCAAGTCCTTATCATCAGCATCAGATGTGGTGCTTGGAGAAGATGGACGCGTAGTACCTTTCCTTTTTCCTTGCTAGAGATCTGAGAGCCACAGATTCTAAAAGAGGAGGTTCTTGCTTGTCAAGAATCTCAACTTCCTGTTCTGCTGCAACTTCAGGAAGATGTACTAATGCTTGCTGTGGCTGCTGTCTACTATGCTCTGTTTCCTGAAACTATTGAATACTACTTTGCGAAAGGTGCAAATCCAATTCAGCGTCACTGGCCATTGACATTGCCATGATTGCAGTAGGTTCCTCACTGACAAGCATGGTCTTGGGCTTAGGTTGGGGTGGTGCTGTTGATGCAGGAGTGCTGCTCTCAGGTTCTTCCCCAGAGCCCGGTCCGGCAGCCACATGTTCCCTTAAAAAGGTTGTGGTGGGCACGCCACTGGTGGAAAGCTGCTTCTTCTCACTCACCGCTTTCTTTTTTTGTTTATCCTCATATGACCTCTCAACCTGTACCACCCTTGTCGTTTTTATCTAAGGAGTGTAGACTCAGCTGATGGTGTTTAAGTGGCACTCGGCCACACCACTTATCAGAAGCTGACCAAGAGGTCTAATCATAGGATAGGACAGATAGATTAAACACCGACAGTACCATCTAACAGGTTCTAAAACAACCCCATATCCGCCCTACCCCTATTCTGATTGACCTTTTGATCCAAGACTCTAAAATATCGTACCGCATTCCACCAGGCTCTCCAAGTTGGTGGGAGGGCCTGGCGCCAGAGCTTACAGATCTCCCTTCTGGCCAAAAGGACGAGGTAGAATACCACTTTATTCTCGAGCTGCAAGAACCCCAACAAACCATCAGACTTCAATATAATACCAAAAATAATAAGAGAGGGGCTTACCTCAACCTCCATGCCCAATAGATCAGACAAGGTCTTACCCACACTGCCCCAAAACTCTTGAATCCGGGGACAAGCCTCAAAGATGTGGACATCATCCGCATTCAGGGCTCGACATCTTGTGCAATTAGCCTCTCCACCTCCTCTTATTTTGGCAAGCTTCAAGGGTGACCAGTATATCCTGTGGAGTGTAAAGAAATAAATGTTCCTGAGTGCAGCAGATTTAATTAGTGGGTATAAGATTTCCAAAGATACTTGCCATAACTTTTCCAGGTCTTCACTCGGCAAGTACTTCTCCCAGACCAGATATGAGCGTTCCATTTTCTTATCTGCTGCCGCGAGAAGGTGCTGGTACCAGCGGCCTACTTCCTTTTTTTTAACCTTTGGATCTTGCAGCTCATCTTCCATGGAGGTATCCCTGGGAATTAACCTGTTTAAGCTTCTACACCAAGAGGAGATTTGATAGAATTTGAATCTAGAAAGGGCTCCACTGGTAAGGTTCCACCATACTTCCCAAGGGTGGCAGGTATTCCCATCCATTATATCCTTCCAATAAAGGACTCCGGCCTCTTTTAATGGCTGAGATAGTGTATCTATAAGGCATTCCGGAGTTCCTGCAGAGTCCCACACTGGAGCCCAATCACTATAATACGGCAGTCCTAGACCAGCTCTGCACTCAGTCCATAGCTTAGCCCCATATATAAAGTTTTAAGCCTGATCTTTTTAAAGTATTTGGGGACTCCAAATTTGTACATAAAACCCACCTTATCCATATCTGAAAGCATGGCTTTAAACATACTACCAATCAGGGAACTATCTGGTTTTAATAGTAGCATCCTGCAATTTTTTAATTGATATGCCCAACAGTACGACTGAAGGTCTGGCAGACCCAAGCCTCCCTTAACCAGCTTTCGCCTAAGCTTCTTCCAGGATAGCCTAATCCCTTTACTTGCCCATATAAACGAGGAGATCTTACTCTGCATTTTCAAAAGAGCAGTTTTGTCAAATTCCAGGGGAATATTATTAAAAAGGTAGGCACATTTGGGAAGCACACACATTTTAATCAAATTTGCTCTCCCATAATGGGATAACGGTAGAATATGCCATCTATTCAGTAGAAACTCCACCTCCTCCAAGACTTTATCCAAGTTTGCTTTGAGGATCTTTCCTATATCCTGGGTTTCTATCACTCCCAAGTACTTTAGTTCTTTAGAAAGCCTGACCTCCTGTGCTGGGGTATTCCAAGCCATAATCTCGGTTTTGTCACTATTAACTTGATAACCTGACACTTCCCCAAAAGACTGTACTTCAGCCATTAGCTCAGATAAGGTCCGATTAACATTTTGAGGAAAATAAAATAAGATCGTCTGCATACAGTACAATCTTCCTGGTAAATCCATTGATTTTAAAAGGGGAGATGTTATCATTCTGTCTTAAACTCTGAGCCAGGGGCTCGATGTATAGATGGAAAAGGATCGGTGATAATGGGCACCCTTGTCTTATACCACGCTGTATCGAGACCGCAGCAGAAAGATTACCACTAACCAAGATCTGTGCCCGGGGAGAATTATATATTTTATTAAGAACTTCCCTAAAGTTGACTCTAAACCCAAAAGCCTTTAGAGTGTTGTTAAGATAATGCCAATTAACTTGGTCAAAGGCTTTTGCAGCATCAACCGTAATGATTGAGAGTGGGGCCTCTAATGTTGTTGCCAGGTCAATTGAACCAATTAAGGAGTACACCAAATCCAGCACCTGCCTACCCGGTAAAACCCCTTTTGATCTTGGTGAATGATTGACCCCACTCTCTTACTAAGCCGGGCATTTAACACACCCGCGAAAACCTTATAATCACAATTTAGTAGTGAAATAGGGCGATAAGATTGACACTGAGTTGGGTCCTTGCCCAGTTTCAGGATTAGCGTAATGTCCGCCTCATTCCAGGAATCTGGCAGGGGTAAATTCCCTCTAAGGATCTTGTTATACAGCCTCAACCAGATCGGAATTATTTCATCTAATATTAACGTGTAGACTTCTATTGGGATTGCATCTGGCCTGCTGCTTTCCCTTTCTTGGTTTTGTTTAAAATTACACGTATTTCACCCTCCTCTATATCTCGGGTCAAAATTGCTTTGCTCACTAGATTCAATCTCGGTAGCTGTTTTTCAGACAGCCACTGATCGATAACCTCATCCTCAACTAATAGCTCCTCCCTATACAAGCCTTGAAACAACTCTACAAATGCTTTCTCAATATCCCTTTGTTCCTCCGCCACTTTGGCTCCTACCTTGATCTTATTAATGAAATTGCGGGACCTATAAGATCTACTTTTCATGGCAAGTAGTTTGGCACAGTTCTCCCCCTGATCAAAATCTCTCATCTTGCTTGCCTCCCACTTTTGAAGCATTATTGCTTCGGTTTTTTAGCCTAAATTTCAGTAGATCCTCTACCCTAGCTTCGAGAGATTTTTTCTCCGCTGCGGGCATCTGCCCCCTTTTTAGGGCTGTCTTGACCGATGCTAGCTGCTTTTCTAGATCTTTGATATTATTTTTTTCTACTCGAGCCCAGTCGGCAACTACCCCCTTTAAGGTCCCTCTAGGCCAAGCCTTAAAGGCATCCCACACTATATGCAAAGGGGCCGAATCTAGATTGTGTTAAAAAAAAAGTGGCTGTCTCTTTCTTTAAAAATTCAGGAGTCAATAGTTGCAAAAGAAATCTTCTGTTCAAAGTCCACCTCCTCAAGATAGGCTCCGAAGGAAGAGCCAGATTTAAGATCATAGCACCATGATCCGAGATATGGATTGGTTGATATCTAATTAATCTTACTGACTCTAACTCAGAGAGGTCAATAAACATGTAATCAATTCTGGAGTAGTGATGGTTCTTTTTACTATAAAAAGAGTATTCTCTCGTCTCTCCCATTTTTTTCCTCCAAATGTCACAGAGGTTAAAGTTTTTTAGCATCATCACTAAGAACGCTTTTATGCGGGGTACCGCGATTTGTGTTCTGGGGGAAGATCTATCTAAGTTATTATTAAGCAGAACATTAAAATCACCTCCTAAAATTTAGGGGGCTTCAAATCCACCAAGGCTGAGCACAAGTTACTCAAAGGGTCAATATCATCCTCATTAGGGCCATAATAATTGGCTAAAGTGTATTTAATACCATGGCACCTCACTTCCGCTATTGCCCACCTTCCTCTAATGTCTATTTGCGACTTAATAAGCTCTACCTCTGCGTTTGATTTAATAACTATAACTACTCCCTTTGAACAACATTGTTGATCAGAAGCAATTACCTTCCCCGCCCATCTTAGATATCCAAACAACGCCTTGCATTCTGACTATAGCAGGTGAGTCTCTTGAAGCATAAGAATCTTAGCCGTATTATCTTTAAGATGTTGCAAAACCAGTCGCTGTCTCCTCCTAACTCTCAAACCGTTCACATCCCAGCTTAAAATCTCAAGGGACTCTACCCCAGGTCTATCCCCTTTTATAATCCTCACTCTCCCCCAGACAGAGTCCACAGATAGAAATTAAATCATATGAGGTCATATTTAGGATATATTTTTTTGTTTTTTCCCCAATGCTCCCTACCCACACACATGTGACACCCCAACATCCACCCACTCCACCCTAGGAAATCCTCCCCCACTCTTCCGTGGCAAAACCATTGTGCCAATTTGGGTCCATGCCCACTAACCTCAAAAAAAAAGAAGATTGCAAAACATTTTTTTTTGTGCTGAGCTCCCTTCATGAACTCCGTGCTTCACTTTCATTTAGCTGCTGATTTTTTTTTTTCAAACAATTGTCCACCTCTTCTGGGGATCTAAAGTTGTACATTTTATTATCAAGCATGGCTTTCAGGAAAGCCGGGAGTCTTAATTGGACTTGCGCTCCTAATTCTTTCAGTGAATCTATCCGCTTACCCAGCTCCCATCTTCTGTCCTCTGTGATGCGACAAATATCTGATCTTATTCTACAGGTTGAACCTTGTAGCTGAATAGATTTAAACATCAATGCAGCCCCAAGTAGTTGTTCCTTCAGGGAATACGATTGGATATACACCAAGATTTTCCTTGGTTTCTTCTGTCCTGGATTAAGCTTAAATGGGTCCCTGTGGACGCGTTGAATCTCGGCCTCCCAGACGGGCGTCGAGGTGACCTGGGGAAATGATTTAGTAAAAATCCCAATGACAAAAGCCTTAATGTTATCCCCCTCCAGACCATCTGCTAAATCCAGAATCCTGATGCTGTTCCTTCTGGAGTTATTTTCAAGTCTCTCCAGTCTTTCTGAGAGGTCTCTCTCTCTCGTTCCTTTAGCCTACTTAGTTCTAGAGTACTCCCTTTTACATCTAGCGTGAGTTCTCCCAACTTATTCTCCAGCTCCTCCGTTCGATGTGCTAATGCAGCCATCCTTTCCTCTAAATTAGAACATGTATCTTGAATCTTTTTCTGATTTACTTCTGAAGTGGAAAAATGCTCTTTTATCTCTAGGGACAGCTGTGTCAGCATCTCCTGAATTGAGTCTGAGCCTGGTGTTGTGCTCTCCTGACCCCTGTCGGGGATTTAATTCCTCTAATCAGTACTGCTCAGATCGATATCTCCCATCGCAGAGAAGCTGGCCGAGGGGCTGGCCTCAGAAAGAACTGCATGTCTATTTGCTGAGAGAATAGCCAATTCTGATGGCTTGGTGTTCTGAACCAGGGGTACTCCTTGCTTCTCATCCTACCTCTCTACTTCCTTATTGCCCTTCATGTTCAGTTTAAAATAAGACCTTAAAGACGGGGTCACCCTAGCTGGGGGTTGAGTAACTTTCTTCTTCCTCACCTTGATAAGAGTCATTTTACCATCCTTACTAGCCTTATCAGGCTGACGCCTAAGTTTTGGCTTGTTAGGGACTCGACTAGGGGGTAGAGATTAACACTGCAAAGCCTCTTTCCCAAAAAAGGTACTTGATCCTAATTTGTATCTTTTCCCCCGAAGAGTCTCGTCGGTAGGGGCTGAACTGGTTAAAGGACTGGGACTACATTCTGTTGTCCAAAACAGCCCTCCTTAAATGGCTGAATCCTCCCCCGCACTGCTAAGGAGCTAACTCCATGGACCTAACTCCTCTCCTGTGAGTTGGGTCATACCTAAGCTCATCCTCCTTAACCTCTATAGGGTGGCTACATATATCTAAGCAACAAGGTTTCCAGATAACTAAGGGATCAGCACAGCACTCTGTGTAAGGCCAAATTGCTGTCCCCGTACTTACTGATATACAGCACACATAATGTGTATGGGTCTTTCCTGGGGATATCTGATAACAATGAGTCGGCTTGGTCAGCTCATGGCAGCGGAAACAAGCTCGACCCGACTCACCAAGCACTCTGGCAGCCCTGAGACAGGCAAAAACTGGCCCACCACACATCAGGTTAGTGAGAGAAGGTGGAAAGAAAGACTAAAGAAGACTAAAGAAGTAAAGAGAGGGGAAAAGGAAGGGGAACTGCAAATTCCAAAGGTGGCTAAAATGCCTCTAGCCCGGAGTAAAACAGCTTATAATAAACTTAAGGCTCGAAAAACAATGCCCTTCTATTGTAATAAACTAGAGCTTTAAGCTCGGCCTTATCTCCCTCCACTTCATATATGTGGCAGCACCCTCCAGCATCCAATTCTAGCCCCCCTTTTCTGATGCAAAACAGTAACTGTAACAACAGTGACAGTGACCCAACTCCGCTAGGGCTCAGACTTATATCGATTTATACCAGGTTCCAATGACATTTTTTTTTTTGCCCGCTAAAAAGTCATGGCCACAGCAGTTACTCCGGTATGTGCCCAGAAAGTGTCCCAGACCCCATACGTAAACTAACCACACATGTCAGCAGACCGACTCAATTAGCACCACCAAGCACCACGAGTCTAACAGAAACATCCACAGCACCACCTCTTCACCTCCCGTATCCAGGCTCCAGTCCTCAATCCTCCCGAAGGCTCCACTCCCATACCGAAAGCAGAACAAAACAGCAGGAAAAAGAAAGAACAAAAGCCCTGGGCTCCGGACGGCAGGCACGGAAGGCACGCAGTTCAGGAACCGCCCAAGGGAACTGCAAAGCAGTCGACCTGCTGCTCGCAACTTGCGGCTCCCATCCGTCGCTATAATCTAATTACAGAGGAAACCGCAGAGGCACCAAGGCAGCCAAACGGAGCGGGACCGCACCCAGAGCGGTCAGAGGGGGTCAAAGGGGCCGCAGGTTCATTCAGCAGCAAAAGGACAAGCCCCCGAAGAAGTGGACAGAAACGCCTTCTAGCCGCCGCCAGCCTACAGTGTCGCAGCACCCGGAGATCAGCATTTAGAGGAGGTTAGTACGAGCTCGACCCGCGACCGGCTCCTAGCTGGCCGCCATGTTTCCCCCACTGGCCCTCGACCCGCGACCGGCTCCTAGCTGGCCTCCATGTTCCCCCCACTGGCCACTCACCACTTTCTTGGGAGCAACTTTCTTTCAGGTCATCTTAAAGCTCTCAGGTGTTAGTGGCAGTAAGCTGCAAAAGCAGAAGAGACTGGAGGATTGACATAACTGTAGAGGCCTTCTGTTTGGCAGAACTGCAGGTGATGTCTCTTCTTCTCTTGTGCACCTATATGCAAACAAGCAAGAAAAACATTTAGTGAAATGTGGCATTGTTGCAGGTTGAATTAGTACACACAAAGGGAATATTAGTGTGGTTGGCTACTTACGTAATAATAAGTCAACCACTTTAAAGGTAAACCACACCACTATACCATAAAAAGTAATGTCCAATCAGGATAACACAATATACAGATTTAGCTCTTTGTTTTATGTTCATATATTCTAAATGAGACACCTGTGGCACTCAGGGAACTACATGGGTAAATGAGGTAATAATCTTTAAAAAAAATGAAGGCTAGTACGTGCCTATGGCAGGCAATGTGGTCAGGGGGAAATTAAATTATCATTAAAAACATTAATGATGCTGATGTGTCTCCAGTGCACCACAGCCAGGCTGTCTAGGAGGAAATTGAATTATACCTAAATAAATTGAATGTTGTTACACAGTTGCACGATTATGGTAGATGGATGGATGGATGGCGGCAAAATGCAAAACACTATTTAAATGAATGCATAAAAAAATAATAATAATTATAATATAAAAAAACATAAAAAAGGTCAAATAAAAACTTGTTAAATTAAAATAACAATCATTTCCGATTTGTGTGTGGGAGGATGAGGAGAAAGCTATTGTGAGGCAAGGAGGTACAAAATAAAAAAAATGCATGTAATATACAAGTACTGTTCATCAAAATAATATTCTTAAAATAAATATAATGCAATGACCCACAAGCATAATATTGAACTGATATCAAATCTATCAATTCAAGCCTATGGCAAAGGCACACCGGATGCACAAAATGGCTGCCAATCACATGGTCGAACAACAAGGAGCAAGGAAGCATAGGGGACAAAGTCACATGCAAGCCTATGGCAAAGGCACACTGGCAGGATACAGAAAATGGCTTCCAGCCACATGGTCAAAAAACAGTGAGTAAGTAGGTATGGGGAACAAAGAATAAATGCAAGCCTATGGCAAAGGCACACTGGCTGGATGTACAAAATGGCTGCCAGCTATGTGGTCATACAACAATGAGTAGGGAGGCATGGTGAACAAAGAACACATGCAAAGGCACACTGGCTGGATGCACAAAATGGCTGACAGCCACATGGTCAAAAAACAACAGCGAGCAGGGAGGCATGGGGAGCAAAAAACACATGCAAGCCTATGGCAAAGGCACACTGGCTGGCTGCACAAAATGGTTGCCAGTCACATGGTCAAACAACAACAGCGTGCAAGGAGGCATGGGGAACAAAGAACTCATGCAAGCCTATGGCAAAGGCGCAGTGGCTGGATGCACAGAATGTCTGCCAGCCACATGGTCACAAAATACCAGGGGGATAAAAAATGTACAGCCCACATCCCCAATACATTAAATATTACCCCACATATACTCTTTTTACACATAGAAAAACAAGACATTCCCCCCAAAAACACCACATTTTTAATTTAGTCCAATGCCATTCCAGCCCTAAATGATATTTTACAACAACATATACCACAGAAACAGTTGTTTCATACACATATGACTAGTATTGGCCTGGGCCTACTGACTGGATTTCGCATTGGCAGACCAGGCCACATAGTAAAATAAATAAATATTGCAAATTTAACAAACATGGAGAAAATGTACTGAACTGTACAACATTGTTCCTTTACTAAAGAAGAAACATGTAATTCAAAAATATAACTGGGGGGGCGTGGCTAAGTCGCACATGGAGTGAGACATGTTTGCCTGGGTCTCCACTCCATGGCGCTTGGTTAAAGCTATCTACGCCGACCACCGGGGTTGCTGTCCTGCACCTCGGACCCCACATTGCTGCAGGAGGAACAAGGCTGCTTCCGGGCACCTGTGGGGGCCCCTACCTGGCTCGACGGCCTGGCATCCTGAGCCGCTTGCCCACCAGAGACTAGCGGCCACCATCTTGGGTGGGAAATTTCCAAGTGCAGATCCTGCTGGGCGGTGTCTCCCAGCATGGAGGTCGCAGCATCTGGAGCTGCAGTGGGGAGGCCCCGATCGAGGTACCCTGGCCTATGTGAGATCTCCGGGAACAGCTGGGCACACAGTCGAGCCCTAAAGACCTGTGGGCCTCCGGTGATGCTACACCTGGCGGCGCTGCAGGGGCTGGCCAGGCTGCAGACACCGCAAAGGAGGTGAGGTGGGTCCCTGTGTGACCCTAGTATAAGAGAACTGCTGTGCCGGGAGACGGGACCCTAGGTGGTATACAATTGACGGTTTTGAGGCCTGATCTATTGGCGGTCCTGCCGCTGCCATCTTGGAGAACAGCGCCACACCATGTTCCTTTAGCTCCGGTAGGACTGCCTGTGGGCTTTGGAAAGGGGCCATGAGCGACACTTTTGCTTTACTGTGGGCCCGGCATCGAAGGCAGTTGAGAGTCAGCCTAATTGCATTGCGGACTGAGCCCTTGTGGAGGTTCTGGTGACCTTGGACTCTCCGTCACCCTGCCGATTGGAGGCAGTGAGTAGTGAGGAAAGCTTGGGACTGCTGCGCCTGCAGCTGGGTGCAAACCGTGACCAGAACAGTCTCCCTGTGGCGTAGACACTGTTGCCTCTTTGTCTCCTGGGGGTGCACTCTGAGGGCTTGTGTGGGACCCGGACAACTCCTCTCCTAGCACTCTCTGGGCCCCGTGTTGGTATTGTGATCTAAACCCGGTCCTGAGGCAGCCAGTGGACAATTATAACAAGCCTTGTTCACAGAAAGGGCCATTTGCCACTACTAGAGGCTCCAGGGCTTACCTGGAGAATTGATGAACCTTTGATACTACTATACTTGCTAGATTTGTGGGATTTGCATGTGGATCTGTGCAGTTGGTGCATAGCCCCCTAGAGGCCCCAGACCAGAGATTTTGCTGGGGGCGCAGCAAGATTGCTGACACTCCTCTGGAGTCCCCTCCAGACATGTATACCCCACATCAGCTCCTTGTGGGCACAGGGACAGTGTGGAGTATCTGCGGCTACAGTGGTGTTCTGAAGAGACTCCCTTACTCTACCTGCAGGGCTCAGAGGCAGAATACACCGTTTGATGGTATTGAATAAAAGTGGATCTCTGTTGGGTGGTGCTTGAGGGAGTGTGGTTGGCTCTGGGGCTCTCCTCGTATCCTCCCTGCTGACTCCTTATCTCTGGCGGGGGCGGACCTAGTGCATTTGATCCGCACTCTTTGGGAACGCACTTTTTAAATAGTTGCTACATTAATATACCTAATACATGCCCCCAAGAATAAAGCCAACAAAGAACTGGACTCAGTCTCGTCCAGAGATAACCCGATAACCTATTGTCTAAAACTAGTACACAGAACGCCCCTACACCATCAGCACCTGCTCGAGACCAAGCAGGACTGGGTGTGCTGATTAAGCAGGCCTTCATGACGTCCTTCATTCACAAGATCAAAGATGAAATTGGCTCCCTGAGACAGGATTTCAAAGCTGGCCTTCAAGACATCCGGAGCGAGGTCACAGAGATTGGCGAAAGGGTGAACAACCTTGAATGCACAATGGATGCTAGATCCAAGGACCACAAGAGCTTGAGGGAAAGGATGGCGGAGCTCGAGGACCAAAACATCAGCCTGCAGTTGAAAAAAGAGGACGTCGAAAATCGCCGTAGGCAAAATAACCTACGTATTAGGGGTGTTCCACTGGGACCGGAGGACAAGGACATCATGGCCTATACGGCAGACCTCCTGCAGGTGATCCGAGATGAGAGGAGGCGTCTCCCCCTATTCTGGACAGAGCTTACCCTGTGCACGGTCCTCACAACAGACCCAATTTCATTCCAGACATCCCCACAAGGGTACACTTCTTTGCAGATAAGGAGGATATCTTGAGAAAGATTCCTCCTTATCCAATGGCCTATCGATTCAGATCGTCCAGGAATTGGCCCCGACTACTCTGCGAAGGTGAAAAGAATTTAAAGTAGTCACAGACAAGCTACGAGATCTTAATATTAAGTATCAATGGGGCCATCCCTTTGCCTTGTTGGTCTACTGGGAAGGTAAGCAACAAGCTTTCGGATCGCTGATGGAAGCGGAGCAGCTCTTACAACTTGAATGAAACAGAAGATGCAGACCTCCCTACTCTTCAGGGGCATCCAGGGGGGCCCATACAACCAGAATGGTCCACGGTCGGGCCACCTACGCACAGACGATGATGTCTCCAGGAGCGTGACTGTACTCAATCCAAACAGGAAATTATTAGCCCCATTAGGGCCTTGAGTGACTCCTCTCCGCCATCTCGTTCGCCGGTCCACATGGAATAGTGTAGATATATCTCATTTCTTTCCCTTGATGTCTCATTGCCGCTTTGGTCGCTCTGATTGGATCTTCTTTTCTAATTGACTCTGACAAGTTGGTATCTGGACGAAGAACGCGACACGATGGTACTACAAGTCTATCTCCAGACATCCTCCACAGGTTGGCGCGCATCCGAGATGGCCACGTGAGCACAGGGCTCCCGAGGACCCTCGCTGCCTCCCGCATTTATCCTGTACAATATCCTGATTTGATGGAAGATCATTGAAGACGCAACCCGGCTGATGTACTAGCAGGTTTTTGGGTCGAAATCGGACGCAGGGTCCCCGAGCTTTGCCGTCTTGAAATTTGCGGCCTTCTCCATGGAACATTTGAGTTGTGACAGTGCCCAGGTCGTAATTTAACAACAACGGCTTGAGGGGATCGGGCCACAGCCTCACTTCACTTTCGGTTTCGTTTCTCCGGCACACTGCCTCATATATGCGGTGTGTCTGTTGATCGGACGAGCCCTGATGCCAGCTCATTGAGTTTCGAGCGGACGACTGTTTGGCTGTGGACTCCACTTGGCTCAACTTTGCCTCCTGTATTCCCGTGTGTGAATTTCAAGGAGCCATTTGGACCAGATCCCAAGCCTCCCTCCGGGGCACCCGACTCGCCATGACGGGCAAGCCTGAGGGTGAGAAACGGAAGGTCAAGACCACCATCCGTGGAGGTTCAACCCAGACAAATGTAATGGATCGCTATACACTTTCTAAAGGATCCCCTGGTGGCGCACCTAAGACCCGGGAGGAGGTTGTCGACGATCCTGCTGTGTTGGCGGACTTAACACTACAAGACGTGATGGGCGCCATTGCTGGTATTCAGTCTTCTATTGGTCAACAATATGAAGCCTTGGCTCTGAAGTTGGACACGGTGGCTATCGATGTCAACCTCATTTGAACTGACTTGGCCAAGACGAATGAGAAAGTGAAGTCATTAGACCTAAAGACATCCAGCCTCACCACAGATGTGTCCGACTTGCAAACAGAAGTGCGCAATCTTAGATCTGCTAATGACTTTTTGCTCGTCGCTTGGAGGATTTTGAAGGCCGTGCGCGGCGCAATAATGTGCGTATTATTGGGGTCCCGGAAGAATCTAGTCCACTCGCCACTGATCTTCGAGTGGAGGACCTCGTTCTTAATCATCTGGCACCAAAGGGCCTGAGCAAATTCTTTGCCATCGAACGTGCGCACAGAGTGCCAGGGGGGCAGGCGAAGCCCGGTCTTCCCCCCGTCCGATTATTGCACGGATCTTCAACTTTAGAGATCGTGACGCCATTTTGCAGGCGGCACGGACAAGCGGCCCTACGCAGTTTGAGAACGCCGCTGTGAATTTTTATCCGGACTTTTCTCAATCGGCCCAGAAACAACGTATGGGATTTCAAGGTGTGAAACGGCGACTAAGAGACATGGAACTAAAATATGCTATGTTATTCCCGGCCCGACTGCGTGTTGAATATGACAATTGAAAATTTTTCTTTGTCAGGCCTGAGGAAGTGAGTGACTGGTTGGACACTTTGCCGACTCGCCGTGCTGGCCAGGAGCATGCTGGTGGTGCGGAAGGGGGACTGATGGACCAAGAATGATTATGATGCCTGTGTCTGGAACACTTTTCAACGTGATCAGCCGGAGTTCACTGACTTCTTTTGATCATTCCGTTCGTATCTTCGGAGGTAGCGGGGATGGCAGGACCCTTTCCTCCTCTGGGGTCTTCTTTGTGTAGATTAGTTCATGTTTGTAATTGCTAGGGCGACAGGCACACTGCAAATTGGGGTGGCTTTTGTGTCGGTGCAGGGGTGCCGGGTGGGGGGAAGGTGTGTTGGGAACCTTGGGGGGAGGGAGGGACATGTTCTGGGATTGTTTGTCTTTTCTTCTTCTAGGCAAGGTACTTTCATTATCTTTGACATTGGTGTGATGCTCGTTTTGTTCATTGTGGATCTGGATGGGGGGCAGAGGGTTGAGGGTATTATGCTGGAATGTGAATGGGTTGGGTGATCGCATAAAGAGAGGGGTGGTTATGCAACTGTTGCGGCGCCTTTCGCCTGATGTCGTTCTGCTACAAGAGACACACTTAATAGGAAACACTTGTCACGCCCTTAATAGAAGGGGTTATCGTCTCGCTGCCCATTCTGGATTTACATCTAGTTCTAGGGGAGTGGGTATTCTGCTCAGGGTTTCCCTCCCCCTCGAGGTTGATGATGTGATCCTCGATGCCAGGGGTCGATACGTCGCACTTGTCGGGCGGTGGGAGGGAAAGCCAATCTCGTTGGTGTCAATTTACGTCCCCCTGGGCTTGCAATCCACGACATTTACGGACCTGGGGCGGATGGTTCAGGGTCTCCCGGAGGGTATTTTGATACTGGGTGGTGATTTTAACTCCGTTATTTCTGGCAGGATAGACCGCTATCCCCCCCGAGATCTTCCTGCTGCGCAATCCTGGTTGAGCGACTTCCTGGAAACATTGGGCCTCATAGACTGCTGGAGACTAATGCATCCAGAGCAAGCACAGTTTACTTTCCACTCGGGAGCTCATGGCAGTCTTTCTAGATTAGATTATATCCTCATACCGGCGGCACTGTCCCCCTCGATTGGAGAGATTAGACACTTGGCCCGGGGTATATCGGACCATTCCCCTATTTGGTTTCACTTTAATCTCAGCATCGGGGCCGAAGGCAGGGTGGCTCCGATTAACCCCTGGTATTTCCTCAACCCTAAGACACGCGCTGAATTGATTAAATCATTTGATCTGTATTTTACTGAGAATGCTGGTTCTGTATCCTCACCTGTCTCGTTGTGGGAAGCTTTTAAGACTGTGATCAGGGGACAGGCATTGTCTTTGGTGGGGTGTGCCAAGAAATGTAAGAACGAGGCAATTGTTCAGCTCGAAACTGAAATCACAGACCTGGAGACGGCATTGGAGCGGGGGGTGTCTCGAGAAGCATTACATGTCCTCCGCCTTAAACAATTAGATTATAAAACTTTGGTTACAGATGCGGCAAAGACGATGAGTAGGGAGCAGCAGGGACAGCTCTATGATGTGGGTGATAAAGCAGGAAAATTGATTGCCTGGCTGGACAGAAGGGAGAGGGCGAATCGAGTGGTTCCAGTGATTGTGACATGTGGTGGTGTGAGTGTAACTGATCCTGTTGACATTGTTGAATGCTTTGCTGATTATTTTTGAAAGGTCTATACCTCGGTGTCCGACAGGCCTGAAGAGGATTCGCAATTGTTGCTTCGGGACATAACGCTCCCATGTTTGTCGGAATCGGAGCGTGATTGCTTGGATGCCACGCCCTCGGTGGATGAGGTGGCTCTCGCGCTGCGCTCCCTTTGCTCCGGCAAGGCTCTGGGTCCCAATGGCTTTCCTGTGGAATTGTATAAGTTACGCCCTGATACTTTAGCTCCCTATCTCCGTGATATGTTTTTGGCTGCACGAGATAATGGCTCCCTCCCCAGAGATCAGCGTCTTGCGACCATTGTGGTGATCCATAAGGAGGGTAAACCACGAGATCGCTGCTCGTCCTATAGACCCATTTCGCTTTTAAATGCGGAGCCCAAGCTCCTCGCCAAATTGCTTGCCAATCGTCTGATTACGGTTATTAGCAACCTGATTCATCCGGATCAATCGGGTTTTATCCCGCACCGTAACACGGCACTAAATTTGCGACATCTGCATGGTGTTTTTGCGAGGGCCCCGACGCTGCGTGAACCGGCCATCTTGGCGTCCTTAGACGCCACGATGGCCTTTGATACAATTGAGTGGTCTTATCTCTGGGCGGTACTCGCCAAGTTTGGATTCGGCGCGGGTTTTATTGGTTGGGTCAAACTCCTGTATGAAACACCACTAGCCCTGGTGGTGGTTAATGGCCGCGTCTCCGTGCCTTTTACTCTTGGGAGGGGCACACGACAGGGTTGTCCGTTGTCCCCGCTCCTTTTTGCTTTGGCGTTGGAGCCTCTTGCCGCTTGGCTACGGTGGGAACCTTCGATGAAGGGTATACGCTGGACGCCGGACTTTGAGGATCGCATTTCCTTATACGCGGATGATATTTTATTGTACCTTACATCTCCCCAAAAATCGCTCAATGTGTTGTTTGACGTACTTACCTCCTTCGGGAAGAACTCGGGCCTCATTATTAATTGGTCGAAATCCTACATTTATGTACTTGTGGGGGATGTCCCTCGTTTGCCACGGGGCTGTCCCATCCAGTTGTCGCAGTCTGGCTTTAAGTACTTGGGTGTGTTTATCTCCATGGATCCGGCGGCTCGTTACGAACATAATTTGCTCCCCCCCCTCCGACGGTTACGCTCCGATGTAGCGCGTTGGCGTAAATTACCGTTGTCTCCCCTGGGGCGTGCGGCCCTTTTTAAGATGATGTCCTTACCGCGGTTCCTATATGCCCTTCAGAATAGTTTTGATGTCATCCCGTCGACATATTTTCGGGAAGTAGAATCGTTGCAGAGCAACTGATATGGGACGGACGTTCGCGCATAGCTCTTCCGAAATTGACACTCCCCTGGTATGATGGCGGTATAGCGCTCCCGGATATTCGTAGGTATTATTGGGCTTCCCACCTCGCTGCTATCAACCATGGGATGTATGGCCCGGCGTTGAATCCAGCATTTGAAATGGACAAGTGGCTGCTCCCGGGTGGTGATTACTATAGGGCACTTTACTCGGGATCCTCCCGTTCACAACTCACGGGACCTACCGCTATAGCTGTGCGGGTGTGGCATAGCGCAACGGCGGCTATGGGCTGGAGTAATAAATTAACGGGTGCGACACCGCTCTATGCCTCTGCGAAGTTGGGTGGCCTATGGAAGACGAAGGGATTTGATAAGTGGGACATGATCGGTATTGGTAAGGTGCGTGATCTCTGGGTCAAAGGAAGGGTTAAGGCCTTCTCGGAACTGCAATTAGAGTATAGGCTGATTGACAGGGAAAGATTTCGTTACATCCAGGTATGTCATGCTCTGACCTCTGTGTTGCCAGTGGGTAGTGCTGTTCCGGATTCCTCCCCCCTCGAAGATCGTATACTAGATGGCTATGTGCCGGATAGTACTATCTCACTGTTCTATAAGAAAATGATTAATGATCGATCGAGTCTGCTTGATCGCCTCCGTGAGGCCTGGATTGCTGATGGTATTGAACTGGATGACGAGGACTGGCAGTCCGCGATCTCCTCTCCCAAGGAGGTGGCAATTCCGGCCCGCCTCCGTCTAGTCCAACTCAAGATCCTCCAAAGAATCTATGTCACTGGTCCCGGTCTGATTCATATGGGTTTCTCTACGGACGGCATGTGTCGGCGTGGATGTGGTCTCCTTGGCACCTATCTCCATATCATCTGGGAATGCCATGAGGTGGTGCAATTCTGAAAACGTATACATGAGATTATGGATGATGTCACGGGTGTTGTGATGATGCCGGAAGCCCGACAATGTTTATTGAATGTATGGGGTCCGAATGACTATGATGTGTCGCAGCTTCGGTGGGTGACTCTGGCCAATATGGTTGCGAAGAGGGATATTGCTCAGTTGTGGGGATCCCCAAGGCCGCCTACAGTGACTGCTTGGAAAGAGAGTCTGGACTGGTGTATGTTTCGGGAGAAAACAGTATATATTGCAAGAGGCAGGACCAAAAAATGGGGGAAGATTTGGAACCTTTGGAACTCATATCGTGGAGATATCTGTACGCCCCCGCTCACCGCTAGGCCGAGTCCTTCCCAGTCGCCCTGACCTACATCCCTTCCAGCTGTGGTATATTGTGCTGTTCATATGCAATTCTGCCTCTGCCTCCCTCCCCTCATCTGTATTCAAAGACTTTTTTCTCCTGCTATCATGTATTTCCCGCCCTCCTTGAGCACAGACCTAATGGTTGTATTATTACTGTACTGCCTTGCTTGTTTGTTTGCTGTTTTGTTTCTTTGTGTTTCAAATAATAAAAAGTAAAAAAAAAAAAAAAAACGTCTATCTCCAGAAATGCACTCACTAATAGGAAGATCCGCTGGGGAATGACACTCCTTGAGCCTTCTCTGGCCGAATCGACAGCGCCCCAGGTGGTGGGAGGTTTTAATGCTTATTTTACACTACTACAGGCCGTTGGATGCGGAGGCCCATGAGATACCCTGCACTTGCCACCCCCCCTTCTCTTTCAGGGTCCTTTTGGATAGTGACTTTTCCAGAATGGCCTGTCTGATGGGACTATGGGCTGTTCCTAATGGACTCTGACGATGTTTGGCCCAGTTGGCCATGTATATTGTTGTTCTTTTGTTTTCTTTCATATTGTATTCTTTCTCCTTTTCCTGATGCGCTGCTATTGGGGGGATTGGGACTGGCTTGCGGTGCTCTTAAATCCTTGGGGGTACCCTATGAGGTATCTAGCAAATATAGGGGTTTTGGAGCTGCTATGGAGTCTACTGCTGTGCTATGGAGCGAATATGGGGAAGCTTATGGGCCCCCAATGCTGGCCTAGACATCACTATGGGCAAGCTGACCGTTCAGAATGGATCTGACTAATCATGTGAAGTTTCTCTCTCTGAATGTAAAGGGGCATCATTTTTCGTCAAGAGACCCACCTTCTCTCCTCTGACACTAAACCTCATGACTCATTCCAGGTATCCCTGGCAATTCTGGGCTTGTGCTCCTACTAAAACAGGTAGGGTGGCCATTCTCCTTGAAGCCGGATGGGATGTCCAAAGTGCTAGGGCTACGAAAGACGAGAATGGGAGGTTTTTAAAAATCCAAATACCCTCGGGTAGGGGACCACTGACCCACATGAACATATATGCTCCTAATCAAAACCAGGACACATACTTATGCTTCCACCTTCATGATCTCCTTCACTCAGTTACCACACCGATCATTCTTGGGGGGGACTTTAATTTGGTGTGGAACCCGGAATGGGATCGCACAGCGCCAGCCCTCCACAGTACTGTAGCAATGTCAGCCACTCTAAAAAATGTTATCATGGACCTAGGATTAATCAAGGCATGGAGATACTTGCACCCTGACTCTAAAGACTACTCCTTTTTTTCACACGTGCATCGTTCATACTCCCATATTGATTATTACTTTCTTTTTTTCCCATTACTACATATGCTAGCCAACGCTGAGATATCTGATATTTCTCTGGCAAATCATGCACATTTATCAATAGCTGTACAATCCTCTAGGCCCCATACTGAGGCCATCCCCAGGTGGAGACACCCTTCCCAGGTTCCACGAGACCCTGCTGACATAGCTGATATCCGTAAGGAGATTGAGGCCTTTTTTGTGGTGAATGACCTTATGGACACCTCTGAAGCAACTAGTTGGGATGACTTTAAGGCTACCATCTGTGGGGTTATCTCTACTATATCAATTGCGAGAAGCCGCCAATCCAGTCTTATAGAGAATACACTCTTTGTGGATATTAAAACATTAGAGCGACGGGACCACCTTCAACCATCCCTTTGCAACAAACGCCTACTTGCAGAGGTACGTGTCAACTACGTTCACATCTCACTAATAAGGTGGAGAGACTACTACTTGCCCTTAAACAGAAATTCTATGAGGGTGGGGACATGTCTTGCGCTGTGTCTTCGGGCTAGGAATACGAGGGCTCATGTAGCTGAACTCAAACACCCAGATAGTACATGATGATGATGGGTATTTAAACCACATGTGCATGCTGTACAAGAGGGTGGCTTTCTATATGATTACTTGCTATGCCCATCTCGGCCAGCTCTTACTTGTTTCCCTGTCCCTGAAGCTAAAAGTTGTGATATCTGCTGGGTCAGAAAGTCTCCAGCCCAATTTTTTGACCAAAGTAGGTATAACCTGCCAGTTAAAACCTCCTCATTTTCCATTTCCTATGTTGTAGCCTTCTCCCTTGGCAAAAGGAACAGATATTATGCTATGTCTGACCCAATCACCACATCATCTGAGACCAGACTTTTGTCTCAGAAAGCTGCAAATCATGTACAACAGGAAGATATGATTGTGAGAAGTTGGCCTGGTATATGATGTTCACTATTCTAGTGAGCACCTTGCACCAGTCCAAACAACCCTTATGGTGATGGTTGTAAAGTCAACCTAATAGACCAGCTATCCTAGTGGTAGCATGGACAAAGCAGCCTTAGGCTAAACTCAAGAGGGCATGTGAAGCCAGCTGTTTTACCATATGCAATCCCTTTAATACCAAGTTAAAGGACACCACACAGGTTGTATATCAAAATATATATGTATTTATTTCTAACACAATCCTCTGAACTCTTTATGAGGTCAGAGGCACCAGCACATAACAAGATACTTAATCAAAATACAATAAGTTGCACAGAATACAGTAATGCCCTAGGGGCACTTCGAACCATATACTAAAATAGTGGTATAAGAACCACGTCACGAACAAAGGAAAGGCCTAGGGCCTGGAGAATTGCTGGGGCTACACTGTACTACCAATGGATGGAGAGCAGGAGGCCCACGGGATGCGCGTGCAGTGTCTTTACAAGCACGCAAGTTACCATAAAGTTAGAATGGGAACAAAAGAAATGGAAACTAGTTCTTTTAGGACACTTCCGGATGGCTAGGGAAAAGCTACTTGAAACTAGGACACTAGGATAGTCCATACCCACAGGAGTACCAAAATACTCGCGTTACCTCACCCACAGGAAGCGGGTGCATAGGTGTGAAAGTGTTTCGGGTTTCGTCGCTGACTCCTATGGAGCCTTGGAGAAAGATGCTGCAGGCGACCAGGAGAGAAGTGTCCGGGTGGATCCAAGGGCGGATCGAGGATAAAGAGTACCTAAAAGCAGAGGGGACAGAGTCTGGGTCACTAGCCAGTGAACAGGATGGAACCAGGAAGGAACCAGGCGATGTCGCGAAGCAATCAGGTGATGTTGTGAAGCTTGTCTCTGCAGCCACGTGGACCAAGAGGTGTCGATGATGACCAGGAGCTGGGCACTGACTGTCCCACGAAGGATCTCACTGTCGGCGGTGTCGGCTTCCGGATTGGAGTCAACAAGCCTTGGCAAAGGCAACCCATGCAGAAAAGGAAGATGGCTTCTTAATCAGACCAGCAAGGTCTGATGGGCTGCTCCTTTTCAGGGGAGCAAGGGCCAGACTGGAGCAACCAGACCAGCATTGTAAATTAAAGGCTTCATCGTCACAGAGGCCACTAGCTAATGGGCAAGTGACCGGACAGACGTGTCAAGCAGGAAAATGCAGAAGGGCCCCACGCAGAACTCGTGGAGTGTGGAGGGCTGATCTTCGGTGCAGTTGGTACTCAGGGCTGGGGCTTCTCAATCCCCAATGCACAACTTCGAGCGTGCCTCAGAAGTTGCACGCAGGCCCGGACTGACCGTTGCGGGCACCGGGCAATCCCCCGGTGGGCCGCACGGGTGAGGGCCGGTTTGGGGCCCCTGGGGGCCGTTTTTGTTACAGGGCCGTTTTTGCAGCATAGCTGCAAAAACGTCCCTGTAACAAAAACGGCCGAAAACCGGCCCTGGCAAAGAGCGCGGCCGACCCCCCTCCCCCGGGGGGAGGGGAGGGGGGGCCGGCCGAGCACTTTGCCTGGGCCGGTTTTGGTTCCCAGTCCGGCCCTGGTTGCACGGAAAGCAATTTGCTGGCTTTCCAAGATGGCCGGTCCCACGTCTCGCGCCGCCTCCACGGGTCTCAGCTTTGCTGTGGCTGTGGATCAGGCTGAAGGACGTCTGGAAGTCTGGGTCTTGTCAGGCTCTGTGCTCGGGCTCCGGCAGGAGCGTCAACAAAGCAAACCGTTGATCGCTTGATGGTGCCTGCTTGTGCAGGGTGGTCACTCCTTGACCACAAGGGAGATTCTTCAGTCTTCTACGTCGAGTAGGATGTCGAAGGTCCAGAGTTTCATATCAGAGTTTCAGTCAGGATAAATCTAAAGTCTTGGGACTCAGCTCCTACCTATATACCAAAATTTAAGGGCTGGATTACCTGCTAGGTCCCTCCTATGGGTGGGACCCAGAAGGGGGGTGGTTACACCCCTTTCCCTTTGTCCAGTTTCACGCCACAGCTGGGGCTGGAGTGCCCCAGCACCGGTTTGAACTGGACTATGCATGGGACACCTTGTGTGACCCAGGCAGTGTCTCATTTCATTCAGCCCTCCCTGCCACAATACACTATAGCCTGTCTGGGGTTGTGCTAGCACCTCCCAAGACAGGAAACCTATTGTCCAAGCCTCCCTCGCTGGAAGGACTCCCAGCAGCAGGAGATCAGACTTGTGTCTGTGGCAGCATCCATTTTGTGATGCTGAGGCTCTGGTTAACTTTAACCGGGATTAGTGGAAGTAACATGTCTTCTCCCTCTACAAGGGTGGAATGCTACCCCCGTCGCCAGAACTGGCGAGGGTATAGTATTCCAAAGCGTATGACACCTTACACGACATGTTTTGATAAAGCCAAACCAAAGTTAGCATTGAACTGCGAGGTTCATAATGCCCTTAAGAGTATATGGTATGGCAATATCGTAGAACAGCTATAAGGACATGGTTCCGAAAGCTGCAGACAGGCTCAGCTCATGCTAGAGCCTCATCTCACATAAAACCAAACACTCTGCCTCCAGGATTGTTAAGGCCTGCCATAGGAGTGACTTAAAGGTGTACATGTGTCTAGATATAAGGGTAGATATAGGAATACTATACCTAAGCAAGGGGTGATTACATGACCTTGCCCCAGCTGAGTGATAAGCCAGTTGTGTCCGTTTGGATGGCCAGCCAGGGGTGGCAAAAGATATGCTACAGCCCCTGGTAGGCCTTGGGTGCACCTATGCCCTGGGTACCTATGGTACACTATACAGGGACTCACAAGAGTGACCCAATATCCAATTAGGTATGTACCTAAGGTACATGGAGTCCATTTTATAGAGAGAGCAGATAGCCTGGGGCCCTGATTAGCAGGATCCCAGGCCAACTAAGTCGAAAATCAGCTAAACACAAGGCAAAAAATCTGGGGTAACCATAGTCAGGTATCCACCTTCGTACAATGATGCTCCAAATTGGAGGAGCCCTTCAGCTTTTCAATAAAGGAGATACTGAGTGTAGCTCTTTCTTCCTATCACTGGAATGGTACTCAGTTCATGATTGTTTGCCTGGAAACAGTGGAGGCCTGCATAATTGTGTAGGAAAAAGACAACAGGGCAAGGAGTGAAATGGCTACTGGATTCCAACTCCCCCTCCAGACTAGACCAGAGTCTAGGAATCCTACGTGAAGCTTTGCTTCTGTGACCTTGAGAGGGAAAGAGAGCTTACCTGCATGTGAAGCTGACAGGGGAAGTCAAATTAACCCCCGCACAAGATACAGCTGACTGTGGGAGAGCCACGTAGAAGAAGTCTTGAGGAACTGAGATCACTCACAGTCATAGATCATCAAAGGCCAGATGGCCAGGAAAAGCCAGACTGAAAGATGAGCAAAATCTGGGCCACAGAGCAGAATCATCCCCACTTGTTAATATGAAGATGAGTATCCACCAGCTTTCTTCTACTGTGTGCTATACAGGTGGCAGTATTACCCTCGCCTCAGCTCCAGGAGTACCAAGAGGCAGTCGGTCACAATCCCACCACCAGTCTGAAATCAGTTTCACATGGATGAACATGTTGGACCACAATTTATGGGTGAACGTTCTCACATAAGACTGGGAATCATAGCACTCCTGAAGATTCTTTAGCCAATCTGGCCAATTCTCACAGGATAACATTAGAAATATGGCTAGCCTAAAAGGAAATCAAAAGAATGGTGCTCAGGAAATACTAAAAAGTTACAACTTTACTTCATGGTATTCCTTATTCATCATATTTCCAACCGTTGTTTTTAACAGAAGTATTTTCCCTCTTTAAGACAAAGCACTGCATGGAGTTTGATGGTATTGAGAGATATGTAGTGTGTCATGTTGTATGTGATGTCCTACACCCTCCAACTCCCAGAGTATTCCTTGACTGCACATCCACACAATCTAGAGAGAGTCAAGTGGTTATTACGGGGTCATCCAATTGGAGTGCATAGGTATTGTGGCCCTGCGACATGAGGGGTTAAACAACCGTACCCCAACACAATACACCCAGTAATCACTGAATACAATCCACTTAGTTATTCCTTCATTAGTGTGACTATGTTATTGGTATGAATATGGCATTATCCAGCTCCCTGTCACAACATTTGCTTTCTTTCTCAGTTGCTCTACAGCAGGGGCTCCAAGATAGAGCTCACGATCTACTGATCTACTGATACCTCACGAGCACCCTCAAAGTAGCTCACAGAATTAAATCCAAGCCCAATATCTCATTCAGAGAGTCTATTCATATTAAAGAAAGGCATCTTTAAATACTTACAGTGACAGCCAACCAAACCACTGGCAGGACCACATAACAATCAGTACAAAAGGGGGTGGTGATGGACGGGCTGAAGACGGCTGAAATGCCAGAAACCGGTCCTCGGAAGCTTGTTTCCGGTCCAGGGTAGGCATGGCTTGGCAGTTCGGGCTGGACTGTTCCCATGAGGCACAGGGTCAGACTGATTTGCATATGGCCATGTTTGAACTGGGGTGGCAGAGTGGGGTAAAGAACGGTGATGGATTAAACCCAGATCTGTTGACTGGGTGTGAGTGTTGTTCCGTCCATCACCACCCCCTTTTGTACCACTTTGTTCACCATAAGTTGGCAGGGTATGCTCAGACGTGAGTCCCTTGCTCACTTTGCCACTGGATTCAAGCAAGCCGGGCTGAAGACGGCTGAAATGCCAGAAACCGGTCCTCTGAAGCTTGTTTCCGGTCCAGGGAAGGCATGGCTTGGCAGTTCGGGCTGGACTGTTCCCATAAGGCACAGGGTCAGACTGATTTGCATATGGCCATGTCAGAACTGGGGTGGCAGAGTGGGCTAAAGAACGGTGATGGATTAAACCCAGATCTGTTAACTGGGTGTGAGTGTTTGATTGGTTCAGATGCTCCGTCCATCACCACCCCCTTTTGTACCACTTTGTTCGCCATAAGTTGGCAGGGTATGCTCAGACGTGAGTCCCTTGCTCACTTTGCCACTGGATTCAAGCAAGCCGGGCTGAAGACGGCTGAAATGCCAGAAACCGGTCCATGGAAGCTTGTTTCCGGTCCAGGGAAGGCATGGCTTGGCAGTTTGGGCTGGACTGTTCCCATGAGGCACAGGGTCAGACTGATTTGCATATGGCCATGTCTGAACTGGGGCGGCAGAGTGGGCTAAAGAATGGTGATGGATTAAACCCAGATCTGTTGACTGGGTGTGAGTGTATGATTGGTTCAGATGCTCCGTCCATCACCACCCCCTTTTGTACCACATAACAATCAAGCACACCCTGTATGCTCTATCAAACTAGCTAAGTCACAAGCAAACTGGCCATGTTTTAGGCTCTGCTGCACAGTTGCACCACATGTGAACAATGGGCCATGACAAAAGAGTGCCAGCAGTAGCATGAGCAGTAACCAGTGCCCATCAAAGTGTGGGACTCCAGGAACCAGAGTGTAAATGTGTTAGTTGCGTGCATAATCAGCCCAAGAACTGTGGACAGCAGGTTGCCGATCCAGTACATTCATCTTTGTGTGTGTGGCATTATATCCCTCCCTAATAAACAGTGTCGCTCCCTGGAGGCTATGCCTGGTACAGCGGCATAATGCAGGTCCCTCCAGCCCCTATGGCACAGGGGGGCCCTAATCCATCAGGGACCCGACCCTTCAGGGGGCCCTCTATTCAGCCGAAGCCAATGAATATCTATAAGATATAGGAGACTCAGGGGCCCCTCATCCCATTCTGCGGGGGGGGGGGGCTTCATTTTCATTACACCACTGGCCTGGTGTCCAGAACCACCATAAGTATACCTCACAGCTTAATTTGCAAAAGAATGAATGCTGATGCCCAAAGCTCTGCTCAGAAGCTGAGTGCAATGAATAACAAGGCTGAGCTGTCTTGAATCCACATCATGCCCCTTCAATCAAGTATCAGAGCCTCCCTGCCCCTTTATCTCACTCTTGGAGTTTTCCGATTTCTCCCTCTGTGAAGTTTTGTCTGTTTTTCCTTCCTCCTTCTTTCCCCTTTGTGTGTTTTTTTCTTGTTGTTGAAGGAAGTGGCATGCTTAGGGTCAACCGAGTCACTCACAACCACCTCTCAGCCTTCCATACCAAATGAAGAGTCGGTCAGACAGTAGAGAATACAAACTAATATCTGTTTATACATGAAACACTTGAGCGGAGCCCAGTTACTTAGGAGTAATGCAGAGGGACTGACATCAGCAAACATGGAGATACATTATGCAAAATTCAGAACCAGTGAAGGCATGCACATAAAGGAATTTTCCAGGCAGATGCAGCTAAACAAAGAAGTAAAATAGAATAGGTTTAGGCTCTGAGGCCGGGCACACACTATCTCCTATCCAAGGTCACTCTGTCCGTGCCCGACACTAGACTACTGGGAGAAGGCCTCTATCTAGTGGAAAAGGTATGCGCTAATAACAACAGTGTATTCATTAGCAAAGCAAGGCCCAACCTTGGAGAAACAAAACTTACCACAGGCCGTTTCATTAAAAATCAAGGATTAGTTTTGATCATGGTTGAAAATGGCAGCCAAACATAAAATGGTGCTGCAAATGCTAACTTACATAGAATAACGCACAAGCAAAGATAACAAAAACATTTTCATTCCTTTTAGCATGAGCTAACTATTTTAGGAGATGTTAAAAAAATATATATAACATAACAAGGAAAAAGAAGCATCAGTATTAGGAGCAGTTCATATATTCAGTATCAGGGATGGAGGCTGCAAGGAAAGATGTAGTCTCAAAAATACCTCCTTCAATCTGCATCAAATCATCAATATGCATTTGCATCATTATCGCAGCATTAGTATCATGAATTTATATTTTCTGTTTGGGAGTGAGGATATTGACACAATAGGAGCAACAAGTTGGGAGACATTGTATGCAGAGGCAACATGTAAAGAAGATACCAGCAACTACAGCCAAGAAAGTGAGGAGCTTCCAACCCCAGGATGTTAGCGTGTTCCAAAACCACCCGACAGCATCCAAGAACCTACTTCTTGGTGTGTTTCAGCAGATGTTCTATGAAACTTTTGTATAGCTGAATAAACATTGGAAGAGTTATCAGGTATATGAACACAACAGCAGCTACAAATGATGCGACAGGCCCCTCCCCTATCTGCAAGCATAACGTCTAGCACCATCTGATGAAAAAGGGTTGAGGCAGATCAGGTCGTTTACCCCTTTTCTAGGTTTGCCCGGCGTTAGCCGCTTCTCACCCAACTCACGATTACCCAAATAAAGAGGCAGGCGCTGGAGACTGGAAGGCAGGAAACAGGAGTTTATTTCCGACGGAACAGAACACGTCAAATCAGACAACAGGGTATCTTCTCGAGGTGCTCTAACAAGTTTCTCTACGGCTCCGTCTTTTATACACAGGTTTATGATGTACAAACATTCCTTATTGCAATAAAGACACTTTGAAGTACAAAAAGGGCATGTTTGGGATCCCAGCTCCAGGCCCATTCCCATACTGACCGCTCTGATGTTGTTTTCCCCTCCCAAATGTGACATGTGATTGTAATCTGCAGCCGGACATTCCAACAGGGCACGAGGGCAGGAGGGGGTGGTCAGATCTAAGGTTGGGCGGGCGATAAGATCATGTTTCGCTATGCGGGCCGGAGGGGTACATCCACGAGACCTAGTTTTATGATGTGGGACTGGGTCGAGAGGCCAGGTGTAGCCGTGGGGGGCCACCAGAAGAGAGGAAGGGTGTTCCTGGGAGGGATGCGGGGGTGTCAGTCAGATCGAGGGGTGTGAAGGCCTTGATTAATCACCGCTCCTCTGATGTGAGGCGAGGTCCTACTGTAGGAAGCAATAAACTGCATCTGTTGGGCTAGGTGATGGCCTGGGATCAGGCCGGGCAATCGGGCAGGGAGGAAGAGGTTACCAAAAGGTCCCGTTCTATGAGTAGAATGAAAGAGCGAGGGGGCAGGGGTCCAGAGTGGTGACAAGGTCGTGTTTAGCGGTGCGTTTATGGCCCGAACAGGAGAGACCGGGGGCTGTCGGGGCGCGGGGTGCTTGCGGGGCTGGAGAGAGAGAGAGAGAGATGATGGCTATCGGCAATGGGCAGGGAGGTCGTGACACAAAGATGGCTACTATCTATGTTCGTGATGGAGCCTAAAAGGGGAACAAGATGGCGGGGCCACTGTTTCGTGACTTTCTTTACCTTCAACAGTGGCGAGGGTGAACACAAATGAACGCCGCTTATGTACATATACATTTTGTCATTTTCCACAGTCGCCGCTTTTTACATAAGATAGATCATTTCCGTGTTTATCATACATATAGTCGTGTGTAGTCAATGAAATAGCGTTTGTCAATATTGGTAGACTTACATATAACCGTGTGTAGTTGATGCGACATACGAGGTGGAATACATATAAATTTACATTTGTTGTACTTAAAAGTGACCGATGAAACATTTTACAGGCAAAAGTGATTGAGGGAGGAATTTAGTCCAATACAAGCAATTAGTCAAGGGGTGTAGAAAGTTCCGAAAAAGGGGGGGTCTTCGCCACAGTGTCTTTATTAGTAGCGAGTCATCACTGGTAGGTTCTGGTAGTTCGTTTTCTTCCGTTGGCGCTGTTGAGCACCGGCGGTGGAGCTATAGGTCCAGCTCGGGTCCTTCTTTACACGTCGCAGGGTGTGATCTGTCCTTTGCCGTTAGGCCACAGTCCTGTTTCCTAGCTAGTCTCTCTTAAGGGTGCCTTATGTTGGGCACCTGCATTTCTGTCTCGGAGTCAAAATCCACGTGGAAAGGATAGAAGGGGTTTTGTCGGATAATCGGGGGAGGAGAGGGCGGAGTGGGACCGGATCTTTGAGACGGACCAAGGGAGCAAAAGGGTGATGCGCAGGCAGGCCCATCAATCAGGCTCAAAGGGGCGGGGACTTCTGGCGCGCGTGGGTCAACAAGTAGAGGGCTTCAAGGCAGCCCCCCATTCCTTCGTTTTCTGCGTTTGAGAGTGGTGCATCGTCCCGCGTCCCGTTGCTCTGCGGTTCCATCTTAGGTCGAGGTCACACGCGCCTCACAATCTGTGGCCAGGCTGTGCGTCACGTCCAGCCCCTCTCCTCCGTTGGCTGTGTATCCTTGAATGGGTACAAAACAGGTTTTAGCGAACTGGCAAGAGAAGGCATTTATACATTTCAATTCCGTCCCAGATCTAGGTAGCTGGGGGTACGTTTCATCGGTCACGGTCAGAAGTTATCACTGTGGAGTATGTATACAGGCGTGTCTACTGATTTTGAACTAGGTCTATTTGGCGTTCATTCATGTCGCATGTGGCTTTCTGACCCTAGCCCTGGCAGTCTTTTATCATCATGAGAGAGGGGTAGAGGCTAAACACTCTTTTCTCGGGGAGCAACAGTTAAGCAGGGTCATCAGTTATACCTCGAGTTTACGGAGCTGGGGTCAAGCGGGAGGAACGGGGACGTTTTGGACATCCGTACTTGGGTGCGGAGGGGTGGGGCAATCTGGGCCTAGGAGATTGTGTTTCTAACGAGCTGAGAGCAGAAGGCCTCTGACGTATAGTCCTCCTATAAAAAGGGCCAGATTAGGGGGACATCAGTCGTCTTACCTGTCCTTTCCTTATAGCCAATTCGAGTTCTGTCATTTTTACAGAAAAGGAGAGGTAGTAACATGGCAAATTACAATTGTTTTAGTTTCTGGCAATTTTGTCGATCACCTTTGTGTTCGAAAAACCAATTAGGCTCGTGCCGGCGGGGCACAACATTACCACACAGAGGAAGAGGGAGCAGGGGTCGTTCGCATTTTAAATGAACTATTCGGTACACGTACAACATGAAGGGAAAGGACGAGAGAGAGAAACGTGTACAATAATAGGCCATTTTGATGCGCACAAAACACAAAACAGTAGGGGTCATATTATATAGAAACACAGTCTGAGGGACAACGTAAATCCATATACCACGTACACATGAATTCAGGCGAGGGGGGGGTACATGCATTTACATACAGAATTCAAGACAAAACATAGAACAGTACTTGGCCAAAGACATTTCCTCCTGCATGCTGCGCATCCTTAGTTTCCTATTTAATTCGCCTGGCTGTCTTTTGCTGTTCGTCTCTGTTGCAAATACTTATACTTTCGTCAATTGTTCGGGAACTATCCTGGTCGGGCTAGTACTTACGGTGGGATCTTTGAATCATTTTTTGGCGGACGGGTATCCAGGCCAAGGCAACGGAGGGTGTTAGTTGGGGGAACAATGGGCAACTTCGAGTTTCATGGCGTAAGAATCTACTCGTAGGTGCACGTCATTCTTGGTTGCATTATTAGAGAGATGGTCGTTTCTAAGTAAGGGTGCGTTATATCTATGTCTGTTCATCGTGTATAGGTGCTATGTTCAGACCCCCTTTTTCCCCATTCCATCGGCCGTCCAATCATCACTCAAGTCGTACAAAGACATCTCTCTTATCAGGTCAACGCGTGCAACGTATATCCAGTCGAGTTACACACATTCGGTCATACACACATGCATTCATATCACCCAAATCCGCGTTGCTTAGGTCTTCTCCACACTTTAGTCGATGTTCTGATGGGACCTGCAGAAAGAAGGGGAAGAAGAAGGGGTGGGGGCGGCGTTTAAAGACACATTCGCGCGCATAAACCCAAAAGGCTTTTTACTTACTACGTATTTCGACCTATCTCCGCGGGGTGCAGTCCCTTCCATCTCGGCGTTTTAAGCCCCGTGGGACTGGTGGTGCGGGAGGCGTAATCATTTATGGACTGCACATTGCATAGATCGCCCACGTGTGGTATTGCGGATCTTGTGTGGGGGGGGTCGAAACAAAAGGGAAATCAGGGTAAAGTGGGTGAACTTGTGTTCTTCTTCGAGGAGTCGGGGTGGTCTACAGTGGTACCGGGTCTGGTTTAGGGGCATCTGAAACAATTTCCCTGAGATATGTGGCATACAAAGTAAAACAGAACATCGGGACCTTTATCGATTGCCTTAGGTTGCACAAAAGTAAAAAAACACACGCAACAACTTGGATCGTTCACATTTTCAATATTTCTAGGTACTTTGCTTTTTAACCTTTCAGTAATCGACTTGCTTTATTTCGCCTATATTTTACGTAGATCGGAAACAAGGGCTATGTATTCAAAACTTACCAATCCAAAAGCTTACGACTATTTGTTTGTCACAAAATCTTTATTTTAAAAATGTTGACGTACAAATGCAGGCCTACAACCACGTGGGCCAGCCACGGAGCAGACTGGAACTGTACATGAGGGCATATTTATCTGCGGAAAACATAATTGAGTCGGTGGTTGTTTTATTTCATCAAGGTACGATAAGTGCAATAAAATCATATCGAAAATTCATTGTGGGTAAGTACCATCAGTGTCAAAAAGATTCGAAATTTCAATAATACTGTAATCAATGATGCGTCAGAACTTAATATCAAATTCATTGTTCTAATGTTCAAGCAATACTCATCCCCTCCCGCCATGTGCTTCAAAACTGCATACATATCTCACGATATCAAGTCTGAGCATCCGGAACACAACGGGGAATTGTGAGTTTCGTTTGTACCGGCGCCATTTTGGGTGGGGTCAGGCGGGTCCAAGTAAAGTCAAACTGTCTCTACCAACTCGTGGTTGGACCAGAACTTCTTTTCGGCAGTCCAGAAGTTGCGTTAAGGGGCAACAGAAGGGACCGGTGACATGAACCATCAATCAAAGAAAAGGGAGGGGCAACAATCTTTCCTACCGGGTCATACTGATGTTCCACCGGAACTGCTCAAATCGGTAGTCTGCAGTATCTTGGGTCATTCAAAACTGAGGCTTGCGCCAGCATGAGGGCGCTGACGTCTCGTGGCTACGTCTTGGTCGTTCTGCGGGTGATCATGGCAGTCATTTCCCATCGGTGGCGGTTGGGGGCCCGCGGAGGTGGAGGGTCCTCCGCAACTCTCGTAGAATCTTCAAAGCTGAGGAGAACGTTTCTGAACGGAGGACTCGTTTTTCTAGCTGGCCAGCGACCAGGCCATCCTTGCACGTCAGGTTCGTTCCTGCAAAGTCGACCGCCATTTTTAGGAGTTCTGCAGCTACCGGCAGTCACTGGGTCAAATGAGCAGACGGACTCCAGCCTGTTGGGTGAGGCGTCGTAGCACCGCCACAGTGGACGAGACCCTGCTGGGTGTGTGGAGCGTCCCTATACTGCAAGAGTGGACGAACCCTTTGCCGGGTTCGTGGAGCGTCCCTGCACCGCAAGAGTGGACGAACCCTTTGCCGGGTGCGTGGAGCGTTGGGGGTGCAGCTGAGGGGCCTCCACCTGGGGAGGCGGGAGGGGCTCGTCCGCGCCGCCTCTCCCTCCCAGTGCACCCCACGGCGTCTCGCTGACATTTGTTATGGCCGGACCAGGCGATGAAGAAGAGGGGGGGGTCGGAGGCATATGCAAGACATCCCCCCCCGTGGCCTGCAAGGCGCCGGGAGAAGAAGGGAATGGGAGGACCAGTTCATTCCGGGTCGGGCCCATGCCTTCGGCGGCCGGACGTTCTTTGCCACGGCCCCAGGAACGGGTCCCTTGGTTCATCCCGGGGACAGGCCTTGGCGCGTGGTGTCACCTCCGGACTATTCGCGTAATGGTTCTCCACCCCAGGCCGCCGCCGACGGCTTTTGTAGACTTTCTGACGCCCAAAAACCTACTAGAAAGTAGCCCAAAGTAGCCCGACATTGCTACTTTGGGGAAGGAGGGACAGGAACGGCGTCAAGCAGACGGCGAAATGCATTGTGGGTTTGTTGTTGCAGCCGTTTGCCGTGTAAATAGTTGTTTAATATATTTTTGTTCAAAATAAAAACGTTTTAACCTGTTACTTTGCTATAGTGTTGTATATTTCTAATATTTGCCTAGGGTTTGTCGTTAATTGGGCGGGGTGGTCGGTGGAGCCGAGCTGTCTCGCAGTCATCTTGGCGTTGAGTTCGGCTTTCCTCACTAGTTTCATACTTCCTGAGGGGTTGTTCCTAATGTTTCCATTTCAGTAAGGTGGAAAAGAGATCCCATCAGTGGCCTACTGACTTTACTCGATTCCTTTTGTTTTTCCTAATGATTCTTATGTTCTTTTATTTGCTAGCACGATACCGCGGCTAATCCGCATTTTCTTTATATATGTCCTTTTTATTAGGGGTGTCCTCCGGTGGAGCCAGATGGTCTACCTTTAATAAATGGTCCGGGCTGAACCAACTACTGAGCAATGGTGGGGAGATAGGCATGACGGGTTACAACGGGGACAAAAGTCAGCACTACCTATCCTTCACTACTTTGCGGAGACTAGGTAGAATATTTCTATTCTACAGTATTCGCAAATAGAGAATACCCAAAGAGAGAACCAATTCCAAACAGTCAAGTTCGGACAAACAATCAATCAATCAAATGAGGAATAAAAATAGGCGCGACGGGTTACAACGGGGGCAAAAGCCTGTGCTACCTACCCTTCACTATCTGCAAAGAGAGAGATCTTCCTGTTCCTCTCTGTTTGTAGGCAGAGAAGATCCTTTCCAAGAACCAATTCCGAACGATCAAGGTCCGGTCAAACAATCAATCAGTGGGGGATAAAAATAGGCACGACGGATTACAACGGGGGCAAAAGCCTGCGTTACCTATCCTTCACTATCTGCAAAGACTAAACAGAGTATGGCGGCCCTGTGCTTGTTTGCAAATAGAGAATGATCCAAAAAGAACCAATTCCAAAACAATAAATGCTTGGATAACAATCAATCAAATGGAGAGGGAAGTAGGCGCTACGGGTTACAACGGGGGCAAAAGCCTGCGCTACCCACCCTTCACTATCTGCAAAGGGAGAATACTCCTATCCTTCCCCGTTTGTAGACAGAGAATCTCTCAGGACAAAACAATCAAAAATGCGTAATACTAGTATTTTCCAATGACAATCAAACAATCAATTCGCAATTTGTCGTGTTTCCACGACCTTACCCGGACCATATGGACGGTTTCTCGTCTTCCGTTTCCAGCGCCCGATCGTCCTCTATTCTCCGTAATTGCTGTGGCACTCCTGATGGTTCCCAGTCAGGACCGTAGATCACTCGAGAGAGGTCTGTTCGGAACCGGTGAAGTTCGGATGATCGGCTGCCAGACAAGGGTCTATCGGGCAGGAGCTCTTCCCGATCGTTGCAGTCGTTCACTCTGTCGTTGGGACCTCTCTCACTGGATCCACGTGTCGCTGATGGGCCCCACGTTGGGCGCCAATTGATGAAAAAGGGTTCAGGCAGATCAGGTCGTTTACCCCTTTTCTAGGTTTGCCCGGCGTTAGCCGCTTCTCACCCAACTCACGATTACCCAAATAAAGAGGCAGGCGCTGGAGACTGGAAGGCAGGAAACAGGAGTTTATTTCCGACGGAACAGAACACGTCAAATCAGACAACAGGGTATCTTCTCGAGGTGCTCTAACAAGTTTCTCTACGGCTCCGTCTTTTATACACAGGTTTATGATGTACAAACATTCCTTATTGCAATAAAGACACTTTGAAGTACAAAAAGGGCATGTTTGGGATCCCAGCTCCAGGGCCATTCCCATACTGACCGCTCTGATGTTGTTTTCCCCTCCCAAATGTGACATGTGATTGTAATCTGCAGCCGGACATTCCAACAGGGCACGAGGGCAGGAGGGGGTGGTCAGATCTAAGGTTGGGCGGGCGATAAGATCATGTTTCGCTATGCGGGGCCGGAGGGGTACATCCACGAGACCTAGTTTTATGATGTGGGACTGGGTCGAGAGGCCAGTGTAGCCGGGGGGGGGCCACCAGAAGAGAGGGAGGGTGTTCCTGGGAGGGATGCGGGGGTGTCGGTCAGATCAATCAATCAATCAATCAATCAATCAATCAATCAAGACATTTATAGAGCGCACTACTCACCCGTAGGGTCTCAAGGCGCTAGGAGGGGGGGGTGCCGTTACTGCTCGAACAGCCAGGTCTTGAGCTTCTTCCTGAAGGCGAGGTGGTCTTGGGTCAGGCGCAGGTCGGTCGGGAGGGAGTTCCAGGTCTTGGCGGCCAGGTAGGAGAAGGACCTTCCTCCTGTTGTCGCTCTTCGGATGCGGGGGACGGCGGCGAGGGCGTGGCTGGTTGATCTGAGGTGGCGCTTGGGAGCGTAGAAGTTGATTCGGTTGTTGAGCTAGCTCGGGCCTTGGTCGTGTAGGGCTTTGTGTGCGTGGGTGAGGAGACGGAAGGTGATTCTTTTGTTGACGGGGAGCCAGTGCAGGTCTCTCAGATGTCCGGAGATGTGGCTGTTTCGTGAGATGTCGAGGATGAGTCTGGCTGAGGCGTTCTAGATCCGCTGGAGTCTCTTCTGGAGCTTGGCGGTGGTTCCGGCGTAGAGGGCGTTGCCGTAGTCCAGTCGGCTAGTGATGAGGGCCTGGGTGACAGTCTTCCTGGTCTCGGTGGGGATCCACCAGAAGATCTTCCGTAGCATGCGTAGGATGTTGAAGCATGACGAGGAGACGGCGTTGACTTGTCTGGTCATGGAGAGGGAGGAGTCCAGGATGAAGCCCAGGTTGCGTGCGTGGTCCGTCGGTTTGGGTGCGGTGCCCAGGGCGGGGGGCCACCAGGAGTCGTCCCAGGCGGAGGGCGAGGAGCCCAGGATGAGGACCTCCGTCTTGTCTGAGTTCAGTTTCAGGCGGCTGGTCGTCATCCACTCGGCTACATCTCTCATCCCTTCGTGCAGGTTGGCTCTGGCGGTGGCGGGGTCGTTGGTCAGGGAGAGGATCAGCTGGGTGTCGTCGGCGTAGGAGATTATGTTGAGGTTGTGTTGGCGTGCGATGGCCGCGAGGGGGCTCATGTAGACGTTGAAGAGGGTGGGACTCTACGAGGATCCTTGAGGGACGCCGCAGATGACTTCGGTGGCCTCTGACTTGTACGGTGGTAGGCGGACTCTCTGTGTTCTTCCGTCGAGGAAGGAGGTGATCCATTCCAGTGCCTTCTCCTGGATTCCGATGTTGCCGAGGCGCTGCACTAGGGTGCGGTGGCAGACAGTGTCGAAAGCCGCGGAGAGGTCCAGGAGGATGAGGGCCGCTGTTTCTCCGTTGTCCATCAGGGTTCGGATGTCATCGGTGGCCGCGATGAGGGCGGTCTCGGTGCTGTGGTTGGCTCGGAAGCCAGACTGTGAGGGGTCGAGGGATCCATTAGTCTCGAGGAAGGCGGCCAGCTGTTTGTTGACGGTCTTTTCGATGACTTTGGCCGGGAACGGGAGGAGCGAGATGGGACGGTAATTCTTGAGTTCGGTGGGGTCCGCTGTAGGTTTCTTGAGAAGAGCGCTGAGTTCTGCGTGCTTCCAGCTCTCCGGGAAGGTGGCGGTGTCGAAGGAGGTGTTGATAATGTCCCGCAGGTGGGGTGCGATGACAGCGTCGGCCTTGTTGAAGATGTGGTGAGGGCAGGGGTCAGTCGGAGATCCGGAGTGGACGGAGTTCATTGTGCGGATGGTGTCTTCGGTGCTGATCGGAGTCCAGGCGCGGAGGGTGGTGGTGGGTGGAGTTGCTGCGGTTGTGGCGTGCGTTGGTTGGGTGCTGAAGCTGTTGTGTATGTCCGCGATCTTGTTGTGGAAGTAGGACGCGAGGGAGTTGCAGAGGTCTTGCGACGGGGTGATGTCGTTGTTTCCGGCGTTGGGGTTGGAGAGCTCTTTCACGATGTTGAAGAGTTCCTTGCAGTTGTGTGCGTTGTTGTCCAGCCGGTCCTTGTATGTGTTTTTCTTGGTGGCGCGGATCAGTTGGTGGTGTTTCCGGGTGGCGAGCTTGAGGGTGGTCATGTTGTCCGTTGTTGGTTCCCTTCTCCATACTTTCTCGAGGGCTCGGCAGTTCTTCTTGGAGCTCTTGAGTTCGTCGGTGAACCATGGGGTTTTTCTGCTGCCGGGTCTGCTGGGCGGGGTCCTCAGAGGGGCGAGTTCGTCCGCGCAGTTGCTGATCCACTTCGTGAGGTTGTCGGCGGCCTGGCTGGGGTTCGCTGAGCCGGCCGGAGGGTGCTGGCTCAGGGAGGCGGTGAGCTGGTCGGCTGTGATCTTGTTCCAGCTTCTTCGGGCAACCTGTTGCTGGTGGTGGTGGATCGTCGTTCTTTTGAAGGTGAAGTGGACGCAGCTGTGGTCCGTCCAGTGGAGTCCTGTTGCGTGGCTGAAGGCGATGTCTTTGCTGGATGAGAAGACGGCGTCGAGTGTGTGTCCGGCGAGGTGGGTGGGGGTGGACACCAGCTGCTTGAGTCCGAGGTTGGCGAGGTTGTCGAGCAGGGTGATGGTGTTGCGGTCGCTGTTGTTCTCCAGGTGGAAGTTGAGGTCCCCCAGGAGGATGTAGTCGGCGGAGGGGAGGGCATGCGGGCTGATGAAGTCGGCGATGTCCTCGCTGAATCGTGTGCGTGGTCCCGGGGGTCGGTAGATCAGGGTGCCTCTGAGGGTGGTCTTCGGGTCGGTGTGGATCTGGAAGTGCAGGTGTTCGGCGGTGGTTAGGGTGTCGTCGGTGTTGGTCGTGATGCGGATGGTGTCTCTGTGGATGATGGCGATGCCTCCTCCCGTCTGGTTGGCGGTGCGGTCCCTCCGGGTGATCTTGTAGCCCTCTGGGATGGCGATGGCGATGTCGGGCGCTGAGGAGGCGTTCATCCAGGTCTCCGTGAGGAAGGCGATGTCAGGGGCTGTGGTGTCGAGGAGGTTCCAGAGTTCGATGGCGTGTCTGTGGACGGAGCGGGTGTTGAGCAGGATGCACTTGAGGTGGTTGCTGCTGGTGTTAGGCTTGGCGGGTGTTGGTGCGGGGTTGGTCCGAATGCAGGTGAACTTGCAGGTGTGGCAGCTGAAGGGTCCATGGGTGTGCTTCGGGGTGGCTCGGTGACATCCCGGGATGGCGCCGGTGTTGAGTGCGATGAGTTCGGCGGCGTTGTAGGTTCGTCGGGTCGGCTTCCGTCGGTGGGGGCCAGGGGTCCTGGCACTGGGCGCGGTCCAGGCGCGGACGGGCGCAGACGGGCTTACCTTTGGCGCGCCTTCGGCGCACAATCGGCGCGCCCGCTGCGCGTCAACGCTGCGCGTTCGCACGGTCGCCATATATGGCGAAGTGCGCGGGGGGGCGGAGCAGCTGGGAGGCGGGAGCGGGGAGGGTACAGAAGGCAAAAGGGGCGGGGTTTCGCGGCGGTGGCGGGAAGCGGGGAGGGAGGGTGAACGGCGGCAAAAACAGCGGCAAACAGGAAGGAAATCCACAATACAGAAAAAACAGGCAATAGTGTGTGAAGGGGTGTGAAGGCCTTGATTAATCACCGCTCCTCTGATGTGAGGCGAGGTCCTACTGTAGGAAGCAATAAACTGCATCTGTTGGGCTAGGTGATGGCCTGGGATCAGGCCGGGCAATAGGGCAGGGAGGAAGAGGTTACCAAAAGGGCCCGTTCTATGAGTAGAATGAAAGAGCGAGGGGGCAGGGGTCCAGAGTGGTGACAAGGTCATGTTTAGCGGTGCGTTTATGGCCCGAACAGGAGAGACCGGGGGCTGTCGGGGCGCGGGGTGCTTGCGGGGCTGGAGAGAGAGAGAGAGAGAGAGAGAGAGATAGAGAGAGAGAGATGATGGCTATCGGCAATGGGCAGGGAGGTCATGACACAAAGATGGCTACTATCTATGTTCGTGATGGAGTCTAAAAGGGGAACAAGATGGCGGGGCCACTGTTTCGTGACTTTCTTTACCTTCAACAGTGGCGAGGGTGAACACAAATGAACGCCGCTTATGTACATATACATTTTGTCATTTTCCACACATCCTGGTCTGCAAAGTGACTAATCTCGAAGCCTGGAGCTTAGCAGAAATATTTGTCACTATCCCAGCAGTTGTATTGATAATCTCTTCAACAACTCTTGTTAACTGACTAACTTGAAGGCTATAGGCTATGGGCCCCAAAAAGGTAGGAGGCCCTTCACAGCATCTCCAAATTGTTGTGCGGTGGTGTCTGTCTGATCAATATCGTTTGTGTCAACAACCCTTTGGCACGGGTCAGGAATATACTTCTACGTTGCAGCTGATGAGTTTTAGGATAATTAGACAGGGAAACATATACAGGGGGAAGAAGGAAGGAGAGATAACATGTGCCTGACCAAACCCTCGGGCGCCAGACATGAGCTTGTGACCCACAGACAAAATAGACATTATGGGCAGGATCAAAGGAGGACTATCAGTCGTGTTCAGCTTGTAGGTGAAATTACATTTACTCTCCCCCACCTTTATCTCCCCAGTCCCCTGGACACAAAAACTAGCTGTCATGTTGACCACTGGCACAGGTATTGGTTTATCTTTGGTAATACTTTGACCTCGGAAGGATCGAAAGTACTCAGAAGTGTTAAACCATTGGAAATCAGCCATTTCCATGCAAAACCAGGCATAATCCTTTACTCTTTGGTACGTTTTCAAACATGACTTTGCAGACAGTGTCCCTAGAGTACCTTGTCCTGCTGGTCATAATGGGGGTAAACGCTTGATAGAAGCGTACATTTCGCAGCGAGAATCAATGGATGTCATACCTAAAGTATAAAGTTGATATTGGAAATACACCATGATTTGTACCAAACCTCACAGCTGCCAGTATACGACAGTGGCACTGACAACAAATGATCGCTCTTATGAGTGACCCAAGGGAGCAACCCACAAACCCAACAATTAGTTGTATTGGACACATTATGAGCATGATGCAACATTTGTATAAATACATTGTCAGAATAGCAGTGCCTATGCCGCCTCACATTCTACACATCCACCCGCCAGCTCCGATCCGCCAGCCTCGCTCTCGCCGCCGTCCCACGAATTCGCAAAGCCACCGCTGGAGGAAGATCCTTCTCCTACCTGGCGGCCAAGACATTGAACTCCCTCCCCACCCCCCTACGGCTGACCCAGGACCATCTCTCCTTCAGGAAACAACTCAAGACCTGGCTGTTCCAGCAGTAGCAACTCCCCTCCCTCCCAGCGCCTTGAGACCCTAACGGGTGAGTAGCGCGCTCTACAAATTATTTGATTGATTGATTAATTGATATGTACTTCTTTGTGTGGGGCTAGAGTAACAAAAATGTGTTCGGGGGAGTGGTAGTAGTACCTATCAAGGAATGTACAGGACATTTCTCCTCTTAAAACTAAGATATTCTAAATATTGTCGCTAGTGAAATCACACTAATTAGTGTACAAACTATTTTACTCTTTGTCGACCAACCCCTCATTGAACGCGATGGTGCAAATGGCTGTTCCTCCTCAGCAATAGACCGACCAAAAGGATGCATGATTAAGCAAGGAGAGAAATGCAACAAAAATTATAGAAAAAGGTAAGTGTTCCCAGTGTCTGTCAGAGCCTCTCACTGGTACAGGCTCCTATTGTTCATCAATACGTTGGTGCTCTTGAGCACCGGAGGTGGAGATTGCTCTGACCTAAACTCGTGTTGTCCCACATTGATCAGGATAAAGTACCCCAAAAGAATACCTTTTGAGCTATCCTGTCCAATGTTCAAAACAGTGCACAAATCACACATCACCCTAAACTAATTGTGTTGGTACTATATCAAAGTACACCTAACTTTCACAGTCCATCCCTATCTAATCTGACTTCTCCTTTTGTGCACCGTTCCTCAACCAAGAACGCAAATTGTACCCGGCAGCCCCATGCACCGTTGGATCAACAAACAGCAGCTCCTTAATAGCTCGTAATTCCGGAGGGACCACTGCAATCAGCACTTCATCATTTTTCGAATCCGTTCGGGTCCAAGTCAGCCTGGCATCACTGAAGGGGACAAACTGAGGCACCTTCTCACACTCAGAGTCCCCTATGCCATCCCTCACTCACTGATCATAGGGAAAGGGCAGAGGTATCCTGCGGCAATGGGTGGCATGCACCCAGTTCTTTCTGCCAGCGACCTTCACAGCCGTGCACTTAGATAGGAGAACCTGTTCCGGTCCCTTCCACTGTGGCTCCAAATTCTTCTTCTGCTGGAATTTATTAAGTAATATGTAATCACCAGGCTGGAAATTGTGTCCGGGCCCCTCTGGTTTGGCAGGCAGGGCTTCCCGGATCTTTTGGTGAATAGAACGTAAACTTTCAGTTAACTGGCAAAGATAGTCTATCAACAATGGACACTCAATATCAGAGAACCTACGAGGGCACGGGACACCCCAGACATTTGCCAGGCGTTCCTACACAACCGCGTACAGTGACAATCCTGACCTAGAATGTGCCGTTGTTCTTATTGACAAAAGTGCTAATGGTAAAGCATCTGGCCACTGTAACCCTGTGGTCTCCTGAATTTTTGCCAACTTTAGTTTGAGAGCACCGTTGTACTTCTCAACCAAACCGGCTATTTGTGGTGATTAGCATCATGACATTTTTGTTTGATACTCAAGCCATCACAAATTAGCTGTATTACCTTAGCATTAAAATGACTTCCGTTATCACTTCAGATCAAGCGGGGCAAACCGAAACCAGAAAAGAACTCCCTCAGGAGCACCTTCGCAGTCATAGCTGCTGTATTGTCCTTAGTAGGATAGGCCTCAACCCATTTACTGAATGCACAGACAACCACCAACACACACTTCAAATTATTACACCTGTCTAATTCTATGTAGTCCACCTGGAATGGAAGGGCATTTGTAGAGCGCATGGCTACCCGGAAGCATCCCAGCGCTAGTAACTGACACGGAGGAGACAGAGGGATAAGGAAACAGCATGGTCTTTAATTGCTTCCAGAAAGCCAGGTGGTTGGAGACTGTGCGAAGGTGTAAAGGCAGATAGTTCCAGAGTTTGGAGGAGGCATAGGAAAATAGCTGACTGCCACTTCTGGACCTCTTGATCCTAGGGATCTCTGCCAGATACAGGTCATCTGATTGGAGATTCCTATTGGCTTTATATGGACGTATCATGGTAGAATTAATGGGTGGGCCAATTCCCTGCATTGACTTATGTACTAGACACAGGGCCTTGAATCTAATACGTTCCTGAACTGGGAGCCATTGGAGGGAACGGAGAGCTGGTTTTGCTGATAGTCTATTGGTGGTTCCAGTCAGAAGTCTGGCGGCACTGTTTTGCACCGATTGGAGTTTCGTGACAGCTGAGATGGGGGCGCCCAAATACAGAGCATTCCCATAGTCCAATCTCGAGAGTATGAGTGATTGGACCAGTACTCTTCTAGCCTCAAAGGAGAGGAGAGGCAGAACCTTTCGGGCCATTCTAAGTAGACCATAACAGAGGGCTGCCGTTTTCCTAGCCTGCGTCCTAAAATTCAGGTCCTGGTCTAACCTGGAGGACCTCAAAGGGGAAAGTAGGTAGTGCAAAATTACCGGGTGGTGTTGGGGGACCATTTCCAGGATTGTGCATCATGCATACCATACAGTACTTCACTAAATGTGCAGCTGTATTAGGAATATTGTCATTCTGCCATACAGGGTCTAACAACTTGCAAATACCTTTAGCCCTGATATGGGCTGGGCCATGGGCTATCGTCACCACAGGAAGAACCTATGCATCTGGCAACATAAATCTCTGTTTCCCTGACTTATTAATCCAACATCCCTCATCGTTCAATTGTACTGTACTTTCTTGCCATATTGCTAATTCTTCTATTGTGGCCTCACTTTGGATCTCCTTCACATTCTCAAGCGTATCCTCAAACATGGTAACTTCAGGCACCCACCTAGCGGGCCTGCTACAAACATTCTCTTCATTTTAGTCCTTGCTGTTTCCTTATCTGTCTAGTCAGCAAAAGCATTCACTCTACCTACATCGTCAGTAACTTTCCTATGGGTGCTACACTTCACTATTGTCAACTTCTGAGGGAGTGTCAGAAAGCAGACAAAAGCCTCAATACAAAGTGACCATGTTGGATCTTTGGCCCATGGGAAGTAAGGCACACTCTCTTAGCCCAGAGTCACCCAAAATTGTGCACGACCACCAAGGCATACTGGCTGTCAGTATAAATATTGACAACCAGTCCCTCGCTCAATTCACAAGCTCGAATAAGGGCGGCTAACTTGGGCTGACTGATAAGGGACTTGGAATGTCTGTACGACTGTATGCAATGTGGTGATAGCATAAGCAGCAGTTGTAGTGCAATCTAGTAATTTGAAACAAGAGCCATCAACATATAGTTCCCCTTGTGGGTCAGATAAGGGAACATTAGTCAAGTCTACCCGTCCTTTTGTCTCTTCTTCCGTTCAGAAGATACAATAATGTTTCACAATTTCATCATTTTCAGAGGGGAGGGGCAGAAACGTGACTGGATTCAGAGTGGCACATCTTTTGGCAAACAATGTTAGTTCATAAACTGTCAGACGTGCACTGGTGAGGTGCTGTGTCTTATTCAAAAGGGTATCCACAGCAAGAGGTTTCATGACTGTGAGATTCTTGTTTTTCCAATCTGGGAGCCTGATATCTCGAGGCACTACCTACCTGTCTAGCGGCGGGCTTTGCTCCGCCACATCGTGTCTGTAATCGACCGGCCGGGCTTGGCTCCGCCGGTCGTGCCTACATTTCCCAGCAGCCTCCAGGCGACGACGCCAGCAAACAGCGCGCCAGGTGGCGCTTAAAGCACCGGCAGGGGCCGAGTTCCCCGTTCTTCTTTTTCCAATCTGGGAGCCTGATATCTCGAGGCACTACCTACCTGTCTAGCGGCCGGGCTTTGCTCCGACACATCGTGCCTGTAATCGACCGGCCGGGCTTGGCTCCGCCGGTCGTGCCTACATTTCCCAGCAGCCTCCAGGCGACGACGCCAGCAAACAGCGCGCCAGGTGGCGCTTAAAGCACCGGCAGGGGCCGAGTTCCCTGTTCTTCTTTTTCCAATCTGGGAGCCTGATATCTCGAGGCACTACCTACCTGTCTAGCGGCCGGGCTTTGCTCCGCCACATCGTGCCTGTAATCGATCGGCCGGGCTTGGCTCCGCCGGTCGTGCCTACATTTCCCAGCAGCCTCCAGGCGACGACGCCAGCAAACAGCGCGCCAGGTGGCGCTTAAAGCACCGGCAGGGGCCGAGTTCCCCGTTCTTGTTTTTCCAATCTGGGAGCCTGATATCTCGAGTCCCGCGAGGACGCACGCGGGACGTGCCGGACGAAGCCCGGACTAAGGGCGGACAGTCTAAGACAGTCCGAGACTGGTAGAGACTGGGCTGGGCCAGTTACTCTGCTCGAATTTTCGAGGTGAGACTTTGACATTGCAGGGGGTTATTCAGGACACTATTATTACTGCTTCTGTTCAATTGTGGATGAGTTGTATCTAGGGCTCGTGATACTTGTTGCCAACGTACCCTCAAAGGGCTTTCGAGAGGGTTTTTGTTTACTGGTTTATGGTGAGCTATGTCTTGTAGAAAGGTATCCCCTGTCAAAAACACTATGGACAACTATCTAGTTCAGGTGGTTGCCAAAATCAACAGCGAAAGGAGATCCTCACTTGGGCTGGGTGTATCACCTAAATTATCTACACCGATCTTGCCGGAATCAGACCTGGCCCAATTCTCTGACTTAGACAATAACAGTATAGTTGCAATACCTGATCATGCTGATAATGTTACATCGGCCCAGTTAGACTGTGTAGCGATAGACAGTGACAACGAGGAGGAGGATGAACTACATTTAACTGAGAAAAAAGCCCCTACTCCAGTGCCTGCGCCACGTACCACCAGAGGTGACAGAAAGGGGCTGCCTAAGCGTGGAGGGTTAAGATCAAGCCGGAAAAAGCCTGTTTCCCCTCCCAGTAAGACTGTGGTGGATTATGATGGATTCATTGATGATGTTTGTTTGTCTCTAACTAACAAGCAATTTAAGAATCTGTTGGATATGATAGACACCAAGATACAGGGTATTGTAAAGCCGCTGGTAGGCAGAATAGAGAAGCTCACTAAAGAGGTCAATCGATTGGGGGATCTATTGAATAACACCTTAGCTGAAGTAGAAAAATTGCCTGATGAAGTTGCTAATATGGTAGAGCTAAGGAAGGGCACCTCTATACCGGTGGGTGGTGGGGTTTTCCCCCTATTTGACCAACCGGTGGCTCCCCAGGTATCCTTACTGGATGGTGTGCATGAGAAAGTTGTCCCTCCAGTTGTATCTTCTGTTCCGGAACCTGTGAAAGGCTCGGCTGAGCTGATAGTTGAGGCTTCTCCTCTGGTTTTGGTCCTAGCTAACGTCCCTATATTGGCTCCAGGGCAGGACGAATCTACTTCATCCTTGTTGTCTAAAGCCCTACATTGGTTGATAAATAATATGGTGATAACTCCCTGGGGTAAGCAACACTTGGCAGAAGAACTAGTCAAGGCCAGGAGGGTGAAGTGGATAGGAAGCAGTGCAAAAAGATTCAGGGGTGATTGTGTTGTTTTGCATTTCTCAGACCCAGAGGTATTGTTCAACATATTGCCCAACCTCCTACCTCCACAGCGAAGATCCACAAGATCATCCCACTCACTTTAGATTTCTTTTACCATCGGAGTGGAAGGGTTTCTAATCAATGTATGTTAAGGACAAAATGGAATGTTGTTTCAATGAAAGGGAGGAACGTAGCGAAACCCACAGAGTGGGGACTAAATTTGGAAAATAGGTTCTCAGTTCTTTCTAACCTAAACGAGTGTGACTGACTTTTCGAGGGCAAAAGCATAGCACCATCAGCTATAATTGATCAGAGTTTATGTAGCTTGCCTGCCCAGAAAGGCAATTCTCACAGCAATGGGATGATGATTAAGCCAGTAGCGATAACAGCAGGCGAGCCGAGTATCCCGAACCTTACATCTGAAGCGCTAGTTGGCTGTGCGACTGGGGTAGCCAACATAATCTCTTGGAATTTGGCAGGGCTGTCCTCTAAACTTGATTGCGGGGACTGGCTTGGCTTCGTTACCCTATTCGATGTATGCATATTTCAGGAGACTTGGGCATGCGAACCTGTCTTTGTGTTAGGATACCTGAACTTCTCTGTGCCAGCTGTAAAGGGCCCAAAAGGAAGACCTATGGGGGGGTTCACAATATGGATCCGGCAGTCCCTAAAATTTACAATTAAAAGTATAGAGACTGGCCATAATGATATTCAGTTGATCAGGATAACTACTGACACTCTAGGGTCACTTGATATCTATAACATATATGCTAGGAGTGCTAAGGGTGGTCGATCCGAGGTCTTAACCGCCTTGGATAACTTTCTTGATGTACATTCCAACGTAAATAATATTGTTATAGCAGGTGACCTTAATCAGATGTTTGAGCCTTTGGTTACGGGAGAGGCCTTCTCCGGAGCTGAAGAGGACTCTCATTGGGGTATTCCTGAGTTACAACTGAAGCCAGTCACATGTTGGACTGAGGACATAATAGCTCTCAATGCAATGTGTCTCGAAAAAAGTCTGAGAGCCCTGAATGGAAGAACATTGCGGGATAAAAACGGCTCTATGACTTTTGATAATGGCAGACATAAAAGCAGAATTGACTATGTAATCTGTAGCTTGACACTGTGGCCAACTCTCTGTGATATGGAGGTTGTCGTGAGATCCGAAAGTGACGACAACCCCCTATGCGTGGAACACAAATGGTGGCCTGCTGGGACAAACTCCACTTGTTCGAATGCTCTTGTTCCACCTCTGATTATCCCAGAAAACAATATGCGCAGGCTCAGATGGGCCACTGTAGCCAACAATCAACAGATCATTGATACTATCAACTATGAAACTGACCAAGCCATTTCAGCTATGGAATTAATTAGTGTCTCTTCTTCTGGTTTGGGGGATGTGATCAATATTCATGACACCCTCTTCACCAAGATCAAGATGCAGTTTTTAAAACCTGTTAAGCGAAACGGGGCAATGGCCCGTAAAGGTGCAAGATGGTATAACGCCGAATGCAGGGCGGCACGAATTGCCCTTGGTTATGCCATTAAGAGGAGGGAGCCTGTGCCCATCTGCCTTGCCAGAAAGGTTTATAAAGTATGTATAGTAAAAGCCAAGAGAGATTGGGACGAGCAACATTGGTGCAAACTGAAAAAGGCTAGCGATAGAAAGGACTCCAGAGTGTTTTGGAATATTGTCAAATGGGGCAGTGAGAGAGCAGAAGAATCCCCAAACAACAATGTACCACAAGAGGCTTGGGTAGAATTCTTTAGCTCACAATATGCTCCTAATACTCAGGCTACAGGTGAGGATAGGTTTATTATGTCTTTTTCACAAGGTAACCTCTTTACCTACAATGAGATTATGTCTGCTATTAACGCAGTAAATAGAGGGCGCGCTCCCGGCTCAGACGGGGTCCCTGCTGACATATTCTTAAATGATAAAGATCGTTGGTGCAAATATATTCATCTGCTCATTAATTTCATTGCTAAGGGAGCTGAGTTCCCTGCTTCATGGAGAGGAGCAGTGATCATCCCTGTGTTTAAAAAGGGTGACCGAGCACAGCCATGTAATTACAGGCCAATTAGCCTCATTGATACTGTGCAAAAAATAGTCGGTCGCGTGGTTGTAAACAGGCTCCTTGAATGGGCAGAGGATAACAACATCTTATCACCCTTTCAAGCAGGATTTCGAAGGGCAACAAGTACGGTGGACCAAGTGTTCCGTTTTCAATTGCTACAATGGAAGACCGTGGTGCTAGGAGGAGGCAGCCTATATGCGGCCTTCGTCGATTTGCGGGCTGCCTTCGACCTGGTGCCGCGGGCCAAATTGTGGCAAGTTTTACAGAGTTTGGGGGTCCCGGAGGAATTATTAACTCTGATAATACGCCTCCACGAGCATAATTTTGCTAAAATCCAGTGGGGCGGCCATGGGATGGTCACAGCTGACTTTCCCGTTGAGCGAGGAGTTAGACAAGGTTGTTCAATGGCTCCAACCTTGTTCACCTTGTTTATAAACGGCGTTGTCTCCCGTATGGTACCTGAGTCAGTAGATGCTCCTTCTCTTTCGGGTCTAAAAATCCCCATATTAATGTTTGCGGATGACACGCTTATTCTATCTAAAAACCCCAGTGGTTTGCAGCGTGCTCTGTCGATCTTTGAGAACTTCTGTGGGGAACATGGATTAGAGGTGATCGTTACTAAAACTAAACTCATGATTTTTAAGCCGCATCGCAGCTTTAAGTCCAAAATTGTTATGAGCGGTCGGCCACTAGAGTTAGTTAATTCATTTACATATTTAGGTATCCATATTGCAGACAACAACAGGTGGAGTCAGCACCTAAATATTGCTATACTGCGACATAAACAACTAGCGGGAGCCATTAACTCTGAACACAGAAAGTCCCTGACTAAACCCGTTAAGCCAGCTTTGCTGGTTTACGAAGCTAAGGCAATTGGGTCCGCACTTTATGGTGCGGAGTTGTGGGGCTTTGAAAATTTGAATTCCCTTCAAGCCTCAGAAAATAAATTTTTACGGATACTCACCGGTACACCAAAAAGTACTCCATTGTTGCCCCTAAGATATGATCTTGGCAGGAAACAAATTAAGGACTTGGCCAGTTTACGCCCCATTCTGTACTGGCGAAGACTCTGGACTACTCCCGAGCTTTCACATTACGCCGAAGGTTTTATGGATGTCATCAAAGCGGATGGTTTCCATAAAATTAGCTGGCTAAATTCATTGAAAGTAATATTGTTTGAGCTTGGGTTGAGTTCTTTATGGTTGGATCCTGCTGGTGCATCATTTCCCACAAAGATTGTCCTAAAAAATATATTCTGGGAAAATGTTGCTAACAAGAGTCTTAGCAGATCTAGCATTGGGTCTATGTCTATGTGTTTCCTTGAGGCTAAACTGTATCCTGCTTTGGAGTCATATTGGGATATTATTTCAAAGCCGGGTGACAGGAAGCTCTTATTTCAACTGAGAGCTGGAGCACGCCCTATAAGAGCATTGACTGTTAAATGGGTTGCAGGGGGGAGTGACATCTGCCCAGCCTGTGGAACGGGGAAGGAAACTCTGGGCCATTTTTTGTTTTCCTGTAAAGCCTATTGTGCACCAAGGCGTGTTTGGCTAGCACCTATGTGCAGGAACCTTGGGACCACTTGTAGTTCTGTAGTCCTGCGCATTATATGTTCAAGCTCCCTTACTTGGATTTTGATAGCTACAGCAAAATATACTCGTTGGGCGTGGGCGATCAGACAGAGACTGCTAGTTAATTAACTATTCTCTGTTTGCAAAATCTGTCCCCATGAACCTGTTACTTCTGTTTTTTAACCAATTAATGTTTTTGTATTCAGACAGAGACTGCTAGTTAGATAACGATTCTCTGTCTGTAATATTTGATTGCTTGAATTTTTTTACTACTGCTTTGTAGATCATCAACGTTTTATATCTTTGCAATTTTTAAAAAAATTTATTAATCTCTTTTTAACATTTAATAAGTATTGTAATGGAATTTTTTAATTGAGTGTATTTTATTGATGCAATAGTGCTACGTCATTGTTATTGCCTGTAAATTTAATTCCATTTTAAATATTCTGTGTGTATTTTGCTTTTATGAGTAATTACTCGAACAAAGCACTATTTGACTTTGACTGTGAGATCAGTACTAAGCACGAGTCTAGCCTATTGTCGTATCGAGACAGCCACAGCCACGACCACTCTTAGACAGCTCAGTAGGGCTCTTGCGACAGCATCAAGAACAGCAGAAAAATAAGCACACAGCCGTTGCTTAGCTCCAAAATGTTGTGTTAAAACAAAAAGCACACAACCAGCCGTCTCGTGGACGTACAAACGGTTTGCCATAGTTGGGTGTGCCAAGCACAGGAGCAGAACAAAGCGCAGCCTTTAATTACTCAAAAGACTGCTGACATTCAGGCATCCAAGGCAGGGGCTCATGTACAACTTTAATGGTTAGTGCAAGGAAGGGTTTGGTTAGTAAGGAGTAGATATGTATCCACTGGCTGCAGTAGATAGTGATACCAATGAAAGTGTGCACATCTTTCTGAGTCTGTGGGATGGGCATTTTGACAATGGTACTAATGTGCTCAGGGGTCAATCTCCTACCCTCCTTCAACAGTAGATGACCTAAATAGGTGACCTCCTGTCGACCATACTGAAATTTGAAAAGGGAAACCTTATGTCCGTGCTGTGCCAAATGCAGCAACAATTTAACTGTACTGTCCCTGCAACCTTGTTCTGTGTCACAAGCAATAAGGAGATCATCAACATACAGGAGCAATACATTACCTGTAGGAAGCATAAGGGAATCCAATTGGGTCTTTAAAGCTTGACTAGAGATACTTGGACTCTCAGTATAGCCCTGAAGAGCTGAACAGAATCTTAAGCTTCTGCCAGCTAGTGTAAACCCAAACAAATACCTGCTATCTGGATGGATAGGAACACTGAAGAATGCATTTTTCAGGTCAATGACAGAAAAGAATTTGGCGGTGGAAGGCATCATTGTCGAAAGAGTAGTAATGTCAGGGACCACAGGAAACGGGGGAACTACTATTTGATTAACTTCGCGCAAATCAATCACAAAGCGATAAACATCTTCATGATCATCCGAGGAACCAGAAGGGGTCCTTTTATGAATGGGAAGAATAGGGCTGTTATAAATATTAGCAGTCATCTCCTCAACCACTTCTTTCTTAATTAAATCCTGTAAAATTTGCAATAAGGCTCGCTCTCCTGCCTGCGGTATTTTATACTGAGGGATACAAGGCAAAATAGCATTGTCTTTAACTTGGATCGAAACCGGCGATATCTGTAACAGTTCCACATCTGTGTCACCTGTTGCCCACAAAGTGGGTGGTACATCTTTAAATTCAACAGGAAGGGGTGCATCTTTGGACAAACATGTTTAGCAAGTACCACATCCGGACCTATTGTCATGTAAACACCTGCCGGGGAACAATAAATCGTAGCATGCAATTTTTTCAACAAATCCAAACCCATTAAATTTATTCCACAATTAGATGTCATTAAGAATGGCGAATCCACAGTGAACGGACCATAGTCAATGAAAGAGGTCCTGAAATGGGGCTTAAAACCGGTACACCAGAGAAACCTACCAAAACATTATTATGGCCAGACAGAGGGACCAGGCACCAAAGAACGAGCAATAGAACTGTTTGTTGCACCTCTAGCCACCAAAAAATCCTTAGCCGAGCCATGCAAATCTGCAGTAACATAAGGACCGCGCTGATCTACAGGTATCGGAACTGGTCCCTCACTCTGTCATTGGCTGTCCTAGCTATAAGACAATCCTGTCACCTCCTCTGTGTCATAATCATCATGATAATACTTTCCGCCTGAGGGTCATCAAAGTAAATATTATCAGAATGACCCTGTGAGGCCGCAGCATTTTGAGCCCTGTCCACCCCACCAGCTCCACGACCCCGTCCACGAGAATCGCATCCTCTAAGGACTGCCACCTTCTGCAACAATAAGGGACAGTGTCTCTCCTCCTTACAATACGCACACTGATTCAGCCCTAAAGGCATAGTATTCGGCTGTCTGCTAGTACTTGGAAGCTGTCGGACCAAACAACCACATCCTCTACCATTCCCTCTAGAAACCTGCTGCTATAACACCTCTGTCCTTCAATCCCTGTGCTTCTTCTCCGTCCTTCTCTTCATTTTCCCTGTTATCATAATACTGCGCCATATTCAAAATAACAAAAGGGGAAGAGGTGGGCCAAGTGCTTTTGGAAGCCTGCAATCAAGCCACAACCTCCGGAAGCAAATTGGACACAAATCTATTAACAAACAAGCAGACACCTCCCTCAATCGACAAATCCTGCCCACTATAATCCAGAAACACGTCTTCAAACCGTGTGAAAAAATCAGACACACACTCATCTTTCTTCTGGGGACAAGCCGTTAACTTGTACCAATCAACCTTCTTCGGTGGAATAAGAGAATGCACATACGTGATAATGCGGGGTCACTTTTGTGCAAATTTGTTCGGAAAGCCAAGTTTCTTTGCTCTCCAATATTGGGATCCAGGGGATTGTGTCCCAGATCGCCAGCACCTCTATATTTTCAACTTATATGGACTTTCTTACCAGTGCGGGCATAGTATCCTCAATCCCCTTCTTTCTAGTTTGAATACGTGATAATGTGACCTGGTAAAGCAAGTATCTCTGCCCTAGGCTTATCACCAGTCTTCCTTTCCTGATTCCATAATTTGATTTGATCCCATGTACTACCCAGTTCCGCAACATGATCTTGTGCATGCACTTGCCTCCAAATACCAACTGGAACCAATAAACCAAAGAACATTTCAATATCTGCAAGTGTCATTACTGTTGAAGAGTCAGCTTCAATCAATTCTTTATAATATGCAGTAGGATTTTCCTAGGGTCTTCCGAGACCATACTTTACTTTTCCACGGAGTTTAAACCTATTGCTCCTGAAACCGGGCCGCCACTGTCGCTCGAGTAACATTACCACGATCATCTGTTACTTTGGGTATCTTGGGGTGATATATTGGATGAACCTCTCTCATCGTAAACCGAGACACCGTAGTGGGGCTTTTTGCAAGCAGACTTCCCCTATAAACAATCAATGTTATAAGACTACCAAAAACTTGACCAGGCTCCATATTACTAATATATACATAGTCTTTAATTTTAATATCATATAAAATCTGTGGTGCTGAATCTTTGAAACACTGCTCCCAAAGGCTAATCAGAGTAGCAATGTGATGTATTCCTATAGGTTCTGTATAGATCCCCCTATTCCTGACCCTATTCTGGTTAACAAATTAACTAGCAGCCATCCCATGATGCAGAAACCGTTATCTGATTAAGCCAGACCACGGCACAGGAGCGCGTTATCTGATTAGGTCATAACGCTTGCCATCTAATTAGGCAAGCAATATTCCTCCAGCCCCATATAAGGCATACGGAGTTCTCAAAACAAATCAAACCTATGACAACCTGGGAAAATCCCTGCGGCCATTGTTTTGATTTCTCAAAGAACTTCAGTAAAAGAATGTGCTAACGACCAGCTCGTATGACATCCTTATTGACGTATCTATGTCCATCCTTACGTCAATCTCGGCACCTTACAGGTATAAATATTACCGACATTGCCTTAAGCAAACACACGCGGTGGTGACAAGATCGGAGCAGCGAGACTTGCCGAAGCCCAGCAGAGAGCGAAGCCCACTGGCGCTGCCCCGCCTTCCTGACGCGCTGAGAATGAGACGCTGCCTTTCTCCTGCCGAGAAATCCAGCTCCGGCGCTTCCGAGCAGCCCTTGCAGGCAGCTTGGAATATCGAGACCACAGACGAGAGATACCATCCCTCAACCATCCTAGATCTCAGGTACAGAACTGAATAACCCCTTGCAGAGAATTCTTGAGTCAGTCACTTGGCAAAACAAACTTAACTCAAACTGCTACTTTCTACTCCAGCCCACGTATTAGGCTTAGGTCAGGTACACCGGGGTAGGCGTGGTTAGAAGCACCAGTTGAGTACGATTAGTTAAATGTATATGTGTATGTATATATTCTATCCATTTTAAATAGCATATGGCTTAGAAACCATATCAATGCTTTTACAGTATTATTTCATAATTCTGCTTTTATTGTATGCACTTTACTTAACCATAAGTATTGCAATAATATCGATTCATTTCTCTTGTACGAGAAAAGAGACTGATCAATAAATAACATCTTTTATTGAACACGCCCGTCTTTTCCTTTTCTCTACAATCTGGTGAAACTAAGAATGCACGTACTGACTGAGTAAAATAAGTTGTCTTTTGTTTTCACACGACTCTAGAGATACACTCTTGATTAGGGGAGAGCAAAGTTGTCATGTTCTATGGTTGTCAGAAACTAAATCCCTTCTTGTCTATCCAGGGAGGTTCAACTCCTCCTTGCCTATTCGAGAAAGTTTCTAGTGAACTCTGAGCTAGCTGGCAAACCCAAAACTTTAAGTCTAATATCGACAGTAGAAGACCTAGTTAACGTCTGGTCTAGGTCTATACTATTGGAGGTATTATTCCAATGCGCAGAGCCTATTGGGATAATAGGAACTACACTACATGGCGCCCAAACGTTTGGATAGGCGATAAAACTAACGCAAGACATTAGAGTAACTCAGTCGTGCTTTTTCACACAGACCCCTTTTTTCCCATAATACTCCAAAGACGTCTGGAGTGGGTGAAAGGTCATATCCGCCAAACCTCTCAGGAGGGAACTCCTATGTATGGTTCTTGGTTCAATCAACGTTGAAGGATACACTGTTCCAAAATATTGTGCATCTAATCTTTGTTTCCATAAGGAACCTGATCTGCAAACAAACAGAATAACCTTCCTGACAGTAAAATGTCAGAAAGTGATGATGAAAGAGAGAGAGTTAGATTAGCAGCTGAACTAATAGAAGCTGATAATACTATGCAAGAAGCAGACCCGGATATAAAACTCATCCCGGTCAACATAAGAAGATCTATAACGTTAAAACTTATAGACAATGGACTGACACCAAGAGGTGGTACAGTCATATTCGTAATTGAGGCACACGACTATCGGCAGACAGAGGTATTCTATTCATGGATAAACTTTCCAGCAGCAAATGCTGTAACAAAGGAGTTCCACTATTATAAAATAGAGGAACCTCCTAATGAGTACACTCCTTTCGAGGAAGTGGAAGTACCACTCAAATTCCAAGAGCACCTGCTCTTGTTTAATGGCGCCCTAAAACATAATAATCACATCACCAGGCTCGGTCCACTAGGTAGACCAGGAGCAACGTGGCCGGTCCTAGCCGGATACGCACCACATCCAGACATCGAAAGAATGTCTGCAGCAGATCTTTTAGTACAACTAAAACAATTAATTAAAATATATAGACAATTAGTCCAATATGTAATGCGGACTTCAACTGTCCAACCAGTAATTAAAATTCCATAGCTGACCCCTCATCAGGGGAACACAAATAAAATTACACCACAGAACATACAGTCCTGTCTAGGTAAAGTACCAGCTAAACGGGAACAAATACCATTCTGGTTAGCACAAAAAATCACCCAAATAGAGGCGGTATTTCCAGATACCACCCCGGTAGAAAAACACAGGATTCTGACTATCTGTCTTCCAATGGGAATCGCCCCACACGTGGAGGACTGTGACACTTGGGGTACAGTCTTTGCTTCCATTTACACAAAAACACATGGAGTTCCATCCATGTCAGTAATACCAGATGTGCTAAAACAAATTCAAGACGAATACGGTCCAGAACCCGCTTTAACTCTCGGTATGAAATTACTAAAAGACTTCAAGCAGGTCTCGGCAATATTACTAGCCAACATAAAAGGAGAAGCAGCGAATGTGGCGATCCGCCAGAGGTTAAAAGAGACAGATATAGCAGACCAACCAGCTGAAATTGCCAGAATTATAGAAAAATCCTATGAAGAACTAGGTAGAGATAGTTTGGGTGGAATACCAGTGAAGCCCCAACTAATTGAAAGTCCTGAAAAAATATTTATTAAAAATAATCTAAACAGTCAAAAGAAGAACTGGGATGGAAACAAACAATCCAATCCAAAAGAAAAGAGATTCCAGTCCAGAGGAAGGTCTCCTCGGCGGAGAGAAAGATCTCCGGACCAAGGACCCAAGTCTCCCCAAAGGGAGCCCTCTGTGAAAAGATACAACCTTAGAAATAGGGATAACATAAAGAAACCTGATAGATATCAAGATTTTGATACACGTCCCTCTCAATCTTTTCAGACTTCCTCGCAGAAATCGGAAAGAAGAGGACGATCGGAACCCAGGGAAGGGCACGTCAAGTCCAAAGACAAGGAACCTGCTCATCCAAATAAAAAATTACAGTTTCCAAAGAAGAAGGTAGCCAGTATTAAAGTATTCAACAATGCCGAGAATACTGAGGACACAGCTGAAAAACGGAGAGTGGGCTCAGACAATGCTAGACAGCGCAGCAGAAGTGAGCATAGCACGCAAAGTCCTTATGAATCATCTGGAGACAGTGGACACGAATGAATACATTCAAGTGGAAACTGCAGACACCAGAGTTAGAAAACCTCACAAAATATATGAAATAACTTTACGTATAGAAGGGGATAAGACTAGAAAAATAAGGGGCCTTTTTTGGGATAATCTCTCCAAGGGCTATGACATCCTTCTAGCTGAAAAAGATTGGCCACCAGAGTTTGTCAGGGAGTGCCCACATGGCGAAGAAATAATTATGCCTGCCTTCTCAAATCATATTCCAATTCATAAAAAATATACACTTGCAAGAAAGTGGGCAGTAGCTCAAGCTCCTGCTTTATATAAAAATCATGTGGGATGGGATGAGGAATCTCCTCCACACAAAATCCAGTTAAAATCACAACCTACTGCACAAAGGCAGTATCCAATCAAGCAAGAAGCTAAAAAACAGGTAAAAGAAATTCTAGATCAACTAGAATACCAGGGGGTGATTGAAACTTGCACCTCACAAATGAACAACCCTTTGTTTCCTGTCTCCAAACCAGACAATTCATATCGTCTAGTTTTGGATTACAGACACCTTAACTCATGTTGCAAAACTTTTGCAGTACAAAACTCGCATAGTGCTGCACTAATGAATAACATAGTGCGCAAAAAATATAAAACAACATTAGACATCTCTAATGGATTCTTTTGTCAAAATATAGCACCAGAAAGCAGATACTTGTCAGCGTTCTCAATAAATGGCGCTCAAAAAGAATTCTGTCGGTTACCCCAGGGGTACAAGAACAGCCCAGGATTATTCTCAACGAGAGTAACAGAGTTACTACAAACATATGATGACGAAGCATTATCTTATGTCGATGACATATACCTAACAGATGATGACTTGGATACTCACTTGAAGAGAGTGAACACCATAATACTTGGGTTCGCAGCAGAGGGTTACAAATTCAACTTTAAAAAATCTAGAATTGCCCATCTAACAGTCCTGTTCTTAGGATATGAATTATCAAGTGAAGGCAAAAGCCTGGCTGACAATTTCCTAGAGAAATGTGCCGTACTCCAAGCACCTAGAACACTAAAAAACCTACAGTCAATTCTAGGTTTCCTAAATTTCGGAAGAACATACATTGCAAATTACGCAGAAAGGGTCAAACCCCTTTATGATCTAATAAAACCAGATTTTAAAAAAACCAATTGGACTCAAATACACACAGAAATTCTGAGATCCTTACAAACAGATATGTTAATTAAAGCAAAATTAGAAACACGTGATAACACACGCAACCTTGTGATTCGAGTCATCCCAGGAAGATGCGGATTCACATACCTGACCTCTAACGAGGGAGAAAAGGTACCAATTGCATTCAAATCACACTTGTACACTAAAGCTGAAATGAAATTTAGCCCAACGGAAAACATTCTTACTGCAACACAGACAGCTATAGCAAAAGAACGAGCCCTTTCACAAGGTAAACGAATAATAATCGTTACACCGATACCAGCCCTAGAGGCTGTAACAAAAGCAAGCATACCGAATGCTAAAGCACTCCATCCGAGATGGATACAATGGGCTAATTCTCTTGCTGCAACAGACGTGGCATACGAATTTGATCCTAACTTAAAAACACAAGAGTTTCTCCAATACGAATTCGAATGTCCGCCGCCGACCGAAATTCTGCCTCTAGAACATTACGGCTGTATAATATATACAGACGGATCAGCACAACCCGCAGTAGGAGGTAAACAAGCTTACAGTGCTGCGTGTGCGATTGTAAAAGGTCGCTGGTACGATGGGAAATTCAAACCAGCGGTCACTAAAACACAATCTCTAGGAGATTGTACAGCTCAGCGAGCAGAACTACTGGCATTCAAGATGGCGCTTGAAAATACCGATCGGGAATTCCCCACACTCATAGTGTGTGATTCGTATTATTGCGTTCAGTCTTACAATGAATACTTACAGATCTGGCTTCAGAATGGTTTTAAGGATGCAAAAGGAGGCACAATCAAGCATAAAATGCTTTGGGAACAAGTAGTTCTTTTACAAAAGGAACTACCAAAGACTCATGTGATACATACACTGAGTCATCAACGTGATGGCGTTCACGTTGCAGGGAATTCATTGGCTGATGAGGCCGCAAAGGCAGCTGTGCAAACGGCTTCCGTAGCTGCCATCACCCGGTCAAAAACAAAAATAGACAGCGATATATTACAAGCTGTCAGCGCTACAGTAAAAGATGCGATAGAAACACTCCCGAAAGGCTTTCCAGTAAAGTACTCATACATAACTGATGCAAATAATGTTCCATTTGCTCGAATCCCTGGAGTGGGGGATAGGGCAATTCCAAACATGGAACATAGGTTAGGACTCATCATAGCGGCACACGAAGGACTTGCTTCTGTACATGCTGGCGTCTCAGCCACAGTATCGTTATTAAAACAGAGATACTGGTGGCCACAAATGAGAAGACAAACCAGGAACTATGTTCTAGAATGTGAAATATGTCAAAAAATGAAAGTATCAACAGTGAGACGACCAGCACAGACGCCCCTTCTAATCTCGGATAAACCATTAGCCTGTGTTTACCTGGACCACTGTGGTCCCTTACAAAGGGATGGTAACTATAAATATATCTTGGTCGCAGTGGATTCATGCACGAGATTCATATGGATGTGGCCCCAGCGATCGGCTGACGCCAGAACTGTTATAAAAGATTTGCGAGTCTTTATCGGCACATACGCAATTGGCATGCTGCATTCTGACCAGGGTCCTGCTTTTAGCTCTAGAGCTTATAAGGAGGCCATGACCAGCATGGGCATTGCATTGCGGTATTCTTGTCCATTTCATCCCGAGGGAAACTGAATTGTTGAAAGAAAAAAACGTGACATAAAGCAATCTATAACAGCAAAGGTATTAGGTTCGGGAGCTGGGTGGGTCAAACATGTAATAAGTGTCCAACGTAGTCTAAACAACCTGCCAAGAAATTCTCTGAGGGGATTCAGTCCGTACGAATTATTGTTTGGGACTAGGATGTTAGTCTTAGATCTTGACAGTCAGACTTCAGTGGTGAAAGAAAAAAGCTTTGATATCAAAGATCGTTTGGCTATTTTGCAGGACTTAAACGAAACAAGAAAAGACCTGAGCAACATAAAATTGAAACAACAGCCAATAACCACTGAAGAAACACCGCCTGTCCCAGCAAGACCTGTCTGGATTCCAAAAATCGGGGATCTAGTCAGAGAAAAGATCGCGGTAAAGAAGGAATTTGGGCCTTCTTACAGAAAAGCAGTTCCTGTCTTGTCCATCAACGGGACAAGATCAGTTGTACTACCGCCGCTTGCTGGTAAAAAGGAGAACCGAGTTGTATCCATCGACCTGGTAAAACCACAATCATGTGGCCGATAACAAACAGTAGGCCAAGTGGACTCCCGATAAGTAGTAGAACACCGAGGTTTGCTACAAGTACAGAGGTGCTAACTAAAAGGCTAATCACATTCGTAACGCCTACAGAACAACAACAAGGACTATGCAACAATGCAATGGAACTCACACCTCTGAAAACCCAAATAAAAACGTTTAGTAGAGACACACCAACCTACAGTGAAGTAACAAATGAATATGCAAGAAACAGTAATCCTGAAACAATTGGAACAATTGATAGAACAGCATCCGGCTACTTCATAAACTTCAATGATTCCTCTGAAGACCTCAGTGAATCAAAGACACAGCCATCAACAAAAACCCTTAAAG